>NW_028258476.1:3530509-4154950 GCF_053883595.1 Heterocephalus glaber
TGACGGAAGAGTAAGAAATAATGCTGGATTACACACATTTTCCCAATAATCATTTCATTCCTTCATTGTTCATATATTTGCTGAAGACTTTCTATATGGAACAAACTTGGAAAACAGCTTTTAATAGAGATAATTCCCATTCCTTTTCAAACCTTTGGCCAGGTACTAAGAAATAAGACTTTGAGATTTTTACCCAGCTGAGACATGTCCATTCTATAGTTTCTTTTTCTTCTAATCTCATAGTCACTGACCTTTGAGAGTTCAGGTCAAGAGTGAAATCATTTAGTGTTATGGCTTGTGTTTAGATGTCCCCCATCTTTGGGAGGCTGAAAAAGCCTCATGCTTTTTCAGAGGAGGCTTAATCTGAAAAGTGTGATGCTGGGATTAAGGGTGTGTGATTACTAAGCCACTAGCTACAAGTGAGTGATTTTTTTTTAGCACCACCCTAATCCCTGGTAGTCTGGATGCAATAAGAAAGGCAGAAAGATGCTGCTAAGGTCCCTTGTTGTTTTTGCTACTTTGTGTGTGCCCCGCTGTTTCTCCTCTGTGATGCCTGTTTGCCTTCCCTGCCTTGGAGCCAGCTGATTATGGACTGAAACCTCTGTAAACATAAACCAAATAAACCTTTTCCCCTTTAACTTTAGGTGTTGGGTATTTTGTCTCAGCAACAAGAGAAAAGTAACCAACACACTTAGTACCTGTACATAGCACTAATCAAAAGTTATATAATTACCTACCAGCCATTCAGCGCACATCTATCTACACACTTAGGATACAGAGGCAAATTTTATGTGTGTTGACAACTAGGACTCACAATCCAGGAGACACTGTGAAGACCACTGTGAAATCCGGGCCCACACAGATGAGGCTTGGGGCTTGGAAGCTTCTGAGTCATGACATCCAAGGACATGGTTGGGACGGTGGATCATCTGGCAGGGTGCTAGGAGAGGTCATGCTAGCTCCTCATGCTCACTGACAAACACAGCAGTGACCTTGAGGGAGGAGAACTAGGCAGGCTTTGCCCTTGTGAATGCATCTGTGTGTGAGGCATCTGCACTAGCAAGTGCTTTCAAGGCCACGCACAAGCACAAGAGTGTGAACGAGGGTTGGACAGACGATGGCAGAGCTCACGGGTAGCTTGTCTCAGGGAGCCAGTCTGAAGGGACAAAATATCTCTGCAATCTGTGCTCCAACATGATCAGCCACTGTAATGGATGAAGTGCATGGTCTCTGATGCCAAGCGCAAAACTTCAAGCTCTCCTGCCTTTATAGTCACAGTCTTTGCACCAGGACACAGCACTCTGAAGGAGCCTGTCTCCCGCTTTCCTGTCCTGGGGGATACACAACCCCCTGTGAAATACTGATTGGGTGAGTGCATGGGCAGATGAAACAATTTTAGAAGAATGTTCTGGAAATTATTGGAAACACTCCCTTTAAACAACTTCCTCTTTACAGAGAAAGTCACTGACATGCAGTTTAATCATCTGTAAAGTCTCCTGAATGTGCAAGGTTTTGGTGTGAAATCAAACTATTTCTGCCACAAAACCTACTCACCTCCAAATCATGCTCTCTCTTGCTGTAGAATTCTCTCTCCTGTGGTCCAGAAACCTCACCAATGACATTCATCCCATGCCTCTGTCTTCTGCAAATATTATTTTATATTTTTTCTATAAAGTGAATTACTTATCTCCTTCCAGCCTTTCATCCCTAGTGATGTCCTCATTTCTGAGCTGCCAGCTCATAAAGCACAATGGAAGCAGAGGAGATGACCTATAGTTTCCTAGGACCAAATGGCTGAATAGCAACCTGGGTCTCTAGATCCATTTCCCAAGGACTAGAACTTTCCTGGAGTCACTTATAACTTCTGGGCACAAGAACATCATGGCATAAACTGGAAATCTCGTGACTTTCAAGGAGGGATGGAGATGAGAATATCAGAAATAAACATGCCTGCATCTGTTATGTGTAAGTACCCCAGCCTCCTACTTCCCCAGGACCCAGAGTGACAGCTGGAGCCTGCTCTGTGCCTGCCATGAGTGGCAGCTCTGACCCAGTTTGGCGCCCATGTCTGCTTACTTTACAGAACTTGATCTTTTATTTGTCAGTCAACTGTGGGTTCATCCACGGCAGCCAGGAGAAGGGCTCTGAGCAGGAGTAAAGTGGAAAATAGCCCCACTGAGGGAGTGGGTGTTAAGGAAGAACAGAGGACACAGAAGGAGGGGATGGTGTGAGAAAAAGAGAGATGCTCTGGACAGTGTGGAAACTAGCCTGGCAAAATGGTGTAGGTTGGAGGGCAAGAAAATCAAATCCGCTGCTCTGAGTTACACTCGTTGAGAAGAATGCACTCTGAGCATTGGATTTCACAGATGGTAAATAGCACAGGCTGCCCCAGATCTGCTCTGGAGAGCTGAGTAGGGACACTGACTCTGCGACCAAATCACCTGGGCTTGAATCTTGAGAACAGGAGCTGGCTATGCACCTGGAGACAGGTTTCATAGGCAGCGTCTGCCTCTGTTTTCTCCTCGGTGAAGTGCGGATAGTAACTGGAATTACTCTATAGGAATACCTAATAAATTACATGAGACACCAGAAATGTGTGTGCCACTAGAAATGTGGTAAAAACATGAGTTTAGATTTACACAGTTGTATGATTACATAGGTCTGAATTAGGTGTGAAGAGGGAGGAATGTGGCATGAATGATACGGAGTAGAGTTGAAACCTCACCTAGAACCTGTTTTCTTAACAAGGCCAAATAGCAGCATGAAACAAAACAAAACGTGGTTAATCTCTTTATAAATGTTAGTGGATTGGCCTATTATTATAATCAGGGAAAGAGTTGTTCAGAAAAACTCATAAAGCAGACCCGGAGCAGAGACAACAACCTAATCCCCTAGGACGGCATGGCTGAATAGCAAGCTGAGTCCCTGGACCCATCTCCCAATAACTAGAACCTTCCTGAGATTATAAGTGTGTCCCGCTTCTTAATTAATTTGCAATCTGAATGAACTCCCGTTGAGATATCCAGTCAGTGAATCCAAGGACAGTGAAGCCTCCCAGGACATCTGTACCCTTACCTACCCAGAGTCACTTCCCCAGCTGGGGAGGCTGTTCATGCGGCTACTGCAGCAGCTTCCCCCAGAATCCCAGCAGGGGCCACATGACCAAAGCACATTAGCTGCAGGCCCTGGATCCCCGGGCAGCTGCCACATTTCCGACCCTGCTGTTAATCCCGGAGGGTCAGTGCCAGTATATCCACACCACTAAGAATCCATCGTGGCCCTAAATTTCTTTCCGCACTACCTGTGCTGATCCTTTTGGCATTTTCTCATCACTGAAAGTGCTCTCGGTAATTCTGGCCCAAGTGACAATAAATCTACTATTTCATGGTGTATTCTGGCTGCTGTTATCTGCTATTCACTGAAGTAAATTCTAATAACACAATTTACAGGAATTCTTAGTCATCCTTTCCCCTTCTGTCCTGCCTGATTTCTCCCAAACACAGATGCTACACCCAGGGAACCTGACCCCCTCCCCACCCATCCAGCTGGTGTGGGATAAATGGGGAGCCTATGACTCTCTTGGGTCCACATCTGCCCCTTATCAGAGAAAGACAAGATGCTTCACGGGGAACAGATTACCATTACCCTTCCTTTCCCAGACACAGATACCTCTACACCCCTGGTTAGCACCATCTGAGATTCTGCCTGGAACCTTGTGCCTGGTGATGACTTCCAGGGAATCCCCATCTCCTCCCACCCACCACATCCCGCAGCCATGATGCAGAGGACTGCTTTCTCTCCTCCCCCATCAGCCTACAGGGGTGCCCTACTCAGACTCACTGGAATCCTGCATGGACAACTAATGGACATCACTGACTACCTCTTGGTATTTTGAGAATTTCTCCTCCTCCTATTTGGCAGTAGGTTCCATTCCAAAGAAGACTTTGTGATGTAGTGTATTTAGTGATTTAAATATGTTGAACCATCCTTTCAACTCTGGGATGAAACCTACTTGGTCATGATGTATAATCTTTTTGATGACGTGTTGCATTCTATTTGCTAATGTTTTGTTGAGGATTTTTGAATCTATATTCAATAAGGAGATTGGCCTATAGTTTTCCTTTTTAGTTAGGTCTTTGTCTGGTTTGGGGATCAGAGTAAAACTGGCTTCCAGAAATGAGTTTGGATGCACTCTATCCCTTTCCATTTCATTGAAGAAATTGCGGAGTATTGGTGATATACCGTCCTTAAATTTTTTGTAGAATTCAGCAGTGAATCCATCAGGTCCTGAACTTTTTTGATTGATGAGCTTTTTATTACTGCCTAAATTTTATTGCTTATTATTAGGCTGCTCAACATTTTTGTGTCTTCTTGGCTTAGCTTTGGTTGTTTGGATGAGTCTAGGAAACTGTCCATTTCTTCAGGATTTTCCAATTGGTTGGACTACAACTTTTCATAGTAGTTACTGTCTTTTGAATTTCATTAGTGACTGTTGAAACCTTTTTTATATCTAATTGCCTGATGAGTCTTCTCTTTTCTTTCTCTTGGTAAGTGTTTATCTAATTTGTTTATCCTTCCAAAGAACCGGCTTTTCCAAAGAAGACTTTATCATTAGCTACTACTTGGTGACTTCACAAGTCCTCTGATTGGACTCAGAAAGAAATAATATTGGTGTGGGGATTGACTAATGGTCAACTTGCAATGCCCAGCCAAACTGAATCGGCGTGGTCTAGGCATGGAGGACCCACCTGAAGATTGTTATCAATAGCCACAAAGAGAGAACTGGAGGGGAAGATCGTGGCTGTTGATTTTCTTGGAGAAGTTTGCTGCAGATGGCTTTCCTGACGTGAACTTGGCTGTTCTCCTCAGAGGAAGAGCTCAGGGCCTCACTGTCTCTGGGAATGGCTGCTGTCCTCATCAGGCAAACTGTGATCTTCATCGTGAGCATCACTTCCTGGCTCCAACGCAGATCCCTCAGCTTGGTGGCACACATGCTTCATCTCACCGGCATAGGGAACCGTGAAGAACCTTGTACTCTAAATGCTCAGCCTGGATCTCCATCTTCCTTTCCACCTTACTCCATATTGTAATAAAGCTCTGATTTTCTACTCTGGACATGTGTTGATCATTCTCTATTTTTGGTAATTCCCAAAATCTCCCAAAGGTCAGAGACTCAGGGGGAGACCCTTTATGATGCAATGAGAGTGAGTGAGTGAGTGAGTGAGAATCAAAGGCTACTTCAGGGACCTCATCCATTCCTTCCAACTCCAAGGGCTTTACCGCTGGCCACAGCAGCTTTGCCTTCTCCTTGCTGCTCTGGGCCCTGCTGCTGAATCCAGGGTCCCCGGCGGCGCTCCAATGACAAGCGACCCCAGCCGGGACGCGGGCCGTCAGCCTCCTCCTCGGGGACCCGCCGTCCCCGCCGCACGAGGGTGCCCGAGCAGGACGAGAATGACGCCCTGGCTGGCCGGGCCGCCGCCGGGCTCCTGGCCACGGTGACCGGCACCAGCCGGGCCTCGGGCCGCTCTCTGGAGGAGGGGGTGGTGATCTCCGAGGCAGGGCTGGGAAGCTGCGCGGCCTCTCCGGGCGCCTCCGCGTCGGGGCGCTAAGCCTGCTGCGGACCGAGCACCGGCCTTGCACCTAAGCAGTGCACCTGCGACCGGCGCTGCGAGGAGGGTCCGCTGAACTCCAGCCCCCGCGCCGACGCAGGCTGCAGCTCCCCGCCCACTGCACCTCCACCACCGCCTCTCCCCTGCACCCCCGTGCACCTGCGGCGCAGGCCCAGCCCCAGCCCCGCGCTGGCCTTCTGGAAACTGGTGAGGATGGACCTGGAGGCCGTCTGGAACCGCCTGTCTTCGGTGTACACAGAAACGCGGCCGGTAAGTGCCTCGCCCAGGAGCCGGGTCCTCCCGAGGCCGCTGAGGAGCCCTGACCCCAAGGCCTGGGCGAAGCCGGCCAGTGTGCTTCCTCATCTGCTTTCTCCCCTCTTTGTTTTCATGAACTGTTTGTTCACTTTTTTGTTATTTATTTGCTTATTTTTGGTACCGGCGATTGAGCCCAGAACACCCACACTAAGGTACAACCCCAGTCTTTTATTTTTGAGACAGGGCCTCACTAAGTTGCTCAGGCTGGGCTTCACCTTACAGGGCGGAGGCACCCAATTTTGTTACTGATTCATTAGTCATTCCTTACTGTTGCCCATTGACCCTACCTATTACTTTTGTTTTCTTTTTGAAATGGGGTCTCCAGCTGACCTGAAATCCTGGGTTCAAGCAATCCTTCTGCCTTGGCCTCCTGGAGTACTTTAGCTGAGATCACAGGTGTGCGTCACCACCCCCAGCTGCCACCTATTTGGTCAATAATACGTCTTACTGGTCAGTGGATAATTATGGACCAGTTAGGATTGCAGAGACAGCCAGGTGTGGTGGCACACACCTATAGTCCCACAGTCCCAGCACTCGGGAGGCTGAGGCATGAGGATCACCGTGAGTTTGAGGCTAGCCAGGGCTCCATAGTGAGTTCAAAGCCAGCCTGAATTGCATAGTGAGACCCTGTCTCTCTCTCCCTCCCTCTCTCTCTCTCTCTCTCTCACACACACACATACACACACACACATACATACACACAACTGTAGACAAAGTGTTCTTATTGAGCAGATGATTAAGATGGTGTATATTAAGTTTGATCTAATTAATAGTTGAATTTTAACAACAGGTGATATTTGACCTTCTTACTATGTGGACTTTACCTGAACCATTGCTCACAACCTTGTAAGGTGGTGTCCCCACTTTACAAACAGGTGTATAAAACTAGTATGTGGCAGGGCTTGGGCTTTAGCTCAGCGGTACCTGTGCCTGCCTCACAAGTGAAAGGTCCTGAGTTTGATCCCCAGCACCAAAAAAAAAAAAAAAACAAAAACAAAACCAACAAACGAGAAAACCCAAAGCTAGTATGTGGCAGAGTCACAAGTAAGATCAAAGTTGGTGTCCAACACCAAGGCCCATGTTTGTAACTACCAAAGAGCTGTCCTGGAATTTTCCCCACAATTGAATTCTCAAGAAGAGCCAGGATGGTGGCTCATAGCTGTAATCCCAGCACTCTCAGAGACCCAGGCAGAAGGATCACAAGTTCACACCCAGCTTGGGCAACTTGGCGATTCAGGGGTATAGCTCAATGGGAAGGGCCTGGGGTCAGTCCCCAGTACTGAAAGAAAAAGCAACACAAAACAGGAAAAAACTTGAGGACAGTTCTCTACTTGACCAAGTTACCAAAGGGTTCTGATTGGCCTGATAGCGTCTCAGTTGCTAGGGCAAACAGGGAGGGGAAAGGCAATAAAGGGTCATTTTGCTGGTTTTTGTCTTTTTCCTTGTGTTCTCCCTCACCCCATCCGAGTAGTGGGGATTGTACCTAGGGCCCTCACACTTAGTTATATCCCCGCCTCTTTATTTTTTGAGACAGGTTCTTGCTCAAATTTGGGATCTCCCTGCCTCAGCCTCCCAGAGTATTAGAATTACAGATGTGCACCACACCTGGCTACCTGTTCACCACCACACCCCGTCCCAATACTATTTTGAATATTTAAAAGCACACATGAAGGGCTGGGGATGTTGCTCAGTGGCATTGTGCCTACCTGGCAAGCCCAAGGTCCTGAGTTTGATCCCCGGTACTGGGGAGGAAAAATCATATAAAAAGGGAAGGCAGGAGGGTTGAGGGACTGAGGGGTGGGGCGGTAGGGCAAGGAAAGGGTGAGGATGTGGATATGGGTTAATTGCCCCTTGTTTTTCCTTGCCCAGACACATGTAAGCCAGAGGCAATGGCCACTTCATCCATAAGAGGCCGTGTCAGCATCTCAACCTCTCCTCTCAATCCCAGCACCCACTAGTTATTTTTAGTACGGAAAAATAAAATTGAACAAAACATTGTTGGCCTTGTCTTTTTATAGAAGGATCTGAGGGAAACCATAAATCTCAACCCAAAAATTGTGTTTCATAGCCAGCAGCCTCGTCTTATTCCCCTACTCTGTATCCCCAGGATAAAATACTGACATTGTTCATCTCATCTGCAACACTTTTATGGGTTTTTAGAGGGCCTGGGGATTGAACCCAGGGACATTCTACCACTGAGCTACAGACCCAGTCCTTCTAGTTAGAGATGAAGTTTAAGTTGCCCTGGTTGGCCTTGACCTTGTAATACTCCTGCTTCAGCCTCCTGAGTAGTTGAGATTACAAGTATGCACCACCTCTCCCAGCTAAACAAATACTGTATTTCTGTATTTAAAAAAAAAAAAAGTTTTTTGAGCCGGATGTGGTGATACACACCTGTAATCCCAGCACTCAGGAGGCTGAGGCTGGAGGATCACAAGTTTTAAGGCCAGCCTGTTCTACACAGTGAGTTCATAGTGAGTCAGCCTGTACTACAAAGTGAGACCCTGTCTCAAAAAACCAAGAAAAGGGGTTTTTTTTGGTACAGAGGATTGAACTTGTGTCCTTGCACTTTCAAGGCAGGCAGTGGAACCACTGAGCTAAATCCCCGAGCCCACAAAAATTTTTTTTGAAACAAGGTCTCGCTATGTAGTTCAGGCTTCTTAAAGTCACTGTGTGACACAGGCTGGCCTCAAACTCACAGTGATCTTCCTGGCTCAGCCTCCCACACACTGGGATTATAGCTGTGTGCCACCATCCAAGTATTTCTTCAGATTTGAAAATCTGAAATGCCGAGAAAAAGGTATATTGGTGGACAAGGTGGCTAAGCCCATAATCCTAGCACTCTGGGAGGCTGAGGCAGGAGACTTACAAGTTTGAGTCTGGTGCAGCAACTTAGTGAGACCATCTCAAAATCTAAAAAAAGCTGGATCCCATTAACCCTTTCCATCCCTAGTCTGACCCTCAGGTAGCTCTTGCAGGCCCTGGGCTCAATCCCCAGCACCATACATACACAAAACAACAAAAAACAAGAATGAACAGAAAAGGGTATAGGAAGGATCTGAACCTTTGGAAGTGTTTCCTCTTTGCCTGAATGCTTGGCCCTCTTCTGAAAAGGCAAAATGTTGGCACAAAATCCATCTCAGGCTGGGGATTTAGCTTAGTGGCACTGCACCTGCCTCGAAAGCACAAGGTCCTGAGTTTGATCCCTGATAGCAGAAAGAAAAAAAAAAACCCTAAAGTTCTGCCATGAGGGTATTAATGCTATTATGGTCCTGTCTTATAATAGGATGCTAAATGCTATGCACCTCCTTTCCCACTACACAAATCAACCCAGGGCTTCAGGAATGCTAGGCAAGAGCTCTACCACTGAGTAAGCCCCCAGCCCCAAGCCCTGTGCCACTGTTTTTCAAACTGAGGCAACTCTTTATTTGCTATGGGAAGATCAGAGCAAGTGGCAGTACAATGCATTATAGTTCGAGTAAAAGAGTACCGGGGAAGAAAAAGCTTATTCTAGCTGTGGTGTAGAGGCTGGATTGGAGGAAAACGACATAGAGGAGGAGAGAACAGGAGGGGGCCGTACTGAGGCCACGTGAGAGGTGTCCGCAGTCTGGGACAGCAGCGGTGGAAAGATGACGGTAGACAGAAGGAAGAGGCTCTGTAACCCCATTGGTCTGAGAGCTGATAGAGAAAAGGAGTCTCAGATGACAGTTTCCAGCATCCAATGGATGAGCAATTCATCAAGATAGGAAATATAGGGGAAAAGGAAGAAGAAAATGATTCTGAGTTGTTTTGTGTGACTTGTGACCAGAAGGTGCAAAATGGAGATGTCTAGGCATTTAGGGGTCGGGATCTGGAGTTAGGAGAGAAGTCTGAGTTAGAAAGGGCAATTTGTGAGCCATCGTCTCACAGGTGGCAATTGAAACCGTGGGAAGGGGCCACAGATGTAGCTCAGTGGCACCATGCCTGCCTGGCAAGCATGAGGTCCTGAGTTCGATCCCCAGGATTGAAAAAGAAAGAAAGAAAGAAAACTGGAAATAGAGGAGCTCACACAGTAAAAAACACAAAGAGAGGGAGCAAGAAAGAGAGATAATGGAAAAAGACAGAATCTGACAAGAGCCACAGACCTGCCATTGTGCAAGGCCACCACCTCAAGGCCACCCCAAGGCCACCATCCAGTGAAAAATTGAAAATAAAAAGTTACAAGAGAAAGGGTTGGGTTAATTGAACAAACTGGCTAAAGAGGCAGGGAAACAATTGAAGAATGAGCGGTTGGAGGAGCAAACTGAGAACAGGGTCTGGAGAAGTGAGAAGGTGCTGAAGGCCAGAACCCCCCTATACCCCATGACCCCAGTACTGTTTTAAATGACCTGCCCCGGGCAGAAGGCCTGAGGGCCAGCGAGGCAGCCAAAAGGCTGGGCCGGGGCTGTGTATGGGATGTGGCTGGAGAAAACGGTTATCGCTGGAGGGTGTTCTGAACAGGACAGCAGGAGCAACGAGTGAACATGACCATCATTGAGCCCTATAAGAAAGTCCTGTCATGAGCCGGTCCCAGCACCCGGAAGGAAGCTCCCCCACTGCCATCCCAAGCTCCTAGGGCAGAGAAGGTGAGCTGTGCAGGCGCCAGAAGCACCCCCACCCCGTGAAAATGAGAAAACACATAAGCCTCAAAAACAGACTTCTGGATCACCTACAGCAACCTCAAAGGGAAACAAGATGGAACACTCTGATACTCAACCACCTGGACTCTCCGAACTGGCAACAAAAGAGGATCTGGGGAAAATGAAATCAGAAATAATTACTCAGATAACAGCAAAGATTGTGCTCATAGTGCAAGACATGATTAATAAATCTAGAGGACACAGATAAAAAAACAGAGGATCTGAGGAACATGATGGAATCTCAACATAGGAAACAAATGGAATCCATAAAACAGATGCAAACAGATTTCCAGGGGATTAAAACCTCCATCGAAAGTCTGCACAGCAGAATGAACCAATGTGAGGACAGAATTTCAGATATAGAAGAAAAGATTGCAATTAGTGACTAGGCAAAGAAAAATTTCTTTAAAATTGTAAGGGACCACAAGAAAGCAATCCGTCAGCTGCTAGACGATGCAAAGAAGAATAACATAAGACTGATTGGAGTCAATGAAGAAATAGGAGAGAGTGCAGATGACATAAAAAAACTGTTCACAGAAGTGATGGCAGAAAACTTCCCAAACAGGGGAAAAGAACTTCGCATATAGATAAGTGAGGCATCTAGGACTCCAGCTCACCTTGATCAAAAAAAATCTACACATAGGCATATAATAGTTAGTATTCCAGAAATCCAACAGAAGAACAAAATTCTACAAGCAGTGAGAGAAAAGAAACAAATCACATGCAAAGGAAAGCCCATCAGAATCACAGCAGACTTCTCAATGCAAACCCTCAAGGCAAGAAGAGCTTAGAGTGATGTATTTCAAGCCCTATAGGAAAACAGCCTCCAACCCAGACTGATGTACCCTGCAAAACTATCTTTCAAAATTGATGGAGAAATAAGATATTTTCATGATAAAGAACACCTCAGGAACTTCATGAATACCACACTGGCACTCCAAAAAATTTTAGACAATACCCTAGGAAAACACAATGAGGATCACAACCCCAGGAAGCCCAGCAGAATGAATCCATTGAGCATGACAAATTAAACGCAAAGGGGGAGAATCCCACAAAAAGAAAAAGTCGTGACAAGGCTTTTAAAACTTTTAACTTCATCTCCCTAATGAGTGTATAATTCAGTCTTGTTATTGTACTGATTAGTATTTTTCTGATTCTAGAGTTCCACATCTTTCCTTGTGCTGTACTGGCTGTTTATCATCTTCTTATGTCTGCTTTTTAATTGGGTTGTCTATTAATGAGCTCTAAGAATTCTTTATATATTCTGGTCATAGGTTATATGCATTGTAAATATGGTCTGTTTAAGGACTACTTTTCATTTTAATGATGTCATTTAAAGTTCTAAATTTTGATGGAATCTCATTTATCAATTTTTTCTTTTATACATCATGTCTTTTGTATGCTAGATAGTTCTTGCCTACCCTGAATTCATAAACATTTTCCCTATAATGTCTTCTTAAAGTTTTATACTTTTAGGCTTTCATATTTAGGTTCAAAGATCCCTTCAAGTTATTTTCATGTATGGAAATAAAGGGTTGAGGTTAATTTTTTATATACAAATACCAGACCTTCTAGTGCCATTTGCTGAACACACTATCTCTTCCTCGGCTCTTGAATTGAGTTTATATTTTATAAAATGCTAATGTGAAATAATCTTTCAAAACTCAGTGGACCATATATGTGTGGTTCTATTTCTAGATTTTCTGTTTTATTCCAATGATCTATATGTCTTTCCTTACACCAACACTGCCTTGATTTCTGTAGCTTTAGAAGAAGTCTTAAAATTAGGTACTAAACGTCTTCCAACACTGTTTTTGTTGTTGTTTTTCTTTTTTAACTTTTCTGGGTCCTTTGTACTCCTACATAACTTTTAAATTTCAATATCCAATTCTTCATTTATAGCAAGTATACACAGACCTTAATTTTTATATGTACCTTGTGTTTTCTAATCCTGCTAAATTCAAGTACAAGTTCTAGGGGCTCCTAGAGATTTCTTAGTATTTTCTCTGTAGATGATCATTTCATCTACATATAAAGATTTTGCTTTTACCTTGCCAATCCTATCCTAGTTGTGTCATTTTATTGCCAGACTATTTTCGTTGGCCTAAGTTTCAAAGTTTAATGGACAGATGAAGAGTAAACATATCTGCCCTTGTTCCCCACCTTAAGGAGAAATCATTGTATCTTCTCCATTCATACAAGGCATTTTCGCTGGAAGTATGGAGTACATGTCTTTAATCTGTTAAGAAGGTTCTGTTCTACTTCTAGTCTCCTGATAGCTTTTACCATGAAGAGCTGTGGAATTTAGTCCAATACTTTTTCTCCAACTAGTGACAGGATCATATGGCTTTTTCCTTTCCTCTGTTTAAATGATGACTTTTAGGGGTGGATCTTCCAATGCTGAACCAACACTGCCATCCCTATAAGAAAACCACTTTCTGCATACTGCCAGATCTGACTTCCAATAGTTTGTTTTGTTGAACAAATTTCTATCTGTGTTCATACTTTTTTCTTCTATTATCTTTATCCAGTTCTAGGATTAGCACAATGTTGAGTTCCTAAAATGAGGGGAGAAGTGTTCTTTCTTTTTTCTGCTTTAAATGTTTGATATAATTTATCAGTGAAAATGTTTATGAGCCTGCTATTGTTATATAGGTAGGTTTTCAAGCTAGGAATATACTTTCTTTAATAGGTGCTATTCAAATTTTATGTTTCCTCCAGAGTTAGTTTCATTAATTTGTCTTCCAAGTTACTTCTTAGAAGTTGTCAAATTTATTTCAAAACAGATTTTTGAAATATGCTTTCTATATCCTTTTAATTCTGTAAAATCTGTGGTAATGTCTCCTAGATCATGATGTTGTAATTTTAAAAATGTATAATTGACATTGTGTAACAGGAAGAAAAGGTCTAAAAGAGCAGGGGAATTGTGAGGGGTAGGGGAAGGGAAAAAAGAGAAAAGAAAAAATATGAGAAAAGGAAAAACATGGAAACAAGGTCTTTGCAAATAGGGAAGGGTGAAGAGGGTGAAGGGAGGGCAAGGGAATGGGGAAAAAATAAGAACCAAGAGACTCATGTAAAGTTACAAAATGCCAATGATGAATGTAACTGTTTTTTATACCTAAAATGTACCAATAAACTTAATGGGGGGAAAAAAAAAAAGAAAGTCCTGTCTCACAGAGGTAACAGCCAGGAGAAGGGGTAGAAACTGGCTTTTGCTAGGTAGGGGTGAAAACAGCACCTGAGCTGGAGAAAGCTGTCTGTCACCCCCAGATACCTGCCGTGTCCCTCAGCCTGGTCCCATGCGCTGTTTGTCGGTACATATTTGTGGCCTGTGTGAGGTTTTCCCTCATTGTCCCCAGGTTACCATGGTGATGGCCTCAATGCTGTCATCCTCTTTGCTTCCTGTTATTTACCCCGGAGCAGCATTCCCAACTACACCTACATCATGGAACACTTGTTTAGGTGAGGTGGGAAGCCTGAAAGGCTACAGGAGGGGATTCAGGAGGGAAAAGTAGTAGCTAGGGGCCAGGGATGTAGCTCAGTGGCACTGAGCCTGCCTGGCAAGTGCAAGGGCCTGAGTTCCAGCCAAGAAAGAAAGAAAGAGAAAGAAAGAAAGAGAGAGAGAGAGAGAGAGAGAGAGAAAGAGAGAGAGAAAGGAAGAAAGGAAGGAAGGAAGAAAGGAAAGGAAGAGAGATAGGAAGGAAGGAAGGAAGGAAGAGGAAAGGAAAAAAGAGAGAGAAAGAGAGAGAAAGAAAAAGAGAGAGAGAAAGAAAGAAAAAAAGAAAGAAAGGAAAGGAAGGAAGGAGAGGGAGGAAGGAAGGAAGGAAAAAAGAAAGAAAGAGAGAAAGAGAGAAAGAAAGAAAGAAAGAAAGAAAGAAAGAAAGAAAGAAAGAAAGAAAGAAAGAAAGAAAGAAAGAAAGAAAGAAAGAAAGAGCAGGAGCTGATTAGCAGCTACATGAATTTTCTCGGACTCCCTGGGCCCCCACACACCTTCCCTGCGATATTATCCCCCCACCCCAGGTATCTGGTGGGGACCCTGGAACTGCTGGTGGCTGAAAATTATCTGCTCGTTCACTTGAGCGGAGGCACAAGCAGGGCCCAGGTGCCGCCTCTGGGCTGGATCCGCCAGTGTTACCGCACCCTGGACCGGCGGTGAGGCCTCGCTGCAGCTCGCTTCCTTTCCTTTCCATTCTGTGCTCCGTCTTCCGGTCCTTCCCTCTTCCCGTTCGTTCGTCCCTTCACCCTCTCTCTTTCCAAGCTGCTCTTGTCTTCCGCCCTCCCCTCGCTTGAAGTCCTGAAATCGTGGTTTCTTCTGTTCTCGTTTTTATTCGGATGAGTCCGTGTTGGCGGTACTTAGTGAGTCCTGGTGGCGTGGGGGGTGGCACCTGACACATCTTAATTCTCTGTCCCCTCCTCCTTCCCCCTGCAATCGCACTTTCAAGTCTTTTTTTTTTTGGGTGCTGGACACCTTGTGCTTTCTGAGGCAGGCGGCAGAACCACTGAGCTAAATCCCGGCCCCCTTTCAAGTCTTTATCGTTGGCCGTCTGTAGGATGGTGGACAAGCCCCTCTGGGCCTCATGTTCTTCCCTGTAGAGTGGCAGCAAGGAGACCTCTGCCACTGAGCATCTGTGGAAAGTGGGTGCATCCACGTGATGCCCTGCAGGCACACAGAAGCTCGCTTTCTTTCTCCCAGCCTCACCGTTTCCTTCCTTCTGCGCATCTCTATTATCTTCTCTTCCTTCATCCCTGCTCTTTATGTATGTGTTTTTCTCCCACATGTCAGGGAAGAATGGAGAAGTTGGCAAAAGGAACTTATGTGGGGGTAGGGCAGGAGGGAAATGGGGTAGGAAAGACCACATGGAGGGCCGGGTGTGGTGACGCACGCCTCACCTGTAATTCTAACACTCAGGAGGCTGAGGCAGGAGGACTGCTGTGAGTTCGAGGCCAGCCTGGGCTACATAGTGAGTTCGAGGCCAGCCTGAACTAGTGGCTGTTCTCACGATGGCCTACTCTCCCCCAGGGTGTACTTGCATCTTGCTTTTTCTCTCACACAGCCCAAGTTCCCTCTGCAGAGCAGTTTCTCCCTCACTCTTCACTTTTACTTTTTCAAATAAAATTTGTCACTGCTTAAAAATAAATACATAAAATAAAATGCAAGCCAATGCCAAACAGAGGGAGCCCAAAAGGAGAGTTTTCTTAAAACGAGGAGCATGGCAGGCTGATGGAGATGGGCAGAGCTGAGATTCCAGCTTCTCAAAGGAATGGGGGTTAAATCAGTTGGATAACTGGTACAGGAATCTAGCCATTAGAGAAGCCAGGGCCACTGCAGTATAGACCGTGGCTCCACCTGATCTGCAGGCATGAAGGCAGCCCCAGGGACAGAATGATCTCATCATATTCTTCTGCAGGCTCCGGAAAAACCTACGAGCCCTGTTGGTTGTTCATGCTACATGGTATGTGAAGACGTTTCTGGCATTGCTTCGGCCTTTCATCAAGTACTGGCTCTTGAGACAAGTACTTCTTTTTCCTCATTTTCTTTCTTTTTTTAAAAAATGTCCTTCGATGATCTCCAGTACCAAAACCAAAAAACAAACAACAAAAACTGTGTCTTGTAGTTCAGGCTGGCCTTGAACTTGCAATGTAGCTCAGGCTTCCTCCTGCCTCAGCCTCCCCAGTCCTAGGATTAGAGCATTCACCAGCACACTCAGCTCCTTTTCCTCCTTTTCTTTTTTTAAACATTTTTTTCCTTTATTCTCCTTCGTCTATAAAAAATTTATTAGTAATCATCAAATGGATTTCCCTCACCTTAGACTCATCAGCAATCGGAAAGCTGAGGAGAGATGTCCTCCTGGTTTGCAGCAGGCGTCACGAGTACAGCCCTGCACATGTCGCGGCCTGAGTGCCTACAAGCGTCCCCAACCTGGGACTGAAGCAGGACTTTTCCTCATTTTCAAAATGAAGATTAAGCTAGGCATGGTGGCACATGCCTATAATCCTCAGTATGCTGAGGCAGGAGGATCCCCACAAGTTCAAGGCCAGCCTGAACTACAGACATTCATTTAGTGAGGAATGAATCAATCACCAAATGAGGAATTGTACATAGAATGTGCATTATGATACTCAGAAGAAATGGTCAAAGGAAACACTAACCTACTGACTTTGTTTCTATTTGCATAACTCTTACATGCAGTACTGTAATAGATAACATAAAACTACAATACTATACTGTATAGTACCACCAGCAAAACTTACAGTACCGTATAAACAAATGGTACTATACTAAAAAAAGACAATGAGGGCCAGGTGTGGTGGCACACACCTGTAATCCCAGCATTTGGGAGGCTGAGGCAGGAGGATCACTGGGAATTCGAGGGCAGCCAGGGCTCCATGGTGAGTTCAAAACCAGCCTGAACTACATAGTGAGACCTTGTCTCAAAAATAAATAAATAAAAGGGCTGGGGGATTTAGCTCAGTTGTTCCACCGCCTGCCTTGCAAATGCAAGGTCCTGAGTTTAATCCCCATACCAAAAATAAAATAAAATAAATAAACAAATAAAAAAGACATTGAGGCTCTATAAATAAGATGTACAGAACTGTATAAAAAAACACAACCCCGGCACGCCCCCCAAAGAAGATGGTCATAAATTCAAGCAGTGAGTTGTAAGTCCAAATAGTCATTAAACAGGTAGGTCATTAAATAAGGAATCTATACATAGTGTGACCCTGTCTCCAAAAAAAAAATAATAATAATTAAGATTTTAGCTGGGATTACATTTGTAATCCCAGTAGTCTGGGAGGCTGAGGCAGGAGAATCTCAAATTCAATCCCAGCCTGGGCAACTTAGTGAGACCCTGTCCAAAAAAAAGAAAGAACAAAAGACATCTTAAAAAGGGATGGGGCTATAGCTCAGTGCAAAGGCCCCGGGTTCACTCCCGGTACTGGGAAAGAAAAAAATCTTGCCCCACCCAGACTCTTTCTAGCCCTAAACACTCTACTTGCTACATTTCCCTCTGTAAAGTTCCCCAGGAATGACTCTCCTCGAATGAAACTCACTGGTTTATTCTTTGCAGTTCCAAGTTCACACGGAAGATCCGATTTGTGGACAGCCTGGGGGAGTTAGGCCGGCTCATCTGCCTAGACCAACTTCACATCCCCGAAGCTGTCAGACAGTGAGTCCTACAGGAAGGAGGAAGGTTTGGGGCTGGAAGAGCTAGACTTCTGGGGGCACTGCTGGGATCCAGGCCCCCAGCTGGATTCTTCGGGTCTCTAGTGTGTGGTTTATCTCTCCTGTACTCCTTTGCATTTGACTCTTTAGGTGTCATTATCGTAATATAATCTTATAAATTATGTGTCCTGTACTTAATATTTTCCCTTGCCTAAGCCCTGACTACAAAAATTGGAAACCAAAATTGTCATTTCTAAGATTAATTTACCTAGAAGTGAGACCAAGACAACAGTGTTTTTCAGTGTTCTCTGGGTAACTCTAAAGTGTAGCCAGCACTGGAAACCTCCAGAGTAATCCAACAGGAGAGATTTACTACCAGCAAAATTGATCTGGGAGGGCTTCCCAGAAAATGTAAAACTGAAGATGAAATCTGGAGGATGCATAGGAGTTCTCTAGGTATGTTCTCATAGAAAACTAGTATCTAGTGTGGAACAGTCTTCATTTCTGAGAGTTGAATGTCAGTATTTACCCCAATCCCAAGAAAATGGAAGTTAAAATATTAAATCCTCTTTAAGTTTTATTGGGCCCAATGATTTTTGAACCATTTCTTTTGACTCATTCATTGACCAATGATTAAACTAATGTATTGAATTTAGTAACAAGTAAATATTAAAAGAAAAGTTAGAAGTGAGGTTATGTGAAAATGTTTATGTGTATCTTTCCTGGGGCTGCTCCATGTGCAGCAGTGAGAAGCAGCCAGGAAAACCTGGAGGAGGCAGGGTTTCAGGCAGCGCCTTGCTGCAGCCTGAAGAGGAACAGTCACATGTGGGCAGGAACCAGCCGGCCAGTGTGATCCGGGCAGAGGATTCTGATGGGCTCCGTGTACTATTCAGAACGGACACTGTGAATAGAAGAAACATAGGCTTGCGTACAAAACACAGAATTTTGAATTCCTGCTATGAGCACTGGAGAGACTTGTTCTTTCTCATATGCAAGAGATAGTGGGTGGGGTAAGAGCACCAGCCTGGAAACTATATTCAGTTCCCAGGGCTCCCTGATACCCTCAGATTCTGCTTCTCCTTTGTCCTGCCCCTGAGAATCAGATCAAACCTCAGTCCCACCCACCTCTGGTTGATGAGGGGACTGGAAACAAGGAGACCTACAGAAAGGCCTCCGAGTCCCCGTTGGGTGCTGAGGCCGGTTTTCCTCTGTCTCCAAGGAGCTCCCACAGCACCCAGCTTCCCAGCTGCGGGGCTGGGCCTCCTGACCAGTCACCCTGCGACCTGTGCCTGCCTCGGCAGACACATCAGAGCCTCACTCCAGGCCGGCAATGGCCAGCCCCACACAGAAGAACTGAGGTTGCCTGCTTTCCATCCTCAGTTTATGAAGTTTGCTTTTGGGTTGTGGGAAGGGTGCTTTCTTAGAAAGTTATTTTAATTGCTAACAGGTAGACATGAAGAATAAGGGAAAAGGGCTTAACTGATGCAAGAAATGTGAAACTGTAACAGCAAAAAGACTACGTACTCCATTACATAAAACAAAAACGTTTCTATGGCAAAGGATATTACACAAAGAGTTGATGAAGCCTGATGCATTAATTATGTGAAAAACACTTGAAGGTTCCTATACACACATGGCACAAGCTATTGAAAATCGGAAAAAAAATTCAAGAGTAACATCATCAATTTTGTGGAAATCACCAATAAGAATTTTTAAAAGCTTAAAATTGGTACTTAAAATGCATTTTAAAAATAAACTTATAATAGGGTTGACAAAGTAATCAAGAGCATAGGCAAAGAAAATGATTGGGTGTACAGGGGATTTGAAAAGGAAGAGAGCAGAATGTCTCAGCCGGGCAGCCAGCTGGGCTCTCTTGGAGAATCCGTCTTCATGAGGCCCCCTGACCAGCATGGGCCTGCAGCTGCCTCTAGGCTGAATCTAAAGCGCATCAGTTCTCAGTTCCCCTGCCCTGTTCCCACCTCCACCCTCCTCCCCCATTAACACCAAACCTCCCCTACCTGTCAAGACTCCTCACCTTCTCATACCTGAGGGTGAAGGGAAAAAGAAAAAAAAAGGATGAAGGAGGAGGTATCCATTCCTCCTTGAAATGTTGCCAACCTTGCATCCTTTTAATTTTCTAAGTTAGACATCAGTGACTTTCTGGATAAGTATCCCCGTCATGCATCACTCACCTGCCTGGTACAGGGGCCAGGGAGCAGGACACAGTCCTGAGATGCAGCTCAAACACTGAGAAGACAGAGTTTTTGTCATGTATGTAAGGCAGCAAGTCAATAGCTGAACTTAACTTCCGTAGAAGCTGTGTGGGATTTTGCAGGAGGAAGGGTCTCAACCTGCATTTTAACATTTCTTCAAGAATTGATTCCGCAAGCAGGGAAATTCTGTAAAATGAAGATTCCCAAGTTCGCAAATACATACTTCTCAACCTGTCTCAACTTCTGGAATGCATAAAAATAATAACTCGGCAAGGAGAAGGCAAAGCTGCTGTGGCCAGCGGTAAAGCTCTTGGAGTTGGAAGGAATGGATGAGGTCCCTGAAGTAGCCTTTGATTCTCACTCACTCACTCACTCTCATTGCATCATAAAGGGTCTCCCCCTGAGTCTCTGACCTTTGGGAGATTTTGGGAATTACCAAAAATAGAGAATGATCAACACATGTCCAGAGTAGAAAATCAGAGCTTTATTACAATATGGAGTAAGGTGGAAAGGAAGATGGAGATCCAGGCTGAGCATTTAGAGTACAAGGTTCTTCACGGTTCTTTGTCAATCTGTGACTTGGATGAAATGGAGTAGAAAGAGGGAAGCATCAGGCTGCAGAGGGTTCTGGACCGTTTGGTATTCCCCACACCTGCTTGTGAGCCAGCTCAGCAGCAGCCCCCAGAGCCAGGGCAGCAGCCAGAGCCACCACTGGGCTCACACTCACAGCAGTCAGCAGCCTGGTGCCTGCGGCGGTGGAAGTGATGGCGCCTGTGGTGGCTCAGGCAGCAGCCACCACCCCCAGAGCTGCAGCAGCCCCCAGAGCTGGAGCCACAGCAGCCTGAGGCACTGGAGCTGCAGCAGGAAGAGACTGGAGCAGGGCACGGTGCTGGGTACTGGGGCGGGCACTTTGGAGGGCATTTAGGTGGGCATTTTGGGGTGCACTTGGGTGTACACTTGGGAGGGGGCTGGCATTGCTGCTGGTTTTGCTGGTAGGACATCTTAGAAAGAATTCAGTGACTCGACCTGAAAGAGAATAATGAAACTCTATAAATTTTAAAACCAAAGGTTATACTTATATATACATAAATGACTACTACTAGAGAATGCAGCCACTTCAAACTACCTCAAACTTCCTCAAACTACCTGAATTTTTCCTGTAGGTAAAAATACATACGCATAAAATCAATAGAAGGAGATCATTCTTCCTTTTTGGGTGACCTGAAATTGCTCATCCTCACAACCCCACATCAATACTCACAGCCCCCTGAAGGATCTGTTCTCTTAATTCCACCAGGATCTCACAACTACATGTTGTGGGACACACTCAGAGATCCCCTGGAATGTGTTTCTCAATGACCACGCTGCAAAAATAAAAACTGATTTGAAGAATATGCCAATTGACATGATGTAAACATTCCCAGCTCGGTTGATTTCAAGCTACCAATGTGAAATCCCTGGACACAGAGGTGGGAAAGACACACACAGCTAGCTACTCCAGCTCATATGTGCTAGCTTTAGAGACTCCAGAGAGTCAAGGGACTCACAGCAGATGGAGCCTTGTTCCTACTCTGCATGGCAGAAAACCCACAACCCTCTTTGCTCAGATTCCCTCCTTCCTCCCATTCTCAGTTATGCTGTCACCCCCACCTTTTCCCTGTCCTGCTTAGACCCCTCTGGTCTCCTGAGCTCCTACTCTCCCTGGTCACACACAGGAGCACTGACAGCTTCTGGAGAGCTGGAGCAGATGCAATCCTGGAGCCCAGCTGGCCTTTTATAGAGCCAGACTCGTGTCTGGAATGGGCAGCCAAGGGCTCTTGCACAACCAGACATGCGCTGGGCCATTCCTGGCATTCCCCTGCCTCCTTGTCCCTGCCTCTCAGGAGGCCTCGGGAACTCCCAGTACTTCCCTTTGGGTTGGGATATAGAGGGATATTAGGAAAGCACAGCTTCCCACAGTCTGGAGCCCTGAAGCTTTGACTAAGGGTGCACAATGGACCCTACAGCTCCTTTTCCCCATGGCCTCTGAGGATCCTCAGCTCGGATCCCCACCTCCTCCTGGTCCTGTGAAAATGCTCTGTCCTGACCCTCTTAATCCTGACAGGTTTCTCCAGCATGTTCCGTGGAGGGTCTGCCATCCAGGTGGCTTCTGCATGCGTGAATCAGCAGTGGTGTCCTTCTAAGCACCCTCCACCCCCACCCCGGCCTGTAGTTTCTGCCCTTTATTTCGACCTCTAAATCTCTGCCTCTCCTCAGAATCAGAATGAAAAATAGACTCAGAGGATTTTCTCTGAGCTTATTCCGCTGTCTATGGCAAGAAAATTTATTAAGAATAAACAATTCCCTGTGAAATGTCAACACTTGCTTTGGTCTGTTACTGGAGTCAGAAAACTCTCAGTTCGCTCACTACGTAAGTTTTGAAAATTGCTGGAGCAATAGGAGCAATCATTTTCCAGTGTGATATGGGTCTCATGGAGTTGTTCTGAGTATTAAGAGAGAAGGAGCAGACACAATGCTCTGCACCTGATATGCACTTAATACGCCTGTGTTTAGAAGAAAGACTACTGTCATGCACTGGGTGCCCACCGAGGTGTTATGTGGAATTGATTGTGATACAGAGATCCTGCTATCAGAGAATACAACTCAACCCGAGACCTAGTCAATTTGAAAGCTTCTTTATGTTAAGTATAAATTACCCTTTGGAGCTTCCGGAAAAGGCCAGTTTATTTTCTGCCAAGAAGGAGATGGCCAATTTGGGATGCATTATTCAGGATTTCAGTTCTGGGTTTCACTGGATACACTTATCCATGCATTTATGCATTCATGTTAAACACTTACATTGAAGATGAAGTTTGAAAACTTCTCTTAAGTGAAGGAATCCAGTCACAACGGGCCACATATTGCATTATTTCTGGAATAGGCAAATCTATATCAATGGAAAGAGGGTGAGTGATTTCTAGGTGCTTGGAAGAAATGGGGGAATGGCTGTTATTGGCATAGCATTTCTTCCTGAAATGATGAATAAGTTCTGATATTTGAGGGGTGTGCGATTCTGTGACTATGTTGAAAACCATTTAGTTTTTAACTTTACACAGATGAACTGTATAATATGTGAATTCTATCTCAAGAAATGTTAAGAATAGAAAGAGTTGAGAAAACATATATTAATATCTCGAATTACAACAGAAAACAAGGCCCTGCATTCATACTGCTTAAAACCTGATGTGGGCAGAGGAGGGAGGTACAGAGTATGGTTTCCATTGTCTGCTTCTAAATGAAAGTCTATTTTCCTATTTTTCCAATCCTAGTTTCAGACCTGGTTCTTCTCTCTGAGATTTTTGTAATTCAAGGAAAAAGTAATTCAATAAAGTATCCAGAGCGTTTAACTCAAAAGTCATTCTTTGAAAGCTTATCACATTCTTGGATCTTGCTTGTGCAACCCAGAGTTATAGAGGTGACTACTAAGTGGCCCTTGAGCTCCAGGACTCCAGAATTTGGCGGCCTTTGAAGATGAGTGTGGAAAAACATGGACACCAAAGAGCATGACTGTTGAAGCCTTCACATTCTGAGTCATTGTTTCCCAATGAGACTGCAGCACATTGTTCACTCCACTAACTTCAACATGATATCATCTTTGACCTCCTCATTCTCTTTGATGATGATGCTTGTAATCATGGGGAAAGTGGGGAAGGGAGAGAGGCAAAGCAGTGTGTGTGTGTGTGTGTGTGTGTGTGTGTGTGTGTGTTGTGCTGTTTGTCAATCACATGTAAGTGTAGATGAACATGAGTAGACACATCTCAGAGTCTGCATCGAGGGATTAAGAGGTGGAAACAAGGACTGGATAAACAACACTTTAGTATTCCTCTTGTGTCCCTTTATATCTCAAATCATGCTAGAAATTGGTTCACAGTTGGAAAAGACACACCTTCCTGTGGGTATTTGGATCCTGGCTCTACGGCTCTCATGCCATCCCACTGATCCATCTGAGAATGGAGATCCCTCGTCTTGTCACTCATTGCTGCGGTTGCAATAAGTTCTCCAAAACTTGAAGTGTTGTAAAATTACTATCCAAATTCAAACGCTGACAGTATTTGGAGCTGGGGCCTTGGGGAGGTAATTAGAATGGGATGAGCTCATGAGTTCTTGTGACGGGAACGATGCCTTCACAAGAAGAGGAAGAGATGCCCGAGTTGGCCAGGCCCATTCTCTCTCCATGCCTGTCATCTGCCACGTTCCCACCCAGCAAGACCACGCCGGCAGGAACCAAAAGCAAAGACCGGGGCCTCCCGAGCCTCACATTTCTTCTTTATTTTTCTTGCCCTCTTGGCATTACAGCCCTGTTGTGACTTGGGGGATGGCAAGTAGAAGTTGCTGTTTTCTCAGTGTTCTCCATGGATCTGTCCAGAAATTGCCTTTATGTGAAACACAGCAATCATTTCTCACTGTTAGCTTTTCTCAGGAGTCTGGGGCCATATTTCTAATGATATTCCTTGGCTTCTCAGTCCTTTTCCTGGGTACATTTTATTAGCCATCTTGACTGAGCTGTGAATATCCACTAGTATGGATATGGCTGTGTAGATATTTTTTAAACCTGTGACTATCATTTAAATCTTTTGACTTTGAGTAAAGCAGATTACTTTCCATAATGGGATAGGTCTCATCCAAACAGGTAAAGACCTTCAAAGACTGAAATTTTCCAGGGAAGTGGGAACTTTTCTCAAGACTGCCTCGTAGAATCCATGCCTGTGTTTCCACACTGCCACCTGCAGAATTCAGAATTGAGATTACAACATCAACTCTTCCCTGAATTTCTAGCCTGCTGCCCTGGTCTACAGACTTCAGAGTTGCCAATCCCCACAGTGTATGAGCCAGTTTCCCCAAATTAGTAACTCTATGTGTTGTGTGCTTGTACTTTTTGTCTTCCAGAAAAACTTGACTAATTCCTACCTGTCTTCCCCCAAGGAAGGTACAGGTTAAGTGGAGCGGAGTTGTGTTTTTGGATCACAGGCTACAATTTCATATATACATACACATAAACATATAATACACAGAAATTATTGAAATAACAGAAAATAAAATTATAACAACCAATGTTTATTTATCACTCACTTTATATGAGGTATGCTTTACAATGCTTTACAAGCATTATCTCATTTAATCCTCATGAGGATCCTATGGTGTAGGTTCATATTCCCATTATAGCAGTGAGAAAAATGATGTTCCTAAAGTTAAGCAAATTGTCCAAATTCAGAAGCTGGGAGTACATTTCAAACAATTTAATTCTAAAAAACTCAATCACTTCAATACAACTTGAACAGGTTTTCCAATCTGAAATGAGGTGAGTTACGTTATTTAACACATACATATAATCAATCTGCAATGGAATTATAAGGGAAGTGAAGCTCTCTTTGAATGTGCCTGCCACAGCTAGCTGTACTACTTCTGACCTATCTAGACCAACTTTCAGGTCTAGATTATCAATTCTTTTGTTTGGTTGATTTTCTAGATCATTGATAACAATGCTTTCCAAATGCCTCCCTCATACCAAGTCTTTCATAACCTTACTGCCTGCTTAACTTCTTTTCTATGCAACATCTGTACACTTCTCAATCAAGACAAAGAAGGAACCCATTAATCATTTCTCATGACACAGACAGCATTATTTATAGGCTGTCATGGGATGTAACTATCTTTAAAACTATCTTTTATTAATGATACTGGGAATTAAGCCCAAGGCCTTCACACTGAGCTATATCACCAGCCATTTTATTTTTTAATTTTTCATTTTTTTGGATACATAGTCTCATGAGTCACTAGGTTCCCCAGGTTGTACTTGAACTTGCAATGTTTCTGCCTCAGCTTCCCAGAATTCTGGGATAACAGGAGTTCATCACCACAACTGGCTAAAATGATCTTAATTAGGTGTCACTACACACATGGCCCAGAAGTCTCACTACCTATGTCCATTTAGATCCAGTATCCATATCTTTTTCCTCACCAGAATTAAATGTTTCAGATGATTAGTTCAGCTGTAATGAAACTACCAACCATTGCACACCCACAATTTGGGATACCTTTAACCAAAGTACTGTATTTGTAAAAATTATGTTCTTTTTTTTCTTAAATTCTTTTATTGGTACATTTTAGGTATACAATACATTTACATTTATCATTGGGTGCTTGTACCTGTACATGATGTATCTTGGTTCTTATTTTTTCCCCATTACCTGTGTGCCCTTCACCCCTCCACCCTTCCCTATTTACCTAAATTTCATTTCCATTTTTTTTTCTTTTCTCATAATTTTTCCTTTCCATTCTTTCCTTTCTCCATCTCCTCCCACCACCCCTACCCCTTTGGACCTTTTCCTATTTCAAAGTATCAATTATTCATTATCAATCTTTTTAATTCATATTTACTCTTTCAGTTTCTTATACTAGAGAAACTATTCGGTATTTACACATGTGTGTCCTATTTATTTCACATAAGAGTATGGCCTCAATATGCATCCATTTAGCTATAGTTTCTCATTCTTTATGGCTGAGTAATACTGCATTTTATTTAAAAAAAAAAAACCCACACTTTTTTTTATCCAGTCTCCAGTTGATGGGAAGTTGGGTTGTTTCCAAATTTTAGCTATCATGAATTGTGCTGCTATGAACATGGGTGCACATACATCATTGTGGTATGATTCTTTTAATTCTTTGGGAAAGATGCCCAGCAGGGAAATAGATGGGTCAAATGTGACCTCTACTCCTAGTTCTCTGAGGTATCTCCATACTGATTTCCACAGTGGTTGCACCAGTCTTACTCCCACCAACAATGGAGAAGGGTTCCTTTCTCTCCGCACCCCCGCCAGCATTTGCTATTGGTTGATTTCTTGATAGCAGCCACTCTTTGTGGGGTGAGGTGGAATCTCAGTGTTGTTTTCATCTGCATCTCTCGAAAGTAAAGATTATGTTCTGAGAAAATCAGATAAAGATTAAGCAGGTCTTACGTGAATAAATGAGAAAGGAATATTATGATTTAGTTCTAAAATGTCTTACAAAGGTCTCATGTGTTTGGGAGGTGATTGGTTCCTGGGGGCATTATATTGATCAGTGGATTCATCCAGTGACTAATTCAGTAGCTGACTGTGCTGTTAGAAGGTGGGGCCTGTTCAGAGGTGGGTCACCATTGGCATAACCTGGAAGGATGTATTCTTGTCCCTGGCTCCTGCTTTCTCTCTCAGCTCCATGGCTGCCATAGATTGAGGAGCTTTTCTCTATCAGGCTCTTCCACCACTCCAGTTCTGCCTTGGAGACAGCCAACCATGGACAAAAACTGTGAAACAATATAAGCTGCTCCTCCTTTAAATTGTAAGTGTTGGGGAGTTTGTCCCAGCAGTGGGAATGTGACTAATCCAGAAAGTATGCTAGGGTAAATAAAAAGCAAAGCATCTCCAAAAGGAAAACTTTAAGGACTTTCTTGAACTATCTCCTGTTAGTAAGATCGGAATCAGAATTCATCAATTCACATATTTATTGACTATATGGCCAAATGTGGACATAAAATATAATAGAAAAGAAATGCAATGTATTACAATGGAGAGTCAGGGATTGGATGAATAAAATACATAATACTAATTATAGGCATTAAAGTTAGCAGAGTCATTCCACTGAAGGTCTTAAAATGGAGCAAGACTTAACCCTGTTGCTCAAGGTCTTCCCTCAATGACAATTCTGGAATCTGAGCAATGAGGGGTAATAGGATTGCTTAGTACTTCATTCTATGCCATTCTCCTGAGGCATTAGCTAGTACGGGGTGTCTGTGACACATCCCATCCAAGACTGTAGAGTGGTTAAGGACAAGGAAGAGCCACATGGATAAACTCACATGACCACTGTACACCTGCAAATAGCCTTCTGTTTTAATGTGTGGCTGTCAAGAGGGCCTAATTCAATTAACCTTAGGAGTTCAACAGAAGGAGCTGAGAATCAGAGCAGGTGGCTGTGTGATTCCTTCATCTGAACTACAGAAACTAGGGAATTCCTTCATACAAATCCTCTTTTAAATTACAGCTAACTCAGCAGGTCAGATTGAGGATAAAATTATAGATTAATCTCATATTTGATTTAAAACAAATTTATGAAACAGTGTCCAAGTTCATCTTTTTATATAAAGGGACATTTTCTGTGAGAGTAATTTAAAATTACTATAAAGACAATTTCAACATATTTTCACAGTAGGATTCTCCCTGATACACCAGTACTCCTTAATTTATGTTTTTACAATGTATCCACATTCTAGACATATGAAAGCAAAGCATACATGTATTTTTAAAATCACTTTCTTCATTTGGCACATTGATTTTTCTCTTCTTCAGCCAGAGTTAAGAGCTTGGAAATCCACTCAGAGAAGAGTGGGACTTGGTAAAGGCAGGGAAAGATAAACATAAGTAAATAATAAACTAACTGACAAACTAAACCCAGGACACAGGAGATCTGGAATATATTTATGGTGGCAAAGCAGCTCTTCAGGTGCAGTAACACTCACACATCAGGAAACTCCAAACTCACTGTCCCAATGGCTGCTTCTGAGACACAGCCCTGCTGTGGTATGTGCTGTAGGGAAGAGCTCATGAAGAGATAAAAAGTCACTGATGGATGAGAAGCACAAGACTGGTACAGACCCTTGGCCTTTTGGTTATTCACATGATGCTCAGAGCCAGGTGAGCAGCAGGCCCAAAACCGGGTACTAGCTGGAGTTCTGCCTCTGTTTGTACTCAACTGAGTCTATAGCCAAGTAAGAAGAGCTAGAGTCACCACAGGAAGATGCCAGAGCAGGGCATTATAAGAAGGCCCTCAGGAAAAAATTTTACAGGCATTTAGTAAAATGGAGAACTCTACTTTAACACAGAGCAGTAATTATCTTGTCTAAGACTGGAAAACAAAGCCAAGACTGTGGTTCCTGAAACTAGAAAATTAGAGGAACTTGCACAGCTGGAACCCAGCACGCTATGTAAGGGCACTGGCTAGTGTTGTTGTCACTTCTGTGAAAAGAAAATTCTCACAAGGTGGACAAAGTGGGAACCGGAACCAGCTGCTGCTGTCAAATTGCTGGGAGAAGTCACTAGGGTGATGCTTGCCAGTCCCATTTTCTCAAGGTTGCTTCATTAGGGCCCTCTATTGGCACAACCTAATGAAGGTCACCTGACAAAAGAGAAGGGTGGCTTGTAAAGCCAGGCCCAGCTTCACAGAGAGTAGAAGGAAGGCTCAAGGCTGAAAGATGGGAGCTTATCCATCAACAGAGAACTGTTGGTGCAGATGGAGAAGGCAGAGGATAGTGTTTTAGGCAGGAATGCTGGCAAGAATCCAAGCTTTAAAAATGAAACTGGAAGTCAGAAAATGAGCAGTGATTTATGTGGCTCAGTTAAGGTTTGTATCCCTGGATAATTAGAGGAAGATTATACTGGAAGTCAGCAGATGAAGTTGAAAATGAGAAGGATTTTATTTCATCCATCTCCTACCAATAGGAAGGAGACACTGCAGGGTAGGACCCAAGCCTCAAGTGTCTAAGGTCCAGCACTTGGCCTGGACTCAAAAATACTGGTCTAACTCTGGTTTGTAAGTACAACAGGTTCAATTATTTCACCTCTATGAATATCAGCTCCTCCATCCCAAGTTCATCTGACATGAAAAAACATATAATGACAACATAAACTATATTGGAAAAAAATTTATAAGTAAAATGATTACCTGTTGCTCCAATAGCAGAAAACGTACTCATGCTAATATATTTTAATATTTGTTTTGTTAAAAATGTTGAAAAAAATCTTTTATCAGCACAAATTAAGAAAAAATGCTAATCTTGTCAGTTACAATGCAAGAATGCTGACTGAACATGCCCTGTAGGGGTGTGTTAATTACTGTAGGGGTTGCTAATTGCTACTTACTTGGATAAGTGTAATGTCAATTACAGGTAACCAGGAGTTTAAACTGTCAATGTGTTGGATGGAGGCTTCCAGGCCACTGTACCACCACTGACAGAACAGAGGAGGTGAGCCACGCAGGCACCAGCAGCACCACCCCTGCTCCCCACCCCCCAATGAAATGAGAAGACACATAAACAAGCCTCAAAACCAGACTTCCAGATCACCTACAGCAATGCCAAATGGAAATGAGATAGGAAACTCTGATACTTAACCACCTAGACTCCTTGAACTGGTAACAATAGGGGATCTGGTAAAAATGAAATCAGAAATAATTTCTCACATAACAGCAGACATTGTGTCCATAGTGGAAGGCATGATTCAAAAATCTAGAGAGGACACAGATAAAAAAAAAATAGAGGAGCTGAGGAACATGATGGATTCCCAACATAGGAAACAAATGGAATCCATAAAACAGATGCCAACAGATTTCCAAGAGATTAAAAACTCCACTGAAAGTCTACACAGCAGAATGAGCCAATGTGAGGACAGAATTTCAGGTATAGAAGATAAGATTGCAATTAGTGACCAGGAAAAGAAAAATTTCTTCAAAATAGTAAGGAATCATGAGAAATCAATCCAGCAGCTGCTAGACAATGCAAAGAAGAATAACATAAGACTAATCAGAATCAATGAAGAAACAGGAGAGAGTGCAGATGACATAAAAAAACTGTTTACACAAGTGATGGCAGAAACCTTCCCAAGCAAGGGAAAAGAACTTGATTTACAGATAAGTGAGGCATATAGGACTCCAACTACCCTTGATCAAAAAAAATCTACACATAGGAATATAGTTGTTAAGACTCCAGAAACCCAACAGAAGAACAAAATTCTACAAGCAGTGAGAGAAAAAAAAAAACAAATCACATACAAAGGAAAGCCCATCAGAATCACAGCAGATTTCTCAATGCAAACCATCAAGGCAAGAAGAGCTTGGAGTGATGTATTTCAAGCCCGAAAGGAAAACAGCCTCCCACCCAGATTGATGTACCCTGCAAAACTATCTTTCAAAATTGATGGTGAAATAGAATACTTTATGACAAAGAGCACCTTAGGAATTTCATGTATACCAAAACAGTACTCCAAAAATTTTTAGACAAAATCCTAGGAAAAGACAATGAGGATCACAACCCCAGGAAGCCCAGCAGAATGAATTCACTGGGCATGACAAGAAATTAAAAGCAAAGGGAGAGAGTCCAACAAAAAGAAAAAGTCATGACAATGATAAGTCATTATGTATGTTATAACCATCAATGTTAATGGTCTCAATTCACCAATCAAATGAAATAGACTGACAGAATGGGGCAAGAAGCAAGATCCAACAATATGCTGCATACAAGAAACACACTTGATTCAAAAATAAACTCATAGACTGAAAGTTAAAGGGTAGAAAACAATACCATGTGACAGGAACCAAAAAAAAAGAAGGAGTGACTACCCTCTTTGCAGATCAAGTGGATTTCAAACCAATACTGATTAGGAGAGACAAAGAAGGACACTACATCCTTGTAAAGGGAACAATCCAAGAGGAAGAGATGACAATCACTAATATATATGCACCAAACGCTAGTGTGCCCAACTATATAAAACAAATACTAACGAACATGAAAAATCAAATAAGCACTAATACAGTAGTAGTGGGGGACCTCAATACACTACTGTCACAAATAGATAGATCAACTAGACAAGAAATAAACAATGAAATAGTAGAACTCAATCAAACTCTTGAAAAAATGAACTTAACAGATGTTTACAGAGTGTTTCACCCTACACAATCAGAATACACATTCTTTTTTGCTGCACACAGGTCATTCTCCAGAATACACCACCTACTTGCTCATAGAACATGTTTAAGTGAGTGCAAAGGAATTGAAGTTATCCCTTGTATATTATCAGACCATAGTGTGATGAAATTGGAGATCCACAGCAAAAGAAACCTCAAAAATTTCATGAACACATGGAAATTGAACAACACACTTCTGAATAACCAAGGGTCACAAAGGAAATTAAAGAAGAAATCAGACAGTTCCTTCAATTAAATGACAATGACAGTACAACATATTGCAATCTATGGGACACAATGGAAGCAGACTTATGAGGGAAATTTATAACAGTGAATACTCATATTAGGAAAATGGAGCGAGCCCAATTAAACAACCTGATGCTGAAGCTCAAGCTTCTAGAAAAAGAAGAACAGGACAAACCCAAAGTTCATACAAGGGAGGAAATTATAAAGACCAGAGCAGGAATCAATCCAATGAAGACTAAGAGAATGATACAAAAAAAAATCAATGAAGCCAAGAGTTGGTTCTTCAAAAGAATAAACAAAATTGACGAACCCTTAGCCAACATTGTCAGGAAGAGGAAAGAAAAGGCCCAAATCCATGCAATTAGGAATGAAAAGGATGAAATTACAATGGACCCAACAGAAATCCAGAGGATCCTCAAGACCTACTTTGAGAACCAATATGCCAATAAGATGGGAAACACAGAAGAAATGGACAGACTCCTAGATATGTATGAATTACCAAAGTTGAATGAAGAAGACCTAAAAATTCTAAACAACCTAATATTAATCAATAAAATTGAAAATGTAATACAAAACTTACCAACTAAGAAAAGCCCACTTCTGGATGGCTTCACTGCTGAATTCTACAAAACATTTGGAGAGGAACTACTGTTTAAACTTTTCAATGAAATTGAAAGGGAAGCAAATACTCCGGAATTTATTCCTGGAAGCAAGCATCACCTTGATCCCCAAAGCAGAGAAGGATCCAACTGAAAAAGAGAACTATAGGCCAATGTCACTAATAAACATAGATGCAAAAATCCTTAATAAGATATAGCAAATAGAATGCAGAAGATCATGAAGAAGATCATACACTCTGACCAAGTGGGATTCATTGCAGGGGTGCAGGGATCATTCAACATACACAAATCAGTCAATGTAATACACTATATCAATAGATCCAGTGACACAAACCATATGATCATCTCAATAGATGCAGAAAAAACATTTGACAAAATCCAACAGGCATTTATGATAAAAACCCTACAAAAAAATCAGAATAGACAGTCTCTACTTCAATCTGATAAAAGCCATCTATGAAAAACCAACAGCCAATATCATACTGAATGGTCAAAAACTGAAATTCTTCACACTAAAATCAGGAACAAGACAAGGATGTTTGCAATCAACACTCCTGTTTAATATAGTTTTGGAAACATTAGCCATAGCAGTTAGACAAGAGAAAAAAATAAAAGAAATAAAGATAGGAAATGAAGAGGTCAAATTGCCATTATTTGCACATGACATGATACTCTATACAGAAGACCCCAAGAACTCCACCAAAAGTCTTCTAGACTTAATAACCAAATTCAGTAAAGTAGCTGGATACAAGGTCAACACACAAAGGTCAATAGCTTTCCTCTATATGAACAACAGATTCACTGAGCAAGAAATAGGGCAAACAAATTCCTTTCACAATAGCATCCAAAAAACTGACACACCTAGAAATCAACCTAACAAAAGAAATCAAAGACCTCTTCTCTGAAAACTATAGCACTCTGAAAAGAGAGATTGAAGATGATATCAGAAAATGGAAAGACATCCTCTATTCCTGGGTAGGAGGGATCAACATAGTAAAAATGGCCACACTTCCAAAACTACTATATAGATTCAATGCAATCCCAATTGAATTCAGAGACCTTGAGAAAACAATCCAAAAGTTCATTTGGAACAAGAAGAGACCCAGAATAGCAAAAGCAATTCTAGGTAACAGAGACATGGCAGGGGAAATCACAATCCCCAACTTGAAACTATACTAAAAACCTACTGTGATAAAACAGCATGGCACTGGCAAAGAAACAGACTTGAGGACCAGTGGAACAGATTAGAAGATGCAGAAACAACTCCAGACACACCCAGCCATCTCATCTTCAATAAAGGAGCCAAACACCCTCACTGGAGGAAAGATAGCCTCTTTAATAAATGGTGCTAGAAAAATTGGGTTTCAACTTGCCAAAGATTAAAACTAGACCTATATCTCTCCCCATGCACTAAACTAAAATCAAATGGATGAAAGATCTAAATTTCAAAACAGAAACCCTGAACTGGCTGGAACTGAGGTTAGATAGAACTCTTGAATACATTGGGGTAGGAAAAGACTTTATGAACAAAACCTTAGTTGCCTGTGCACTAACACAAACAATCCACAAGTGTGATCTCTTTGTACTAAAAAGCTTCTGCACAGCAAGAGAAACCACCAACTGAGTGCAGAGACAACCCCTAATGTGGGAAAAAATTTTCACCTGCTGTCCCTAAGACAAAGGTCTCCTATGTAGAATCTATAAAAAACTTTAAAAAAAATTGGACCTCTCAAATCTAAAGACCCAATCCAAAACTGGGTATCTGAAATGAACAGACAGTTCTCACACAAAGAAGTAGAAATGGCAAATAAACATATGAAAAAATGTTCAACATCGCTGGTCATTTGAGAGATGCGAATGAAAAAAATGCTGAGATTCCACTGCACCCCAGAAAGAATGGCTGCTATCATGAAATCAACCAATAATAAATGCTGGTGGGGCTGTGGGGAAAGAGGAACCCTGGTCCACTGCTGGTGGGAGTGTTGACTGGTGCAACCACTGTGGAAATCAGTATGGAGATACCTCAAAGAACTAGGACTGGAAGTCCCATTTGACCCCACTATTCCACTGCTGGGCATCTTCCCCAAAGAATTAAAAGAATCATACCACAGTAATATATGTGCACCCATGCTCATAGTAGCACAATTTGTAATAGCTAAAACTAAGAAGCAGCCCAATTGCCCATCAACTGGAGACTGGATAAAGAAAATGTGGGTTTTTTAAATAAAATGGAGTACTACTCAGCCATAAAAAATGAGAAATTGAGATCTTTATAGCTAAATGGATGTACATTGAGGCGATACTCTTAAGTGAAATAAATAGGATACACATGTGTAAATACCGAATAGTTTCTCTAGTGTGAGAAACTGAAAGTGTAAATAAGGACTAAAATATATAATAGATAATGTGAAATAGGAAGAAAAGGGGCAAAGGGGGAGGGGAAGTGGGAGGGGTAGGGGAAAGGAAAGAAGGGAATGGAATTAATATGAGAAAATGGAAAAATGGAAACAAAGTCTTTGTAAATAGGGAGGGATGGAGGGGTTGAAGAGAGGGCAGGGGAAGGGGGAAAAAATAAGAACCAAGAAAGATCACATAAAAGTGCAAATTTCCAATGATGAATGTCATTATATTGTATGCCTAAAATGTACCAATAAAATGAAATTTTAAAAAACTATCAATGTATTAATGATTATCAAGTGCTTTTTCCACATCCATGGAGATTATCACTTTTTTGTCTTTAATTTATAAAAATATATTCATCTACATTAATAAATTTTCTAATAAGTAAACATCTGGACTTCTTTGAAGATGACAAAGTGCTGAGCTGTAGAGAAACAGCCTGTCTGAGCTTTGGGGTCCAGACGCTGGAATATAGTAATGTGAGGAAGAGAAAAAGGAAAGAAGTGGGTCCCTGGAACCCAGCAAGGATCTGAAGTGAAAATTGGAGCCCATGGGGAGAGTGACAAGAGGGGACTCAAGGCAGAAGAGGAAAGTGGCAAGTGATGTTTTCTCCTTGAGCCTGGGATCATGGTGTGGGAGGGGCAGCTGGACCTTGCATAACCACATGACTACTGGCAATCCCAGAGGCCTCCACAGAAAAAGCCACCAATGGAACAGAGCAGTGGCTACTGCAGACTGCAGTGGGTGGTGACTGATTCTGTTCCGGCCCAGTTCAAGCATCCCCTGGAGAGAGAGATTGGCTGGTCACCATTTTGGAAAGGGGCCAACTGAACTCAGAACTCAGAGCATCTGCAGGTTGGCTCCATCTAGTGGATCCCAGTGTCAGGGTGAGGTGAAATAAGATATAGTTTCATGATAAAGAGCACCTCAGGAACTTCATGAATATCGAACCAGTACTCCAAAAAATTTTATGCAATACCCTAGGAAAACACAATGAGGATCACAACCCCAGGAAACCCAGCAGAATGAACCCATTGGGCATGACAAATTAAACACAAAAGGGGAGAATCCCACAAAAAGAAAAAGTCATGACAAGGCTTTTAAAACTTTTAACTTCATCTCCCTAATGAGTGTATAATTCAGTCTTGTTATTGTACTGATTAGTATTTTTCTGATTCTACAGTTGCATACCTTTCCTTGTGCTGTACTGGCTATTTATCATCTCCTTATGTCTACTTTTAAACTGAGTTGTCTATTAAGGAGCTGTAAGAGTTCTTTATGTATTCTGGTCATAGGTTATATGCATTGTACATATGGTCTGTTAAAGTACTACTTTTCATTTTAATGTTGTCATTTAAAGTTGTGAATTTTGATGGAACCTCATTTATCAATTTTTTTCTTTTATACATCATGTTTTTTGTATCCTAGGAAGTTCAAAACTCAGTGGACCATATATGTGTGGTTCTATTTCTAGATTCTCTGTTGTATTCAAATGATCTATATGTCTTTCCTTACACCAGCACTGCCTTGATTACTGTAGCTTTAGAAGAAGTCTTAAAATTAGGTACGAAACGTCTTCCAACACTGTTTTTTTTTTTAACTTTTCTAGGTCCCTTGTATTCCTACATAACTTTTAAATTTCAATATCCAATTCTTCATTTATAGCAAGACCTGAATTTTTATATATACCTTGTGTTTTCTAATCCTGCTAAATTCAAGTACAAGTTCTAGGGGCTCCTAGAGATCTCTTAGTATTTTCTCTGTAGATGATCATTTCATCTACATATAAAGATTTTGCTTCTACCTTGCCAATCCTATCCTAATTGTGTCATTTTATTGCCAGACTATTTTCGTTGGCCTAGGTTTCAAAGTTTAATGGACAGATAAAGAGTAAGCATATCTGCCCTTGTTCCCCACCTTAAGGAGAAAGCGTTGTATCTTCTCCATTCATATAAGGCATTCTCACTGGAAGTATGGAGTACATGTCTTTAATCTGTTGAGAAGGTTCTGTTCTACTTCTAGTCTCCTGATAGCTTTTACCATGAAGAGCTGTGGAATTTAGTCCAATACTTTTTCTCCAACTAGTGACAGGATCATATGGCTTTTTCCTTTCCTCTGTTACAATGATGACTTTTGGGGGTGGATCTTCCTTCCAATGCTGAACCAACACTGCCATCCCTATAAGAAAACCACTTTCTATATACTGCCAGATCTGACTTCCAATAGTTTGTTTTGTTAAACAAATTTCTATCTATGTTCATACTTTTTTCTTCTATTATCTTTATCCCATTTTAGGATTAGCACAATGTTGATTTCCTAAAACGAGGAGAAAGGTGTTCCTTCTTTTTTCTGCTTTAAATGTTTGATATAATTTATCAGTTAAAATGTATATGAGCCTGTTTTTGTCATGTAGGTAGGTTTTCAAGCTAGGAATATACTTTCTTTAATAGGTGCTATTCAAATTTTGTATTTCCTCCAGAGTTAGTTTCATTAATTTGTCTTCCAAGGTACTTCTTAGAAGTTGTCAAATTTATTTCAAAACAGATTTTTGAAATATGCTTTCTATATCCTTTTAAATTCTGTAAAATCTGTGGTAATGTCTCTTAGGTCTTGATATTTTAATTTTTAAAATGTGTAATTGATATTGTGTAATAGGAAGTAAAGTCTAGGGGGGAGGGGGAGGGGGGAGAAGAAAGAGGGGAAAAATATATGAGAAAGGGAAAAAAATGGAAATGGGATCTTTGCAAGTGGGGAGGGGTGGATGGGGTGAGGGGAAGGCAGGGGAGGGGGGAAAATAATAAGAAACAAGATACTCATGTAATGGTACAAGATCCCAATGAGTTATTAAATGTATATTATACCTAAAAGGTACTAATAAACTTAATAGTGGAAAAAGAAAATAAATGAAAAGTAGTCTTTAAACAGATCATATTTACAATGCATATAACCTATGACCAGAATATATAAAGGACTCTTACAGCTCATTAATAGACAACCCAATTAAAAAGTAGACATATGAAGATGATAAATAGCCAGTACAGCACAAGGAAAGATGTGCAACTCTAGGATCAGAAAAATACTAATCAGTACAATAACAAGACTGAATTATACACTCATTAGGGAGATGAAGTTAAAAGTTTTAAAAGCCTTGTCATGACTTTTTCTTTTTGTGGGATTCTCCCCCTTTGTGTTTAATTTGTCATGCCCAATGGGTTCATTCTGCTGGGCTTCCTGGGGTTGTGATCCTCATTGTGTTTTCCTAGGGTATTGTCTAAAATTTTTTGGAGTGCCGGTGTGGTGTTCATAAAGTTCCTGAGGTGCTCTTTATCATGAAAATATCTTATTTCTCCATCAATTTTGAAAGATAGTTTTGCAGGGTACATCAGTCTGGGTTGGAGGCTGTTTTCCTATAGGGCTTGAAATACATCACTCCAAGATCTTCTTGCCTTGAGGGTTTGCATTGAGAAGTCTGCTGTGATTCTGATGGGTTTTCCTTTGTATGTGATTTGTTTCTTTTCTCTCACTGCTTGTAGAATTTTGTTCTTCTGTTGGATTTCTGGAATACTAACTATTATATGCCTATGTGTAGATTTTTTTTTGATCAAGGTGAGCTGGAGTCTTAGCTGCCTCACTTATCTGTATTCAAAGTTCTTTTCCCCTGCTTGGGAAGTTTTCTGCCATCACTTCTGTGAACAGTTTTTTTATGTCATCTACCCTCTCTCCTCTTTCTTCATTGGCTCCAATCAGTCTTATGTTATTCTTCTTTGCATCGTCTAGCAGCTGACAGATTGCTTTCTTGTGGTCCCTTACAATTTTAAAGCAATTTTTCCTTTCCTGGTCACTAATTGCAATCTTTCCTTCTATATTTGAAATTCTGTCCTCACATTGGTTCATTCTGCTGCACAGACTTTTGATGGAGGTTTTAATCTCCTGGAAATCTGTTTGCATCTGTTTTATGGATTCCATTTGTTTCCTATGTTGAGATTCCATCATGTTCCTCAGATCCTCTATTTTTTTATCTGTGTCCTCTCTAGATTTTTTAATCATGTCTTGCACCATGAGCACAATCTTTGATGTTATCTGAGTAATTATTTCTGATTTCATTTTTCCCAGATCCTCTTTTGTTGCCAGTTCAGAGAGTCCAGGTGGTTGAGTATCAAATTGTTCCATCTTGTTTCCCTTTGGGGTTTCTGTAGGTGATCTGGAAGTCTGGTTTCGAGGCTTATTTACATGTCTTCTCATTTCCATGGCAGGGGGGTGCTTCTGGCACCTGCACAGCTCACCTTCTCTGCCCTAGGAGTGTAGAATGGCAGTAGGGGAGCTTCCTTCTGGGTGCTGGGACTGGCTCAGCTTCTCTGTCCTAGGAGTGTGGAATGGCATCTGAAGTAGTAATGGCATTCAACAGCTTCTTGATACTAGTAATAAAGCTACCTACCAGAAGCAATTTACAAGGGTCAGTGCAGAAATTAAATTTTAAAAATAGAAAATAAGAAGACACAGAAGCAAGATGCAACCACCGACTTCCAGCTTTCCAAAGGTAAACCGAGGGAGCAATGAGGTGGGACAATTCAAAAGGCACCTACCTGTACTCTCTGAAGTGGTAACAGTGGAGGTAATAAAGCAGATAAATGAGGCTCTATAAAATATCAGAAATAATTTCTCAGATAACTACAGACATGATGACCATAATGAAAGATGCGGTTAGTGAATCTAGGATAGACACAGATTTTAAAAATAGAGAAGCTTAGGAAAATGATGGAAATATGGAAGGTCCAACATAGGAAAGAAATGGAATCCATGAAACAGATTCAAACAGATATCCAAGAGATTAAAAATTCTATTAAACTTATACACAGCAGAATGAAACAATGTGAGGACAGAATATCAGATCTAGAAGACAGGTTTGTGGTCAGTGATCATGAAAAGAAAGATTTATTAAAAATAGCAAGAGACAGGGCTGGGGATTTAGCTCAGTGGTTCCACTGCCTGCCTCCCAAGCAGAAGGACCTGAGTTCAATCCCCAGTACCAAAAAAAAAATAGCAAGAGACTACGAAAATTCAATACAACAGCTACTAGATGATGCAAAGAAGAATAACATCAGACTGATTGGAGTCGATGAAAAAGCAAGAGATAGAACAAAGATATTTTTTAAAAACATGTTCATAGAAGTAATGGCAGAAAACTTCCAAAGCATGGAGAAAGAATTTCACATAATAATAAGTGAGGCATATAGAAGTGTATTGAGCCATGATCAAAAAAATCTACACCAGGAGGCAGGGCACAGGGCCCAGGGGGCAGGGACGTGGCATGGGGCAGTGTGGGGCAGGGGCGGGGTGCCGCCTGGCTGAGGGTCTGGCCCTGTGTCAGCAGCAGAGTGGGTGCTCAGGCCGGACATGGCTGCTTGTGTGGCCCGGCAGGCCCTGACTGTGGGCAGCCACTGGTGGTCCCAGTCGCTGACTGGAGCCAGAGGGTCAAGGACACTCTGTGCTGTGGGGGGAGCACAGGCCTTCCCACCTCTGGTGACTACGACAATGCAGAGGCATCTCTCGTCCTGAAACCGAGCAGATGGCAAAGTGTTGGAGACAGTTGGTGTATTTGAGGTGCCAAAACAGAATGGAAAATATGAGACTGGGCAGCTTTTTCTTCATAGTGTTTTTGGCTACCAAGGTGTTGCACTGTTTCCCTGGCAAGCCAGACTATATAACTGGGATGTGGCTTCTGGAGCTTCAGAAAAAGCAGAGAATCCTGCTGGGCATGGCTCTAAGGAGGTGAAAGGCAAAACTCACACTTACTATCAGGTGCTGATTGATGCCTGAGACTGTCCACATGTATCTCAGAGATCTCAGACAGAAGCTGTGTCCTTTTTGGGTAACCACGATGACAGCCAGGCCCTCTATGCCATTCCAGGCCTGGACTATGTGAGCCATGAAGACATCCTCCCCTACACCTCCACTGATCAGGTTCCCATCCAACATGAGCTCTTCGAAAGATTTCTTCTGTATGACCAGACAAAAGCACCCCCTTTTGTGGCTCGGGAAACACTACGGGCCTGGCAAGAGAAGAATCACCCCTGGCTAGAGCTGTCTGATGTCCACTAGGAGACAACTGAGAACATCCGTGTCACCGTCATCCCTTTCTACATGGGCATGAGGGAAGCCCAGAATTCCCATGTCTACTGGTGGCGCTATTGTTTCCACTTGGAGAACCTGGACAGTGATGTGGTACAGCTCCGGGAGTGGCACTGGAGGATATTTAGTCTCTCAGGCACCTTGGAGACAGTTCGAGGCCGAGGGGTGGTGGGCAGGGAGCCAGTGTTATCCAAGGAGCAGCCTGCATTCCAGTATAGCAGCCATGTCTCCCTGCAGGCCTCTAGTTGGCACATGTGAGGCACGTTCCACTTCGAGTGACCTGATGGCTCCTATTTTGATGTCCGAATCCCACATTTATCCCTGGAAAGCAATAAAGATGAGAAGACACCACCCTCAGGCCTTCACTGGTAGACCAGCTGAGCCCTTGAGTGCCTAGGCATGGCCCCTCAGATCAGCTGTAAACTTACAATTGCTGCAAAACTCTCTCCCCTCACCATGGCCCAAATGGGTTTCTTCATCCTTTGCACATTTGATTGCAGGGCTCTATTTTTTAGGGGGGTGTAGTAGTAACTGTTTTCTTCTGAAGACCCATGTAGCACTCCTCTAAGGCTGGCTGGCTTCCTCATAAGCCCTGCCTACACCATGTTCCTGTTTACCTTTCCATCAAGGAAATGTTCAGCTGCCACAGGCCTGGAGGAGTTTCTTGACCTGTCACAAGTTGTCTGCAACATGAAGTTTGGTCAATAAACTAGTGCACACTTAACAAAAAAAAATCTACACCAAGGCATATAACAGTCAAGGTTCCAGAAATTCAACACAAGAATGGAATATTAAATATTAAAAATATTAAAATATTAAAAGTTGTTAGAAAAGGAAATAAATCACCTATAAAGGAATGCCCTTCAGAATCACAGAAAACTTCTCAAATGAACCCTTAAGGCAAGGAGAGCTTGGAGTAAAGCATTTCAACCCTAAAAGAAAACAACCTCCAACCCAGATTAATGTACCCTGTAAAACTCTCTTTCAAAATAGATGGAGAAATAAGATAATTCCATGACAAAGAACATCTGAAGAAATTCATGACCACAAAACCAGTACTTCAAAATGTTCTGAAGGATATTCTAAAAAGAGATAATGAAGACTACATCTCCACAAACATCAACAAAATGAATCCATCAGACAAGGCAATTGATTAAACAGAGGGGGAAGAAAAAAAACCAACAATGGGAAAATAATACATAATAAGTCAATATATATTATCATTGTAAATAATATGATAATGATAAGCCAATATAACCATCACCAATATTTCACTTCACCGATCAAAAGAAACAGACTGGCAGGATAGATCAAGAAACAAGATCCAAAGATATGCTACATACAAGAAACACACTTACCCTGCAAAAAATTCATAGACAGAAAGTCAAATGATGGAAAACAAAACTCCATGTGACAGGAACCTGGAGAAAAGCAAGGGTTGCTATTCTATTTGCAGACAAAGTGAACTTCAAGCCAAGACAGATCAAGAGAGACAAAAAAAAGGTCACTACATGCTTATTAAGGGAATAGTCCAAGAGGAAGAGATAACAATCATAAATATACATGTACTAAATATTGGCACACCCAACTATATATAACAAACATTAATGGACCTGAAAATCAAATAAGCACTAACACAATTGTAATGAGGAACCTAAATACCCCACTGTCACAAATAGATAAACTAGACCAAGAATCAACAAAGAAATATCAGAACTGAACCAAACCTGTGAACAAATGGACTTAGTGGATGTCTACAGAATGTTTCACCCTACAACATCAGAATAAATATTCTCAGTCGCACATGGGATGTTCTCCAAAATAGACCACAAACTAGCTCATAGTATATGCTTAGGTAAATACAAAGGAATTGAAATTATTCCATGCATTTTATCATACCATCATGCAATGAAATTGGGAATAAGTGGCAAAATAAACCACTGAAACTCCATAGACACGTGGAAATTGAATAATATCCTTCTGAACAATGAATGGGTCACAGTTGAAATTAAAGAAGAAATTAAACAATTACCTGCAACTAAATGATAATGCTGATACAATATATTGGAACTTATGGGACACAATGAAAGCAGTTCTAAGAGAGAAATTTATAGCAGTGAACTTTCACATCAGGAAAACAGAGTGAGATCAAATAAAAAACCTAAAGTTGAACCTCAAGCTTCTAGAAAAAGAAAAGTATGACAAGCCCAAAGCTCCTATGGGAAGAAATTATATAGATCAGAGCATAAATTAATGCAGTTGAGACTAAGAATACAATCCCAAGGGCCAGGGATTTGGCTCAGTGGTTTCGCCACCTGCTGCGCAAGCGGAAGGATCTGAGTTCAATCTCTGGCACTAAAAAAAAAAAGAAATAAAAAAGAAAACAATGCCAAGAATCAATGAATTGAAGAGTTAGTTCTTTGAAAGATTAAATAAAATTGATAAACCCTTAGCTAACCTTATCAAACAAAGGAAAGAACAGACTCAAATCCATGCAATTAGTAATGAAAAGGGTGAAATCACAACAGATCCTTCAGAAATTCAGGAGATAATCAACACCTACTTAGAGAACTTTTATTCTAATAAGATGGAAAACAGAAGAAATGGACAAATTCTAAGATACATATGAATTGCCAAACCTGAGCAAAGATGATATAAAAATCCTAAATAACTCAATATTAGTCAGTGAAATTGAAGATGCAATTAAAACTTGCCAACAAAGAAACTCAGGTCCGATGGATTCACTGTTGAATTCTACAAGGTATTTAGAGAAGATCTAATGCTACTACTCCTCAAATTCTTTAATGAAATTGAAAGGGAAGCAATATTCCCAAACTCATTCCCAGAAGCAAGCATTACCACAATACCAAAACCAAAGAAGGATCCAACCATAAAAGAGAACGACAGGCCAATTTCCCTAATGAACATAGGTGCAAAAATTCTCAATAAGATACTGGCAAAGAGAATGCAGCAAATCATCAAGAAGATTATACACCATGACCAAGTAGGATTCATCCCAGGCATGCGGACATGGTTTGCACAGGGAAATCAATAAATATAATAAACCATATCAACAGAGGCAAAGACAAAAGCCACATGATCATTTTAATATATGCAGAAAAACATTTGACAAAGTCCAACACCAATTCATGATTAAAAGAAAATCCTACAGAACATTGGAGTAGATGGTCTTTATCTCAATCTGATAAAAGCTATCTCTGACAAACCAACAGCCAAAATTGTTATACAAATGTAATGCATCCTTATCAAAATATCAATCGTATACCTCACAGAATTAGAAAAAAAACCTAAAATTCAGTTGGAACTAGAAGAGACCTAGAATAGCAAAAGCAATTCAGGGCAACAAAACCATTGAAGTACACATCACAATCCCTGGCTTTAAAGTATACTACAAAGCTACTATGATAAAAACATCATGGTACTAGCAAAAAAAACAGACCCAAGGATCAATGGAAAGGATTGGAAGATGCAGAAACAACTCTAAACACAGTCACTTATTTTTGACAAGGGGCCAAACACTTTCACTACAAGAAAGACAGCCTCTTTAATAAATGGTGCTGAAAAAAACTTGCTCCCCACATGCTAAAGACTAAAACTAGACCTCTGTCTCTCACCATGCACTGATCCAAAATTAAAATGGATCAAAAATCTAAATACTTGAACAGAAATACTAAATCTGCTGGAAGAGATGACACGTAGAAGTCTTGAAGACATAGGTGTAGGTTAAAACTTTAAGAACAAAATCCCTATTGCACAGTAAATACTACTTACTTTCTCTTTGTCTTTTTTCTACCTGTCCTATAGGCAACATTCTTCCTACTATCACATTTCCTAAATGCTCGGTCCCATCTCTCCTGTGACCCATAACATCTTTAGCTTTAACTACTTCCTCTCTGTGGAATATCATTGGGTAGATGAAATGTTCTGGTTTTCCTGAGGCCATTCTTTCCTTGAACTAGTTGGTGTTCTCTCAGCCTTTGCATTATTGGGATTTGGGGATGGATAATTCCATGTGTGAGCCTATCTTGTGCTTCTGATGTCTAGGGGCATAATGGTCTCTGCTCACCAAGTGATTTTTCTAAGCCTCAGTTTTGACAACCAAAAGTGTCCTCAGGTATTTCCAAATGTCCCTTGGAGAGCCAAATTCCTGCAGTTGAAAAGCTCGGCCTGCTCTGCCTAGCTTTTGGTGGGTAGCTATCAAACTGGTATCGTTAGTGGGTAACTACTGACAATAAATTCACTCTTTCTTACTGAGGATGCCAGGAACAGCTCATCAAAAGAAAGCAGTGGCTGCTCATGGCAGCTAGGGAGTCTACTGTAAGATGAATACGCACCCCACGTTTTCCTGGATAAGCTATTCCTTCTAGAGGTCTTAGTCCACTCCCTCTCCTCTCCTCTCCCTTGCTGACTTACTAATTCAGTATGAAAAGACCTGAGAGGCCTCAGTATTTTCCAGACCAGAGCTGTGATTCTGTGCCCTCTGTGTGGCAGGCAGCCCTGGATCTGAGGAGCAGAGGAGCAGGGCACACAGCAGCCACCTGGGAGACTCACAGGGAAAGGACAGGAAGACGCCAGTGGTGAGGACACAGTGAGCTTTTTATTTTTTGACAAGGTGAAGCCCGGGCAGGTACAATCCTCAGTGGGACTTGAGATGCGGGCATGAGCCAGGATGTGGACTCTGGGAGAGCTGGAACCCAGGACAGGAACCCAGCACCAAGGCTGAAGCAGCCAGGGCAGAACATGTTGGAAAGCACGCGTCAAGATGAGCCGCTCCCTGGCTCTTGGGATTCTTGTTTCCTCCGAAATCCAGGTCTCAGCATCAGGTCCAGGTCAGCAGCCGCCCCCAGAGCTGTGGCCACAGCCAGAGCCCCCACACTGCCGGCCGCTGGCACCATCACACGAGTCCGAGCTCCGCAGTCTGCACCTGTGCGACCTGCGGCGCCTGTGCGGGCTCAGGCAGCAGCCGCCCCCGGAGCTGGAGCTGAGGCCCCCGCAGCCCGCAGAGCTGGGCGCACAGCAGGAGGAGGCAGCAGGCAGACACTGTGCCGGGCTCTTCTGGGGGCACTTGGGGGAGGGGCACTGGGGAGGGGCCTGGCGCTGCTGCTGCTGGCTCTGCTGGCAGGACATCTCGCTGGGGTCGGAGAGCCTGGGGAAAATTAAAGCAAAACAGAATAGTAGTCAGTGCAGAGGCTGCAGGCCAGTGTTGCCTCATCCTGTGCTTTAGATGGAGATCCTCTCCCCGAAGACTGAGTTGGGCTTCAGTCAGGATCTGGAGAAGGCAAATGGAGACCGATTTGGAGTGAAACTGAGCCTTTTCTTATCTCCAGCCAGGAGGGCAGATGGCAGACTCCTAGGTGAGCCTCCAGGGTTTCTGCTCCTGCCCTCCCTGGCTGTCCCACAGCTCACTGTGAATAGCGCCCTCTGCAGGTACTCTGCACACAGAACCTGCAGCACCTCACTACCCTCCAGGGCTTGGCAGCCTCTGGAGCTTGGTGAGGAGCAGGAAACTCAGTGAGGATTTGAGGAGGCAGCAGATGCACCTCTGGGAACATGAAGTGGGGAACAGGGGGCGTAGGACTGGCTGCATTACAGGACCCCCACCGTGGCTCATGGCCTCTCCTTTCTGCAGTCCAGCCCTTCCCCCATCGCATTCCTTGTGCCCTCCATGGGTCCCTGGGCACCTCCATCCGGGTTCCCACTCCTCTTGCCTGTTGAAGCACAGACTAGTCTGCTCAGCCCTCTCCGCTCAGGGCCTCTCCCCCGTGGGCACTCACCTGGCTCTGTGGAGGCAGAGGAGCCACTTCCTGAGAGAACTGACACTGAGGCATCCACGACCAGAGCCCTTTTATCCTGAGCTGGGTTTTATGATGCGTGGCCCAAGCATGTGTCCTCCTCATCCTCACCCAAAGGGAGGGTGGCAGTATCACACACTGCCACGACCAGGCTTTCAGCATTTTCCTGCACATACTTGGCCGAATGACAAAAGGGAAACAGGAAGTTTCAGTGAAGTCCAGTTTCCTCCAGCTCAGGCCCTCTGCCTGCCATTCCTTCATTTGTTCCTTCAGCTCACGCGGCCTGAGCTCAGGACGTGCCCTCTGTGGGCGCTGGTATTGTGGAGACAGACTCAACAGATTCTGGCCTTGAGTAGCTTGCAGCCCCTCAGAGAGACAGAAAACTGAACTATGGAGCTAAGTGATGTGGAGGGAATGTGCCAAAGGCAGCAGGTCCAGGGTCACTGCCCGTGGGTGTTAGGTGACCTGGCTTCACGAATCCCTGCGGGGCTGAACGAACCAGCTGTCTTGGGTACTGTTGGAGCTGAGCTTCTGACCTTGGGATGTGATGTGGTTGGGTAATGGGTGGGTGGAGAATGGCGTTTGGGCCCCGGCTTGAGGATAGACTTTTAGAAAACATCACCGCATCTGGAATGGCACAGTGGGTTCTGGGTGGGAGAGACAGAGGACGCGGTGAATCTGGACAGAGGAGCAGTGGTATCAAAATGTGGTTTCCTGTGAGGCACTCAGGAATCCCAGCTGGTGGGTACAAAAGGGCATCAGTCTGTGGCTGTGTGAAGCTGGATTGAATCTCAGAAATTAATCACTGTTAAACATTTGGTTGAATTTGTCAGTAGTGAGGAGATTGATGGAATTGCATTCATTCACTTACTGAATAACCATGATCATGCTTCAGGTTTGCATATGGTGAATTTGTGTAGACTGAATATCTGTTTTCATTTAATTTTTGTTATGGGATCAGTGATAATCATGGAATCTAGTGCCAATAAGATAACCCAGCAGGTTGTAGAGCCCAGAGAAAAATCACTGTCATAAATTAAAAATAATCTTTATTCCATATTTTCAAAAACAACAATGATGGTATTATGTTTCTATTAAACAAGAATTTAAATTATAATGTAATTTTAAACAAACATTCTTTTGATCAGAGCTTCTGAAAGCCTTTAGGAATGGATACTTGTTCTTTGGCCAAATACATTTTAATATTAGTTTCTTCTTCCCTCTGCTTATCACTCCACTTTGAACAGTAAAGTGTAATGATTTCTTGTATGAATTCTGTAGAATTATGGATGAGTGTGCGGGAATTCCAGGCGGAAGCTGGTGAAAGGCTGGGACAATCGTGCACGTTATAGAAGCATTCTCTGCTCTGTAGAAAGGCGTCCCTGATGCTGGGTTCCAGTTTAGCCACAGAGCTGGACTGAAAGTGATACACAGTGCTCATACATTAGCAAGGACCAATGCAATCAGCTCCAACTTCCTGCCAAGGAAATATCATCGAAAGAAAGAATTACGAAGGGTGAAAATGGGCACCTGTGAAATGCAAGATGAGGTGGCAGTGGCATGGTTGTACATAGAAGAGTGTGAAGGAAGCACTGGGATCTGCAAGGGGAAATTCAGTCTTATTGTGGGGAAGGGACTCTAACCTACTCTGGAGCTCCTATGTGCCTCCGGGAGTATATATTTTTACCTTTTCATCTGCTATGGTGTTAGGGAAAAGCCTAGACCATTGAATATCTACACCAAGGTGATCTTAGGTCTTTACCAGACCAAGATCAGGACACACATCACACAAATTAGCCAGAAGCCAAGAGACATCTCAGAGACACCTAATGGAGTTGTTCTTATGAAATGCAAATGGGTTCCTGGGTGGCTTCCCCTAACCCAATCTTTTACTTTCTGTGTGGATGTTTCCATTCCATTTGCTTCTCCAGTTTTCCTCTGAAGAAGTGGAGTCATGCTCTTCTCCTTGCCAACCATCCCTTAGGAGATCAGAGTCAGAATTGGCAGGTAGAGCAGGCACCTTGTGATGGTCGAGGACTGACTCACTGACCATCCCCTCTCCCAGAGCACAAGCACAACTCCAGGTGGAGAGGACACCTGGAACCCTCTCTGTCCAGGTCAGATGCCCTGGGGTGCTGCAGAAGAACAACAAAGACAGAATCAGGTTTAGTTGACTGGATATTTGGAAGAGTGCATCATCTGGTTGCACACATTTATATCATAGGAATAGACATTGCCGGTTTACTTTGAGGAAGAGCATCTCAGCCAAGATGCAGCAGTGACAACCTAATCCATCCACCAAGGTCTTCACCAACAAACATATGCCCAGCTTGGGAAGCCATGCTGTCTTCCTAGTTCAAGTCTTCTCATCACCAAAATTTTCTGACTTCAATGAAATGCAAGGAAATCATTTATAGGGAAGATGGAATGAAGGAGCCTGGAAATGTTGCCTGGGCTTCCCATTTAAAGATGCTTTCGCTTGGGTTCTTTCTTGGTTTTGATACCCACAATGTTATGTGAAGCACTGGCCCATTTCTTTTGAAAATTTTGTTGGCTGCATCAAGTTCTGATGGGGTTTTGCAAGTTCATATGCTATTTTAAAAGAATTTTACAAGCTGAAAGCAACGGGAAACTAAATGCCTTTCCTTCTAAAGATAGCAGATATGGATAGAGCTCTACAAGACCCACTATGCTCAAAGTACTAGCCCCAGTCTTCACTGACCTGCATTTCATCCTAAACAAGTAGGAGATAAGAATATGGGAGAAATTGTCAAGTAGTGGGTCACTATCCTTTTCATTTGTGGTAGTGGGGTTGGAACTTTGGGCCTTGCATGTGCTAAGCAAGAGTTGTACCACTGAGTCACTCCTAGCCCCCGGTGGTCATCACCTGGGGTGAAAGGTATGTGGCATTTTTCTTGTCCTTCCCCGGGAGGAAGAGAGTAGTGTCTCCGCTGCACATCAGTTAAGGGCCTCTCACCGAACCACTGGTAAGGACTAGGGGTGTCTGCAGGAAAGAGAAGAACATTTCAGTCCTGGCTTAGGCTATGACACTGTATGAATTCTTTGAACTTACTTTGGTTGGGTAAAGTTATGGGGAGAGCAGAGAAAATCGGTGGTATGAGACCAGCCTGCAAACCTCCTGTCTGCTGGCCCAACTGAACCCTGGGAAGGCAGCCAGGAGTGAGCTATCATGGCAGGATGCTGCTCTGTGAGCAAAGGGACACCTGCTGATAGACGCTGACGCTGATAAACCCAGAAAAGGATCTGGGTCACCACGCTACTGGCAGATCCCAGCAGGTCACATGTCTCTCTTGAGAGTCCACTAGAAGGGGTGCTGGTCTGCAAGCGGAGACAACAGACAGTCCCACGCACTTCTCCTTGCCTGCCATTAAACACACATTGGAAGGAAAAGGGCTACCTTGAATGTGGAGGGGAAGGAAACCCTTTGGCAAGTTCCGCCTAGCACTGAGGAGGAGGAGAGGACTTGAGATAAGTTTTAAATTGAATTAAATCGGAACTGGGCTGAGAACATATATTAAAAAAACAACATTAAGGTGTGCCCTCAAACAGTTAGTCACTGAGTCTGGCACCATGTGACTTCTGACTCTTCCCCAAAGTCAAAATGACCATAAAAGCTAAACATTTTGAATCAGTTCAGGACATTGAGCAGCTATGACAGTGCAACTAAATACACTCCTGGCAAAGGACTTCCTGAGCTGCTTCAGAAAGTGGCGTGAATGGGACGTTTTCAAACAGAGGGGGAGTATTTTGAGGAAGATTAATGGCAATGTGTTCTTCTTACTATCATAATTTTTAAAAATTATTTAAAAACACGTGTTTTTGATCACACCCTTATGTCTGTGTAGCATAATGTCTTGAGTCTAGGTGGCCAGCAAAGACTGAACTCCACGGCAACATTCAGGCTCTCAGGAAGTTGTAGAAGCTCAGCTCTTGGAGACTGAGCAGGCTCAGAGCCACCCTGCCCTAGGCTCTCTTTATGGCTATGGACGTCCAGGGCAGATTCCTTCTCTGCCTAAGGCTTGTGAGACCTGATATAAAGAAGCTCCTCTTATCTTAGCCCTGAACTTTTTCCTGTGGAGGCAGAGCTGGGCTGGGGAGCTTGTGACAAAGCTGCCTTCCTTAGAAGGAACCAAGTCTGGACTCTTAGAAGTACGACAGCCCTTAGAGGAGAAGGTGGACCCTTTTACAGAAGCAGAACAGGTGAGAGCCCATGTCTGTGTTCTCTCTCTGCTCATCCTACTTGGTGGGTGCATGGGGAGCCCCTAAGTGGCCACTTTCTGTTGCCTATGGGTGAGATGAGCTTCACCAAGCATATCTTTTCCTTTGGAAACTCCCCAGTGCGAAGTCTGGGATTCCCAGGGAACCAGTCACTGTGGTAGAGATTTTGAGGCTCCAGGTTCACAGGAAACATCGGGTTACACCCGCTCCATCAAGCTATTTGAGAGAAGACAGGAGGAAGGCAGAGCCATTGCTGGTATGGGACTGAGAATAGAATGGATTAAGAGAGACTTTGTAGGAAGTGCATTCAAGACTTAGTGACTCATTCCTGTGTAAGATGGAAAATGTGAATCAGTCAAGATAATGCCACTCGCCATTTAGCCTAATGATCATGGAATGGAATTATCATGGATGAGAGTGGGAAAAGAGTGGGAGGGCTCTTTTTATAGAATTTTGAGCTTGATATCCCAGCAGGACTATGTGGTGCGTACATCTCTAGGATTTTTCAAGGAATGAGGCTGGGGCCTGGTGGCCTTCTAAGTCAGGGGAGACCAAGTGGAAGCTTTTGAAATGTACTGAATGTTTTTGGTCTCTTATTCCTGTCTTCCTCCCTCCTCTTGTGTCAGTCACCAAGAATTAATTTGGTCTATTGAACCAAAACAAAAGCCAGTCAATAACATGCATGATGCTTCTATTGTCATGAAGGCACCAATCAGTTAGGTGCAGTGGGCGACATGAAAATATCTAAAACTTTACACTGCTGATACACGAACCAATGGAGGCAGTGGCCACTTGGTAAGTAACACAATGTTCTGTAGTTCCCAGTTTATGCTACAAATGTGAGTGTTCCTGGATGTTATGGGACCCGTGGCTGTGTACCACCTTCTGCTTGGGACACAAATCCACATATGGATACATGTACACCTTCCCTGATTCCCTCTTACATCCACTTCCAGCAAACAGAATGAGGAAACTGCAGATGACATCTCTGAGGATGATTCAGTGTGTCTTGACAATCTCACTGGGAAACAATGACTCAGCTCTCAAATCCATGCCCACGTCCTTTCTCTCCTCCAAGTCCTGTTCTTCCTGGTCCTTACTATGTCATAGATGCTTTTAAAGTCCTGTGAACTATGAACTACTTGGGCACAGGGATCGTATGTTACCACCTTTGTATAGCTAAGGAATGAGGTACTGTAAATGGATCTCACAGAACATATTTCACTAATATTTCCTGAAGTAAATTCAAAGATCTGAGAAGACATAGATGAGGTCTAGGAAAAGAATATAGGTGCAAACTTGGCAATGTGAAAAAGAAAGAGGCACAGAGTCCCAAGGAGCTGGCTAATTGCTGTAATTCCCATGGCACACCTCTTATGTTCTTACCCCATGTGTGGACTTCTGGCAGCTAAGTAGCTCTGCCATGGTCTGGTGCCTGTCTCTCCATTTTTCTCAGATGAAACTCAATTCATTTGGGATTTTGGCTTTAGAGCTGCATATGTTCCCTTAACCTGGTGGAGGAGCTGCTTCCTAGCCCTGCACTTGAGCCCAGACAGGAGCTCTGACAGGGCAGATGCTGTCCTAGCCCCAGAGTGCAACCAGGATGCTGCACCTGTCATAGGCTGAGGAAACTTTCCATTGGGACATTCATGGGGTTTCAGCAGCACCAAGTCAGAGTTCTAAGGGGCTGGTCTAATTAGGGACTGTAGGATACCAGCATGCATGCATGAAATGAGGCCAGCTGAACCCGCAGAAAAGGTGTGGATGCCTCGAAGTGTCTTGACGCTGCTTCTTCTGGGTTTCCTCTTGTGAACCTCAGAAAAGCCTGCCTCTTTGTTCTGGGAATGGGGCTTGGGGATTAGACCTGATGAGAAGATATGCATTGAAGAACAACTTGCCTGAGACCAGGGGATACTCTCTAATGTTCTCCAAGCCCTAAGAGAAAGTCTATGGGACAGGATCAAATTCCTTCTTGAAAACATCAGAGCTCCATCTCATGTGAGAACAGGCTAAATTAACTGCCAATAAAAGTGAGGGGAATAGAAATCAGGGTGAAGTGTATGTAGGAGCTGCACAGGATAGTAAAGGGGGCAGGCATGGAGGGCTTCTCCACTCAAGTTTCTGTGAATTTTCTTTCTAAAATTGCTTAACCTCCCACTGCCTCAATTTCCAAAAATTGAATTGGGGTTTAAACTGGCATTGTGGAATATAAGTACTTATTAATAATACAGCTAACAATGTAGTAAGATCTATTCTAAAATACACGTGTGGACCAGAGATGCTGAAGAAATGCTTCTTAAGGTCCGTGTATTATTCCTGAGTCTCAGAGATTAATGATGAGTCTGTCCAACTACTGCCCATCTTTACTGAGTTCCCAGGACATTCCAATGATGCTGCGGCCCCCACACTTGATCCATACTGATGGACCTGAACATTCTCCTCCGGGTTATTGAAACTCAGAGATGTCCAACAAGAAAGTGCTACCTACCTCAGTTTTTTCCTAACTACAAAAATACAGTCATGACACTTACAGAAGTAGATTCCAATTGGATAAAAGTTATGAAAACAATCTGCAATGCATAAGAGAAATTTGAATTTTTTTGAAGTTGTATTTTTGAGTCAACAGATAATGCTGGAATTGTCACTTATAAATGTACTCACTTATTTATAAGTTTACTCATTTAAAATAGGTGGAGGTAGATGAAAATGTTCTGAAACATTTGGAACAAGAACCACTCTATCTTTATACCATTTCTAAGTGAAACTGAGAGCAGCTAAGCCCCTCAGGCAGGCAGTGTTACATTGGGTTTTAGCTGGAGAGCTCTTCCTGCATGGGGTCCCATGAGAATCCTGGAGCTCATTGTGTCCCAGCATTTGGGGGAACATTCCTCTGATTTTCAGTACACTGCAGTCAGTACAGTAACTAGAACAATTTCTGGACCATACGTTTACCAAAGTATTCCTTACCTCTGACAATGACTGGTGAATCAGTGCTTGCTGGTATAAGTTTCCAAATTTCCAAAACAGCAGCAAAACACCAAGCCAAGTTTCATAGTGAGAGATTGCTTCCAAAAAAAGTCAAAAGAAAGCAAAACAAAAAACTCACGAACCAACAGATGACACATTAACATTATGCGAATTATAATATGGTCTTCTAAATAGATTAAAAGAAAATGTATGGAATTGTGTATGCCTGTAGGTATTAAAGCAAAGGGTACTCCTTTTAGCAATAGAAAAATAGGTTGCTTTGGAGAAAATGAATAAGAATAACTTCCAAAGCTAGATAGGGCATAATAAATGATAAAGATTGTGTCATCAAGCTTTCAGTTCAGTTTAAAATAAACAAAAACTTATTTTTGCTGTAAGTATAACCCATGTAACATTGAAGACATACTGAAAAATATTGTTTGAAACTGAAATTTAACTGAGTGTCTCATATTTTTATTTGCATTTTCCAAAAAGTCTACCTTGGTATGTATTCTGTGTTTTCAAAGAAACTTAAAACAAATATCTTGTCCCAATGTTCTAGCCGTTCAGGATAAAACAACCTACTCAGTCATTATTGACAGAAAAAGTTTTTAAACGTAACTTTTATTGATGCATAATATCATATAGAAAAATATGCAGTTATTGTACAGAGCTTTCAGTCTTTTCAAAAGAAAAAAACCTAATGAACAGTTCCCAGCACAGAGGAGGCTTCCAGGAAGGGGTGCCACAGCTCCCAGCACAGAGGAGGTGAGCTGTGTGGGTGCCAGCAGCACAACCCCCATCCCCCATCGAAATGAGAAGACACATAAACAAGCCTAAGAACCAGACTTCCAGATCATCCACAGTAACCCCAAAGGGAAACAAGATAGAACACTCTGATACTCAACAACTTGGACTCCCTGAACTAGCAACAAAAGAGGATCTGGAAAAAATGAAACCAGAAATAATTTCTCACATAACAGCAGAGATTGCACCCATAGTGCAAGACATGATTAACAAATCCAGAGAGGACACAGATAAAAAATAGAGGAGCTGAGGAACATGTTGGAATCCCAACATAGGAAACAAATGGAATCCATAAAACAGATGCAAACAGATTTCCAGGAGATTGAAAACTCCACTGAAAGTCTATGCAGCAGAATGAGCCAATGTGAAGATAGAATTTCAGATATAGAAGATAAGATTGCAATTAGTAACCAGGAAAAGAAAAATTTCTTTAAAATTGTAAGGGACCACGAGAAATCAATCCAGCAGCTGCTAGACAATGCAAAGAAGAATAACATAAGACTGATTGGAGTCAATGAAGAAACAGGAGAGAGTGCAGATGACATAGAAAACCTGTTCACAGAAGTGATGGCAGAAAACTTCCCAAGCAGGTGAAAAGAACTTGACATACAGATAAGCAAGGCATATAGGACTCCAACTACCCTTGATCAAAAAAAATCTACACATAGCCACATAGGCATATAATTGTTAAAATTCCAGAAACTGAACAGAAGAACAAAATTCTACAAGCAGTGAGAGAAAAGAAACAAATCACATACAAACGAAAGCCCATCAGAATCACAGCAGATTTCTCAATGCAAACCATCAAGGCAAGAAGAGCTTGGAGTGATGTATTTCAAGCCCTAAAGGAAAACAGCCTCCAAACTAGATTGATGTACCCTGCGAAACTATCTTTCAAAATGGATGGAGAAATAAGATACTTTCATGACAAAGAGCACCTTAGGAACTTCATGAATACCAAACCAGCACTCCAAAAAATTTTAGACAACATCCTAGGAAAAGACAATGAGGATCACAACCCCAGGAAGTCCAGCAGAAGGAATCCACTGGGCATGACAAGAAATTAAATGCAAAGGAGGAGAATCAACCAAAAAGAAAAAGTTATGACAATGATAACTCAATATGTATCAGTTATAACCATCAATGTTAATGATCACAATTCACCAATCAAAAGAAGTAGACTGGTAGAATGGGTCAAGAAGCAAGATCCACCAATATGCTGCATACAAGAAACACACTTAATTCAAAAACAAACTCATAGACTGAACATTAAAGGGTGGAAAACAATACTCCATGCCACGGGAACCTGAAAAAAATCAGGAGTATCTACCCTCTTTGCAGACCAAGTGGATTTCAAACACACACTGATTAAGAGGGACAAAGAAGGACACTATATCCTTGTAAAGGGAACTATTCAAGAGAAAGAGATGACAATCATAAATATCTATGCACCAGACACTAGTGCACCCAACTATATAAAATACTAATGGACATGAAAAACCATATAAGCACTAATACAATAGTAGCGGGGAACCTCAATACCCCATAGTCACAAATAGATAGCTCAGCTAGACAAAAAACAAGCAATGAAATACTAGAACTCAATCAAACTCTTGAACAAATGAACTTAACAGATGTTTACAGAGTGTTTCACCACACACAATCAGAATACACATTCTTTTCAGCTGCACACGAGTCATTCTCCAAAATAGACCACATACTCGCACATAGAACATGTTTAGGTAAGTGCAAAGGAATTGAAGTTATCCCCTGTATATTATCAGGCCATAGTGCGATGAACCTGGAGATCCATAGCAAAAGAAAGTGCAAAAACGTCATAAACACATGGAAATTGAACAACACACTTCTGAATAACCAATGGGTCACAGAGGAAATTAAAGAAGAAATCAGACAGTTCCCTCAAATAAATGACAATGACAATACAACATATTGGAATCTATGGGACACAATGAAAGTGGTCTCACAAGGGAAATTCATAGCAGTGAATACTCATGTTAGGAGAACAGAGTGAGCCCAATTACACAACCTGATGCTGAACCTCAAGCTTCTAGAAAAAGAAGAGCAGGACAAACCCAAAGCTCATACAAGGGAGAAAATTATAAAGACCAGGGCAGAAATCAATGCAATGGAGACTAAGAGAACAATACAAAAAATCAATGAAGCCAAGAGTTGGTTCTTCGAAAGAATCAACAAAATTGACAAACCCTTAGCCAACCTTGTCAGGAAGAGGAAAGAAAAGTCCCAAATCCATGCAATTAGGAATGAAAAGGGTGAAATTACAACAGACCCAGCAGAAATCCAGAAGATCCTCAATACCTACTTCAAGAACCTATACACCAATAAGATGGAAAACACAGAAGAAATGGACAGATTCCTAGATACATACGAATTACCAAAGTTGAATGAAGAAGACCTAAAAATTCTAAACAACCTAATATCAATCAATGAAATTGAAAATGTAATTAAAAACTTACCAACCAAGAAAAGCCTGGGTCCTGATGGCTTCACTGCTGAATTCCACAAGACATTTAGAGAGGAACTAATGCCACTACTGTTTAAACTCTTCAATAAAATTGAAAGGGAACCAATACTCCCAAATTCATTCCTGGAAGCAAGCATCACCTTGATCCCCAAAGCAGAGAAAAACCCAACCGAAAAAGAGAACTATAGGCCAATCTCACTAATGAACATAGATGCAAAAATCCTTACTAAGATACTGGCAAACGGAATGCAGAGATCATCAAGAAGATCATACATCCTGACCAAGTGGGATTCATCCCAGGGATCCAGAGATCATTCAACATACACAAATCAATCAATGTAATACACTATATCAATAGAGCCAAGGACAAAAACCATATAATTATCTCCATAGACTCAGAAAAAGCATTTGACAAATCCAACATGCATTTATGATAAAAACCCTGCAAAAAATTGGAATAGATGGTCTCTACCTCAATCTGATAAAAGCCATCTATGAAAACCCAACAGCCAATATCATACTAAATGGTCACAAACTGAAATCCTTCACATTAAAATCAGGAACAAGACAAGGATGTCCACTATCACCACTCCTGCTCAATATAGTTTTGGAAACATTAGCCACAGCAATTAGGCAAGAGAAAGAAATAAAAGGAATAAAGATAGGAAATGAAGAGGTCAAATTGTCATTATTTGCACATGACATGATACTCTATATAGACGACCCCAAGAATGCCACCAAAAGTCTTATAGACTTAATAACCAAATTCAGTAAAGTAGCTGGATACAAGTTCAACACACAAAAATCAATAGCATTCCTCTACTTGAACAACAGACTCACCGAGAGAGAAATAGGGCAAACAATTCCTTTCACAATAGCATCCAAAAAACTGAAATACCTAGGAATCAACCTAAAAAAAGAAATCAAAGACCTCTTTTCTGAAAAGTATAGCACTTTGAAAAAGAGATTGAAAATGATATCAGAAAATGGAAAGACATCCCTTGCTCCTGAGTAGGAAGGATCAACATAGTGAAAATGGCCATACTTCCAAAAGTGCTATATAGATTCAATGCAATTCCAATTGAAATCCCAGCAGCATACTTCATGGACCTTGAGAAAACAATCCAAAAATTCATTTGGAACAAGAAGAGACCCAGAATAGCAAAAGCAATTCTAGGTAACAGAGACATGGCAGGTAGTAGTACACCCTCCAACTTAAAACTATAGTACAAAGCTACTGTGATAAAAACAGCATGGTACTGGCAAAGAAACAGACCTGAGGACCAGTGGAACAGATTAGAAGATGTAGAAACAACTCCACACATACTCAGCCACCTCATCTTTGACAAAGGCACCAAACACCCTCACTGGAGGAAAGATAGCCTCTTTAATAAATGGTGCTGGAGAAATTGGGTTTCAACTTGCCAAAGACTAAAACTAGACCTATATCTCTCACCATGCACTAAACTAAAATCGAAATGGATTAAAGATCTAAATGTTAAAGCAGAAATGCTGAACTAGCTGGAACAGAGGTTAGGTAGAATTCTTGAAGACTTTGGGGTAGGAAAAGACTTTATGAACAAAACCTCAGTTGCCCGTGAACTAGCACAATCAACAAGTGGGATCTCTTCTTATTAAAGAGCTTCTGCACAGCAAGAAAAACCACCAGCAGTGTGAAGAGACAACCCACAATGTGGGAAAAAATTTTCACCAGCTGTCCCTCAGACAAAGGCCTACTATCTTGAATCTATAAAGAACTTAAAAAAATCAGACCTCCCAAATTTAAAGACTCAATCCAAAAATGGGCATCTGAAATGAACAGACATTTCTCACACAAAGAAGTAGAAATGGCAAATAAACATATGAAAAAATGTTCAACATCACTGGTCATTTGAGAGATGCAAATGAAAACAATGCTGAGATTCCACCTCACCCCAGAAAGAATGGCTGCTATCAGGAAATCAACCAATAACAAATGCTGACAGGGCTGTGGGGAAAGAGAAACACTGCTCCACTGCTAGTGGAAGTGTTGACTGGTGCAACCACTGTGGAAATCAGTATGGCGATACCTCAAAGAACTAGGACTGGATGTCCCATTTGATCCAGCTATTCCCCTGCTGGGTATCTTCCCCAAAGAATGAAAAGAATCATACCACAGTGATACATGTGCACCCATGTTCACAGCAGCACAGTTTGTAATAGCTGAAACTTGGAAACAGCCCAAATGCCCATCAACTGGAAACTGGATAAAGAAAATGTTGTTTTTTTAATAAAATGGAGTCTACTCAGCCATGAAAAACAAGAAATTAGAGACATTTATTACTAAATGGATGCACATTGAGGCGATACTCTTACATGAAATAAATAGGACACATATGTTAATACTGAATAGTTTCTCTAGTGTGAGAAACTGAAAGTGTAAATAAGGACTAAAAGGTATAATAGATAATGTGAAATAGGAAGAAAAGGAGCAAAGGGGAAGGGGAAGTGGGAGGAGTAGGGGAAAAGAAAGAAGGGAATGGAATTAATATGAGAAAATGAAAAAAGGAAACAAAGCCTTTGTAAATAGGGAGGGATGGAGGGGTTGAAGGGAGGGCAGGGGAAGGGGGAAAATAATAAGAACCAAAGGAGTATGTAAAGGTGCATATCTCCAATGACGAATGTCATTATATTGAACACCTGAAATGTACCAATAAGGGGATATACAAAAAAAAAAGAAAAAAAAAACTAATGAAACAATGACAAGAATGCAAGTATTATAGCGTGTTCTAAGCTCCCCTTTCAAGTTACTGAGATTTCCATCCCCAGTAAGAGTACTTCTGTCAATAGTTCCAGCAGCAGGATCCATTTTGCTAGTTTCTAAACCTTACATATATGACACTGTACACTAAGTGTTATTTTGCTTCTGCTCTCTATGCTTAGCATTATTTTTGTGAGATTTATCCACATTGGTGTGTGCAATTATTCCTTTTCAGTTTTCATGGTAGGATAGTATCTCACTGTGTAAATATTTCACACTTAATTCTCTCATGAGCAAACATCTGCCGAACTCTGTGGTATGGTCCATGACACTCGTACTGCTGTGACCATGCTTTTCCACGCCTTTGGTGCATCTTGTTGGGAATTACCATGGGGCCTTTCCTGGGAGTGGTTCATGGGCTATGCCAATTTTCAACTTCAGTAGGTATTACCAAGCAGTTCTTCAAAGTGTTTGTAGTGGTTCATTTTCATACCAGCACTGTGAGAGGTGTGGTTGATTTCCATCCTTGGAAATCCTTGATATAAGCCATGGACCTCTCATGTTACCCATTCTCAGTTTAATTCCCAGTGGCTGCCTAGCCGGGCATGGGGTCTATGGTTGGTTGTGGGCAAGAGAGTGGGAGTGTAGGTTCTCTCGGTAGAGATTGTATCTAATTAGCCAGCTCCTTTTAGTCCACCAAGGCTATCTTGGGTCGTCCCACCCTATGCTCCCAGAGTCCACATTTTGTTGCAATTCCTTGTGTAAGTAGCTGTTTTCACCTCAAGTGTGTGACCTACCTGGGGTTTGAGACCAAACTTGTCTTGTCCGCTTTATAGTTTCTGGCATGAACTTGAAATTCAAATAACTGGTTAGTGAATAAATCCCTGAAATGTTCTAATGGACCTCAAAAGGAACTTCAAAGCAGTTACTTTATGTTAATAATAATTAAAATGACAAAGATGATGATACTGGTAAAAACTTAATGTCATTTATGAGATTTATGTGTGCTATCTAAGGATGTAGTTTGGGAATTAATGGTGTTTGTTTTGTTTTTGTTTTGTTTTATGTTTTTTGCTGCCTTTGGCACACTCCCGCCACATCACTTAGCTCCATAGTTCAGTTTTCTGTCTCTCTGAGGGGCTGCAAGCTACTCAAGGCCAGAATCTGTTGAGTCTGTCTCCACAATACCAGCGCCCACAGAGGGCACGTCCTGAGCTCAGGCCGCGTGAGCTGAAGGAACAAATGAAGGAATGGCAGGCAGAGGGCCTGAGCTGGAGGAAACTGGACTTCACTGAAACTTCCTGTTTCCCTTTTGTCATTCGGCCAAGTATGTGCAGGAAAATGCTGAAAGCCTGGTCGTGGCAGTGTGTGATACTGCCACCCTCCCTTTGGGTGAGGATGAGGAGGACACATGCTTGGGCCACGCATCATAAAACCCAGCTCAGGATAAAAGGGCTCTGGTCGTGGATGCCTCAGTGTCAGTTCTCTCAGGAAGTGGCTCCTCTGCCTCCACAGAGCCAGGTGAGTGCCCACGGGGGAGAGGCCCTGAGCGGAGAGGGCTGAGCAGACAAGTCTGTGCTTCAACAGGCAAGAGGAGTGGGAACCCGGATGGAGGTGCCCAGGGACCCATGGAGGGCACAAGGAATGCGATGGGGGAAGGGCTGGACTGCAGAAAGGAGAGGCCATGAGCCACGGTGGGGGTCCTGTGATGCAGCCAGTCCTACGCCCCCTGTTCCCCACTTCATGTTCCCAGAGGTGCATCTGCTGCCTCCTCAAATCCTCACTGAGTTTCCTGCTCCTCACCAAGCTCCAGAGGCTGCCAAGCCCTGGAGGGTAGTGAGGTGCTGCAGGTTCTGTGTGCAGAGTACCTGCAGAGGGCGCTATTCACAGTGAGCTGTGGGACAGCCAGGGAGGGCAGGAGCAGAAACCCTGGAGGCTCACCTAGGAGTCTGCCATCTGCCCTCCTGGCTGGAGATAAGAAAAGGCTCAGTTTCACTCCAAATCGGTCTCCATTTGCCTTCTCCAGATCCTGACTGAAGCCCAACTCAGTCTTCGGGGAGAGGATCTCCATCTAAAGCACAGGATGAGGCAACACTGGCCTGCAGCCTCTGCACTGACTACTATTCTGTTTTGCTTTAATTTTCCCCAGGCTCTCCGACCCCAGCGAGATGTCCTGCCAGCAGAGCCAGCAGCAGCAGCGCCAGGCCCCTCCCCAGTGCCCCTCCCCCGAGTGCCCCCAGAAGAGCCCGGCACAGTGTCTGCCTGCTGCCTCCTCCTGCTGTGCGCCCAGCTCTGCGGGCTGCGGGGGCCTCAGCTCCAGCTCCGGGGGCGGCTGCTGCCTGAGCCCGCACAGGCGCCGCAGGTCGCACAGGTGCAGGCTGCGGAGCTCGGACTCGTGTGATGGTGCCAGCGGCCGGCAGTGTGGGGGCTCTGGCTGTGGCCACAGCTCTGGGGGCGGCTGCTGACCTGGACCGTGAGATTAAGCAAAAACATCTAAGGGAAGAAAGCTGTGACAGAAGGAGACCAACCCTTCTTCTTGTCACCTCTCTGTCCTCTGAGATTTCCATGAAGTCTTGGGAGTCCTCCCCAAGAGCTCAGTGCTTCTCTCACCTTCTCGTCCTCTGAAAAAGAAAGCTTTTCTTTCATTGCAACATTTTTAAAAAACGTATCTGTGTTTCTGCTCCACCCTTGCTGCCCGCCATGGATGCTTAATCGTGTCTCAGAAACAGATGCCTAACAGGCCCTACAAACTCCCCCAACTCACAAGACTCTGGAGGGGTGTTGGATTAGGGTTATGGAATAGGAATCTTTTGCAAGGTCAAAGACAGGGTTAAGAGTTGGGAACGAACATAGATAGAGCCCTCTAAAGCAAGGGAAATGATCTTCATGGGCCAGTCTGGATCCTTGTGGAATAATTTGGAAGCTCAGCCCCAGCTGTGGCAGAAAGGAAAGAGGGAGAGAAGGTCCAGACTAAACCTGATCCTTGGTTATCAGGTTCCTCCATCCTTAACGGTCTGTGATCCTCATGATCCAAGATGGCAGCATTTCCTAGAACTATGTCAGCCAACGGAGATTCCAAACTGCTCAGGAAGTAGTGTAGTGGGACCTGTGGAGCCATGGTGGTCCTGGGACCACTATGTATGTAGACTGGAGGCAAAGAACCTAAGGTTACCTGGGGAAGGCAGATGGGAGGGTACTGACAGCACTACTGTTTTTTCTTGGGAGCATATCTTAGCTCAATGACCCTTGTAAGAAATAAAAAAGTAAACCACTGCGCTTGGTGTGTAGGTGTGTATGTGTGTGTTCCTTTACCCTTTACCATCTTTTCGATACTCTTGCCTTTTGACCCTAGGCCTGCAGTTTAGGCAACTTACATGCTTCAGGGAAGCAAAAAAGTCTTTGGACAGGGATGACCTTGCTCAATTCTATTGTTAATCAGCCCCTCAATTTTGTCTCTTCCTATTTGACTTGCGGTCAGGAAAAAAGAGAAGGGATCCACAGAGTAGCGATGGTCCCTGGTTACAATGCAAGGAAGAGCTCTTCAAATTCTCTAGCCCTTGGGAGGGAATTCAACATTTTTTCCAATGAAAGGGATTCAGGAAAGCTCCTTTTGTTTACATAGCTGGCCTTGACCCTTGGGAATTTGAAGACTAGTTGCCTGCAATCTTTCCTTCTTCCTTCCTTTCTTCCTTCCTTCCTTCCTTCAACAAGAGAAATTGAGCACAAATTTCAAAAATTTGTTGAAAGAGTATTCAGAAATCTATAAAACATGGTTCCCAATCTTGAGATGCTGATAGTTTATGACAAGCTGACTGACAAGTAATCCAATTATCATGAGCTGGAATAATAGCTTCTGTTCCATAGTTGGTGGGACGTCTATGGGATCTAGCTTTGGATATCAATTCCATATTGTCCTGACAGGAGAGAGATGTCCAGACATTGTACGTGTGATATCATTTTTTGGGTAGTGGCTGAGGTTCTGGGCCTGAAAAATGGCTTTTGTGTGCAGGGCAGGAGCTGAGACAGTGTCCTATGGTAACTCACTTAAAATGATTAAGAGGAATTCATGGGATCCAACAGCCAGGAGTGCCTAGGGAGGAGGCTTCTTGGCATAGAGAAGAAAATCCTATCATCGGAGGACAGCTGGATCTGAAAGGGAAATGCAGTAAAATAATGAGGGACAGAAAGCTGTGGTGGCAAAGCACATGGGCTCTGGAGTCAGACATTTGCACCTCCTCCCTACCTCTTTTAAATACTGAAGTGAAGTCAGACACAGCCAAGGAAACACAAAGCTAAGAAATAAAGGCAAACTGAACCTGACATGTTGCAATTAGAAGTAGCTGAGGAGGTTATCTTTCTACACGGGGAGTGTCAGACTTTTGGATCTAAAGGCCTTGCTGAAGTGTTGTTCATTTGACTGAGCTGTTGATCAAACAAACAAAGATGTTTGTGCTTTGGGTGGAGTGCTTTCAAAGAAGGGAGAATTAGATCTGGGTGATAATCAAAGGGATAATAACAGTGCTACTGATAATGATGATACTGATTTCACTTTGGCAATGTTTTTGGCAGTATAAATCACCTGCATAATGTGTTCAAAATTATATTTCATTTTAATTTCATGGAATGAAATAATAATTCAATATGACAGATAAACTGATATCTTTTGACAAGACACTTTTATTGGATTAATTATTTCTAGACATTCTACTTCCATGAAGGGTATAGGAGGAGCCACCCTCTTCAAAGCTTGAAAATATTGGAAAAGTAGCCAAAGTGGCAGTCTTTTAGAACACAGGAAATACGAAGTTACACCAGGACTTCAGCAGTAGATGGACAAAACTGAAAGAACATGAAGATGGTAGTGAAAACCACACTGGGGTGGTTTTTAAATAGGCCTCAAAAATCTTTGCCATCTTTTCATTGAGAGACGGGGTCTGCATCCCCTCTGCTTGATCTGGGACGACTGTAACTGCTTTAGAGAATAGAATGTGGTAGAAATGATGCTTATGACTTGTAAGGCTGAATCACAAAAAAATCAGGCAGGTCCTACCAGGTGTCCTTGGGGTCCTCTGTCTGGGGGAAACCAGCTACGACATAGGAAGCCTGACTATCCTGGGACCATCCTGCTACAAAGGTCAGTGCGGGCCCTGGTGTGGACACCGCATAAGGAGTCCCAGCTCCGTCCAGCATCAACTGCCACACGTCCAAGGGACCCTTTTGGAACTGTCAGCCCAGACAAGAGTTCAGGTGGCCATAGCTGCGGTTGGCGTCTGACTGATAGTGCACAAAACAAAAATTAACCACCTGAGCCATTCTTGAATTTTTTATCCAAACATGTTTTATCCAAAAATTTTAACCAAGTAAAGTAGTCATTGTTTCATACCATAAAGTTTTGGTCTGATTTGCCATGCAACAATCACAGCAAGGTCACCCACTAATTTCCTCCTATTAGCAACTTGTCATCCTCCCACTGAAGTTGGTGGCTGTGCTTGGGATCCAAGAACTACCAGATCCCTTCCTTAGCTCCCTACAAATTAACCATTTTCATGCCTTAAAAATTTTTCCCGGGCTGGATTTCCCCCTCCATTTACTGCCCACCACACACAGGAGATGAGTCTCCAGCTGAGGGCCCAGCAAGCAAATGAGGGTTAAACCCTGGAAAATGCCACTCAGATAGATGCCTGCCCAAGTGAGGAGGAAGCTGCGTCCTTCCCACTGTGTCTCCAGTACCTGCAAGGGTATTTGGTGCATGGGACCCATAGTATTCAACAGAGATTTGGGGAACAAATGACAAAAAAAGAACTCCTGGCTCCCAGGCTTGCTTGATACACCCTAAACCTGGTCCAGAGGGCACGTTTGTCCCCTGCCTACTTGCACTCCATCGGTCAGAAACCATTTTTGTGGCTAGAGGACCATTTCTGGCTACTGCTGTGACTCTCCTCGTGACTGGCTGGCGTCTCAGGCCTGCACTCTATTCATTTACTGTTCCTCTTTCTTTGTCAGCCCAGACTCAATTGACCAGCAGCAAGAATCCCCACAGTGCCTGTGATTAGGAGCTCAAATTTGACTTAGAAGCTTCTGAACCCCAAACCCTGCTTTCAAGTTTCATATCAAAGGACAACAAGTGAGAGCTAAATATTTGGCTATTTATTTATGGTCTTTGGAGTCAGAGTTCCAGGCAAACTACTCTTATCCCCATTTCTGGATGAGGAGGCTTAGACGGAGGGAGGGGTTAAGTCTTTTGCTGGGTTGAATTCAAGCTTCAAGCGATCTGGATTCCAATAATGATGCTCCCCAGGTGCTGATGTGTAACTACAGTGCAACCGATGAGTTACAACCTCTGTCCACCCTGAACACACCAGGTTCCTATGAATTTGAAATAAATCATAGCAAAGTTGTTAGTGTTCATGGCTTGGAGTGTGCACCGTAGATGAGACGCTGCACATCCTCAAAAACCGTTTGCCCGTCCTTTCTCTCTTTCCCTTGACATGGCTCCCCTCTGATTCCTAAGGAGCACTTCCCAAGGATATATCAAGGGTATGAGAGCAAAGACCCTATCACATTGATCCCAAAGCTCGCTCAAATCTAAGTCCAATATTTGTGACCACTTTCTCAGAGAACTTCATTTAGCAGGTTGACTGGTTTTAATGGTAAACCAGATTTGACTTCAACTAAATTAAGATGACTTTTGACATATTTTCTTCTAATTTACCAAAAAAAATTATGTGCCACAAAAGAAACCACCAAAAGCATGAAGAGACAACACACAACATGGGAAAAAATTTTTACCAGCTGTTCCTCAGACAAAGGACTACTATCTAGAATCTATAAAGAACTTTAAAAAATCAGACCTCCCAGATTTAAAGACCCAATCCAAAAATGGGCATCTGAAATGAACAGACATTTCTCAAAGAAGTAGAAATAGTAAATAAATACATGAAAAAATGTTCAGCATCACTGGTCATTCAAGAGCTACAAAAGAAAACAACACTGAGATTCCACCTCACCCCAGAAAGAATGGCTGCTATCATGAAATCAACCAATAACAAATGCTGGTGGGGCTGTGGGGAAAGAGGAACCCTGCTCCACTGCTGGTGGAAGTGTAGACGGGTGCAACCACTGTGGAAATCAGTATGGAGATACCTCAAAGAACTAGGACTGGAAGTCCCATTTAACTCAGCTATTTGCTACTGGTTATCTTCCCAGAAAAATTAAAAGAATCATACCACAGTGATATATGTGCACCCATGTTCATAGCATCACAGTTTGTAATCAGTAAAGCTTGGAAACAGCCCAAGTACCCATCAACTGGAAATGGGATAAAGAAAATGTGGGGTTTTTTTTATAAAATGGAGTACTACTCAGCCATGAAGAATGATAAATGAGAGACATTTATAGCTAAATGATGCACATTGAGGTGATACTCTTAAGTGATATAAATAGGACACACATGTGTAAATACCGAATAGTTTCTCTGGTGTGAGAAACTTAAAGTGTAAATAAGGATCAAAAGGCAAAATAGATATTGTGAAATAGGAAGAAAAGTTCCAAAGGGGAAGGGGAAGTGGGAGGGGTAGGGGAAAGGAAAGAAAGGAATGGAATTAATATGAGAAAATGAAAAAATGGAAACAAAGTCTTTGTAAATAGGGAGGGGTACAGGGGTTGAAGGGAGGGCAAGGGAAGGGGGAATAAATAAGAACCAAGATAGATTACATAAAGGTACAGATTTCCAATGATGAATATTATTATATTGTATACCTAAAATGTACCAATAAAAACAATTTTAAAAATTATGTGCCCAAGAATATTGTAGCAAAATGAATTTCCAGTGTGGTACTTTTGAAAAAAAATGAAATAACAACAATAAAAAAACTTATATGATTCTGTTGAATTTGTAAGTATAATACAGATTCTGTTCTCTGTCTATCATTTTTATTCTGAAACTCTGATTTCTCACAAAAATATAACCTTTGCCTATAGCCAGAGCCCCATCATTTTACTGAAGTTACCTCCAGAACCATCAGGGCTTGGTTTAGCATCATGGTTTTGTTCTTGTGCAACAATACTTCAAAATTCTAGTGAGCAGCATGGCTCCCATGGAGAAAGTACATTTGGGTTTGAGGTAGAGGTAAATACTGCCCTATTCCAAAGTTCGGGTAGAAACTCTTGGAGGAGAACCTTTGGGTATCTCAAAATAACTATGTCTCTAAATCTCTTGAAAGAAATTTACAGGTATGCAGTCTGTAACCCTGGAGATATTTCTCATGTCCTTATTCTTTCTAGTTTTCTTGGTGTCTCCAGCTTCTCATTTGCAGTTTACTTTTCAAGAAAAACTGTCAATTCCTATTTCTCCAAAATTTACCATCCAGTTCACCTCACTCTCCAGAGTCCATTCTTGCAGGTTGAATTAATCTTCTTCCTTCAGACCTTTCTTTTCACCTCCTCCTCCTCCACCCTTTTTGGACTCATTCTTCCCATCTTTCTGAGCCTCTCTACCCTCTTCAACAGAGACCGGGGATTCCAATATTTGATCATCTCCACACCATGTTATGCAAGAAAAGTCCAGTGTCTTTCCAAGGGTCTCTTCAGCAAGCTCCCAACACCTAGCCTTCCCCTTACTCTTTTGTCCTTAAAGTCCTCCAGGGCCCTTTTGCTGAAGGACACACTGAAGCATTAATATTTCATCCCTGGGGAAGGACTAGTCCAGGGGCATGCTGGACCTTCACGACGTGGAAAAAGAGGCACTGGACAGCCTTGGTACAGCTGAGTCAGGAAGCAAGAGATGGTGCTGAGAACAAATTTTATTTATTGACAAGGGAAGACAGAGGTGACATCACTGCCAGAAAAAAAGGAAAGTTTGGGGCTTCTGGCAAATACTGGGGCAGAGGCTTCCGCAGAAGATGCTCCCTTCCTCTATGAACACTCCGGACGCTCAGTCCGAGACAGCGTGGATGCCTGGGAGGGGATGTGCCAGGTTGAGAATTTCCCTTGGCCCCAGGTTCCGGTTTCCTCCGAAATCCGGGTCTCAGCATCAGGTCCAGGTCAGCAGCCGCCCCCAGAGCTGTGGCCACAGCCAGAGCCCCCACACTGCCGGCCGCTGGCACCATCACACGAGTCCGAGCTCCGCAGCCTGCACCTGTGCGACCTGCGGCGCCTGTGCGGGCTCAGGCAGCAGCCGCCCCCGGAGCTGGAGCTGAGGCCCCCGCAGCCCGCAGAGCTGGGCGCACAGCAGGAGGAGGCAGCAGGCAGACACTGTGCCGGGCTCTTCTGGGGGCACTCGGGGGAGGGGCACTGGGGAGGGGCCTGGCGCTGCTGCTGCTGGCTCTGCTGGCAGGACATCTCGCTGGGGTCGGAGAACCTGGGGAGAGCACAGAAAAAGGTCAGTGCAAAAGCTTCCAGCCATTGACTCCTGGCCTCTAAGGTCCTGAGAAAAGACCCACAGGAGGCAGGGGAGTATTGGTGTGGGTGGAAGTGCTCAATCGTGCCAGCTGCCTCCTGTGTTGCTCTACACCCAGGAGAAATCACTGTCAGCTGAGCTGGCCACCCATGTTTTTATGTCTCCAAACAACACCCAGTAGATGTAACTCTTTGGGGAAAGCACTCTGGAGGAATATGTGTGGGCCTGAAGAGAAAGAAGATGGGAGAGAATTTTGAGGTCTGCACCTCGGCAGGTCACAAAGCTCTTGTCCTGCCGCACAGGGTTGCCTCCTGACCTCACTTCCTCGACTGCTGCCCTCTCTGCCCTCTCTCTGGGTCTCTGTTCCAGATCAAGCCATTTCCCTGTCCTCTGCAGTGCCTTCAGAATCCCCTTCCAGCCCTCAGGTGGAGTCCACTCCCTGTGGGATACTCACTGGTTGCAGAGAAGGCTTGAGAATGACTGAAGGCCGTGCCTGAGGAGCCTGTGGCCAGCGGATGAGGAGTCCCAGGCAGGAGCCCTTTTATCCTGTTCAGGGCTGGTGATGCACTGGCTGAGCAGGCTGCTGCTTTCACACCCAGGGGAGGTGACAGCTGGTGTGGGGCCAGAACTAGTTTTCCAGCCCTGTGCTGGTACTTTCCCAATGCCCGTGTAGTGAGACAACTCAGAAACAAAATGATTGTTCCTGTATCTCCCACTGGGGTCTGCTGGGGCCCTCCCTCCCTCTCTCCCTCCCTCCCTCTCTCCCTCCTTCCCTCTCTCCCTCCCTCCCTGTCTAGTGCAAGCCCAGGGCCCACTTCAAGGCACCCTGGAGGAGGCATGGAGTTTCTAAGCTTTAGAACGAGTTAGCTTTTGATGGACAAATAAATTATACAGAGCCGACAACGTCCTCAGTTTGACTTTAGTAAATTATTTTAAGCTGAAATCTGTTTGCCTCTGTGAACTATTGTAATATCATGCTGTATTTGAAGAAAAATATAATTACAGCTATAATTAACTTCTATAATTCATATACAATGTAAATGATTTTGTTATTAAACTGTATTATACCCTGGATTTATATTTTCTACCTGAGAAAAATATTAATGCCTTAGCATTAATTGGTGAAAAGCAGGTTCAAGGCAGCATAGCTAGTCAGTTAGTTACATTTTATGTAGTTAATGATATAAAACATCATTCTTCATGACCTTTAGAACCCATAGGACTCCATTCTGCCTTTAGACATCATGCCCTCCTCACTTCCTTCAAAAGCACATCTGCGATGCACACAGAGAGCCCGTGAGTTACTCCAGACTCTATGGGGAGGACGGGAGCTCGGTGGAGGTGCTGGAGGACAAGCTGGGGAAGGATGTGCACCCTGGCTGCCACGATCTGCTCTCCACGAAGACATTCTTTTCCCTCTGGAGCCAGCTGCCTGTCTCAGCCTCACTGCAGTCTTACATGCCACGTCCCTCACATTATAAAGAGCCCCTATCTGGACAGACACTGAGCTGGGCAGCAGAGAGATGAGGATGGACACTGTCTGACATGCAGCCTTAGAGAACACTGCCTGCACAGCATCCATCTCTCATCCGGGTTACCCGGGGTCCTAGTTTACAACTCGTGTCCCTAAGCAGTTCTTCAGCCGTGTCTCGGTACAATGACCACAGGAGTGGAAGAGATCAGCCTACTGGGGATGGAGCTAACAGCCCTGCTGGGCTCCTCAGGAAGGTAACCCTGATCTTTGAGTGTGGCCAAGATGGGAGCCTCACCTGCTTCTCTTCTCCCACAGACCTGATCCTCCTCCTTCCCGAAGGCCATCCTCAGCTTGCCCTACTGATGTTCTTCTCCCACAGCCACTAACCCCTCCCTTTCCATCTTCAACAAACGCTGAGCACCATCTGCAGGGCAGACACTGGGCTCCGCTCTGAGAACACAGCTGTGAAACTGACACCTTTCCCTAGCAGGGACATCTGACAATCCCGCCATCAGAGGTACAGCAAGCGCCGAACTACGACTGGTGCCATGAGAGGAGCGCCAGGTCCGAGAGTGTGGAACGAGACTTAACCTTGCCTGGGGCTTCTGATCTTGCTGCATAAGTAATGCTTTTTCACTGCCTTGCTCAGTAGAAGCAAGTTCAAAATATGTTTTTGGTTTAAACAGGCATAATCGTGATGCCCTGGCTCACACTCCTGGAAGGGCAGCGCCAGTGTGGGCGGCTGGGTGGACTCCGAAGTCTCAGGGTGACTCCAGGAGGGAGGAGGCTGCTGAGCTCCTCTGAGCAGGATGGGGAGCGAGGCCGTGGGCTGGGGCGGGAATGGCAGAGCAAGCTGGACCCTGTGTCACGAGGACTATCTGCCTGGGTGCTGCAACTCCGCAGCACCCCACTCTGTACACCCAAGGCATTGTTTCCGTGGAGACGCTTTGAATTGTTGAACTGTTAGTCCTAGTCAGCTACTGGGTCCCTGACAAATGGAGTTCCTGTGACCTCATCCTTTCCTCAGAGACTGAGGAAACAGCCTCATATCCGGGTCGTATGTGACTAAAGATCCTCATAATTAGTAAAAATGTGCCTCTTTTTTTAAATGTGGAAGAATTCAGGCAGGTCAGAAATGTTTAAGAGACACAGGGTATAGTGGAGACAGTGCTGTAGTCACACCAGACTAAGGGAACTAAAACCACGGGATCATCTCAATAGAAGCAGAAGAGGCACTTGATAAAACCCGATAGCAATTCATGATAAAAACCCCCAGCCAAAGAGGAGCAGAGAGGAGCACCCTCACTGTGACAAACTAATAGTGAGAAAGTGGCTGCTTCCCCCTGAGATCCGCAGCAGAGCAGAGGGAGAGCTCAGAAATACAGGGAACAAAAAGGACTCAGAAAATGTAACTAATTAACATTGAACAGAGACACAAAGGCAGTTGACTGGAGAAAAGACAGTCATTTAACAAGTGATGCTGAAAAGTTGAAAGTCCATACGTTAAAAAGTTATGCCCAATGCTATATATAAAAATTAACTCAACATGAGTAAGATGCAAACACGTAACACAAAACAACAGAACTTCCAGAATGAAATATAAGAGCAAATATTTGTGACTAGAGTTACACCAAAAATTGTATCAGATATGACAAAAAGTGAAATTAGAAAAGTAAATATTGGAGTGTATAAAAATTTAAACTTTTGCTTTTCAAAAGACACTGCTAGGAAAACTACAGACTTAGAGAAGATATTTGCCAAACCTATCTGTTTAAGGACTTTTGTTCAAAATATTTTTAAAAGCTTTCAAATCAATACGAATCAGATTTTAATGGGAAAAGTATTTGAAGAGTTTTTCAATAAAGAAAATACAAGGATGAGGGCCGAGGATTTAGCTCAGTGGTTTCACCACCTGCTGCACAAGCGCAAGGGCCCAAGTTCGATCCCCGGTACCAAAAAAAAAAAAAGAAAATACGAGGATGAGAAACAGGAACAAGAAAGACATTCACCATCTTTAGTCTCTAGGGAAATACCAATTAAAACCAAAATGGAATACTACAGCACACACATTGGGATGGTAAAATAAGAAAAGCACCTGGCCCAAAATACTAGCAACTAGAACTCTCAGTCACTGCTGGTGGGAATGCATATCTTTGAGCTACTTTGGAAAAAAGTTTTACAGTTTCTTAAAACATAATTATTTGCCCTACAAATCTTATTCTTAAATATTTAGTCAAGAGGAAAATTTGATATTTGTAGAAAAACTCATGGGACAATATTTATCATGGCTTAATTTGTAACTTCTCAGGACCTAAAGCAACCCAATGTCCTTCAGCTGGTACAGGAATGAAAAGACAAAGCATGGTACATCCGTACAATGGAATGCTAATACCAACAAAAATGGAAAGAACTGTGCTCACTTTGGCAGCACATGTACTAACATGGAAAGAACTACTGATACAGGAGACATCAGGGATGAATTTCAAACGCATTATTCTGTGTGAAAGAAACCACTTTTTTTCTTTCTGGTACAGGACCTTTGCACTAATCTTCATCCCTGCTCCTCCACCCTCACTTTTTTGTTTGTTTGTTTTGTTTTTTGTTTTTGGTACAGGGATTGAATGCAGGTCCTTGCCCTTTTGAGGCAGCACCCTCCCTTTTTAAAACAGAACTGTTGCATAAGAAATTATTCCAATGATATGACATTCCAAAAAGGCAAAGTTACAAGAACTGGAAATAGATCAGTGGGACTGTCAAGAGCTGACAGAGGGGAGAGATATTAATAACATAAGTACATGAGGGCTATTTTCTAGTGATAAAGATGCTTGCTATACGTCTCATCTCTTTAATGCAGTGGTGTTTGTCAAAGCTCACAAAACTGGATACATAAATGCATGAGGGTTTTTTGGGTATGTAAATAAGACCTCCAGGAATCTGGCTTAGACACAGAAAAAACAATTAAACATTATACTTTTCAAAAATAAATGAAAAATGGCAAAAGTACAAAAAAGGAAATAAAACAATTATAAACACAAGATTTAAGATAATAATTACATCAGATGGGACAAGCAGAGTGTGAGGTTTGTTGGTCAACCCCATATGTATTTAACTTACTATCAAAGTTCTTATTTTTACTTGGGTGGTGAATTCTTTGTTTGTTTCAATAACGATTAGATAGGTAAAGAGAAACATACATTATTTAAGAAGGTTCAGTATGGACCAATGGTGAGTATCTATCATGATCAAAGGATTTTTTTTTTTTTGGTACCGGGGATCGAACTCGGGTCCTTGCGCTTGCTCAGCAGGCGGCGAAATCACTGAGCTAAATCCCCGGCCCCCCAAAGGATTATTTTTAATCCAAATGCATGCACCCAAAAGCCAAGAGGAAGAAAACTAAGTATAAACTCCAGGAAGAAATGTCTTCTCAAGGTGCCAATGCGGCTCACTCATCTCATCTTCCCCAAAACTGACTCAGCTGCCCTTCACAGCATCAGTCCAACGTTGCCAAGGACAAGAGTGGAACTTGTTTATTTGTTTGCTCATTTATTACTAACATGCCTGCTCGGGAGGTTCACCCCCGAACTAGGCCTCAGATAAAGCACTTCCTGGTCTAGAGGAAGGACGTGTTATTAGGTCATCAGATCCTCATACATACGAAGTCGGTCAAGTAGGGTTCTTTTCTTCACTCCGATATCCCAGGTACTCCGGATGTCAGGACCGTGACCAAATCTTCACTGCAGAGCATCTGGAGTTGCCCATGCTCAGGAATAAGCAGCTGGGCTATGAGCTGAAGTATCTTCTTCCATCACCTCAGGGTCACTGTGGACTCTGTTCTGAGAGCGCATGACTGGGCTGTGAGAAAGGAGAAGCTCCATAAGGGAAGGGTGAAGCAAAAGAGCTTCGTTAAAAGAAGAAAAAGATTGAGAACATCAGGCTGTGAAATAGGGATTAAGACAGAGACTCACGGTGGGCCTGAGGAGCCTGCTACAAGGCAGCTTTCAATTCACGAGGAAAGGGACCCTCCTGGTGACCAGGCTGAAATGCTTGAGTCCCGCTGACTGGGAGGCGTGTGTTACACCCAGCATAGCATAACAGCTACTCAAAATTGTACACCACAGGGATTAAAAATGAACTCTGCACCTGTTTCTGGGAAAGCTTTCTACCTGAAATAGTAATTATTCACTTCTGCAGCTAGATTTGCACACCAACACAAAGTCAATTCTCTCTCATCCACCCAATAATATCTCCACTTCGCTTCAGGGCTCAGTCATCACAGATGGAATCACTTGTGCAGTATTTACCTTCTCTGCTAGATTTTACGGTCCCTAAAGGAGGCAAATGCTCCCTCATTCACTGCTCAACACTGAGCCAGGTGAGCTACTTACTGGCTCTCGCTGACACTCAGCACGTTCTCCTCAAATCAAGCACTGTGACAGCAGAAGACTGAAGTGAGAACAGGTCCGGGTAAATAGGCCTAGTGATGGCACTGAAGAAGGAGGGAGGCTGAGACCCACTTTGGACCTGAGGAGGAAAGTCATGGAATGGAGTCACCGGTGAGGGTCACAGACCCCGGGCCAGAGTAGAGCTGAGGGCTCCCAGAGTCCCCTGCTGGAGCACCCTCCTGCCCAGGCCTCCCTCCCTGCCTGCCCTGCCGTAGGCCTCACCCCCGCTGGCAAAGCCACAGTTTTCTCCACTCCTGCTTCCTCTGCGCCTCCACACCTAGCCTCACACGAACCTGTCCTTTTCCCTGTTGCGGGATGAGCAACACGGTGAGTTGGTAGCTGCTCCCCAGAGCAGCATTTAGGCTGAAAATGAAAATATTCCAGAGAGGAATGGAGAACTTATTTTGAAGACTGAGAGGATTTGGTATATGAGATGGGATTATCAAATCTCATTCTTCTGCGTGTGGATATTCGATTTTTTTCAATATCATTTATTTAAGAAATTGTTGTTTCCCTATTAGATGTTCTTGGCACCTTTGTAAAATATTATTTGACTGTAAATGTGTGGACTCATTTCTGGGATTTCTATTCTGTTTCATTGATCTATGTCTGTTTTTGTGCCGGTGCCATGCTGGGATTTTTTAACTGTGGTTTTGGGGTAGATTTAAAAATTAGGGAGTGCAAAATCTTCAGCTTTGTTCCTTTTGCAAATGACTGCTTTTGGTATTCATGGTCTTTAGAGGTTACATGTGAATCTGAAGATGATTTTTCTATTTAACTACCATTAAAATTTTGGTAGACATTGCATGGAATCTGTAGATCTCTTCGGTTAGTCAGAACATTTTCTTACTTTTGTTTTTATGATTTTATTATTAAATCATAACTGAAATAGGTTTATAGACTATATTGTAAAGTTTAATACATGTATACAATGTGGAGGAATTAAACTAAGCTAATTAATATATCCATATGAAATTGTCCTGAATTTTTCTCTGACCTGAGACTCTTTATTCTTGATGCAATCTTAGCTTCATGCAGGCTTTCTAATTTCTTCATGATTCCGTTTTGGAAGGTGGTATATGTCTAGGAGTTTATCTGGTTTTTTCCTAGGCCATCCAATTTTTTGGCGTATAATTTTTCACAGCAGTTCTTATCCCTTTTTCCACTTTGCTATAGGTTGCCATGTCTCCACTTTCATTTCTATTTTATTTATTTGAGTCTTCTATCTGTTTTCCTTACTTAAGCTAGCTAAAGGTTTGTCAATTTTGTGTTTGTCAAAAACCAAGTCTTAGCCATTGTTTCTTATTGTTTTTCTAGACTGTGTTCTATTTTTCTCTGCCCTGATCTTTGTTATTTCCTTCCTTCTAGTAATTGGCTTTATGTCAGTGTAATTTTCTCCTGATTTTTCATAAACCTTCAGTCCTGCACTGTTGAGGAAATAGCCATCCTTTGCAGCCTTTAGCAGTCATAGATCTTACCTCCGTTGTCTAGCCTGGGATCCTGTCTGTGCCAGTTGTGTATATCCCTGGACAGGGAGACATGGCTGCAGTGTTTTCTGGTTGGGCTGGGCTGTTAAGTGTGCTCTGGGGTTGAGGGGAACTTCTGGCTGTTCTCCAGTTTGATGGGATCATGGACTGGATTCTGCAGTAAGGCGGAGCTGTTTGCCTCTGCCACTGCTTCTGTTTGGGCATTGCTGTCGGGTGTCTTTCTTACCACCCAGTACTAAAGTTTGTGATTTGCAGTTGCCCAGGGCCACATGCTGGACACAGATGCTGTGCAAGATACCTTGGATGGCCACTTAGGGGAGAGGGGTCCAAGGGCTGTGCTAAAGGGATATGCGTGGTCACAGGCTTGCCTCTCACCTCAGGGTAGCCTTGAGTACTAGAGCTTGGTGTGTTCTCCATCTGATTGCTGGACTTGGAGGGAACTAAGTCTTTTTCCTGTGGTCAGTTGCTACCTTGGCCCTGATTTTCAGGTTGGGCAAGGGCTAAAGAGTGTACCAAGGTTTAGCTGGGTTGAAGCTGACAGCAACTGGGACCAGATGACACCAAAAGCTCCCTTTGTAGATAATTATTGAACTGACTCATCTCTAGGCTCAAGGAAGGTTACAGGAGAACACCAGAGCTGTATGAGGAATCCAGTGAAGGATTCAAGGCTGGCTTAAACCTCTGATGCGCCCCTTGAAGCTTCCTTGAGCCAGGAGATAAGGAGAGTTCAACAATCATCTATAAAGGGAACAACTGCAACCATGTAGTAATTTTTATAAGTATTCATCTCTAAGCAACCTGTTGACCATGCTTCCTGCAGGATAGTGCTGCTGTCGAACCTTCCTGGTAGTGCAACTCTGCTGTCTGGACAGCAGAGTAACTGCCAAGCTCACAATATGGACTCTGGGAGCCCCACCCCTGTTCTTTGTTTCTAAACAGTCCCAGGAGGTCAAGCCATGCTAATACGTCCAGTGCTGCTTCTGAGACAGACAAGAAAGGACCTCCTGAAAGGGATGCCAGAATGGTGAAGAAGCTGAGTATTTGCCTCTAACTCTGTCCATAAAAACCGTGGGTCTCAATGGATGTTCTGTGTTCAGAACTGTGCTGGCTTGGATCAGAGACAAGGCTGTCACAATGAAAGTCTCCTCCCACCCTGTCCATGTGGCTCTTCCCAGTTCTGCAGTCCAAGTGAGTGCTTCAGCCTCACTCCAGAGTTTTAGCCTATTCACCAGAAAGCTCTTGTTTCTTCATAGTTGATACTTAGATTTGTGGGGGGCGGGGTTGGAGCTGGAAAATTCTACCGTGCTGCGAACATCACTTCTGCGGTGGAATCTTAACAGTATTAATTCTGGCAATCCATGAACATGGAATATCTTTCTACTTATTTTTGTCATCTTTCTTTTCTAACGTCATTGTGTTAGAGTTTTCAGTGTACAGATCTTTCAACTATTTGAATTCATTTCAAATTATTTTTAATTTTAAATATATTTTAAGAGAGATTGTTCTCTTAACTTTTTTGGGTGAGCAGTTCGCTATTACTATATACAAGCACTACTGATTTTGGTATATTGGCTTTCTATTAAAGAGTTAACATAAAACCTGAAACTATAAAACAATTACAAAAAGATATAGCAGGAAATATTCTTCATTTTGGTTTGTTAAAAAAATGGATTTTCATCTTCAAACCCCAGTCAATAGAAGCAAAACTAGACAAATGTGATTGCATCAAAATAAAAAAATTTATAAAGAGCAAAAGAAACAATAATGAAGAGATAACTTATTAAATGGGAGAAAATATTTGTGAATGATACATCTGGTAAAGAGTTAACATTCAAAGTACATTATTAACACAAACAACTCAATTGTAAGAAAACAAATCACCTAATTTAAAAATGCACAAAGGACTTGAATAAACATTTATCAAAAGAAAATACACAATAGCCTATATATATGTGAAAAAATAACATCACTAATCATCAGAGAAATGAATATTAAAACCTCAAAAAGATATCACCTCATACCTGTTAGATTGCCTATTATCAAAAAACACAAGAGAAACAAGTATAGATGAGGATTCGGTACAAAGGAAACACTTAGGCATTGATGGCAGGAATGTAAATTGGTGCAGCCATTATTGGATGTGGTATAGCAGTACCTCTGAAAAATTAAAACTGACATATTTTGTGGTCCTATGTGATAGTTATGGGTATATATCCCAAGGAAAGCCATTAACATTTTGAAGAGATATATGCTCTCCTACGTTTATTATAGTACTATATATAGTATCAAAAGTATGTAATCTGCCTAGGTATCCATCAATGGATGAATGGATAGGGAAAATGTAGCATGAAAACACAAGAAAATGCTATTTAGAACAAAAAGAGAAGAAAATCCTTCCCTTGTGCAAAGATGAATAAACCTGGAGGACATTAGGTTAATTGAAATAGGTCCTATCTGAAATAAAATGTTTGATAATCATAATTCTTTTGTATAATTCTTCCATAAGTCTTCCGAAGACATAAACCATTTGCTTCTGTCAAATACAGTCTCAGAAAAGATAACACAAATCCCAGAGTCAGGAAGACGGGGACTAGAGGGTCCTTCCTCTCCTTCTTCATCTTAATATCACTTGCGAGTCTTGTCACCTGTAGAGTTGTAAATCCCTCCCTTCTCCATGCTGACTGCGCCACCGGTCCCCATCTTGCCATCTGAGTGATATGTAGGACTTCTAGGAGACTTTCTATCCCTTGCCCCACATATTTTACTCCTTCATGCTCCTCCTGGAGAAACCCGATGGCCCCATCACCCTCTCAGACCTGAGGCTGGGATCCTAGGCTTGAGGTGTTTGCAAACACTTTTTCAGTACATTTGTCTCATCGGATCAAAGGCATTTTTCTGAGTTACAGTCTACAAGGTACTCGAGGGAAGAAAAGTCTCACACACATCTGCATATCACTGCTGTGGACTGAAGTAAAAGGCACCAAGCCTGTGAATGAATGGACAAAGGCCAAGCAGCATGTTTGAGGAAGAGCAGAGGGAAGTAATGCAGCAGTCACAAGGACACCCTTGCTCCACTCGTTCTGAGACCTCACATGCCCAGGAGCACACTGGTGCAGGAACCTGGGATGCGTCAGGCACTGTCACTCCCCTGGTGGCCAAAGCAGTGGCACGGTGAAACGGCACGCCACGCCCCCTGCAGGGGATAAAAGCCCGCCTGGCCCAGGCTTCTCAGCACGGCCTCTGCAGCCACAGCCTTTCTCTCCTCCTGTCTGCTCTGCTTCTGGTGAGTGCTTTCCGGGCAGTCTGGAAGTGCCAGTGTGGAACAGAACCTGAGGAAGAGGCTCCTGGAGGGCGGCCCTGGGGGAGGTGGTGGTGAGGGAGGAAGTAGCCTCTTTAGCATAAGTCAGGGCTCTGTGAACTGCACCAGCCCCCGGACCGGTGCCCTTCCCATTCTTGTTCTCCTGCTTTGACAGGATGCACACTGACCCATGTCACATCCTCCAGGGACCTGCGCCAAAGGACTGTGCCCTCCCCATGTTCCCGTTTCTTTTTCAGAGACCATGGCTTACAGGGCAGCTTGGTTGGCGGAGTGGTGTTTGACAAACTAAATGAGAAGACACTGCTCTCCAATGTTTCTGTTCTTTTATTCAAGGTAGAATTCCTGCCCAGATGTCCTGCCAGCAGAGCCAGCAGCAGCAGCGCCAGGCCCCTCCCCAGTGCCCCTCCCCCGAGTGCCCCCAGAAGAGCCCGGCACAGTGTCTGCCTGCTGCCTCCTCCTGCTGTGCGCCCAGCTCTGCGGGCTGCGGGGGCCTCAGCTCCAGCTCCGGGGGCGGCTGCTGCCTGAGCCCGCACAGGCGCCGCAGGTCGCACAGGTGCAGGCTGCGGAGCTCGGACTCGTGTGATGGTGCCAGCGGCCGGCAGTGTGGGGGCTCTGGCTGTGGCCACAGCTCTGGGGGCGGCTGCTGACCTGGACCTGATGCTGAGACCCGGATTTCGGAGGAAACAAGAATCCCAAGAGCCAGGGAGCGGCTCATCTTGACGCGTGCTTTCCAACATGTTCTGCCCTGGCTGCTTCAGCCTTGGTGCTGGGTTCCTGTCCTGGGTTCCAGCTCTCCCAGAGTCCACATCCTGGCTCATGCCCGCATCTCAAGTCCCACTGAGGATTGTACCTCCCCGGGCTTCACCTTGTCAAAAAATAAAAAGCTCACTGTGTCCTCACCACTGGCGTCTTCCTGTCCTTTCCCTGTGAGTCTCCCAGGTGGCTGCTGTGTGCCCTGCTCCTCTGCTCCTCAGATCCAGGGCTGCCTGCCACACAGAGGGCACAGAATCACAGCTCTGGTCTGGAAAATACTGAGGCCTCTCAGGTCTTTTCATACTGAATTAGTAAGTCAGCAAGGGAGAGGAGAGGAGAGGGAGTGGACTAAGGCCTCTAGAAGGAATAGCTTATCCAGGAAAACGTGGGGTGCGTATTCATCTTACAGTAGACTCCCTAGCTGCCATGAGCAGCCACTGCTTTCTTTTGATGAGCTGTTCCTGGCATCCTCAGTAAGAAAGAGTGAATTTATTGTCAGTAGTTACCCACTAACGATACCAGTTTGATAGCTACCCACCAAAAGCTAGGCAGAGCAGGCCGAGCTTTTCAACTGCAGGAATTTGGCTCTCTAAGGGACATTTGGAAATACCTGAGGACACTTTTGGTTGTCAAAACTGAGGCTTAGAAAAATCACTTGGTGAGCAGAGACCGTGATGCCCCCAGATATCAAAAGCATGGGATAGCCTTGCACGACATGGAATTATCTCCCCAAATCCCAATAATGCAAAGGCTGAGACAACTCCAACACATTTAAAACATGGATGGCCTCAGGAAAAACAGAAAACTCCATCTACCATATAATAGTCCACAGAGAGGCAGCTGAGGGGAAGTAGTTAAAGCTAAAGATGTTATGGTTCACAAGGGAGAGGGGACTGAGAATTCAGGAACTGTGATAGTAGGAAGAATGTGGCCTACGAGACACATAGAAAAAAGACAAAGAGAAAATGAGAAGTATTGATAGGATTATGAATTAGTGTAATTATATGATTAAATCTTATTTGCTTCTCATGCATTAGGAAGCCTTAATTGACTCCTGCAAGCTCAACTAATTATTTAAGCAAACTATAAGTTAAGAACTTTTAAAAACTACAGTTGACAGATGGGAGACTGTCCATTCGACTTCACTGTGCCAGGACCCAGGCCACACAACCAGAGGCTCCATGCTCTGGGCCACTTGCCACTTTACATCAAGTCTTTTCAACCTAACATCTCTGTGGTGCTGTTTAATTGCGTGTTGTGTTTTTATTTTTATTTCACTTTTTTTTAATCTGAAAAATCAGGCACCCAACACAGGAGTCATGTCTTCAGGGAAATTTTTTTTAATATTTGTTGCTATATTTGGGGCCTACAATGTGAAAGTCAGCTGCCTCCTAGGTTGAAATCATCTCCTTGAAAAAGAATCCCACTCTATCTGCCAGATTGTTGAAACACTGGTGTAAGGAGCGGGCCTGTCAGCAAACCCACTCCTGATGGTTCTTAGAATACACTGAAGGAACACCACAGAACATAAAGTAAATTCCAATTAAAAATGAGGGGAGCACCAGGGATTTAACTCAGTGGTTCTGCCACCTGCCTTGCAAGCAGAAGGTCCCAAGTTCAATCCCTGATACCCCCCTCAAAAAAAATGAGGGGAAATTGATGTGAGGCTAGATGTACTAAGTGAAAAAATAAATCTCTGCAGCACTTTAGGGGTTGGTTGAATTTTTTTTAAGTTGTTGTTAGTTTTTAGAAAATATTAAACCGACTATTTTCACTTCCAAGAGCTCAGAGTTTTCAAAATGTGTGGAATTTAATAAAGAAAAGAGCTCTCAAGTAGAGAAACTCTGACCAAGTCTTATCCACTCTCCAACTCAACACAATTCCCAGAGGTAGGAACTACAGCTGCCAAGGTTAAATTTATCACTACAAGCTTAAATTTATCACCACAGCTTAAATTTGTCACTCAGAACTTGAGGTATTCTTGAGAAGCACTCCATCACAGACAGAAATAGTACCCAAGGTATGCTCAAAATATGCCTTTAAATATGTTCAGGATGCATAAGGTTGGTTGCGAAGTTGGAGTTGCCACCATGTGTGTGAGGTCTTGCCATGTGGACCAAGAGCCATGAACCACACAAATCTGGGCAAAACCACTGCACTGGTCCTGAAATTGAGGACCACTGGGTGAAGAATGGCTAGAATTCATGGTCCATATTCCTAGCTGCACATCAGCTACAGAAGAAGGAATTCAACCTTTGATGAAGTGACGCTCACCATTCGCCAAGGACTATAAAATGAGGACAAACTCAGAAGCACATCTCAAGTCCATGCTCTCAATGCCAAAGCGACCAACAGTTCCTCAAATCAATACATCCACTAGGAAGGAGAAGAAATAGGAATCAAACCACCTAATAAAGTTAGGACCTACAATACCAGGACAGTCAAAGACAATCATTTGTAACTTCTGCAATTTGTGATGCTGTCACTCAAAGTAGTCCCCAATCTATAAAAGCTCAGTGGATTGGAAAGATGCTCTGATTTTCACCTGGAGACCATATAGACCATGTCCAAGAGCCAGCAATTAAGCATTCATTCATTCAAAAATAACTTACTGAGCATCTGTTATTTACAGACTTTCTTCAAAGTGCTGGAGAGAGAGAAGAAAAAATAGTAAAGATGTTCTTCTCATGAATCATCTGTTCAAGAGAGTTCCCTAAGTTTCTTGTTCAGCAGCAAAGGTACAAAACCCCTCATCTAGCAGATTTCCATGCCTATGGAGATGGCGATATAGGTTTAATAAACACAGTGAAGCACCACAGACTGGAAACAAACATTGGGAATGAAGCATATTGGCCTTGTGGGTGGCAAAAATCTCAGGTAGCAACATTTTTATTTCATACTTAGGCATAAGTTAAAGGGGAATTAAGGATGCGGTGCTAATGCTGAGGAGGAGGTCCTGGTGCAAAGCAGGCCCGTGTTCCATGCCATTTCCGGCCTCCCTTCCTCACTTCCTCCCAAGTCTCAGTGGAAAACCTGTCTGCACCCTGCTGTGAAGATGTTTCCCTTCTCTTCCTAGTACACCTTATCTCCTCCTGGGCTGCTGGAACTCCAGGTCTTCCCGCAGCAGGATAAACAGAGACATTTACTGTAATGATAATGTTTTATCAAAAGCTGTAGTTCCATCACACCATGATATGAGAGATTTGTTCTACTCTTAGGTTTGATTAAACTCAAAAGAAATATGCAATAGGAAATTACACACAGCTAATTTGAATGCAACTTCTACAAACATTCTGTCATATCAATTGCATTGTGTTAGGTGTACACAAATCACACCCTCATCTATTACTATTCATGTTTCATCAGTAAGAGCTCACCTTCCAGCCAAATTCTCCCTGGATGTCCCAGCCTCTGAATCAGCTCCTTCTCTGACATATGCATGAAACTTCAAAACACAGCCTGAGTGACTTTCTGATACACTGCTCATCAGGTGCCTCTAACATCTTTGGCCATTGTTGTTTCGTTACATTGTAGCCTTTCCTCTCCTCAAACACCTCTACCTTAGGATAACCCTCACCGAGGAAACAAAGCTGGGGACATCCTGCTCCCTGGCCAGTGTTCTTACACAGTATTTCATGCGGGCCTCTTCTGGCCTCCTTGCTCTGCCCTCAGACATGGGTTTTATCTGGCCCCTCCCTTCTGAAGGGAGATGGCTGCCTCCAGGGTTTCAGGATTCCCTCTCAGTGTGCCCCAGGAGCAGCTGCCGCTGTCCCTGCTTTGTGCCCAGTGTCAGCTGTGACAAGCGGCTGACCTCACCACCACCACTCCTAAGTGACCCTAAATGACAACATCTAAACTCATGAAGCAAGGAAGGACTGAGGCCCACAAGCTCTTGCCTGAGCCTGTAGCCTCCTCACACGGGTTCAATACTCTTCTCACCCTGGGCCACAGTTCCAGGATTGCCTCACTGTCTGCCCTGCTACCCAGTGAGCTACTCGGCCAGGATCGTATCTTATTTGCTTACGATTAGATGTGCGTACTGCCTTGGGGACTGTATGTCTATCACGGTGCTATTTCTGCAGTGTCTATTTATTTTTCTAAAGAGTAAAAGAAAAAGTAAGAAAAAAAAGTAATGTAAAAAGAAAGGGAAGGAAAAGAGGGAAGAAAACAAGCTTGCAAGGTTAAGGAGCAGGTATTTGGAGAGTCTCGGACTGAGGCAGTGACCTATGGCAAACGTGCCACAGCAGGCACGGAAGGCTCTCTCTGCAATGACATCACAAGCTGTATGAGTAGCTTTTGCTAAACTAAAACCTTATTCAGGTTTAATTGCAGGGTTGGCACTTTGCAATACCGAAGTGGGATGCAGTTTGGGTACTGGGTCTCTAAAAGGTTTCCCATCGCGGGTGTAAGGCCAGGTCTTCTCAAGGGAAAGCTTCCTTTTTCTCTCCTCTTTCCTCCAGCAGACGCAGAAGCCTATGCGTGAGGCACAGGGTGCCTGGTGGCCAGGTCCCATCCAGACCCTCCGTGGGCCCCAACCCTCCCTGACACCAGCATCTTTCCCTAGCATGTTCAGACAGACACAGAGCACAGGTCACTAAAGCACCCTCCTGCTCAGTCCTGGCCTCAGACAAAGGTCCTCGGGCAACTGACACGTCACAGAGTGGTGAAAAGCTGGAGAGGAGAGTTTTAGGAGAGAATGACAGCAGTTGGGACCGGAGAAGGCAGCTAGCTACTCCCGGGCAGAGAAAGATGCTGCTTACCAGAGACTGTTTTTCTGTGGACGTAGGACTTGAAACCTACAGAGTCCCATTCAACTCCCAATTCTTTTCCTTCCACCCCGTATGACCTGATCTTCTCAAATGAGCTGTGCATTAGGATCACTGGAGAAAGTTTAAAAGTCCTAGCCTTCACTTCAACTCAGTCAGCCGTTAGGGGTGGAGCTCAGACTTTAGTGGTTTATTAAAATTTTCCCAGAGGAGTCCAAGGTACAGCCAAAGTTGAGGGTGTTTGCTGCAGAGAGCTCTCAGTTCTCTCCAGAAATACCACCCTCTGTGAAGCCTTGCTGAAACTGGAGGTTGAGGTGATAAGAATTGGGAGCCACAATACTTTCCAGTCTTGACATCAGAAGCTTTTCATGTTTTTATCATAAAAGCCTAACTTTACAAAGCAATAATTAATGCCAGAACGGAATGATTTCCTACGTGCAGTTTGGGAAACATTACATACTTTATGAAACTGGGTATTGGTTTATCTACTGACTGATAGTGGGCAGGGAGGAGGAAGCAAGAGAGTCTCCACTGCAAAAATCTTCCAAGGGCCAGGCCGGGGATTTAGCTCAGTGGTTTCACCGCCTGCTGCACAAGCCCAAGGACCCGGGTTTAATCCCTGGTACCAAAGAAACAAAAACCTTCCAAGGACCTTTTAACAAGTACTTTTAAGCAGCCTGAACTCATTGGATAAAAAAATGTAATTCCGCCACGTCTCTATTTCCTACTATGCTTCACTGGCTCTCCTTTGATAATATCTCAAGTTTATTTCAGAGCATGCTAACCATTTTCAAGGATTCAGGGATTTTTCTCATGTTATCCGGTAGAATTTAACTCAGTGTAAGAATCTTGACCCCTTTCCCTCCCCAGGCACAATCCAAACCTCTCCTGAAGGACAGTGTGCGAGACACCCAGGGAGCTGTCACTCATTCCAGGCCTCCTCCTCTACCTGCTGGGTCCCCACCTCCTCCACTGTTTGTGAGCCAGGATGAGGGAGAGGAGGAGAAAAACAGCCCCTATATGATTAGTGCTGCTGGAGTGCTTTCTTAGCTGTATGAGCTCTGTGTCGAAGACCCAGGGTGCTATCACCAAGTAAACAGCTGCTTCCTCCAAGGAGTCAGACCCAGGGTCTACTTGTAACACGGCGACCTGACTTGGAACGTTGGATCTTCTTGGACCCTTGTCCTCTCTTCTTTCAGACTGGTTGGTAGAAGCCTCAGAGTTCTCACCTTGGCAGCCACGTTCCCGGCAGGACCATGGCAGGACAGCTGTAGCCCGGCTGCCTTCCAACCTGTGCACCTGGCTCAGGGAAACTCCTGCGCTCTCACCATGTCAGAGGTGGGGTCTGGTGTGAGAAACCGAAAGTGCAAATAAGGACTGCACTGCCAACAATGTGCACTAGTAATTGGGCAATGGGAAGCAAGCGTCCAAAGGGTAAGGGGAACGAGGGAGAGAGAGGGGGGAAGGAAAGAAGGGGCAGGGGAACAATGAGAAAATGTAAGGAAAAATGGAAACAAACCTTTTGTGTATAAGGAGAGGAAGAGGTCGAGCGGGGATGGGAAAAAACAAGCAAGATACATGGTGCACAGGTACAAATTCCCTGTGATGGGTGGTATCATTATACATATCTAAAAAATACCAGCAGAAGTTGTGCTTCAAAACAAACCAAAACAACAAAAAGCAAAACATCAAAAAAGAAAACAAATAAAATGAGAAAAAGTAAACATATCACCTTCAGAAAAAAACAGCGGGGTCTTGACAATTTTGCTTTCCCTGCCTCCTTCCTATTTTCTATTTCCAACTTGTTTGCAGCTCTAATAAGCCCACAGCAAGTCTAGTAACGAAGCTGAGCTATAAAATTTCAGTCTCCCTGTCTTTCAGGCATCTCTAAACTCCAAAATGTCTCTTGAAATGTCTGTCGCTTTTCTCTAGTGGAGGGTTGGAGAAATAACGTCTTCCCTTCCTTACATGAAAGGTAATAAGAAAGCCACAGTGTTCTGTCCTACTTGGGACACTTCTCATCATTTTGTAGCTTTCTAATCTTTCTAATCCTCCCTAGCAGGCCAGAGAGGGGTAGCATCAGGGCTCCCTCCAGCCTCCATCTGCCAAGTGGGGGATTCTTAGGGCCTGTACCTGACAAGGTAGGAGTTGCTTTTTGGAAATTCTTGAAAAACAAAGAGGAAAAGCTTAATCTCATTGCTTCACATATCCCAGCTATACATGGAGGTCTGTAAGGGCAATAACGTGAACTGTTTCTCTCAAAATGATAAACCTTACTGTAGGAGAGTTTATAACCTAGACGATGAAGTAGGGACAAATATTGTCCAGTTAAGAAGGAAAGGCTAGGAATGGTGGAGCCTGGAGGCCTAAAAATCTGCTCCTCCATTTAAAAAGTCTCAAGAACTCACAAAATTGTCAAAATCAATTTATCAAAAGAAATTGGCTCTGAAAATTTACCAGAAAGGTTTATAAAATATTAGAACTGTTCAATCAAGAAAAGCAGCAGAATATCAGTAAGAACAGTGAACTTTATGCCATTTAAACGTCCTCTATTCCCCTCTCGCTGTCCCTGGTGCCATAGCACTCTTGAGAACTACAATTTTAGTAGCCACTGGGGAGAAAAGAAAAGGTCTGGAAGGCCCAAAAGCTACATGTCTAAAGAATTGTGATGAGCTGTGCTACATGGCGGTCCCCTGGAATCCCAGGCAGCAGGGGACCTCTTTATTCCACCTGACTCGGAGCTCACTCACTGCCAACAGCTTTGCTCCCACAACAGTTGTTGAAAACAATTAGTGGAAATTGTTAACATCGCAGCTGTCTGAGATGGTGGTAACCATTGAGCAAACCAGAGGTCGAACAAAAAGCTTTAATGAAAAGCCTGAGGAGCAAGGTGTCTAGAGAAATCTCTGACGTATTCCTGAAAACCTAGGCATCTATGTGGATTTCTAAGAACATCTGTATGCCCAGGAAAGACCTGTGACTGTCCTAAGATCCCACATTTGAATACTTTTGAAGTTCTGCACATATTTGTGAAATGAAACCCAAAGCATATTTGTAAATTGCTTTCTGAAGTCTTGACACATACACACACACACACACACACACACACACACAAACACAATTTCCCAGCAAAAACTGAGGTACTTCTCAGCACAAAGCATTTAAGGAAATTGCTGTCCCCTTAGCTAACAGAATTCCTTGACCACAAATATGGACGAATACAAACTTTACAGAACTAGTTCAGGAAAGTCATTAAATAGATAAACAAACAAAAATAACAATAATAACAAACAACTGCCACAAACCCCAGGGAGGGGTGGGGAAGTGATTGCCATATTATATTATTTAAAATAATTTCAGGCACAGTGCTGGGCAGGCAAATAAACAACAAAATATGACCCACCCAACAGGAACAAATCAGTCAACAGAAACTGTCCCTGAGGGAGATTTACCAGACAAAGATGAAAATCAGCTATTTCAATGTGTTCAAAATACTAACATAAACTATGCCTCAAGAGCTAAAAGAAGGTGTTAGAATGTTGTCTTGCCAAATAGAGAATAGTAATAAAAAATTAGAATTTAAAAATAAGCAAGTGAAATTTTTTGGCTTGAAAAGAATAATAATTAAAATTCCCTAGATGTGCTCAATAGCATATTTGAGAGTTTGCAGATAAAGCAATTGTGATTACCTAATCTGAGGAACAAAAAGAAAAAAAATTGTAAAAAGCTGAGCAGAGCATCAGAAATGTGTGGAGTACCATCGAATTCGCCAATATTCACATAATGAGAGCCCCAGTAAGAGATGTTAGAAATAAAAGGACAGAAAGAATACTTGAAGTAATAAAAGTCAAGACCTCCTAAATTTGATTTTGTAAAATAGATCAATTTTTTAAAATATATCGATCTACTCATCCAAGAGCAACAAACTCCAAGTAGATATGGTCAGAGAACTCCATATATGAGCGTATCATAATCAGACTATCAAAAGACAAAAACAAAGAGAAAATCTTTAAAACAACAAGAGAGAAAAAACTCATTACATACAAGTAAGACAGTGAGATTAACAGCTGGTTTCTCATCCAAAACTATGCCAAACAGAAGTCAACAAGATGGCATATTTAAAGTGCTGAAAGAAAACAAGTGTGAGCCAATAGTTTTACACAGTTTTATATCCAGAAAAACTCTCCTTTTTGTTTTTTAAAAAAGGGTCTCACTGCTTAGTCCAGGCTAACCTTGAACTAACTGTGTCCCCCAGGCTGTCCCTGAACTCACAATTCTTTTTTTTTTTTTTTTTTTTGGTACCGGGGATTGAACTCAGGACCTTGCACTTACGAGGCAGGTGCAGTGCCATGGAGCTAAATCCCGGCCCTTGAACTTACAATTCTAATTCCATCACCTCCCAAGTGATAGGATCCCAAATTTGCACCACCACACTTTGTTTAGCAAAACTATGCTTTAAGAATAAGGGGAAATAAAGACATTCCTAGATTTAAACACACACACACACACACACACACACAGGACCTTGTGGCCTGGAACCCTTACTCTACAAGAAATATAAGAGAGTCTTTCAGACTGAATGAAAGGACACTAATATGGGCACAAATTCATACACAGAAATAAAAGAGTGTGGATAAAGTACACAGATAAATATAAAAAACAGTATAAATACATTTTGTATTTGTACCTTTATTATTCTATCTGATTTTAAAACAATGCGTAAAGCAATAATTATAAAACTAGGTTAACGATCTTATAACAAATAAAGATGTGATTTGTGTGACAATAACAGCATGTAGAAGAGAAAAAGAATGATGCTATGTAAAACCAAAGCTTTCGTGTGTTATCAAAAATTGTTTTTAGTGATCTGAATGGAATTGTTTTAAATTGAGATGCTGATATTAATAATCCCAAAAGTAACTACTGAGAAAATAACTCAAAAAATACAGCAAAATATATAACATAGAAACTGAAAGAGTACACTAGAAATTAGCTATTAAATGAAAACCATATTAGAAAAAAACAGGAACAAAAATTGATGTTCTTTGGGACATCAATTCTACCTTAAAGTAATTATGTTAAATGTGTATATGTTAAATACTACAATCAAAAGGTAGAAATTGACCTAAAGGATAAAATAGAATGATACAACAAAGGACAGTCTACAAAAGACACTTTAGATTCAAGGTCATAAACAGATTAAAAGTACAAGATAGAAGACATACACCATGTAACAATAAATGAAAAAGCTAGAATCACCATCCTTATATAGGACAAGATAGACTTTAAGAGAAATAAATATTAGAGACAAAGAAGAACATCTTGTAATGATAAAAAGATCAGTCGATTAAAGAAATGGTTACCGCACATATATGTATAGGCACCTAACAATAGAGTCTCAAATTACATGAAGCAAGACTAACAAAGAAATAGACAATACATTGTCAGTGTAATAATAATAATAATAATTGAAGCCTTTCATACTCCACTTTGAATAATGGAACAACTAGACAAAAGATCATCACAGAAACGAAGTCTTTAACAGCACTCTAAACCAAGTCGACCTAACAGACATCTTTTTAAATACTCCAACCACAATAGCAGAACATACATTTTTCTCAAATGCACATGGAACATTGATTAGGATTGATGATTTGTTTGACTTTAAAAAGAAGCATCACTAAATTTTAAACAACTGAAATAATACAAAGTATCTTCTCGGGCCAGGGGATTTAGCTCAGTGGTTCCTCCACCTGCCTCGCAAGCACAAGGACCTGAGTTCAATCCCCAGTATCAAAAAAAAAAAAAACCAAAGTATTTTCTCCAACCACAGTAAAATGAAACTAGAAATTAGTAGATAAGGAAACTAGAAAATTCAAAAGTATTTGCAAATTAAACAACACAGTGATAAGCAACCAATGGGTCAAAGAAGAAATCAGAAGGGAAATTTAAAAACATTTCGAGATGAATAAAAATGAAGACACAACATATCAAAACTTATGAGATACATCCAAAGGAGTGCTCAGAGAGAAGTATACAGCTGTAGTCACCTATATTAAACAAGAAGAAAAATCTCAGATCAATAAACTAATCTTATACATTAAGGTAATAGAAAAAAGGAGCAAACTAAACTGAAAGCAGAAGGTAGAAAACAACAAAGACTAAGTACATAGCTACACTATTTTTAATGGTCAAAAATTGGAAATAATCCAAATATTCATTATTTACTATAAAAAGAAATGGAGTACTAATAAATACCACAGCATACATAAACCTTGAAAACCATATGCTAAATGCAAGAAATCAAAACAAAAAGTGGTACATTGTGTATAATAGGCAAATCCATGGAAACACAAAGTAGATTATTAGTTACCAGGAGGACAATGGGGAATGAAGGGTGACTAGTAATGGGTACAGGGTTCTTTCTGGGAGTGATAAAAATGTTCTGGATTAAGTTGTTGTGTTTGCACAACTTTTGAATATCTTGAAAGCCAACAAATTATACACTTTACAAAGGTGGAATTTATGGCATATGATTATAGCTCAACAAAACAAAAAGGCAACATTGTCCATCTCTCTCCTCCCATCTTACCTAATTATGACTCAGCTAAGTGTCACCAAGTATACACTATTTTGGTGAGAAGAAAATCTTGAATTGATAATTATCTCTGATTGGTTGGAAAGGAAGAGTCATCACTGACTTGTAAGTTACGTGACCTAATCAAAATATACCCAAGGAAGTAAACCCAGAAGGCTTCATACTTATCTCCATTATTAATAAGTCAGGTCATCTGACTTACCTCAGGTCATCCCTCTGACAAGTCTTTGTGCTGCTCCTGCACCCTCTGGATCCTGGAATATCTATTCTCCTTGAGATGGCATTCCTGCAGTGGTGACCCTGTGGGGTTACCCGATACTCTCCAGCTGACTCTCCTGTCCAGTTTACTGGCAGGCTGTAGAGGAGACTCTGTCCTGGTCTGTGAAGCTGCAGGACCCTGATTGAGATAACATCATGGCTGAGAACAGTGTGGCTCCAACTAAATTCCTTTCCCTGCATTGCGGCCTCCCCCACTGACCTGATCAGTTACCGGTTAACTGCAACCGAGTCCTGGTCTCCCTTTGTTTCTCCTGCAGGAATGCACTGCCCCTCTGTTATGAGCTTGCTTGTGATGACTAGTCTTGGCAAGTGTCTCACATATACCCTGCCCTATTCCCGTGCTTGTAATCAGTAAACACAGGAGGTTTTGTGTGCCTTTTGTCTTTGCTGCCCAGATCAGCTCAGATGATACCAGATCCTTGCTTTCTGTTTAAGTCTTATTTCTGTGTCTTTCTTTCACCTTCTGTCATATTTCCTTGCAGGAGATTGAGACTCTCAGTGGGGACCTCAGTAATACTCCCTGGACAACCAGGGAAGAGCCACTCCTTCTCTAGGATTAAGGACTTGAAACCACAGCATTGAGACAGGCAGTTAGGGGTGGACCAGAGAGAAGCCCAATCGAAGATGACCTGCATTTCATAAAGAACAGAGAAGACTCCTCACTGATTGGTTCTGGAAGCTTTGATTTGGGCCATGCTAAATTATCCTGGGCTTACTTTTCAAATGTTGTTCCCAAATGACTCAAATTTTTATGCACTTAGCCGAAAATGGCTCCTACTCATGCTTCTGGAAATATCACAAAATTTTCAAATAAATGCTCACTTGTCCAGAGGCCCAAACCCCAGACTTGTTTAGATAAGATTCAGAGAACTAAGAGCCCTGCACCCTGGAAGGAGTTGTCCTTCTTCACTTGATGTTCACCCTCTGTGCTGGGCTATAAGCCCTCCTCGTTTTCTACCATGTTCCCAGTGCCATCCAGGGTGCCTAGTCCATGGTTTATGTTCCACAAAGCATTTCTCAATGAAGACAGCTAGAGATGAATGGCTTAAGTGAGAGGAAATTCCAGGAAACGGGGTATGAAGAACAGGAAGCCATGGCTTTCTTAACTCATTCAGGCTGCTATAATACAATACCATAGAGGAAGGAGACTTAAAAAGAACAGAAATTTATTTCTCACAGCTCTTCTGTGTCAGGGTAGCAACCCAGTCAAATTTTAGTGAGGGCTTCTTCCTGCCCTATTTCTGTGAACGTCTCCTTGTTTCCACACATAATTGAAAGGAGACTAGAAGGCACCCTGAGGTCTTTTTTTTTAAGGGCACTAATCCCCATTTGTTGGGGCAGCATTTCCATGGTTCCATTACTTCACAAAGGCCCCATCCTCTAATACCACCATAATGGGTGTTGGGATTTCAGACATGAATTGTGAGGAGAAAGAAAAAACACTAAATCTGTAGCAGTGTTGCAGGCCAAATGCTAAGGCTGTGGAAGACAGACATGGGGTGCTTTCTCCTACCATGACCACAGACCAGAGACCAGATGGACTTTACATGAGGCCCAGAGTTCCCTGAAAGTGGCCACTGAATTAGTCTAGGCCCTTCTTCCAATCTGGCATTCTCCCAAGCATTGCACACTGGCAAAGCTGGTGAAGAAGGCCGATGTTTTCCACCAGTCTACATCTATCTTCAGCTTTCTCGCACAGGGTGGTATGAAGGTAATCTCGTCATCCTCTCTCATCAGTTCCTTCTCCAGAACAGTAGCTATTTGCTGGAACACTCAGCAATGTGAGGGAAACAGCTCTGGAGGGCATGTGTCTCTGAACACCCTCCCGCTTAGCATCCTGAGCTGCAACTTCCACTGACACAGGGCAATGCATTATCTCAGGAGTCTCGGGAGAAAGAACTATGAAATCTCCATGTTTCAGAGAAGAGCACTTGAAAAGTGAAGCAAAAGGGAGAGAGAGAGAGAGAGACAGAGAGACAGAGAGAGAGAGGAAGCAAAAGAGGGAGGAATTAAGGCCTATAATAAAAATTTTAACAAAAAATAAGTAACTAATCCTATAAGCTTTAATATTCATAGAATGGGACATACTTACTGGAAAAGCATTTTATTTAAAATACCTTTTTTGAATAATTCTATATGTCATTTTATAAACTGCTACAACCAGTTTTAAACAGACCACGAATATCGATCTATGTCAGAAAATATAAATAAGAAATATAACTTAATAGAAAATGAGATTTAAATAGGATTATTAAATGTTATTGTACCCTTGACAGTTACTTTCCATTAAAAATGTAATAAATACAACACAACGAATGCTAAATTACTCACCTGAAAAAGGCCTTCAGCTTAATTCAGTAGACCATACACAAATGTCATATACTGTTGGCTCTACTAAATTATTGTATTCATCAAAAGCTAACAACTCAATTTTATCTCATTTTCTATGGAGCCCCGTAGTTGGACCCTGGATGCCACTTCACCCAAATGAAGTCTTGGCTCTATGTACCGCACTTCCACCCCTCCTCTCAGCCCAGGGGCTTGAGTGGACAGCGGCTGGTGACATCTTGATATGGGAGCTTTGGGTCATATTCAGGGTGAGGGAAGGCTGACATCGAAGACCAAGACTTCAAGCCTGCAGGCCTCATTCATGGTTGCACTGCAGCATTTACACTGGGGGTTTGACTCTGTTCCCAAGTGTGTGTATTAACATATCCGTCTCTCTTTCCTGCAGACTGAGCTACTCAAGAACAGAGAAGAGCCGTGTCCGTCCAGGTATGACGTGTTCCCAGAAGAGCCATGGTGCAGAGCCTGAGTGAAGGAATGGGAGCTGAATAACTGCTCCCAGGGGACAGCGGGGGACCACACCAGGCCTGAGTGAGGTGACAGGGGGCAGGAAGCAACTTCCTGGGTGTCCCTTGTCAGGCATCACAGTGAGCACACAGGAAGGTGATGAATGGATGATGCTGGCCCTGCCCCAGCTGTCGGCTCCCTGGGTGTGAAATAGCAGCCTGCCCAGCCCATGCATCACCAGCCCTACACAGGATAAAAGGGCTCCTGCCTGGGCCTGCTCATCCACAGCCTCCTGGGGCACAGCCTTCTGCCTTCCGCTGCCTCCTCTGAATCCGGTGAGTGCCCAGCAGGGGACAGATGCTCAGTCAGGAGGGTGGGGGGAAGACAGGGAAGCAGAGGTGTCTGCTGTGGAGGCAGCAGAGAGAACTCAGAGGGCAGCCCAGGCAGGGCACAGGGGCAGAGCAGGGAGCTCTGCGGGATGTGAGTCCTGGCTCTCAGCCCTGCCACTCTTTCCTGAGACACAGGGCCCCGAGGGTGCTGCAGGAGCCCTCAGCCACCTGAGTGGACTCCCCTCACTGCTTCTGTGAACACAAGGACTTAGGTCCACTTGGAAGCGTCAGCTCCTCTTCCGCAAGCAGGGCACAGTGGGAAGAGATGTATGTCCAGGTCTGTTCAGTGGGAGACCAGTTTCCCTTTTTCCTGTCCAGCTCAGGAAGCAGCTGGACTTAGGAGCAAGGGCTCTGTAAATCCATTCCCAGAGACACCGTTTATGCCAGACATAGACTTTTGCACTGACCTTTTTCTGTGCTCTCTCCAGGCTCTCCGACCCCAGCGAGATGTCCTGCCAGCAGAGCCAGCAGCAGCAGCGCCAGGCCCCTCCCCAGTGCCCCTCCCCCGAGTGCCCCCAGAAGAGCCCGGCACAGTGTCTGCCTGCTGCCTCCTCCTGCTGTGCGCCCAGCTCTGCGGGCTGCGGGGGCCTCAGCTCCAGCTCCGGGGGCGGCTGCTGCCTGAGCCCGCACAGGCGCCGCAGGTCGCACAGGTGCAGGCTGCGGAGCTCGGACTCGTGTGATGGTGCCAGCGGCCGGCAGTGTGGGGGCTCTGGCTGTGGCCACAGCTCTGGGGGCGGCTGCTGACCTGGACCTGATGCTGAGACCCGGATTTCGGAGGAAACAAGAATCCCAAGAGCCAGAGAGCGGCTCATCTTGTTGCACCCTTTCCAGAGGCCTTGCTGTGGCTTTCACTGGCCAGGCTGCGGGTTGCTGTCCAGGGTCCCATGTTCTCCCAGAGACCGCTTCCTCCCCGATGTCAGCATCTCACAGTCTCCACTCCAGCTGAGGAGTGGCAGCACGTGCACCCAATCCTATCCGAAAATAAAGTTTCCAGTCCTGTTGTCACTGAAGTCTCACTTGTCCTTCATTCTGTCCTCTGCTCAGTTCCTTGGCCCGTACAACCCAGTTCTGGGTGCAGATTCCGAGTCATGCACCAGAAAGAAACAGCAAATCTTCTCCCCTCCATTGGTAGGAGGGCTACAAAGAGTCTTATGTTAAAATGAGAGGGAGAAAAGGGGTTTGACTCTTCGTGGAAACTGAGACACGGATACAGCCCAAATTTTCAGTGTGTCCCAAGGGAATGATTTCAATAAGCTCTTTATGGGGTCCTAATGCAGAGGCAGGGGGTCCCAGCATGAAGCAACAGAACCTGGGCAGAAAAGCAGAACAAAAAGACAAAGGAAGAGAAAAGATGGAGGAAGACATCTTGCTTACTCTTTGAGGATCCAGAGAGACAAGTGAAGACTGCCAGGACTGTTGGCATCGGTGACACCAAGGAGCAGAGGTACGGCTGGGAGTTCAGTCAACAAGATGAGTGGAGTTGTGAAAATTAGAGTTTCGGGGGAAGAAAAGGAGAACTGTTGCAGGAATTATAAATTGATATAATCAAAAAAGTAAATATTCATTAATTTTGAATCTCTTTACGACCCTGATTCCAATGCATGAGAGGTGCAAGCTCAGTGAGTGGTATTTTTAGGCCTCAGTTGTGTGATCCTGGTGCTCCTGAGATTGAATAATGTTCCTAAATGTGAAGGAAGAGTAATAGCTCGCTTTGACTGCCAGAACACCTTTGAAATGTCGCAGAACCCCAGCTACAGCCAAACTGCAAATACTAAGAGAAATTAATATTATGAACCATGTAAAGCAGGCAGAGGGCTAAAAATTATGGATCACTTTATGGAGGTACTGAATTTTAAAAGAATTTTATCCAACCCAATCCAGTAATTCTTAAAATTGGAGGCATCAGGAGGAGCCCCAGAGGAGCTTAATACCAAACGTGCAGCAACCAGGTCTAAAACACCAAGGCACGAGTTGCAGCAGGAGCTTCAGCTTGGGGCTTTAGGTTGTGTTCAGTCAGAGTCACCAAGAGACAGGAACCAGCTGAGTGAGTACACAGCAGTGAGCAGCCAGCTCCCAAGGAATGGCCACACACACCTGAGGGCCTGAAGGGCTTCGCACATGGGACACAGGGGACAGTGCATGGGCCTCACAGCTCTGTGCACACCTGGACACCATCCCAGACCCAACCAGACTGGAGGGTGGGAGCTGCAGGGACAGGAGCTGCAGAACACAGCTCAGGGGCCCAAAGCAGCTCCAAGCACTGCTCTGAAGCAAGTACGAGTGAAGAGAAAAGGGATCGGGTCCACCCAAAAAGTGCCTAACTGGGACACCACAGAGATCCTGGGAAGCTCAAAGTGACCAAAGCAGAGCCCTCAGCAATGGAAAAAAGGACCGGAACAACCCCCTCCCAAACCTCATCAACGTGACACAAAATCCTGAGCCCCTGACGTATTCATTCACTCCCATATTGATTGAGTACCTCTTATGCACTTGATCCTAGCCCCCAGTGGTGCAGCAAGGAGTCAGAGAGACAAAATTTCTTTTCTTGTGAACTCACATTCAAAATGGGTCCGAGGGAGACGTCCACGGTTCCCCATGCATCACAGAGAGGGGTTCTTTCCTCAGACAGCCTCTCGTGCTTTAGAGGTGAGGGAACAATAGGATTCACTTCATACTCCCAGGGAAGATTCCCAGCTTGGGAAAGCACTGAGGATTTGAAATGGGGGTGTTGGTAGTGACAAGAAAGACAGGCATTTGCTAATTCCATGCCCAGAGACAACAGTTAGGTGTGGAGAGGGTAGCGCGTGAGGGCTGAGGAGACAGGCCCTATGCAAGGAGACACTTGCCCTCCTGGCCTCCTCCTATGCCCTCTCCTACCCCTGCGTGTGGGATTCCCACAGCCCCAGGAAATCTCTTCTCCCAGCCACTCTTTTCTGCCCATGAATATTCCCTATTTCAGCTGCACCTAAAGGTCTTCTTGTAACGGGATAACCAGACATGTAATTGTCATCAACATTTTTTTTTTAAAAGCTTTAATGGATCTTTGTGGCTTGAAAAACTTCTCCCATTCCTGAAAGTGATGTTTCAGAGGACGGAATCAAATGCTACGGAAAAACACTGTGCGGCTTACAGAACTGCAGTTTCCAAGCCCTTGGTCAATCACTGCCAAGCTTCACTGCCACACCCATGAACATTACTCACAGCTCACTAATCTCCTTTCACCGCCCCAGCCAGGGTGAGCCACTCCTGCCCTTAAACTGCTCCTGGAGCTTTTAGAATAAACACCAAAGTCACTAAGATACGTGGCCCTCCCTCGGATGTATTTTAATTTTCAAACTATGTTGTTCCAGCTTCTACAGATTTCTTGTCTCTGTCACTGAGATATCATTGTCTTACTGTGCTTCTATTATTCTACAACTTTCTCCAGACACTAATGTTTCCTGGGGAAGTGGGCTTCAAACTCAGGAATGTTTGACTCCAAAATGAATGCTCTTAACGTGTGCTATGTTGTCTGTGATTATTGCCAGCACCCCCCTCAGCTCCGGTCCCCCTCAGTGCCTGCACTGCCTCTCCCCACTGGTGTGGACACCCCGTGGTCCATGAGCTCATCTTGATGTCGCCCTCCGGCTGGCTGCGCATGGACACATCAGCCAGTTCTATCTCTGCTGCTACTGCTCATCGAAATGCTATTCTCATAGGCCAGTGACTTCATCTCTCCTCTCGTCCCAGATGACAGCAGGTGACAACATCCAGACACATCCTCCCACTCAGTCACTTCAGGAAAAGGGCACTAACACCCAAAGGCTCCAACCTCAGACCTGAGAACTTGCCACGCACCCATACTGTGGCACTTACCCTGTTGAGTCCTGCTTGTGTTATTAAGTGTCTGTCTGCCCCGCTGCTCTAGGAGAGAGACAAGTCTAAGTCCCCTGTGTGCGGCAGAATGCATGTGTGCTCTATCAGTGCTGCATGTCCTGTGTGAATATGAGTACATGGATGAGCGAATGAATGGGTGAGAAAACTTAAACGGAAGGCCTACAATGAGGCTGGGGCACAGGTACTGAGAGTCCCGTGACTTCCCTCCTGGAAAAACTCTTGGCATCTGCCCAGGAAAATATGGAGGGTCTGGGAAGGGAGATTATAAGGAGCTCTCCTGCTCAGCACAATTCTAAAGAAACAACAACAGGAAGAAAGGGGGAGGGAGGGAAAGGAAGCCCTGAACAAAATTCAAGGCCAGGCATTCGGGGGGTCATCAGGGTCTCTTCCATCAGAACCACCCTCTCCCTTTCCATTTCCCTCCCACCCACCATGAGACTGAAGTCCATAGTGAGTGGCAGGCCGGGATCCACACCACGAGGTACTGTGTCTCTGTAGGGGCCCCAGAATGACCCTGGGCCGCTCCCCTTCCTGCGCTGGGCCCGTGTACAGATACCTTCTCTCCCTCAAGACATGAGCCTGGATCTTCTTGGCTGGTCCAGAGAGCTCATCCCCTCTGAGCTTCAGGTGCTCATGGCCCCACTCCTTTTAACAGCTTAGATCCCACTTCCTAAGTGCTGTAAAGATTGTAGTCTTCCTCCCAAGCACAAGGACCGGAGTTCGATCCCTGGTACCAAAACAAAGAAAAAAATGATTGCAGTCTTGACTGTTGTTTATCTTGAAAATTATCTATGAAAGTATAATTATTTTAATATTAGAAACTGGATAAAAAATCAATCCCCCAAATTAAAATGAAATTCTCAAGGAAAATACACTCAGTTTACACCAATTGACTGTACCCAAAACACTCAAGCTATTAAATGAGGTGCACTCAACACCACACCCACCTCATAAGCAGCATCCCACCTGAGAGAATTATTCTCATGAAACCCACAACTGTCATTCACATTTGCAGAACTTCTTCAATGAGCCCATATCCGTGAACTGTAACTCTTGTGGCTACAACTGCAACCACCTCCTCTACATCAGCCTTTCAATCGGCGCTGATCTGACCTTCTCCTGCCCAGGAACCCCAGGCTGCCGCTGGATACCACAAAGGCTCTTTGGGAACCCTCACTCCGCTGACTTTCTCCCATCCATTCCCAGAACCCCTTGCTCGGGAACCTCCCCAAAAGCAAGAGCTGATGGCATGTGGGTGCCCAGTGTTTCTGAGGGGACATACTGGTAAAAAGCAGGCTGACACCCAAAGAATGGCAGGCTTTGCGCCTAGTCACTTGCATGACAGCATTTATCACGCAGGGGTACCCTATTTATGGGCTTGTCTTTCTAGTATTCAGTTCATTGCTTTGTATCGGACTCAGTGTCATAGCCAACTCCCCATCCCACTGACAAGTGTGGGACAGGGTCTCTATGTACAAGTATGTAGGCAACCTGAGCAGAAAACACATAAGCAAGAAGCAGGGCTTCCTGGCTCGCTGTAGTCACATGCATCGTTCTGTGCCTGAAAGATGATGAAGACATGAAGTTAGGCTGGGAATTCGGTGCTGTCACCTTCTCCCAGCAACCCAGTCCTGAGCACCACAGTTTGGAGGCCCTGATCGGGCTCTTCAATCCACAGACTCTTCAGGGACAACTTTCTCTCTCTTCCATACAATCAGACAAGTATCTAGCTGGAGACACAACCTGAGCTGCAAGAATTAGAAAGACAAGGCCAGGCTTCCATCAGAGGAGAGAGAAGCAAGGGTGGAAGCAGCAGAAGGAGGGGTCAGTGAATGCCACCTTCAGGCGATGTCTCAGAGGTTCCGTGACTGCAGAGAGCACGAGTTCTCCTCACACCCCCATCCCAACCCCGGGGTGCGTGTTCCGACAGAGGCTCGCATCCAGCCAGCAGCCTCGAGGACGCTTTAGCCTAACAGGTTCCACTCCCTCCATGATCACAAGGAGAGGAGATGACTTGGGAGCCCAATTAGAAAAGGTTCAATGTTCTTTTCTAGCAGAAGACCAGAGGGAAAAGAGCAAATTCTGCTGATAAACTAACTGCAAAGCAGTTTTCATTTCGTTCATGCGTTTCTCAGTTCAGAGGAGACGCTGACCAGAGCCTTCTGCACGGCTGAGCTTGTTGATTCTCTCTAGGGTCACTGACTCTGCTGAGAGGCCTGGCCAGCAAAATCAGCAGCGGTGCTGATCCATAGGAGTCCCGAAGCATTTGCCCCCGTGTCCACTCATATGCTCATTCCAGCTCTGGGGCTCACAGCACCGTGGGCAGGTGGCAATGCTACTTGAGGTCCCATCTCTTCCACTGCAAGACCCAGAGTCCCAGCTGCTGACTGTGAGCTTCCAGGCTCCAGCCACTTCCGTGGCTTGGAGACCACTGTTGCCCTGGGCAGTGAGCTTGACATGGGCAGTTTTAGAGGCAGCAGAAACCACAGTCCCCTCCATCCTCAGAAGAGCGTGAGGAGTTTTGTGATGGGGCTGGAAAGAGGCTTCAGTAGAAGACATGGCCGGGGGGAGCATTCACCTCATTTCCACGTGTAAGAAATGGGTCAGAAGATGGGAATGGGCTCTGGGAGGCTGAATATACGCATGGAAGGAGAGGAACGGGGAGGTGACTGCAAGGGCAAACACTGAGAGAAATGTTGGAGAAAGAGGAAATAAAAGTGAGACCACTGCAGTGGTTATCAATCAGGCACATCCATAAATTCAAAGACTTGCTTACCACCTCCTGTACACCCAGGCCCTGACGGACGTTAATGGTTTAATCTTCACTCTCATCCTTTGAACTACACAACCCAGCCCGTACTCCTGGCCACCATGGTTTTCTGATTCCTTCTAAGATGTTTTAGATGTAAGAAAAGAGTAGACTTCCTCGGCAATTATTGTACTCTGCAGCACTGTGCTTGCTAAATGTCATCTCACTAAAATGCCAAGCCACCTGAGCCACACTTTTAAGAACGTTCCCTCAAGAGTTTGGAACTCAGCGACACCCCAGGATGGAAATCACTGTGCCTGGTGTGCAGCCAAACAATACCAGGTTTGAGCATAATAGCATACAAGAGAAAGGGCCAGTCAGAATTCAAGCCAGAATGTTTCTCAGGAAAATACAGAAATCCAAAGAGATAAGACAGACCCTGAGCTGAAGTGGATAAATACCGAGAAACCAGTCTAAGGCCACATAAAAATGGAAAGTGTTATGTCTGATAACATATGAATGCTTCAATTGCAAAAGGTTTTTGAAGCTCTTGGAAAATAGGAAACTAGAAATTAATTTCTTCTCCTATGTTCACAGACACTCATTTTTTTTAAGGCCTGAGGATCACAAAGGTGCCAAAAGGAGTCCTGGGAGGGAGCTGAGGCCAGAAATGCTCTGAGAAATTTACGTCCAATACTCAAATCAGTCATCTAAGAAACTACATTTTTTAAAAGTTTCCACAGTTTTAAGACTTACATTATAATAGACTTTCAATTGTCTGCTACACACCACATACTACTCAAAATTTGAGAAGTTCTTGGAAAGAACTAGACCCAGGGCCATGAAAGATGACAAGTTATGATGCAAATATGACAAATAAGGTAAAAGGATGAATATCCTTGGTTCCTAGAAAGAGATTTGCCAAGAATTTTAAGTTTGCAAAACCTTGTATTAGAATGTTTTTGTAATTTGAGCCTATAAAATGGATCGTAGATCTGCCCAATGGCCCTAAATTAGTATTTGAAGATGGACATGACTGAGATTTATGGGCCAAGGGCAAAAGTTCACATTGGGAGTCAGAGAAATAGTTCTCAGTTTTTGGTTTGCAATTTAAACCCTGTAACATGGCATCAGCCAGGACTCTCTGGCACCGGGCTGAGAGATTTGGCAATGCCCGTCCAGTTAGGTCTAAATTGCAATGTGCCACTAGGGTTCTGCTCAGAGATGTGAGCCATTTTTATAGTCAAACGAAAGAAGAAGTAATGTCAGTTATTAATGTCACTCAAAGTTGGCTCAGATAAGTTAGGTTGCAGTAAATACAAAGAGAAAGATTTTTTGGTCCTCCTCAGGAGACTCCTTCTCTAACGCTCAAACCCACTTCCTCAGTAATTCACTTGTTCAACAGTTATTATGTGCTACCAGGCTAGACACTTGAATCATTGTAGAACAAGATGATTTCCCCTCTTGGGGATCTTACATTCCAGTGGGACTGATGGAGACATATTTTGATTTCTTTGCAAAGTCTTAGAGTCAGGCAAATTCAGGTCTTTATTCAGTTGGATTTTCATTCTGGGATATGGAATAGATGCTGGTAAAGGGTACTGAACTCAATGAAGGCCTCCACCATGGGCAATTAATGTATAATTCGATGTCTTTGTTTTGGTGGATACAAAAAGGACATCTAACATCTGCTTATTTTCACACCAAAGGTATGAGCTGATCAACACAAGGGATTTCTGATTCTGATGGTAAAATGTTAGTTCAAAAATTGAACAGTCCACCTCCTTTCCTGTCTCCTTTTCTCCACCCACAGGTGCAGTAAACAGCCATATTCACTCAAGTGTCTTGAAAGATCTTTAGTTTTCCACTTGGCTATGATGCATGAGAACATCTAAAAGCATGGCTGTGCCTAGAGCCCTTCCTGAATCAGAATAATCAGACACGTTTAACAGAGTAATGTTTTCTCAAAGCTAAATGGTGGTCACTTTCTTACATATCTTTAATATACTGATTCAGGATATAGACATCCGCTGTTATAAAAATCCAATGGAAAGTGCTACAGACCTTACCTAGCTGCACTTCCCACAACCTCAGTCCACCTTATGTTAGGTGTACACATTTATCCCCTTATCAATGCATTAGAATCACGTGCAAATGTAATCATTCATCTTTGGGCTAATCTTCCTTAGCCAGAGCAGACAGTCTGAATCACTCTTTATCCTGGTTCTCTTAGAATGAATACTACAGTCACTATGACACTGGCATAGTATTTAAACAGTCATCGATGTGTAAGGCACATAGCCACAGTCTTTGTAGATTTCTTACTCAATCTATAGTTTCACTTGTGACATCTTTGGGTCATGGTTCCTCTACATAAATAGTTTTTTTCTTCAGATATCTGTACTTTAATGCAACTATTAGGAGAATCAGGGAGAGATTCAAGCCTGGAAGCATGTGTCTAAAAGAACAGATACTCTTAGCATATTATTCTGCTTCTAAGGCTTGTATGCCCCCAGAGCTTCCCTCGGTCCCATTTCCCCTCTTCCCCAGAATTATATCTCTATCCTTGTGGCCCCCACAATGCCTCTAGGGTTCACAGGCATCGTCTTGTTGAGCCAACTGGATTTACTGCCCCTGGACAGATACAAGCTCTACAACCTGCTTATCTCATCCACCATCACGAGAGCAGATGGCAACCTCTGGATGCACTATTCATTCAAAGTCACTGCAGGGCACCACAGAACTGTCCCCTCCGGCCTGAGGATTCCCACACACATGTATTTCTGCATCCTCAGGGGTTCATTTTTATTTAACTACTTGTCTCTCAGCCCTACATTATCACCTTAAGGACAGGGATAGTATCTTCTTCGTTCTTGTATCTCCTTTGCCCAACATAGTGTATATTGTCATCTGAATATGAGTTGTTTGAAAGAATGAATGATTTTTAATGAATGAAAAAATTAAGACTGACAGAACAATAGAAAGACTGAGGAACAGAGAGTTTAACAGTCTTGGGTTTATTGGAGCCCGTCTCTCCTCAAAACTCACGATACTGCCCCTGAAATAAGACATAATTGCACTTCCCCACTGCACCACGCACTTCTCACCTGCAAACCAAAACGGGAAAAGAGCTCTAAAATTTCATCAGTTCTCACTGGACTCACGACTCCTCAACCCAAGTTACTTTCTATTTCTCTTCAGTCTCTGCTCAGGAATTTCGGCTAAGCTGTGTGTTCACAACCACAAGCTCTGAAATAAACAGGTTTAACATGGATGTAAACACGTGCCATGATTTGCATTTTTCCCTCATCTGGACTCTAAATCTCCCCAAGATATCCTAGAAGCGAAAGTAGAGGAGCGTTAAGCCAGGGCCAAGCGTCTCCTCAGTGCTGCTGCAGTCTCTTCTCTGGGGAGCCTTTCTGCCTGCGCAGTCACAGGCTTTCATATCCTGTTGGGCACAGCTCAGACGCAAGCCACACAGGAGCAACACCGGGTGATCCAGTGAGCCACACAGATGTGCTGGGTGCTGCCTTTCCTCCTCCCTTGTCCCTCTACCTCCTGGGTGAGAAGTCCCAACCGGGACATTGGTGATGAAAGCAGGAGTGGGTGAGTCCCTCACAGAATGTGCTAGTCAACCTGAAAATCACATACGCACCCCAAACCCTAAGCTTTTTCATTTTTAAACCGTGTTCATTCATAAATAGTGGGTTTCAGTTTTCGCTGTGTTCTGGTGTTGGCAACCGTACTTTGGATCTAATTTCCAGAATGACCCACTCGGACACTATTGGCGTTTTCCCAGACACTATTTTTGTGGTGCCTACTCCATGTTTTCTCTATTGAATGTCACTGGGTTCCTTCAATGATCCCATTTACTTTCCCTCCCAGCCACCCTACAGCCACTTATCCCATATGAACCTGGATGCACTTCAGGCCCTCTAGAGATGAGGCCTCCCTCAAAGCCAAAGTGAATTCCTTAAACACTGAGCAGCAGTCACTAAAGCGACACTGCTGCCCATACCCACCACAGACCCTCCGTGTGCCTAATGTGTCAACTTCCTCTCTTCACATTCGGGACAGACAGGAAGTTCTGAGAAAACAGAAGAATTCCAGAGAAGACCCGGAAAAGGAGGTGGAAGGTGCTGAAGCCAAAGAACTTGGCCAACAGTTTACTGCCTCCCGGAGAGTTTAGCTTTTTCCATCTTTCCTGTGGGCTACAGGTGAGTAGCACACAGATGTTCCTCTCATTCCACACCCTACGTCCTCTCCTCTGCCTCTTGAGCTTCTAAGATCCTCCTATGCCTCGAAGACTCCCACTCTGACCTTCACAACTTTACCATATCCCTCATCCACAGGAACTTCCCAGTTCCCACTTCCCAGTGAGCCTCCACACCTGTGGGGACATCATGAAACTTCCACTCAACTGCTCTGAGTCTGCTCTTTGCCTGTCCTGTGTGATATGGAGTCTCGGCATTTACCGATTTGAACTAAAACTAGAAAAGGCATAGATTCTTTTAAAAATGCCCTTGCTGTTAAAAAGATCTTCTTAGAGCCTCTTAACTAGTGCATTTAATGCTCCAAACTCAGTGTGATAGAAGAAGAAGCAGGTTTTTTTGTTGTTGTTTTCTAGTCATTTTTTTGTGTGTTTTTTTGGTACCAGGGATCGAACTTGGGACCTTGCGCTTGTGAGGTAGGCGGCAGAACCACTGAGCTAAATCCCCGGCCCTTGAGTCATTGTTTTTCCCTCTATTATGTTAACTGAAACAGCATCTCAGAGAAATTCCACGGGTTTTTTTCAGTCACTTTCATGGATAATTACGTCCAAACCAGCCAAATTTAATTCTGTTCAAAATCCTCAAACTCAAATCCTCCCTTTCCTGAACACTGTCCATGGCTCCCCTCAGGAACTAGAGTTAGAAGGAGACGTAATTGACTCACTCCTCCTCCTTCTCCCCACCTCCCTCCTGAGGGCCCTTTCCCTTCCATTGTACTAGGAGATGGGAAAGAGAAGGGGAAATTTAGTTCATAGCTGACTATACCACTAGCTTCCACTGGTCCTTGCTTGCTCCCTCAGGATGGCAGGCTCCACACGAGGGCCATGTTGCAGGTACTTATGTAAGTCCTGCTGGGCATCTGCAAAGGGTCCCTCCATGGTACAGCTCCTAGACCTGGGATGTGCAGTCCAATCTGAGCTCTTCAGGTGCGGCCCAAGCCCATACCTTCATTGGCACAAGCCGTAGCTTCTTGATGCTAAGAGCACTGCACCTACCAGGCAGTCGTCCCAAGCACAACAACAGCAAGACTGCAAGCTTACCTTTCTCCCCAGACGTCCTCTACTGCCTTGTGTTAACACCCTGTTCTATCTCTTTAGTTCCTTCTCTTCTTTCAACAATAGGATCAGAGGGGACATCAGCAAGCAAGTCTGCTATCAAAGCAGACATTCATCTTGAGGATAAAAATCCTGTCTCCCTGTCAGGCCTGGTGGCACATACCTGTAACTGTAGTCCTAGGACTCTGGCGGGCTGAGGCAGGAAGATCACAAATTCAAGCCCACGTCAGGCTACTGAGTGAGACCCTGTTTCAAAATAAAACTAAAGCGGGGAGGGGTGGGGGGGGTGGCTGCTGGGGACGTATCTCAGTGTGAAGGGCCTGGGTTCAATTCCCAGGACCACAAAAATAATTCTATGTCCCTTCCTTTTAGGACCTCTGACACCTACAAGTTGTCACTGTAAATCCTCCCTTAAACTTATTTATACTGCGGGAGAGCAACCACTTCCCTCTCCTGTACAAAATAAAGGAGAAAGCACAGCACTCTCTTCTAGGACATTAACTTCCTTCCTAAAAGTCCTCTTCAGAATTCCGCCTTCTCAATATATAGCTGGGACAGATCAATGGGGCTTCATCTTTTTGTAGCAAGTGCTGCAGAGATGTTCTATGGCTTCTCCTAGGCTTACTTTAATTTAAGAGAATAAGGGGTAACTATTATTTTTAGCTTCTGGACTTCAGACAACATCCAATTCTGAAAGAAAATTCTATTCCAACCTACTCATACATACTGAAAACATCCCGAGCATTCTCAGGGGCTAGGGAGGTGAGTATACCTCAAAATACTACACTTAGGGCCGGGGATTTAGCTCAGTGGTGCCACCACCTGCTTTGAAAGCAGAAGGACCCGAGCTCGATCCCCGGTGCCAAAAAAAAAAAAAAAATACTACACTTAATCTCAGGAGGAAATGAGAATCTATGTAACTGGCATTGAAGGTACGTGGCACTGTCTGGCCATTTCTTCCTCTTTTCCTTAAGAGTGCCTCAGCTGCTTGTCATGGAATACAACTGTTACAGGTATGGGAGGGACAGAACTGAGAAGGAACTGTGAGTTGCAGGCAAAGGGAGAAGAGTTTTGTGTTTGCTGATTCATCCTAGATTGCTGACATGGGCTCCGAGGAGCTAACCTGAGATCCTTGCTGCCTGTTCCCTCACCTCCCATTAGAATGACTAAGTCACGAGAGTCCCTCAACCTTCATCCAGCCAGGCCAGCATCACTATTTCCTCAATGCTGTGAGGCCACAGAGAGCCAAGATTCGTCGGGGTAAGACCCGGGAACTGGTGCTCTTCTGCTCTGGGAGAAGTGGGCAGACCTAGCCTCACAGCTACTGTCTGTCCTCACATGGCAGCTGCAGAGCACCTGATTGCGTGAGGAAGAGGAGGACAAGACAGGAGCAGCTCGAGGAGGTGAACGTGGGATCGATGCTCTCCATGTCTTCATCTCTCGGGAAAGCTTCTAAGATGGGCAGGCAGGGACGGGGCTAGAGGAAAGCTCTACTGACATCCCTTTGTGTTTCATAAAGGAGATGGAGAAAAGAGGGAAAGGGGATGAGAAAAGGAATTAAGGTGTGTGTTGCACACGTACCAACTCCACACAAGGAATGTAGACGTCACAACTGCAAACATGCACTAATAAAAAAGTAAAAGAGAAAGAAGCATGAAACAAAAGAGGTAAAAGTAGCTATTTAATCCTGGCAAAGAGGTTGGGATCCTCTGAAACTTTCCCAAAATGTGACTTGTGTTACTTTTTCAAGTGTTGCTCCCTCCTCCCACCTCCGGTCCTGTGAGAATGCAGGGTGGCAGCCCTGAGGGAAAAATGACTGCTGCTCTTGCTGCGGTTGTGAGACAGCTTCCTTCGGAGGGCCTCAGGAAACAAAGCTCACTTTGGCCGCAGTGGCTGGACTCCGTTACATTTTTACACGCCCCAAGGCACTTGGAATTCCTTTGAGGGGCCTGGTGTAGTTAATTTTTCTATATTTGTTCAATTTACCAGACTATTAACTCACAGAATAGAAATACTCTCTGTTAACTGCTGTATCCCTACTGCAGGCCAAGAAACCTGGCCCAAAATGATTGCTAAGAAAAGAGGGAGCAGCCCCAGAGTACTGGCAGCAGCTGGCCTGGCTCTAGTAGCTAGGCTAATGATCTGCTGTCAAATACAAACAATTTCCCCAAACTCCAAAATCAGACAAGATAACTCTGCAACCCTGAGGGGACAAGGCACAAACAAAACCACTGTGAGTATCAACAATGTAAGAGCATTGTCCAAACCACAAAAATGGCCAAACTTCCCCTTTTCTTAGCCAATAGTAGTGACTTCTACCTCTTCACCAGTAATGGCTTTAGCCCTGCCTCATTGCTCCTGCTTTCTAGTTAAAAAGTATTAAGACATTCTGTCACAGAAATGTCTCTGCTTTCAAACCCACCCAAACCAGAGCAGAACTTCATTTTCCTGGGAGTCTTCCTCCAAATTAACTAGCACAAGCCCCATTCCTATAACAACCATCTCTTCATATTCCAGATGGTGTACCATCTCTACAACAGCTACAAGCCCGTCAACATAACTGTTCTACTACAGAGGTTTCCCCAGTGCTCTTTGCATGGGGAATATTGATGTTGTCCAATAAGAGTTTACTAAATGAAGTAATATGAGATGAGTGACTTAAGTGGAAGATAATTCATTGGGGAGAGGTGCTAGTGGTGGCAGGAGAGGGAGCTTGGGGCAAATATTGAAACTGTGAGGAAAGACAGACTAGAGGAGAGTCCCAACAAGGAAGGGGCCAGGATAGAACCTTTAGAAGGTCTGGAGTTCCCCAGTGGCAGCTTTCATTAGCCTGGTCCTCTGCCCATGCTGCAGTCTCTGGCCTCCATCATCAGAAAAACTGGGAGAAATTGTGATGTGCTTTTCAACCCTTCGTGTCCTTCTTCAACATCATCATCCAGACTGGTGTGAAAATGTACCCTCTTCACCCTTCATGAGTAAATCCTTCCAATGTACTAGCAATGGTGAGGTCTTAAACCATTCCAAATAAGTCTACATTCCAGTATAGTTTTAGACCTAAGCCTTAAAAGATATCCCTCAGCAAGAGATTCTTGGAGAAAGAAAAAAATCAGAGAAGAGAGCCAATACCAACTCTAGCCCTCCCACTTTCTTCCATCCCAAACCACATTCTTTAAGAACAAGAGCCATTCATTTGCCCTTGACTATCTCTAAATAAAATCATGGAATCACCATGCTTTAAAGAGGGTAAGCTAAAAAACTACATACACTTTTTGGAAATTTTGCATCTAAAAGGCACAAACTATAAAGTACAAAGAATAATAACATACATTAACCCTAAAAATGCTTCACTTAAAAACTATAATTTAATCTAAGCACAAATAATGCTCTAATTCTGACTGTAACTTTTTTGGAAACAAATAGCAAAATGCCACTATTGTGACAGCGGATGAATTCACTGAGAATTTTATCTCTAATACCACTATGAAATCCAATGCGGAAATCAAATTATGACTTCATAAAAATCATCTTACACAAATATTAATAATTATCAGATTTGTTCTATTAATTGCAATCCACATGATATCACCACCATCATGAACCTCATCATTACTCACAAAATAATCATCTTCCTGACTCCCATCAATTATCTTCAATACTCCATGCTCACAGGTCATTCTATTTTCTTATAAATATCATAAATCCCTTGGGAAGACAAATATGGACAAATTGGCCTTTCTCATATTAAGAATGAGTCTTGTAGGTCCTTTGGCAATTTTGTCTGCTTGTCTACACAACCCTACCTCGACTTTGGTTCTCCGAGGGTCTCCACCTGCCTCACATAGGGCCTGGCTCTATTCCTCCACCCATTACCTATTACACTGCATTCCCAGGGCACAAGGATCTCAGACCACCCAACACCCTCAAGAGTCAGGCACTGACCACATTTAAACACCTCTTTCTCTTTGAGAACATGCATAGCAATAGATGCATTTGGAGACAGTGATCTCACAGGTGAATCACATGGCATCAGACATATGTGTTTATTTCTCTGTTGCTCCAGTTAAACTTGAAATACTCGAGGTCAGGAAATGGGTCATATGCAACTCTACATTTACACTGCCCAGCGAAACACAAAAGTTCAAGTTCTAGCATCTGCGCTGAATAAGTGAAAGGAAAGAAATGTCAGGTCCTCATCACACCTAGAGAGAGGTAATCAGGGCTCACTGATTCCCTCCTGCCAGGCATCTTGGCAGGCAAGAGGAAGACGGAGACCTAGTGGGAGCACTGGGCTCTGTCGGCTCCCTGGGTGTGAAAGCAGCAGCCTGCCCAGCCCATGCATCACCAGCCCTGCACAGGATAAAGGGCTCCTGCCTGGGCCTCCTCATCCACAGCCTCCTGGGGCACAGCCTTCTGCCTTCCGCTGCCTCCTCTGAATCCGGTGAGTGCCCAGCAGGGGACAGATGCTCAGTCAGGAGGGTGGGGGGAAGACAGGGAAGCAGAGGTGTCTGCTGTGGAGGCAGCAGAGAGAACTCAGAGGGCAGCCCAGGCAGGGCACAGGGGCAGAGCAGGGAGCTCTGCGGGATGTGAGTCCTGGCTCTCAGCCCTGCCACTCTTTCCTGAGACACAGGGCCCCGAGGGTGCTGCAGGAGCCCTCAGCCACCTGAGTGGACTCCCCTCACTGCTTCTGTGAACACAAGGACTTAGGTCCACTTGGAAGCGTCAGCTCCTCTTCCGCAAGCAGGGCACAGTGGGAAGAGATGTATGTCCAGGTCTGTTCAGTGGGAGACCAGTTTCCCTTTTTCCTGTCCAGCTCAGGAAGCAGCTGGACTTAGGAGCAAGGGCTCTGTAAATCCATTCCCAGAGACACCGTTTATGCCAGACATAGACTTTTGCACTGACCTTTTTCTGTGCTCTCTCCAGGCTCTCCGACCCCAGCGAGATGTCCTGCCAGCAGAGCCAGCAGCAGCAGCGCCAGGCCCCTCCCCAGTGCCCCTCCCCCGAGTGCCCCCAGAAGAGCCCGGCACAGTGTCTGCCTGCTGCCTCCTCCTGCTGTGCGCCCAGCTCTGCGGGCTGCGGGGGCCTCAGCTCCAGCTCCGGGGGCGACGGCTGCCCCGTGCTAAGAAGTTTTCAAGGAAGCAGAGTCCAAGGACTGCTGCCAGCATGCTATGCTTTTTCCAGACACTTCAGTCCCCTTTAGCACTGAGAGATGTGTGGAGAAAGCTCTGAGCTCTCTCCAAGGGCTCTTCCTGCCTACTCCCAGGAGCGGCCGAAGACCTCGCCTACCTGCAGGGCTTGCAGTATCTGCCTCGCTATCACCTGTGTCTCCTCCTACGAAAAAATAAAGTTTTTTGCTGACCTTGTTCTGTGGGCGTCTCCCTTCCGCCCCTCCAGCCACTGAACAAATGGTCACTGAAGACCAGAACAGGGGCTTTAACTCCTGTCCATGGCCCGTAGAAACAGGTTACGTCGGGGCAAGAAGAGCACACCACACCCCGGCAGGGCCTGGCTTCCCCTAACGTGCTCTGGACTCTGTTGGATCCCATTGCCACCCAAGTACGAAAAGCTACTCTAGGTTCCCCACTAAGAGGCAGGGAATGGGGTGTCAAAGGACACCATAATTAGCAGAAAGGGCCGGGGATTTAGCTCAGTGGTGCTGCCGCCTGCCTCACAAGCGCAAGGCCCAGAGTTCGATCCCGGCTTCCAAAAAAAAAAAAAAAAAAATTAGCAGAAAAGTTGTTAAGGGACCAGAGGAAGAAAGGAAAGCTGCGGGATGACGAACACAACTGCTTCGGTGAAGATCTGGAGAATAACGGGGAGATTTAAAACCGCAAAGGATGTGGCCACCAGGGAGGGAGGGGTCTCCGGTCCTGTAAATAAGCGTTAGGACGAGGGCGGCCTAGGAAGTTTTCCCCATCCTGCTGGGCCCAGGTGTCTGCTCCTTCCTAAAGCCCCTTCCTTCCTTGTTGCCCCACGCCTTCCGCTTCCGTGTGGCCCAGTCGGAAGCAGCCTGCACTGTTTGCTTTGCGCATCGTCCCGCCCCCGGCCCCAGAAAGGGCACTGGGAGGCCGTCCTTGGCAAACTGTTCGCTCCCCCCCTCAGGTCCCTGTCCTGCCCACCCCTTCTCTAGCCTGCGCCTGGGATGCTGTGCTGCTTCTCCCACACAGCGCGGGGTGGGCAGGCCTGGGGACCAGGAGCAGCCAGTCCGGAGCTCCCCGCGCCGTGGGTGATCGCTAGGTAACGGCGTCCAGCGCAGAGAAACCACTGCGTACCCAAGCCCCCAAATCGCCCAGTGGAACCCACGTCAGCACCAAAGCACAGGGTGAGGCCTTTGCAGAGTGAACAGAGAAGGAAGGAAGTGTGGGAGGGAGAAAGGAAGGGGGAGGGAGGGAGGAAAAACTATGGACATGTGGGTAAGCACGGCGCTGTGGCCCACGCCTGCAACCCTGTCCGCGGAAGGCTGAGGCAGGACAATCGTGAGTTCTAGCCCGGCCCGGGCAATTTAACAACTTAATGAGACCCTGTCTCAAAATAAAAAATAAAGGACTGCGGATGTAGCTCAGTGCACCTCTGTCAATTCCCGGCACACTAAAAAAAAGAAAGAAAGAAAAAACAGACAAAAGAAAAGAAAAAAAAAAAGCTTTTATATCATATATTAAGCAATATTAATGTTATTCCATATTATTGACACTATAATTCCCATGTAACATGAATGCAAAAAGCCCCAACATATTAAGACATAAAAAATTATTTCAGTTTCTGAAAATTTTGATAAAGGACAAAGGCAGGTAGCAAAAGAACTGTTAAGTAGCCCAATAAAAAACTGCTTACCTACTAATGACCTCTTTCCGAATGTCTAGCTTCCGCCACCAGAGGGCGCCTGCATGCGTGGGAATGGTCCAGCCACCACGCGGCCCAAACCCTGGAGAGATCTTTGATTTGACAGTGGCAATTACTGCTAGGAAATGCCCTCGGTTAAATCAGTTAAATTAGAGATTTTTTTTCTTTAAAAATGTGTGTGTCATTCCTTTTTTTTTTTTTTTTTTTTTTTTTTTTTGGTACCGGGGGTGGAACTCGGGTCCATGGGCTTGGGAAGCAGGCGGTGATGTGTCATTCTTTAGAGAGGTAATGAAGTAGGACCTGCTTCGATGTCCAACAGAAATGGGTTAGGCAAAAATGTGCACCCATAAAATGGGTAAAATACTGCTCAGTGGTTACAACTATTTCGGAAGGTGGACAAAAAATACAGACAAATTCTTATAACGTGGGAAGGCAGCACATACAGACGTGAGATGCGGTCCCCATTGTATACACAGTCCGTTTTTCATGTTTTCATTGTTTCCCAAAATTTAACAAATGCGTATGACTTATGTGTATGAAATGTCAGAAAATAACTTTATTTTTCAAAGAAGTAGTTGGGCAGCGTCAGTTTCCTAAGAATGAGGGGTCCTGACTGTGCCAGCACCAAAGGAAGAAACACTCCTCGGCTGCAGCCCTGGACAAGTCGACCTCTGGGTTCATTGTAACCAAAGGAGCAGTGGCTTGGCCCTTCCAGGTCACCAGGCAGTGACTGCTCCTCCTGCATGGCCGCTGACCCAGAAGAAAGAGTGGGACAGCCGTGGCTCCGGTGTGCAGCTGCGGGACCCCCAGCCCTGGCTGGAGGGAGCCCTGGTGGCCCCAAGCCCTGCTCCTGCTCCTTGGCGGGATGGGCTCGCTCTGCCGAGCACTTTTGGGGCTGCCTTGCCCTAATGCCACCTCCTATGGACCTTCTCCCACCTCCTGCCCTTGTTTAAAAATAACTCGATTCTATTGTTAACAAGGAACTGCCTGGGACACTGACAAACGCTCTGCCATGGAAACGTGTCTGAAATTGAGCCCAAAAGTTACGAAGACGCATCCTTGGATCTTTCCAAGGCAGAGCAGGGGTGCCAGGAAAGCTGTGGCTCTGCCTTCTGAATCTGTCCTGAGCCTGCTTCAAGCCCCGCTCTACAAAACCCTTTCTTTTGTCTCTGGTTGTCCCAGGAAGCAGAACTAAACAGGAGAGAGGCTTGGCCAGGTTTGGAGCTTGCCTTTAAGTCCTCGTGTTGAGTGTGGCCTCCAGGTGACCCAGGGCAGCTAGGTGAGTCCAGAAGAAACCCTTTGGAGGAAAATAAATGCCACCCTATCCTGTTTGTGCACTTGCCCAATTAGGGACAGGCAGAGGAAGAAGGATCCGAAGCTGAAGCTCAACCTGGACAACTTAACAAAATCCTGTCTTAAGACTTAAAATATATGTATATATCTCAGTGCAAAGGCCCTGGGTTCAGCTATCAGTACAGAAATAAATAAATATATTCATTATTTTCTGCCTAGTTGTCAATACAATCTAAAATTAGATTATATTAGAAGGAAAAAATTAAAACTATCATCATTTTAGTACATTGAACAGATTTTTTTTTTTACTGTTAAAAGGACCCAAATGAGACTTCAAGAAATTACAGTTGTTTCATGGATTATCGTCCTCGTTAATGTCAGAACTACTTTTCTCTTGTACATTGTCCCCGGCAAGTGTCTCGCGGGGACTCAGGGAAACTTGCACTGTGCAGCACGAAACAACAGCGTTTAAGGATAGTTTGTTTCCCTGAGAGCACACATATGTGGTTAGTCACACATTTTTGTCCACACACTAAGCCCTAAAATAATCCTCATACGTGTATTATGTAATTCTAGAGATGGCGGATTCATCCCTAAAGCAAGAAGTCTTTAATTGGACACCTAACCCGAAGGTTAACTGAAGGTTGCCTTCCCTTGAAATTCCTTAAGGTGCCTGTAGGCGGCAGTATGGGACACGGGAAGGAGCGCAGGATTTGAATTTCGTTGGCCTGAGTTTAAACAGGATGGTGCTACTTCCTCTATTATCAACGTAATAATAATAGCTTTATACAAAGGGGTTGAAATAAGATGGAAAGATAATGACTTAAAGAAACTAAACTAAAAACTGATATTGAAAAAGATTACTTTTGTAACAGAAACTAGGAAGGAAGCTGGATTTTGCTGAATGTATCTTGTTTCTTATTTGGGGATTTGGATTAATATAAATGTTACAGGAGTAAAATTTTAAACTAAAATGTCTAAACATCAAAATCAAACTAAAAAAAATTTTTTAAAATTTAAAAAAAAAGAAAAGAATTAGGCCAAGTAACTTTAAAACACAATTTTTTTACTCATCTGTCTCCCAGGGACCAAATGAGTCTCAGAGTAAGCTTACATAGCATTTAAAGATCTTACCAACAGTAGCAATGTTCGCATTATCATTTGGAAAGGAACATGGCTGTATTGTAGGTTAAAATTTTAAAAAAACAAAATTTTCAGTGTAAGAAAAAGCTACAAGCATAAGATCAAAGAACTTAAGCACATATCCTGAAATGTAAAGTTTTAATCAGAAATATCATTATTAATTGATGATTTTCTCTTTTTAAATATATACTGGATTTGTTCAGTGAAGGATCTGGCAAGAATAATAATTTAGTAACATTTTGCATCTATAGTATTCACATTAAGGTAACCAAATACCATTTCCCACTACAAGAAAACAGACATCCTAGGAAAAAAATACCTGAGTCTAGTTATGAGGCAGCCCAAGAGATCTACTGTACTAGATATCAAGGATGTTATGGTAGTCTATTGGCATTGTGACAAAAACACACAAGAGCCAATATTCAAGGGCTCCCACTGTTTAAAACAGTGGAGAAATAGCAACTACCACTGATCAATACCTATGAAAACAGAAAATTCATAATTCTTTTTAAAGGTTATCTTTGGAAATTGATAAGCTAACATCTCCTTTTTCTGAAAATTAACAAGAGAAAGAATTTAGTTTTCATTCTGTCTTTCCTATATGCAGTGTTTCAGGCCACCAGTTGATGAGAAAGTTATTTTTGGTTAAAACAAAAAAAAAAGCAATTCCAGTTCATAAATGAAGAATGAGTGATAGAATTAGGAAATCACCATTTATTAACCTCTAGTGAAATAATGGCTCTAGCAACAAGCATGGGACATGTTTATACCATTAAGTGACAGGTTCATGGGGAACTTAGAGAAGTCAATGTTAATATCACTAAGAGTAGATCATCCAGACAGTATATGTCTTCTGTGATACGATAATAAGTGTACAGCATCACATCTGACATGTACTTGCCAAGAAAAAAATTGAATGAATTTAATTGAAGCTCCTAGATCTACGTATAAGTTTATAAGAATTAGTGAGGCACATCACAAGAAAGATAAATGACACCAAAAAGAAACAATCATTCAAATTCAAAATGTGAGTAATTCTTTAAGATAAATAGGCTGTTTCTTTTAAAGAATAAATAATGTGGAGGAGAAAGAGGATTTGTCAAGGATTAGAAGAAACTTTAGAGACATTTGACTAAATGTGTGGACTCCATTTGCATCAAGCAAACCGATGCTAGAGCCACATTTTTGAGATTACAAGCAGTACTTCTGTTCACAAACTTAATTCTTTCCTTGATTCGGGTCACAAACAGAATTGGACAAGAACCATTCGTGAACCAAGGCACCACTTGTATTGTGAAAATGTGAGCATAAACTGTTTTGAGATATTGAAGAAGGATTGTCCATTCTGTTAGGAATAGTAATGGTGTTCATGTTATACAGAATGTCCCTGTGGGTAAAGATTCATACTTTAGTATTTAAGGGTTGTAAAATATGATTCTGAACTTTGCTTTAAAATAGTCCAGCAAGATACACCAATATAAAAAAAATGGTCAATATAGAAAAAAATAGGAGTCCAGGGAGTAGATGAATTAGTAACTATTAATCAGTATTGGTAAAATATTAACTTTTATCATCTGATTGCTGAATAATTGAGGGCTATTGCATTTTCTATTTGCACAGGTTTGAACAATTCCATATTAAAAGTAAAGAAAATAGTGATAAATATGTTAGGTTGAATGTGCAACTTCTTTGCGAAATGTCAGGCTTCATACGTTCAAGGGATATTATTTTTACAAGGCAGACAGAGCAGACAGCGCTCCCAGAGGGCAACACTGGGGTCAGACAGCGGAGGTCGGGCTGGGCTCGGGGCAGGGGACTGGTGTCAACCAGCAGGCTCTGCTCCTGGGGTGGAAGGCTGGCATAGTACAGCGTGCAGCACCTTCTATCTCTGCCGGTTCACCTGAGGTTTATCCTGTGGCCGTGTGACTCCGCCCATCTTCTAACCCTAAATTACAGACCTGACTCTGTCACTGTCTATCTCATTACCTGCTTTATTTTCTTCTTAGCAATTGTCACTCTGTGATTATCTTATTCGTGGTCTGGTTACTTGTTTGTTGTCTAGCTCCCTGTGTAGGTAACAGTGAGTGCAGGAACTTTGTCCCCCGTTTTGAATCCTCTGTACTTAATATAGTACTGGGTAGAGTTAAAGTGTTTAATAAATATTTGTTGAATGAAGAAATTATGTGCATTCCGTGCAGATTTGATTACAGTAAAGAATTGCAGGTGAGACAATGCCCAACAATAAGGAGTGGGTTAAATAAATAGTGGACTACCCGTGAAACACAAAACTATTCAAACATAAAAATATGCTCTGGATGAATGTTTATTGTCATGAAAAAATGCTATTACATTATTGAGTGAAAACATCACATAAAAAAATAACCTTCACAGCCTGGATATTTTTAAAAGAAAAAACTTTTCCAAAAAGAAAGATCTAGAAGAATACACAATCAGGTGTGAAAATGATTATCTGTGGATGATAAAATTATGAGTTATCATTTGCTTATTTATATTAATTTTTCTACAATGAATACAATCATTCAGTAATAAGAGAAAAAGTTACTTCAATATCTAAAAGTGAATACAATGATTTTCTTAAAAATGAAATTTTTCAAGATAAAATAAACTACCATGTAAGGCATTGATTTAACATCCTGTCTCTATTCAGAATTAACCAGGGGACTTTTTTCTACATTTGAGTAAGTGATCAAATCTAATAATTCCATAAAATGCTAAAGATGACCTAAATTTTGGACCATTTATGACTACAAGGGTTTTTTTAAATATTTTGAACTAAACAGTTATTGCATGAATCATTTCTACTTTATTATTGATTATAAATTAGTTCTGGAATGAATATAATGTCAAAAATGAGCCCAGGTATTTTTTGTATGTTTCTGGTCTGGGTGGAGTACAGATTAATATGCTACTTCATACTGAAATGTGCCACACCTTGGTGTAATTTTCTGGTGAGTATAAAGTGCAAAGCAAGGATTAAATTATATACCTTCTGCTGTCAACACAATCAACAGCTGGGTTGACCAACTTCTACCTATAAATCATAGTGCAAACTGGAGAAACATCAAGATGTATAGGATACAATCACGGTCCTCAGAAACTCAGAGTCTACAAGTTGTATAAAAGACCTGCTGTGTTTAGCCATGGGATGACAATCAGGGGTCCACGCAGGGGCTTGACTTTCTTTTGAGGTTCTTTCACATCAAGTACCACTGGTCCCTCCACAGCAGTACCCAGAGCATATGTGCCTTCAAGAACAGCAGAAATTTCTCTTTTCCTTAATACAACATCATTTTCCTTAATACATCCTTAGTACAAACAAGACAGTCTAGGACTTTCAAAGTACCGACTACTGGTTCTAGCAGTAATTTTTTATTAGAAGATTTTTAAATCTTTGTTATTATAATCATCTTAAGTATTAGATAAAATATAATGAATCATTTTAATGTTTATGTAAAGTTGCAATAAAGTAAGAGAAATCCTCAAATTCCAGAATGAAAGGAACAATTGAAAACCAAAACCAAAATAGGAAGCCTTTAAGTTGATATGGCAGTTGGCTGAGGGTGGAAGTTGTCATTTTTTAGGAATTTGAGATCTAAGGGCATGAAGAATAGGAAAAAACTTTGAGAACCCAAAGGCAGACTACTTCACTGCAAAGGATGGACTAAAGAAAGCATGCCACAAGCTACAAAGAAGCTGCTCTCGTTTGGAGCTGATTCTTTTTCTATCTTTCTGTTTCTGCTCCTAGTGGGTGACACTTGTTTTTTTGATCCTATATGCAGTGCCAGCCACTGATATACATCCCATGCAATGAGAAGAAAAGGGTGAAGAAGGAAAGGGGCAAAGTTTGGGGGTCTATCATTTTTAATAATTGTCTCAGAGATACTTCCACTAGTATCCTATTGTTGAGACCTGGGCCATGCACCACCCTTAGCTGCAAGGGAGCCTGGAATGCTTATTCTGGGCACCCACAAATTCCATTAAAAATTGGGAGTTTTATTAAGCTATACAGAAGGAGATATAGATATGAAAGTTAACATAATAGTTAGTTGGCAGACAAAATGTTTAAAAGCATTGAGAAGAGGACTTATAAACTGAAGAAACCCTCAGAATGTATAGGAAATTAGTTCCAAGAATCCCAGGGATAAATCTGAGGTTGCTCAGTCCCTTGTATCAAATGGTATAGTATTTGAACCTAACCTACGCACATTCTCCCATACTTTACATCAGTGCTAGATTATTTATAATACCTAACACAATGTAAATGCAACATAAATAGTTGTCGTTGTGGATTGTTGAGGGCATAGTGAAAATTTTACAAATTCTGCACATGTTTAGTACAAAGGCAACTTTTAAAACATATTTTCAATGCAGTTGTTTGAATCCATGGACACAGAACCTGTGGACAGAGCGCTGACTATATGTTGAAATGATTTAGAATAGTGGTTTCTGGAATATCCTTCATGCTTCTAAAAGGAAACCTAAGAAAGAATGAAAGGCAGTATTTGAAGAATATTAACTTTAAATTTTCAAGAATGAATAAAGTCACAGGTCCTCAGAAATATAAAAGTGACAGAAGATGAAACAGATTACTTGCCTTCCTCCACAAGAGAAAATTAAAGCTGGCCACAGAGGTGCACTCTTGTAATTCCCACATTTATGGAAGCTGAGCAAGGAGAACCACAAGTTTCAGTCCTGTCCGGGCAACTCAGTGAGATCCTGTCTAAAATTTAAAACAAACAAAAAGTAGTAAAAGAGGTAGGGATGTAGCTCATGGTACAGCACCCTGTGTTCAATCCTCAGTACAAAAGGAAGGAAAGGAGGGAGCGAGGGAGGAGAGAGGAAAAGAAAATAAATTAAGCTTACTCTTCTCGATCATTAGTACCAGAAATATCTCTAAAATGTTTCTAAGCAAAATTTGCATACCTGGATGGTATATTCGGGTAAAATGTCATTTAAGCGCAAGGACCAACCTAAGATAGTTTCAGATAAAGATTGAGTTTACCCTTAGTGAATAATAACTAAAAGAATACCAGAGTATTTATTTCATGAAGAAGGAAATTGAACAGGAAGGCAAGAATGATGTAAATAAATGACAAGGGAAGAGGGAAAAAGATGGAAATATGAATAAAATAACAACCATTGATAATATAAAATGGTAGAAATAATGATGGCTAATTTGAGGGTATTAAGATTAAGCTACAATAGGGGTCGCTGATTTAGCTCAGTGGTTCTGCAGCCTGCCTTGCAAGAGCAAGGCCCCAAGTTTGATCCCTGGTACCACAAAAAGAAAAGATTAAGGCTATAATATTGGACAACAAAGAATTTAAAGTAACACAATGTTAGTCAGAGTTAGCGGCTTGGGGTTCTGACCTCCCTATAGGCAGCCGGTGTCCGCGTGGATAAAGATTTCCAACTCCAGCCGCTCTGGCACTGCAGGATAGATAGGCTCCTTCACTTTCAAATTCCTTGCCCTTTTTTTGTTGAAAATCTAGAAATGATGGTTGTAGATAGAGAAAGGAAAGGATAAAAAGGAGGACTCCTGGAAAGGAAAAAACAATATAGCTTGCTATCTGTTTAGATACAAAAACAACAGAAAAGAAAGAGTCCCAAGTTTCACTGCACTTTTTTAGTGCAGCTAGTGGCAGTGTTCCCACTCTGACTAGAAAAATCTGAAGGAAAAAGAAAATAACTGGAGATGTAGCTCAGCGGCGCCGTGCCTGCCTGGTAAGTACAAAGTCCCGATACAGAAAAAACAAAAGAAAAAAGAAAGAAAGAAAATAACTAATTGTAGAGTAATTATGTTTATGTGAGATGTATGTGAGATATCCAAAAGAAACTATCCCATAGGAATTTGCAACTTTTATTTATTTTTTTTTATTTTTGCAGTACCAGTGATCGAACTCAGGACCTTGCTCTTGCAAGGCAAGCACGGTGCCACTGAGCTAAATCCCTGGCCCCAAAATTTGCAACTTTTAACCTGTAATAAGACTACTAGTAGAGACTTTGGAGTCATTCACATAAAGGAATCATCAGGTTCCACGTTCCTATCTGAAATTCTGACTAACAGCCTGGACATATGAGGCCCTCAAATAAAAATAGGAAGAATGTGCGACCGAATTAAGGAGGTCTGTAGAAACAAAAAGGCAGAACTTTAGGTGAAATGCATGAGTGAACCTGAGGAGATCCTAGCAGAGACTGAAGGGCTGGGAGGTGAGCAACGATTAGAAAACACTGAGAGAAATGCAGGGTCCAGAGCGCAAGGGCAGGGGCTGATCAGTGGTGGGCGGCACTGGAAGGAAAGCCAGGATGCTGGGGACCAGGGGGACTCAGGGGACATCGCTGGATGTTAGCTTCAGAGATGGCTTGGTGACTGGAGTGAGACGATCTGGCAATATGGTTAGTGGAGCAATCATTATCCAACAGGGCTAAGGAAGATTTACGTGACAGAATTGTGATTGGCACTCTGAAATTGAAGAGAGACAGTAAGAAAAGGTAGGTGGGCATAACCCTCGAGATGAAGTTAGGAGCCCTCTTTCTTGGGCTAAAGTTTGTTGTTTTTCAGCCCTGGGGATTGGACTTGGAGTCTTGAGCATGCAAAGCAAGGGCTGTACCACTGAGCTTCAACCCCAGCTCAGGGTGTCTTTAATATAATTGCAGAGAGAGAGAGACCTATCAAGCCCCAAAATGCAAAATGCCAAGACCCATCATGGCTCCCGGGCAAAGCCCAGGAGCTTTGGCAAGACACACAAAGCCCTGCAACGCCTGTTTCCTGACAGGGATGGAGATCATCCCACCTATTCTGTCTCCATGAGCCTCAGCCGTACAAAATTGTTTGCTACAAAACCCAGGCTCACCTCTCTGGCCTTTCCGCTTGTTTACTCCAATAAATATTTAATGCAAGTATTAATTTAACTAATTTTTTCCTACATTCTCAGCCTGACCAATGCCTATATACCCTTCAGGGTTCAATTCAAGCAACACCTGTTGCCTCAGCTGGATGGGCCACCCCCCTCTCTGGTGCTGACTTCAAGCATTTCTCCCATTACACACTTTTATGATATTTGACTTTCCCACTGATTAACTGGAGAAGTTACTTTTTTGTATCATAAAATGCCCAGAAAATACTACCCTGCTCAATAAGTTTTTAATGAATAAAAGATTACAGTAGTGAATGTACAGAAAATCATGTAAAGGCTGGGAAAGAGGGAGAATATTAATTCCTATCTCTTACATACATGCAGTTAAGTTTCCTATGAGTAGAAAAATGGGCTATGGAGGAAAAGAGAATGGAAAATGGCCTTTAAACACTACAAATTAAGTTTTCAAATAAACACAGCTCATTGGCTATAGAACTATTAAATTCTCAAACATGAGGTACATAGTTCAATTCGTAACCATGATCCTGCCTTGAAATGTTTATCAGAGAAGAGGAGATACTTGATTTTCTAGCGCTGACTGTCATCAGAGCCAAGTCACTTTGAGCTGGGGCAGCGTCATCTCCAGAAAAGGGTGTTTTCCTGATGCACCCTGATGCCAGTTCGCTTGTCCAACCTGTTTCACCGAATTAAGATGAAACTGCTATCCTCCCAGATGGAGTTTCCTACTATAACTGTTCAGTGGTCTAAAGACACCAAGACGGCTTTGGCCCTGGGAAGGAAGATCCTGTGTGACTAACCTGAGCGTGCGACACCCTCCAGCTTCTGCAATCTTGGTTCTCTTCCGCCTGGATTTCTAGAGCCAGAGCCTTACAAACTGTCTAGGCCACGTCTCTGAGGGATTTCTCGGACTCCATTGTCTTCGTCCTCTTCGCGTGTAACTCAGCTTCTCCCTCACCGTTTGGTCTCCTCCTCAGCTAACCTCGTAGGTGTCTGTTTTGCCCATTCATTTATTCATTTCTCACCACATAGTCCTTGTGCACCCCAGCGTCTCCATTTTTGTTCTTTACACGGAGATCTCTGGGCTGCAAAAGACAGAGCCGTCTGTTGGCTCGTATCTTTCGCTGCAGAAGCGAAACCACATCCATTCACTAAGACTGGCTCCCACCTTTGTACGGCGTCTTAGTATTTATCTCAGCTGTGTTCATTCCAGTTCTCAAGGACTCTGTATCTGGAGTCGCAGTCCCATCCTCATCCCAACACTGCACCCAACTTTATCTATTCTCCTTCCTTCCAGACAAGTGCTTTGCATGTCTATCATTTCCTTTTCTGACTCACCCTGTGTGCAGGGTTCAGACTCCCGCGGCAAGCCCAGGCCATTGCTCCTGCCCACAGTGGTATTGCTCTGGACACATCACTCTAGAGCACGCCAACTCTTGCACCTGGTTAATCTTAAGGGCATGGCCAAGACCACTGTAGATGCTATGTGGGTCAACTCCTACCTCTTTGAAGTATTTCTTTCAGCACTATTTTCCTATTACACCGCAAATATAGCATTTAAATTCCTTTAATTGGTGCTCAAATCATTCTTGACCTGGTTTCCTCTCTCCCTCTCTGAGAATGTGCCACAAGGATTTTTCTACCCCACCACCATGCCCTCAGACCCCCTTTCTCCTTCATCCGTCAAGTACACAGCTATTCCTCTTCGTCCCCGAAATGCGTAGTATAGAATTTGGTTGAAAAGGTTGATTTGGGAACCAGAAACATCAAGCCCAAAGCCTTATTCTGCCATTTATGAGCTAACCAACAGTCCCGTGTACCAGTTTTCTTACCAAGAAAAAGTGGAGGAAACTTATCTTGCGGGGAAGTTGCAAGAAGTGAATAAAATAATGCCAAGCTTCGAGCATGCTATTGATCGCCCTAGCAATTCAGTGTGCTGAGTGACTAGACGCAAAGCTACTCTTTTAGTACCCTCTTTTCCTGAAAACAAGACCGGGCTGGAAAATAATCAGCCTTGAAAACGAGAGATGAAAACTGCCAGCCCCCATCAGCCCATCCTGCCTTCCCCGCCTTACACAGCAGCCACCGAGCAGGAGAACACTGACGCCGGGGAAGGCCAGATGGGCTGACTTAGGCACTTTTCATCTCTCGTTTCCAAGGCTGATTATTTTCCAGCCCGGTCTTATTTTCAGAGAAAGGGGGTAGTTAGTGAAAGTGTCTGGTGGCCAAGGTACCTGGAAGCAGCCCTTAAACACTCATGGCCTCAAGTTGCCAGTGAGGGCGGAACCCTGAAACCATCTGTCTCCCTGCTGTGTGCTTGCGGGGCTTCAGCAATGCGTGGGACCCCTGCTGCTGCCACCCTCACAGTGAGCCACGCAACACCGTCCACGCGCCTCATGTGCACAGGGATGTATTCCCGTTCACATTCACGTGTCTCCTGGTAAGCCACTTTCTTTCCCAATACTCAGCTTCGGCTTCCTGCTCTGGGGCTGCCCCTGGCCCTCGGTTGGCTTTCCAGTCTGCTCTGAGTCAAGCTGTTTCCCTTCCTGACTCAGTCCACCAATCCCAGGGTCTGTTGCTGCCACGCACCTCACGCTCCTCGTGTGGAGGAGGCAGGTCCTGGGTGGCGTCATCTGTTTACTAACAGCTTCCACCAGTCCCCTCCCACGGGGAACCACAGAATCTCAGGGATGGAAGCGAGGGCCACTCCCGTGCATGGCAGGCTGCCCTTGCGAGCCTCCTTCATGGGGGTTGCTTGACCTCAGCTTTAAACAGCCTGATGAATCAGTGAACATTTCTGACCTTGTCTCCGAGGAGCTACCTCGAGTAGATGCCTTTGGGTGGATGCTGTGTCAGAGCGCTCCAGTCACTCGATCATGAATACCACAGTGGCTGAGAAGCCAAGCTGTAATTTCCTAAGAGCCTGGGTGTGTCTCTCAAGTACCTCTTCCCCTGCGAGGCGGTGATTTCTAAGGTTGTAGAGCGTGACAGTGGGCACGAGAGCATCCACTTTGGTGTTAAGGTCTTCAGTTCGAATCTCAAATCTATCACTCGGTGTCAGAGGCTACCTGTGCATCTCTGAGCCAAATCACTGAAACTCCTTGAACCCCAATATATAAAGAGAGAGGAGTCAATGTCTATTTTTGAGAGATTACATGCGGATTAAGTGACATAATATATAAGGTGCCTCAGCATGTGTCTGGAACAAAGTTAGTAGCTACTTTATTACCTATGATTATCACCATTATGATTTCCTCCTCTCTGAACCCAGCTGACACCATGTGGAAGGCTCTTCCTGGTACTTCCTCTCCCCTACAGTGAGCCATCAAACCCTGGCCCACCGCCGGGCTTCTGTCCTATTCATGATGGCACCACCACCCTTACCAGGAAAGGAGGTTGGTGCTTTTCTGAGCACAGCATGTCACATCCCTGGGGTCCTGACCCTCCCTGGGCTACAAGGGGGAGGCAGCTCTAGTCTCTGGAAAGGCACAGTTTAGAAAGTCTCCACACTGAGCCAGGCTCGAGGATCCTCCCTGACAAGAAACAAAACAAAAGCAATAACAAACAAACCTCAGCGGCCCTGCGTCCAAAGTCCCCTGAAGTTTCCCATCCGAACCTCAGCCACACAGAGGGTGTGTGGCTGGGGCCCCCGCAGAGCAGAGCGGTGGCAGAGCAAGCCCTGGAATCACATGTCCAGTCCTCCTCAGCAGGCAAGCCTAAGTGACTGCAGAGTACTTAACCTCAGTTTCTCTTCTACAAAACGGGCGCAACAACACCCACTTAGTGAGTCATCCGGGAAATCTGATGACGCTTGCCTCGAAAAATTCTTAGAATACCTAGGAGAGTTGATAGGTAATCCCGGCTATTGCAGTTAACTACCAGAAGGCCACATGCTTTTTCCAGCATAAAGTTTTTCTTCTTTTACCTCCTGTGAGTGGTCGTGAATGAGGTAATAAAGTAAGGCTAATAAACACACGATGAGGAAATGAACAGGGAAAGAAGTGTTCTCAGCAGGTAGAAGCTTTATTATGGCGTCTTCACAGGACAACTCAGTGGGCACGTTTTAAGCACCTGCTGCGTACGGGCCCCTGCACATACTAGAGTCCAGGGTTCCATCCGCGGCCCGCAGACCCCCAGAGGGACATCCCACTGGGACTGAGGACACAGTGGGCTCCTGGGCATCGGAGTGCAGTTAGCTTTGCGGAGTCTGACTCGGAGGCCCAGCCCGCCCGGAGCTGTCACACACACGGGGAGGGGTCGCGCTGGGCTCAGCGTGGGCTCGGCCAGCTCAGCAGCCTCCGCAGCAGCCTGAGCTGTGGTTATTGCAGGAGCCCTGCGATCTCTGGCTGCTCCTGCAGCAGCAGCAGCCCCCGCGCTGCCGGCGGCGCCTCCTGGGGAAGCAGCAGCAGCCGGTGGAGCCGGAGCCGCAGCAGCCGGTGTCTCCACAGCAGCCGCCGCAGCAAGAAGAGGAGCGGGAGGGCACCGGAGCCGGCGCCGGGGCGGGGCACGGAGTGGGGCCCTGCGAAGACCCCTTGGAGAAGCCTTTGGCGGACGATGCACCCTGCTGGGACATGCTTGACCTCCTCAAGGCGAACCTGGAAGAGATGCGGCCTTTGAGACAGAGCACAGCTTTGCAACTGGGAAACTTGAGCTTGGGGATTCGGCCTCAAGTGAACAAATCAACCTGGCGTGTCAGGAAAAAGTAAAGCTCCAAGGACGGGTGGAAGCAAAGAAACAAACCCAAAAGAGGTGTTTCCAGCGAGTTAAAAGCGCAGAGGGCAGGAAACGCCCTCTGCAGAAAGCCAGTGGTTTCCCAGTTTCTGACTAGAATGAGGACCACCCAGGGTTTCCAAAGTGGAAAACAGAGGACGTTGCAACAGTGTATCTGCATGATCCAGTCGAAATCGCGGGGCTGTTCTCCTTTCCCCATTTCACTTTGACCGCTGACGTTCAGGTCATAGTCTCGGTTACTAGCATTGCCGTTTTATCTGTTAGCAAATGCTGACCGACACGAGTCCCGCCTCCTGTCTGTATCCAGACACAGAAGGCTGCCCTGGTTGTTCTCTCTTGCTGGAGCCTCGCTGCCCCTGCTACCACTAAGGAAAGGCCAGCTGTGCAGAGGATGGGAAAATTCCTGGGTTCTCATCTCAGCTCTTCTGCAGACCCGCTGCACAACTTTGCAAAAGTCACACACACTCAGCCTCCACATCCTCATTAGCTCAGAGGTTGGCTCCCTTGGTGCCGAAGGTGCTCCTCAGGGCTCCTTTCACATCCACCCGCCGGCTGGAGTCCGCCCTCTCCTCCTCTCTGTCCTCAGTCCTCCCCACCTTCCTTCCTTAGGCCCCGAGTGGACACTTACCAGAAGCCGGCTCCACTGGAAGACTCACTCAGCTCTCCAAGCAGAAGGTGACACCTGCTGCAGGTAGGCAATGGACTGAGCAGTGGACAGCTGGGAGAACCTTTTATAAGATTCCAGTCAAGCTTGGGCTTGGGAGGGGCCCATTTCCCAATCCACATGCTCAGCTGACACTCAGCACAGGAGGAGTCATCACTCTGGTAGTACCGGAGGTGGTGCACATGGGCATCCAAGTCACTCCACAGAGGTGCCAGGATTGCTGTGGTATGTTTACTTTCCAAACAGGACACTTCCTAGCTGGAAGGGCTGTGTGTGCCTAGAGCAGGCATGGGGCCCCAGGGAAGAGAGATGGACCCCTTCTGAACTCCTCTGCACTGTACACACACACACAGTCCTCCTGCCCACCCATCCTTCCCTATGGACCCATCCCCTCAACAGTGAGTAGTTCTGTTATTATCTGGGTTGGCATCTCTCTGGCTTTGGTCCTTGGCAGCTCAGAGTAGGCCACAGGCTATGTGTTAAACCCACTAGTTTTCATCCAGATAATCCCAGATGGAGCTCAGTGAAGATGAGGGTGTGCCTGTGGGAATTCCAGTGGTGCAGAGAAAGGAAGAAAAACCGAGGCAAATTTAAGGGACCAGTAAGACAAGAAGAGTTGTGAAGGTAATCAGGGTACCATATCCCCATGATACAGCCCTAGTGTGCCTAGGAGAAAAATACGGGCAACTGCAGGTGGAAAACCAGGCTTCAGACCCTCTGCTTCTGACCCCACCTGCCACCTCCATCTCCCTTTGAAGACAGGATCTCCCTGGAGCCTTTTTCCCCCATTGGAACGAAAACAAAAGAATAAAGAGATAGAAGGGAGGGATGAGGGAGGAATAAAAAGAAAAGGAAATGAGGGATGGAGGGGAAGCCGACAGGGAAGAGAAGAGAAGAAAAAGGAAGGAGGGAGGGAGGGGTGAGCAGAGAAGGGAAGATAAAGAAAATGAGGTAAAAAGAAGTCCTCTCCAGAGGCCCAAGTCTCAGTGATGATTGTTTCTTTTAGAATAGCTAGTTTTAAGAATCAGAGGTCACTGTCACAGAGCTGCTTCTTAATCAATGCGATTGGCCAGCCACATCCACGAAGGTGAGGCGCAAGAGAAGTACAAGGCTAAGAATTCAAGGGTCCATGCTGAGAGATGGGCTGGGAATAGGCTAGCAGGGAGCAGCACGAGGAAACACGCAAGGAAAGGCAGGTCATGAAAGACACCAGCTTAATCTAATGTAGCTTTGGAGCCTGATTAACAGGTTGCCAAACCAGAGCACCTCTTGACAAGTCTGAATGAGACAGTGCAAGAAGTGAGGAGAGAAGGAAGTGGTGGAGCAACAAGATGCAGGGAGGTCTCCTCGGGGCCATGCAAAGTTCTTTAAAAAAGAGCGAAGACAAGGGCTTGATAAGAATCAGTATGAGAAGAGATCTGGCCCAGTGGCTGCATGTCACACAGATCTGCTGTGATCCCTCATACGAACTTACTTTACCTGCTAACTCATTCGTATCAAAGGAGGGGTCAACTGTAGAACTTGTATAGAGAAAGTTGATTTGGAAAAATCCTTTCTATCATGAACTTTTTGAGGTCCCCTGAAGGAACCAACCCATTCCTAAAGGAACATGTCCTGGACCCCCCCATAGTGACTAAAAGCCCCTTCCCCACTCCCACCACGTGCGCACACACACACACACACACACACACACAAGTGATGACGGTCTCTGGCAGAGATTAGTGTGTTTCTTGATTCTCTACTCAGACCCAAAGCCAGGGTTTGAGGATCCAGGGGAAATGGGCTCAGCTATGTCATCTCTGCCTCCTAACCCACTGCCCCAGAACCTCCCCAGCGTGTTCCTCTCTGGCCAACTCATAGAATCACCTGGGATTGTAATCATCAGAAAAGTAGAGTTCCCATGCCTTGGACTTCAGAGTGAGCACTTTTGGCAATCTTATTCCCCATAATAGAAGAGAAACTTTCCCGAACTATGGAAGATATTTGCAGCCCTCCTCTCCTCACGCCACTCCTGCCCCTTCCCTCGTGTGAGCTTGTGTCCAGCACACTGGTCTCAGACATGACTTTTTCCTTCAAATTTGAAATTCCCAAATTCAGACCATTAAAGGAAATAATTGTTTTCTGGAAGTCTTAGCCAAAATGTGCTTCTCAAACAGATATCTTTAAGTGCCCACTTGCACTTAAAGGAAGGGAAGGGGAGATGGCTTACTTTAGGGGGTAGGGAGCGGGGGAAGTAAACAGAGCATAACCAGGAGGCAGGAACATCAGAAATAAGAAGCTTTATTGTTGCAGAGAAAACAGCTTCATAACTGAATTGCAACACCTTGTGCTCCAGAGAACTGTAAGAGGGACAGAGAACATCAGAGGTAGATGTCACAGTGGATGAACAATGACAGGAGGAAGGAGAACCTCAAAGCATTTCTGAGGCACTTCTGCTGGAGAACAGGACAAGAGACTCCTCAGGCTGGACAGGTCTTCTGCTAATTCTGCTCCTTGGTGGTCCTTGTGGCCCAGGTCAGCAGCAGTCCCCAGACTGCTGGCCACTGCCACCTCCACTGCTGCCACAGCAGCCACTGCCACCTCCACTGCTGCCACAGCAGCCACTGCCACCTCCACTGCTGCCACAGCAGTCACTGCTGCAGCAGCCAGAGCTCTGGTGTCGGTGTCGAAGTCGGAGAGATCGGCGGGGCTTGTGGTGGCTCAGGCAGCAGCCACCACCCCCAGAGCTGCAGCAGCCCCCAGAGCTGGAGCCACAGCAGCCGCTAGAGCCAAGGCTGCAGCAGGAGGAGACTGGAGATGGACAGGGAGACTTGGGTGGACACTTGGGCGTGTACTTCGGAGGGCACTTGGGAGGGGGCTGGCACTGCTTCTGGCTTTGCTGGCAGGACATCTGGGCAGGAAATGAATGAGCTGAAAGACAATATACAAAGGGGTTGAGTTCATTGAGTCCAAGGTAACTTTCTTACATTTAAAAATGGAACTATGAATTCGCAAGGTTTCTCTCCACGATGATCAGATTTTTAAAACCTAAGACGCATCACAACAAACCCACAAATGGTTTCAATGTAGGACCTCAGACTTTCAAATTAAGCCCTAGCAACTTCAAAAAGATGCTAACCCCGCATGCCTTCCTCTTCCACCCACCCTCTTCCCCTGCCAACCTCAACCCCCTTCTCCTTGTTTTTCTCCAACGAGATGTGCTCTACCTGGCTCACTGACTCGATTGGATCACCCAGGAAGGACTGAGGTGGATTGAGGCACTGTCGGAAGCTCTCGCCTTTTATACAGTTCCTCTCTGGCCTGGTACCTGGCCATGCTCGGATGCCGACAGCATCTTTCACAGGCATGGGTGACATCCTCCCCTCACAGCCCAAGCACCCGATTCCTCCCTCCAAAAGCATCTGAAGTATTAACCCACAGGCAGGTCACCTAGGGTTGCAGGCCTTGGAGACGGCCACGGAGCCTTACATGGTGCACACCACGCCTGTCAATCTCACGGGCAGCTCTGCTCGGCTCCTATTTCCTGAGCAGGGCCAGTCTGGGGTGAAAAAAAGGTGTGTTTGCTCCTTAGAGTAGGAAATGGACAGAGAGATTCTCAATATGGAAATTAAGTGGTCCTTTTTAGAATAAGGATGGAGAGCCAAAAGAAAATCCCAAGCCCAGACCAATAGTCTAAAATGGCTTTGTTCCTTCTCAGATGGTGCCGTAGCCTGCAGGGGGAATGCTTGATATTCCGGTGATGTTATTTTTGGCAGGTCTAATGCAGATGATGTGGGTGGTTGGACATCTGCCCCTGTCTGAACTTGAAGCACCAAGACTCACAAGTGGCACAGATTCAGCATGAACAATCCCTTAGAATGGGCTGAAGAATCCCAGGAATGACCTATGTACCTATCTCAGTGTGGTCCTAAAAAAAGACAGCTTTGGTGGACCCAAAGTAAGGGGGTGGGACCTTGGGAATACTGAGAGTGGAGCTGGGGAACTAGACTCATCTGGAAGTTGCCAGAAATAAGGCATCAGCTCTAATCTTCCCTAAGGCAAGAGCTAGAGAGATCCATTTCTGAAAATGGCCACAGACAGAAAGTCTTCTTTGGATGTGGGGACAGAGGGTGGGAGCTGGTGGAGGGAAAGTGCACACAGGTTTCGAAAGCCCATCGTTGAATCCAAAGCTTATTTTTGCTACAAACAATATTCTGAAGGGGAGCTAGGTCTCCAGAAAGTCATCAAAATTAGTTTGTATGGGAAAGGTAGCCAAAATATGGAATATTGGCAATGAAATTTGCATTGGGAGAATATAAGACAAGAGAAACATATGGTACCTCAGTTCCATTCTGGGTTAAAGGGCTGCAGTGGGAAGCATGGTGCCTCAGTTACAGTCCAGGCTCTGGAGAGAAGCTGTCCTGGTCCAGTTACCAGGTTTGCTCCCTCCACATGAGCAATCTCAGTCACATTTCCTAATCGTCATTGGAAAATAAGGATAGTAACAAATCTTAGCTCAATACACAAGGTTGAGGTAACAGCATCACTAGTTCAAACCCAAACTGGGTGACTTAATGAAACTCTGACTCAGAATAAAAAATTAAAAAGTACCTGGGGATGTAGCTAAGTGTTAAGGCCCCAGGTTCAATCTTCAGTCCACAAAATATTAAAAAGAAAAAAAATTTTTGAAAAGGCAATACAAAGTTCTTCAAAAACACTATGGAACTATGAGTTCAAAATGTCAGTCTAAAAACAATCTGTACCAATGTGTGAAAACGTCACATTGTACCCTATAAATATGTACAATTTTATGTTTTATGCATCCATATTGGAAAATAAATTAAAAATTAAAAAGCTAAGGTATTTCAAAAATAAATGAAAATAATGTAATCTGTGTGGATATCCTTATTTTTGTGAGAAAATATATTCTAAATTTCAAGTTATTGGTATCCCTGTGTTTGAAACCAATACTCTTTTTGTAATACCAGAACTTAGCCCTAATATTTTCCATAGCAAAAGATTGAGTATTTACTTGACACTGATAGATTAGATTATAAAGGAAGAATACTTACTGTTAAAAATTAAAGATCATTCTGTAAACCCATCCCCAAGTTACTATTAATATTTTACTCATTTCCTTCCTTTTTTTCTAAACCATGTGTAGTTTTTTAATGATTTGTGTTTGATTTTGAGCTTATATAGTCTTTATCGCAGTGCATATAATAGTTTAACTTGTCACTTAACATCTTAATGTAAACATCAATTTGGGGGGAGCATTATTTTGGGTGCTAGAAAAATATTTCATGGAGGGTGCAGAACCTCTGTATGAGTGGTTGAAAGCCTTAGAGCTAGGACCAGCCTCTGGGTTTGAGTCCCAGCTCCGTGCTCACAGTGGTATGGTCACTGTCCTCTCCGCAAACTGAGAATAGTGTTTCTTCCATAGGGTTCTTTGCATATTAAATGCCCTGGTATCCATTAAGTTCTTGGCATAGTGCCTAGTACATAGTAAGCACTCAGTAAATATTACAATGAAACCCCAAGGCTCTGCCACTTTTCAGTCTCAGCTCACAGTTGGCAGAGTGGGTTTAGATAAACACCACCAGGTTGTGACAGACAGGCGGCCTTGACCACAAGATATCAGGGCCACACCTCTCCCTCCAAGCTGAGAAATATAAGAAAGAATACAAAACACAGGCTCAGGATTTCTGGAAGAAGTTTAATAGCAGCTAAAGGAATCACCCATTTAATACATGGGTGTGATGGACTTTTAAAGGAACAATTCTGTCCTCTTTCACTTATACTTATCTAGGTCTACAGACACCTACCTGACTACATAAGTAAAGCTTTTGAGTTTAGAAACCCCAAATGATCTAGTTTTTAGTGCTTTGCGGGAATAGATGCTCAATTTTAATTTTCATATTCAGTTAAACTTGCTGCTCAGAAAGGAAGACAGATGCCCCCAACAAATCCAAACCCAGACTCTCATTAATAAATTCCAGGCATGTCATGGAATTACAGAGGATGTGGAAGACACCTTCACCATCATTTGGAACCAGTGGTTCTCAGCCCGGTGAGGCCCAGATGCTGACATTCTCCAAAGCCTCCCTGGGACTGATGCACAGTGAGGACCGGGACTCTGACTGAGACCACCCGGGAGAGGAAGTGAGACTCAGTGAAGGAGAGGGGCTCACCCTGGGCCACACACAGAATTCCAGGCAGAGCTAGGACACAGTCCCTGGTATCTGCCTTCTCCCATCACAGTCCTCAGGCTCTTGAATAATAATTTATTTCTTTTCAAGGTGTTTTGGTAGAAGCCCTATTTTACATGCAGATGACCCTGTGTATCTGTGGTTCTTCAGCCATGGATTCAGCCAATTACAGATCAGAAATACTCAGGAAAAGGATTGCACTTACTAAACATGAATGTGTACAGTTTTTGTCTTCTCTTTGCTCCCTAGCCGTGCGGTATGGCAACTATGTGCATAGCATTTAACTGTACATTCCATTAGGTATCGATCTGGAGATGCGAGAGGAGGTGAATGAGGTCATCTGCAAATGTTGTGCCATTGATTATAAGGGACTTGGACAGCTGAGGATTTGGTATCCAAAGGGAGTCCTGGAACCTCCCCCTGAGGAACTGAGGGATAATTGTAATGTGCTTATTAAACATGACCATTGAGGGGCCAGGGATTTAGCTCAGTGGTTTTGCCTCCTGCTGTGCAAATGGAAGGAGCCGAGTTCGATCCCTGGTACTGGAAAAAAAAAAAAAAAAAAAATGACCATTGAAGCTGGAGTGAAATACTAATAAATGTGGTGAATTGTGGCCTGAATCCCATGTTTAGAAAAGTTGGAAGTAATTCTTCTACTACCTTCAATGACCAGAAATCAGGTATCTGTGTCTGAAAGGCAGAGTCAGACATTACCAGGGAGGGCCCAGTTGGCAGGTCCCCAAGAACCCTCCCAGATGACTATTGCCTGCCCCAAAAGTTCAACCCTGTTCATGCCTCTGACCTTGTCAGTCCTGGGGACACTGATTCACTGTGCCTAACTCACAAGAGACTGAGGACATCAGTTTACAAAGAGAAACATGAGTCCTGAATGTTGGCCAGACAGGTACATTCTCTTCCTTCCCGTAGGAAAATTCCCCAAAGTAGTCAAGTCTTAACCTGCACGTGCTCGGTGAGCATGGAGTTGTGTAATGAGCTCAAGTTGTAAAGGAGAACAAATCCTAGACATCCCCATCAGGCCGTCTCAACACTGCCAGACCAGGACAGACCGGGGGACCCTGCAAGCCTCTGTCCTCCAGTGGGCTTTCTCTCTCTGCTTCTTTGTGCTGACCCCTACCTGCTGGGGCCCTGGACAGTGCTGCTCTCATCCATGTGCTGATCCCGAATGGAACATCACTTTTTATTCAACTTATTTTTACTGCTTATTGTTGCCCTGATATAGCATATATGGATCTTTGGGAGACCAAATGATGTGCATCCTGCCCTACACACACACACACATGCACACACACACACACACACACACATCCAAAATCTGCGAAATATTACCTTACACAGCCGTAGGGACTTCATAGATGTGTTTAAGTTAAGGATCTTGAAATGGGAGATTTTCCTGGCTATGCAGGTGGGATCGATGTAATTACAAGAGTCCTTTTGAAGGGAGACAAGACGGTCAAGGTTAGAGAGAAGGGATATGACAACAGAAGCAGAGGTTGGAGTGAGGCATTCTGAAGACAGGGGAAGGGGCCATAGCCCAAGGAATGGGAGCAGCCTCGGGAAGTTGGAAAAAGCCAGAAGATGGATTTTTCCTGAGCCTTCAGAAAGAGCACAGTCCTGCTGAAACCCCAATTTTAGCCTAGAGAAACCCATGCCAATTCTGACCTACAAAACTTAAAAGGTATTAAATCTGTGCTATTTAAATCTACTAATTCTGTGGTTCTTTGTTACAGCAGCAATACAAGACTAGCACACACAGTTCTAAAACTAGCCTTAAATTTTAGAATGTAGCTTAATCAATTAACATGGGGTCATTGATTGATATGTCTTTCCATTGGTGGCTGGGATTGAAAGCTATCTGATCTGATGAACAGGAGGATTCTCGATGGCCCTGGGTTAGAGGGTGTCCTTCGGCCAAGGGGAAGCTCAGTAAGGAGACCACAGAGAGGACTCACAGGTGGACAAGGCTCCTGGACATTATTATCCATGACATGAGGATGGCGACAACAGTGTCCAGCTAGTAGCAGGCCCGCTGTATGAGGATCCCCGAGACAGCGCCCATTAAGCCCTTGGCCCTGGACCTGGCATGTGCACAGTACTTGGTGCCTGTTAGTCTGTCTCATTTTCGTCATTTTCTTCATCATTATCAGTGAAAACCCAGGTAGGTCAGGATGGATGCTTTCTAGGGCATTCTCAGGGCCTTCCTTGGCCCTACAGCTCCCTAATCAGGCCTTACACATTGCAGAGAGTAGGACAATGAACTTGCACCACTGTGAGCCCATTAGAGGCAGAAAGACCTACTTGCATCTCTTCTCAGGAAGACTGCTCTGTCTTTCACCCATGGAGAGCCTTTTATCAGTTATAAGGTATCTTTGTATTCATTCCTTTATTTGAATCTTTGCAACAACCCTGTGGGGTATAAAAGAGGGTACTACCCTTGAAATTCAAAGAGAAAATCAATGTCCTGATATGCCAAACAATTTGTTTGGTCACATGGAGAATAAGAAAAGTTGCCAGGCTTCAAACTCTGCTCTTTGGATCCCAAGTCTCTGTTGGACCCTAAATGTTCACTCTTACCATCACAGTGACCTTCAGCCTAGTGTCTGTGTAGCTTTAGGAAAGCTGTGCACAGACTGAGTCCCCAGTGAGTAACGTGTCATGCACAAAAGCCAACTGTGCTACTCTTCTGGAAAGATCCTACAATAGAGCCTCGAATGGAGCTTTGGTCTTGTCCCAAGCGAAGGGAGTGCCAAGTGGAAGGGGTCTAGCAGTTCTGGTCTCCAGCGCCAGAGCTCTCTTCTTGCCTTCTTGGGCATCTCCACCTCCAAGAAATGAATGTCCAGACATGAGTGCAAGCAGGGACACCAGAGGCTGACTCACAGCTGTAGGGGAGCGAGACACACGTGCCCCAGCACCTCCTGGAAAACCTCCGCCTGCGGGCCAGCACAGCCAGCCCAGCTGGCCGGTTCTGGGGAGGTGGGATGCTCCCAGCCAGCTGCGGTGTTATCTCTTCCGGTAGGGAGTATTTGCAAAGCTAGAGCCTGGGGCGCGGATGCCCAGGGAGCCTCCAGAGTGAGTAACTGGAGAAAGGAGGATTGCTCCTGCTGGAGAGTAAGTAAATATCCAGGGCGGGGACTCTGGAGTAAAAATAGCCCAGGAGGCTCCCGGAAGCGCCTGTGCTGAGGCAGCTTGTTTTCCCAGCTGGAGACGGTCTGATAGCACGGGTGGCAGGAGGCAGGCAGCAGGGAGGGCTGGCTGCAGAAGAGCGGACATCCCACTGTGAGCTGAGCTGTCCCTCAGAGCTGTATGAGGCCCCCTATTTACCAGCAGCAGAGCAGGGGCCTCTGCGGGGAAGGTTTTCAGTTCTCAGAACTTCTGTTAAGGGAACCAGGCTGGGACTAGGCAGTGAGGAGGCAAAGCTGACAAAGCCACCAGCACTGTTCACTGAGTTGTCAGCCCAGTGAAGACACAGGTGCCCCAAAGGGCTGCAGTGGGAGCAGTCTCCGATCATGGGCAAAGCCCATGGACAGTGGGCTAGAGAAGCATACAGCCAGTTACAGTAGTGTGGACAATGTGACCTTTCCATTTATGTATCCGGTCTAAAGACATCTGCACATTTATATAGAGTATGTAAATAATCATCAGAAAGACTGGATGAGTCTATATTAAGATGTTAAAAGCAACTACTTCCAGGCAAGGGATTGCAAGCATTTCTTCTTCATTTTGCTTACCAACATCATCTAATTTTCTGCAACAAATATGTATTACTTGGACAATAAATGTTTACAGCACATAGACACTGAAACTGAAAACAGACGAAGGGATCAGAGGAGGCTCCATAAAATGGCACTCTTCGCTTCTCTATAAAGTTTTAGATGTTCTGAGTTTCTCTGGCACCAGGCACCTGCTTGGCACTGGAGGTACAAGGAAGAACCGCCACCCACTGCTCCCGAGTACCCTCCTCTCATCTGTCTGCACCTCAAATGCCTCCGCTTGCCTGCCTGGTCTCAGGTAGCCCGACCCGGCCACTCGCTGACTCAGAGCAGGACCCAAGTGCTGCCCTTCCATGGACTGTCCAAAGTGTGGAGCTAGGAAAACACCAGATGCCCTGGGAATGAGAGCTGAACGGAGGCAGGCAGAGGGAGGGAGGCATGGAGGCCCGGATAAAGAGTCACCAGTGCCAGGGGCCTGAGGTGCATCCTGATGCCAAGCCCTGGGCCCCTGCTGGGGACCAGTCTGGTGAGCCCTCCACTTCTTTGTGTTCCTCGCCACCCATGGGCTGCCTCATGTCCTGGCTCACATAGGGAAGGGGCTCAGTGTTTATTGAATTGAAATGACCATTCCCAAAACAACTTCTCCTACCCAAAGATTCCATCTTCTTCCTCAAGATCTCAGAGCTCAGTTGATCACGTTCATGAGCCAGGACTTTAATTTAATTTTGCAAACCCGAGGCCTAGTTTCAGGCTGAGAACAGGGCAAAGGGAAAGAAGAGAGAAAGAGAACAAAGAAAGAGGCAAGGAGGGAGAGGAAGAAGGAAAGAAAAGAAAGGACGGGAAATGAGTGACAGAGTTTTCTCTTCCCCCCTACATGCCATTCTTCTTCAGGTAGTCGTGCTTCTGCTGATAATTTAAAAATAAATAAATACGGCAGAATATGCAAAGGAAAGCTGCTCATAAATGCTGGCAACAGAACTCATCTCTTTAGGTTGGAGCTTCTCTCTCCTCCCCTCCTCCTTCAGCACTGGACACCACCCACCATGCCTGCCCCAGCCTGCGACTGCCCTTGTCCTGTGGGGCCAGGACTTCCCCAAGCCTGCTCAGCCACACTCAAGCCTCTGGAGGACAGGCAGAGCATGCCTGAGTTAGGTCACAGGCATCTGAGCAATTGCACAGGTGCCTGAAGTCTCGAGGCCAATGACGAAATGGCCAGGCATTTCCTGTTGCCTTTGTGCCAGCCCTTTCCGCCAACTAACACAGTAATGGGGACTAGGACTGTCTCAGCTCTAGGGCTGCGGACTGCTCCATCCAGGGAATTCAGGCCTAGACCTTCTCCCGATTGCCCTGTGTGTATCCTCCATCCCACACCTCTACTTCAACATCCACAGGTCTTTTCAGTCCAAAATGAAGCCCATTAGCTACATAAACAACAGGCACCGGGGCCAAGGATGTAGCTCAGTGGCACCGCGCCTGCCCCACAAGCACAAGGTCCCAAGTTCAATCCCTGGTACCAAAAAAAAAGAAAAAGAAAAAAAAAGAGAGAAACAATAGGCACCAATAGGGAAGAGAACACAAAAAGAATTAAAATGTGTCATGTATATGATCCGAATACCCACAATAAAAGTGGTCATTATATACCACAAGCACGTACTAAGAAAAAAGAAAAGAGAAAGAGAAAAAGATGTGAAAAGGAAAAACTCTTCAACGGCCCCCCACCTCCCACAACGGTGCCTGGATTCCTCGTGACTTTGCACTTCCTCCCCAGTCTTGTGTCCCCTGCACCATGTGGACACTATAACCACATGAAATTATTGCCATCCTTGAATGCACCTAGAACCCCCTTCTTCCTTCACCCCTGCCTGCTTCTCAGGCGCCTGCCGAGGTCTGTCCTCCAAGACAGACCCCAGCCTTCACTCCTGCGATGCAGAGCCTCCTCAGCACGGCCTTGACCCGGGCTATGCTCACCACCGAATCTCTCCATATTAGACCCTGGCTGCTCCCCCACTACCCTGGAAAACATCAACATGGGGTGGAGACGTCCTGCAACTCTTATCCCTACTTCTATGCAGAGCTCCTTAGGGCAGATGCCTTGGGTTATTAACCCTGTGAGTCCTCCAGGCCAAGCACAGAGCTCATAGCATTCAGCAAATATTTCTTGGGTGGAGAAAGAAGAAATGAAAGAATGAGCTATCCTTGTCATGGAGGGAGGAGGCCACAGGGCCAGCATGGTCACCACACAGCAAGTTCTGACCTTGACTCAGCCTGAATCAGTTGGAAGCTGTAGCTGAAATCACTGCTCAACCTGTTGCCTTGGTGTCCCTGGGACACCGGGCAAACACTGGAAGTTTGGATGCCTCATTTGATAAATTGAGTGACACCAAGTCCTTCTGGAACTATTCTTGGACTCCTAGGTCACTGGAGTCCTCAGAGATCTGACCCATCCCTCCCCACCTGGAAGAGTGTCCCCTCAAGGGCCACTGCCCAGAAAAGTGCCAGGGAGCCCAGTAGATCATGGGAAAATCTTAGGGGAAAAGAGACATCTTATTTCTGCTGCTGGCTCCACACCCCTAGGCAGCTACCTGAAAGGAGCAGGAAACTGGGATCGTAAGTTCAAAGCCAGCCTGTGCAACTTAGCCATTGGGAGCTTGTCTCAAAATAAAAAGGCCTGGGCAGGTAACACAGTGTGAAGGAAAAGAGAGAAATTGGCCTGCAGTCTTGAAGGCTTGGTTAGCATTACTACTCTATGGAAGTGCTTCCGAGAGGCCAGCCATCCAGAACTCTGGCAGCTCCTGGAAGATACTGCAGTATTCCTAGGGCTCATGGCTTCTCCGGTACAGAGAGAGCTCAGGCCCTGGATCAAACTCTTCATGTCCCCAATAGAGTTCATCTCCATAGGTTTCTAGCTCATTAGTAAATCCCCAGGACCCAGAAGGTGCTGGGAATGTGATAGGCAGACATTAAATTCTGTGGCAAGAAGGAAGAGAGAGGAGAAAAGCACAAAGGAAGAATAGGGAGAGAGAGAGGAAGGAAGCTGAGCCTGACACCGACGCTTGCACCTGCTGCCATCGGGCTGGTTGAGGGAACAGTGTGAGGCTCCTGGGCAGCCCGTGCAGAGGCTGAGCCAACTTCCCACAGCAGCACCTACCCCACCAACCCCTCCCGGACCCAGGACTCTTGGACACAGGAGCTCATTTGCCTGTGCAGAAAGCCTGAGTCAGAAAACATCGCGGTCCCCAGCCACCCCTCGGGCACATCGAAGACACCCTAAGACCTCATGTTATGTCATCTCAGCTCTGCTTTCCTGCCTGGGGTCTCTGATGCACATCTTTCCCATGAGCCCCCCTAGCACTGTGGGGGAACCTTGTCTCAGAAGCACCAGGCTCAGCAATGCTTTGGGCCTTGGGAGTTACAGGGCACAACACTTCTCACTGGGAACCAGGAGATGAAAGACTGGAAGGATGCGGTCAGAAGCACAGACACCGGGACCTTGTATCCATCCAGGGGACGACAGGGCATTTGAGCGAAGTGAACACAGTGAGATGGCGCTGACCGAGATGCAGGGGAATCTGCTCTTGACTCTCAGCTCTGTCATATTAACTCTGCAACCCTGCAGTCATCTCATTGCTTTTCAGAATCTCAATTTCTTTCCTCTATAAGTTAGGGGTTAATAATATGCTATCTGATCAAATGATATCATAAATAACAAAGCACCTGGCGAGACATAAAGTACTATAAAAATATGAGCTAATAATAACAACAGTAATGACATAAACATAATCAAATAATGATGATTGTGATAATCAAGGCCAGCCTATGAATTGTGTTGTCCCTCACATAACTCTGCAGCTTTGCATGATGTCAGTGGTTCTGGAGACCAGAGGAGGTAAAGGCTGAGTGTCAGTGACACTATGGGCATTGCTGGCCCCTACCTCGAAGACAGGACTAAGGGCAAACACTATCTTTGCCCAAGGAGTATAAGAGAGCAAGAATGAACCTGAGGGCTAATCTTTCAACCCTGCCTTGACTCAGGGAGAGTCCTCGGACTCCTGGAGGGTGAGCACTCCAAACTCTCTGCTGGGTCTTCAAGACCTCAGGAACCAGCACATCAGGTGAGGTAATGCTCGGGCTTTCTCCTGCAGAGCCTGCAGCCCATGGAGCTGTGGCCAACAGCCAGACTTTCTACAACACCTCCAAAGCGGGTGCACCAGGGACCAGCTTGGCTTACAGGAGTTCACTCTGACCTTGCATCAAGAGTGCCACATGCAAACCACATCTGGGGCTGCTACTGGAAGGCTCATCCATCTGTTTACCATTCAGTCCTCAAAAACTTACTCAATATGACAGCATGTCGGGCAGTGTGCTGGAGCCTAAACACAGATGGGAAGAAAGCACAGCTTCTGTCCTTAAGATACCCCCACTCTGAGTGAGGGCAGGGTGGACTGGACAGTCTCAAAGTCACGCATGTATCTGACAATGTGGTCAGTGCTGATAGACCGTCCCTGGCGCCTCCATGGTGGCAGGTGGGGCAGGGTGTGGAGAAAATACCCTCTGCCTGACTGGGACACATGATTCCTCACCAGCACCCGCAGCTACTCTGCATCCTTCTCACATGAGAGCTAGAAGGAATCCCAGTTCCACCTTCCATTATCTGAGTGACTTGGGGAAGCTATTTAGCTTCTGGAGACCTCAATTTCCTCATCTACAAAACGGAAACAATGATGGCTTTTCATCAGTTCACCAAACCAAAATTATTTTATTTTTTAGCAGCAGTTGTATGCCAGGCTTTGAGAACACAGCAATGAATAGAGATCATGGCCTCTGCCCTCATAACTAAAGATTTTCTGGGAAAGACATGGAGCAGAACCATGGCAGGAGAAACACAGGCTCCTGCAGAACTGCTGGAAGAGACTGTCACCAGCCGCACCTTCTCCCAGAGATGCTCCGGGCATTCAGTCAAATGGTGGGCATGAATGCGCTGCTTATGCTGCAGAGTGCTGTGCAGACACGTGCTACTCTCCCCCGTGACAGAGCCAGTGCCCTGGGTCCGCATTTGCACTGTACAGAGATTTGGCGATGCCATCCTTCCCCTGTTAATGCCCTCACATCTGTACTTCTCACCCTCAGCCAGTACCTTCAGGCTCTCTCACCCCACTCAAAATCTGTTTTCCGTAAACTATCTGAAGCTTACAGTTAAGCATTTGCCTCCTCCTGAGGACTGAGTTTGTGTTTTAGTGGGTACTGCCCCTCAAGATAAAGGAGGAAGCTGTGATCATGAGGCTTAATCCCTAAGAAGAGTCCCAGGCAGTGCTATGTGGTGGCCACTCAGGCAGATTTTGCCCCAGATGAGGAAACTGAGGTCTGTATCAGTGGAGAAGCAGCTGGCCTGGGGTCACACTGCTAGAAAGCATCAGGCCTTGAACCTGTGCTTTCTAAATCACAGTACCTCAAGTAAAACCATACATGCTGCAGAGAGAGGAAGATCCAGAGTTCACTTCCTCAGCTGAAGATTCTGGGACAGCAATCTGACCTCCTCCTGCCAAAGGCGAACCAGAGATGCAGGTGCAAACCTGCCTCCCCGAAACTCAGGGGCTCGGGATGAGTTTTGGTCTCCGTCCAGGGCTATCCAGTGAAGCCACCCAGTTTCCTGCCTAACAGCTGGAGGACACGCACAAATCTGAGCAAACCCCAGAGCAAGCCCAGGCTCCTGCTCTCTGAAAGGGCCATCCATTGATGGCGACTCCCCCTTGTGGTGCGTTAGGAAAACCCAGTCTTTGAAGCCCTTAGTTTGTCAGGTCGGTGGTCTTGGAGAAATTATTTAATCTGTCTGAGCCTCAGTTTCTAAGTGTATAATGATGGAAGAAACACTATCTAAATATTAGAGCTTGGCCTGGTAGTTAATGAGATGGCAAATCTGAACCCACTAGTATGGGAACTCACTGGCATAGAGAAGGCATTCAGGGTGTTGTGTTGCCTTTCTGCTCCTTAACCCTTCCTTTCCATAAGACTGATTCAGAGTATTTTATGAAGTCTGTTAAAATGAATTCAAGGTATGAGCCAGACAAGATATACTGAAGTTGAAAGCTGTCAGGGTAACTCTATTAGCATTGGTTCCTGTTTCTTTGGCACTGCAACCCCTTAGCACTTGGCCTAGTCAGAACTTGAGTCCCTGACCCCTGCATCTTAGCTTCTTGTCTGTGAGGTGAGCATTTAATAACTCGGCAACTACTTATTGAGTCTCCAATATTTCCTAAATACCAAGTATGAGACTGAGTGAGGAAAGAGAGACTAGAGGGACGGACATGAGAGAGGATAAGATGGCATCTTTGACACATATGAACAGAAACTTGGGTGTGGATGCCCCGAAATGCATGAGCAGCTGTCCTAGCAGGTGGTGAAGAATATAGCCCTGGGAGCCAGTGGGTTGGATCTGAGCTCCAGCTCAACCTTGGGAAAGATCTTTAACTTCTCCGAGACTTGATTCCTATAAAATGAGAATGATAAAGTCAATTAACAGGGTTGTTGGTATACACCTATATGAAAAAATAAATAATATTTTTGTAAAGACATACCTGGCTTGGGCTCTGTGTGTGTGTGAATAATTTATATAAAACATAAGTTTAAATTTCACATTATCTATAAGGTATAATGCACATGTTAAAGTGCCTGGCATATAGTAATCACCATATAAACATCTGTCATTTCAGCTACGTGCACTACATGGAAGGCAGACTATAATTGCATGCTTTGTAAAGGAAAACACAGTTAATTCTGACTACTTGGAGCTGGTAGCACTACATCAGGTCTTGAAAAAAGAGACTTGCAGCAAGCTGCAGCATCTTTCTGCTCTTACATTCATCTCCATCGCTAGAGCCCAGCAAAATCTCTTAAAATAAACCCCCACTTCTAGACTCATGTAGATTCTGTCTCCCCCTACTGCCCTGTAAATGTAATGCAGTTTGTATGCTCAGTCTTGGCTAAAACAGACATTTATGTTAAAACCCTATTCCAGTAAATTTGTAGCTGGTTCTAGAGACTTGGTCAAGTGTGTGTGCTGTAGCTGTGAAATAAGAAGGAACAGTAGAAAGGAGTAGAATTGGAGAAAATATTAAACAGAGACACTCTAAGAAGATGAACAGATTAGCTGCTAGAATTGCCATAACCGAGTGCCACACAATGGGCAGCTTAAACAACAAAGATTTATTTTCTTAGGATTCTGGAGGCTGGATATCTGACCTTAAGATTTTAATAGGGTTGGCTCCTTCTGAAGCCTCTTTCTTTGGGTTGTAGATGGCTATCTTCTCCCTGTGTGTCCATGGTGTCTTTGTTCCATTATAATTTTCTCTTTCTTTTTCTTATAAGGATACCAGTCATACTGGTATTTTGTTCATGATTTTGTTCTAATTTAATTATCTGTTTAAAGACACGATCCCAATATATGGTCACATTCTGAAGTACTGGGATTAGGACTTCAGTGTAAGAATTTTGGGTAGCACACAATTCAGCTATAATAAGACATGGGAAGAGTAGTCTCTCTTGGGAACCAAAATTGACCACCGGTATCACAGATACTGTGGAGAAGGGAAATGAAGATGAAGATTAGGTAAAAATAGACTGAGGTTCCTTACACATGCACACCCTAGGAAGGATCAGCAGACTTTGGAGGGTGGATGGAGATTCTGCTGAAACCTCAGGGGAACAGAAAGCTTGGCAATTTCCAGGCAATAGACTTTGTAGCTTCTTTTTTTTCCATTAAGTTTATTGGTATATTTTAAGTAAGCACTATGATCACATTCATCATTGGGAATTTGTACCTGTACATGGTATATCTTGGTTCTTGCTTTTTCCACATTTCCCTTCCTTCCCTTCCACTCCTCCACCCCTCCCTATTTACAAAACCTTTGTTTCCATTTTTTCCTTCTTTTCTATTTTTTTCTTTTCCTTCCTTTCCCTCCAGCTCACTCCCTACTTCCCCTTCCCTTTTGGATCTTTCCTTCCTGTTTGACATTATTTATTATACCTTTTGGTCCTCATTTACACTTGCACTTTCCCACACCAGAAAAACTACTCAGTATTTACATGTGTGTCCTATTTATTTCACTTAAGAATATGGCTTTGTAGCTTCTGCAGCTTGAGCACTGAGAAGTTAATCCCATCACAATCCCTCTCCACAGTATCCCAACATTCTACAGAAGCACTCAGGCTTGCCTGATACACTTCTAGGTTAAAAAAAGACACCAGATCGAGTCTGAAGGCCACCACTGACCACTCCAGAAAGACTGCATAAAGACTGCCTGGACTTCCTAGAAACTTTCTCTAGGCAGGAAATTTCCTAGACTTGATATCTTTGTGGAAATTTTTATTGCTTTTTTTTCGTTTTCCCCCTAGTAAATGATGATGGCTTATTTTCCTTGCCTCTCAAGCCAAGTGAAGAACCCATATAAAACACTCAGGGAGATTGGAAGCTGCCTGCAGGAAAGAGAGATGGATGTGTCACATACTATTTGGATATTTGGTGTGCTGCAGTCAGAGGCTTGTGCTGGAATGCATGCCCAAGTAAAGAACAGTGAGGGAAAGCCTGGAAGGTCTTGCTGTGTGTTCCCGAAGTTTGACAAGCACTTCTGATTATACACCAGAGAAGGAAAGACACCTGAAAGAAGCCCCATCACCAAAAAAGAGAAGATGCAGGCAAGTGGAAGACAAAATAACCCCTTCTCCCCTCTGCAGGCTCCCGGGACATGAATGTTAAGACCAAGCTGATGAGGTGGGAAAGTCTTAAATTGCGTGAGACTGAACTCTTTAACCCTTGAAGGCTTTGATCTGCCAAGAACATAGTTGTGGCACAGAAAAATATATTGAAAATAGGATTTTAAATATTTGAATTGATAAATAAATGATTCTCCATCTTTGAAACATCAAATTCAAGCTTTCAATAAGTTTTTTCTAAGAGCTCCTTTCCCACTACCTCAGTAGTTACTATTCATCACGTATATGATTGCTGCCTCTCTCACAAGGTGACCTTCTCCACCCACGAATCTACTCATGGGTTATTTTCCTTAAAAATCATCCAAACTACTGCTGTATATCTGTCAAGAATGCTCTGCTTATACATAATATTTTATTTGTAAATTGATACTACATCATTTAGTGAATTATTTTTTTCATATATTTATTATAGCTTTTATATTTCTTCACTTGTAAACTGTTTCACAATAAGTCATATTTTCTAATTTCAGCTTTATTAGAAGCTCTCCCTATGCACTTTTAACTACTGTTCAAATACAAGTCAATAACTCTTTAATAACTCTTTAGTGACATTTTGAAATTCATTTGTAATCCATGCATAGCTATACAGTTTTACTCATTATTTGAAAATATTTATTATGTACATCACATGCAATTTCTATGGATTGAAACTCATTAATGAAAAAGTTTAGATAAAAGTTGAGTTTTACTTAAAGTTGCAATATCGTAAAGTTTCATGCTGCTGATTACATTAAAATATGCATTTTGTCATTGTATTATTTGGGCCCCAGATTATCATCAGTCATAAATGAAATACATAAAACTTTAGAAACAGCTAAATTTGAGAGTGAGAAAACCTCAAAACCTATAAGTTCTATAGGACTCATCAGCAAAAATGGGGAAGTAAGGACCTCCAAAATCTCTGCATAAAGGTAGTGCAAAAATGGCAAAAATTGTCAGAGCAACAATTTTTCCAAACTCTAGATGCACATATTCAATAAAAATAGCTGAGTCACGGGGAGAATGAACTCTGTAGCATTTTAATTTGCCTAATTTTGTCACTCCTTCTCCAGCTTCTGGTAAAATTGAAAAATGACAGCCCTCATTTGCAGTGAAAATTGGCAACATGGACCCCAGTAGCAGGACAACAGAGATGGAATTCTTAAAGTATCACTTCCAGAACACTGTTACTACTTCACCCATCTGGCGGTTCACAGAAGACACATTTATAAGCCTAGCATTTGTATGAGCATCTGTACTGGAACTGAATTAGAGCTCACCCAATGGGAAGAGCCTTTTTATCAGGGCGGAGAGGACAATTATCAGAACTATTATGGGCAGCTGATTAACTCCCAGGCTGCCTAATACAGTGGATAACAGTTGGAGTATACAACAGACTGACAATGACAACAACAAAAACTTAGGAAAAAACGAGCTGTCCACTGGAGCTTTCCTGGAAGCCTAACAGCCCATGTGCATGCATGAGGCTGTGCATGCACTCAGGCAGAACTTGAGAAGGCTCTAAGCTCTCACTCTGCTTACTTTGAGGCTCTGTGCAAACAGAATGAAGGCTATGGCAGAGTTTTCAACAGCCTGGCTGAATGCTGAATACATGTACCAACATCTATAGAGAACAAATCAAAACTAGGAAATATATTAGTTTTATGAGTTTATGTTATGGCTTGTTTCTAGATGTTCCGCCAAAGCCTCATGCAGTCATGGGTAAGGCTATTTCAGAGGTAACTGGATCTAGAATGTGTGATACTGACATTAAGGGTGTGTGATTAGTAAATTTGTCCACTGATTGGTTTGGTACCCACCTTAAGCCAAGTAGCCTACGTAAAATATAAAAGGGGTAAAAGAAGCTGCTATTGTCATTTGTTGGTGATTGTTTTTCACTTATATCTTGCTTGCTTTGCTACTTTCTGCCCACCGTGAACTGTTTCTCCTCTGTGATGCCTGTATGCCACCCTGCCTTGGAGCCAGCCAATTGTGGACTGAAATCTCTGCAAACTGTGAGCCAAAATAAATCTTTGCTCCTTTAACTTTGGGTGTCAGATATTTTGTCTCAGTGACAAGAAAAATAACTAATAAAGATTTATAAAATCTTTGTCCAATAATTAACAAACTCTAAGGGAAGAGAAAAATCGGATTTCCAAAGATTAATTGAATGGTTGATTTCTTCTGAGAAATCATGGAAGCCAGACAATGTGAAATAACCTACTTAAAGTTCTAAAAGAAAAAATCAGCCAAGCATTTTGTACCCAGCAAAACAACTATTCAAAACTGAAGGAGAAATCAGGGTATCTCCAGATAGCAAAAATTAAGAAATTAGAGACTTTATCTGCAAGAAATACTAAAAAGAGACATTCAGGTTGAAATTAAGAATACCAAACAGTAATTTAAATCCATGGGAAGGAATAAAAAGCATTGGCAAGGGTAACTACATAGGTAAATTTGAAAAGATTAAATAGATGTATATTTTGCTTGACATTTTCTTCTATCTCATTGAAAAAGTAGCTGCATAAAGTAACAATTCTATAACTATATTGATGGACACAAAATGTATAGATGTAATTTATGTGACAAATGAAGGGAGAGAGAATGAAGTTATATAGTACCAAGACATGCCACAGCTTCCAGCCAGGAGGAGGCTTCCGGGTAGGTGTGCCATGGCTCCCAGTGTGCAGGAGGCTTCTGGGTAGGTGTGCCACAGCTCCCAGCACAGAGGAGGCCTCCAGGTCAGTGTGCCATGGTTCCCAGCCCAGAGGCAACTTCCAGGTAGGCATGCCACAGCTCCCAGCACAGAGGAAGCCTCCAGGTCGGCATGCCATGGTTCCCAGCACAGAGGAGACTTCCAGGACAGTGTGCCCCAGCTTCCAGCATGCAAGAGGCTTCCAGGTAGACATGCCATGGCTCCTAGCCTGGAGGATGCTTCCGAGTAGGTGTGTCACAGCTCTCAGCACAGAGGAGGTGAGCTGCACAGGCGCCAGGAACACCCCCACCCCCATGGAAATGAGAAGACAGGTAAACAAGTCTCAGAACCAGAATTCCAAAACACCTACAGCAACCCCAAAGGGAAACGAGATGGAACACTCTGATACTCAATGACCTGGACTCCCTGAACTAGCAATGAAAGAGGATCTGGAAAAAATGAAATCAGAAATAATTTCTCACATAACAGCAAAGTTGTGCCTATAGTGCAAGACATGATTAATGAATCTAGAGAGGATACAGATAAAAAAAAAATAGAGGAGCTGAGGAACATGATGGAATGCCAACATAGGAAACAAATGGAATCCATAAAACAGATGCAAACAGATTTCTAGGAGATTAAAAACGCCATTGAAAGTCTATGCAGCAGAATGAGCCAATGTGAAGACAGAATTTCAGATATAGACGATAAGATTGCAATCAGTGACCAGGAAAAGAAAACATTCTTTAAAATTGTAAGGGACTATGAGAAATCAATCCAGAAGCTGCTAGATGATGTAAAGAAAAATAACATAAGACTGACTGGAGTCAATGAAGAAACAAGAGAGAGTGGAGATGACATAAAAAAACTGTTCACAGAAGTGATGGAAGAAAACTTCCCAAGCAAGGGAAAAGAATTTGAAATACAGATAAGTAAGGCATATAGGACTCCAATTACCCTTGATCAAAAAAATTCTACACATAGGCATATAATTGATAAGATTACAGAAACCCAACAGAAGAACAAAATGCTACAAGCACTTAGAGAAAAGAAACAAATCACATACAAAGGAAAGCCCATCAGGATCACAGCAGACTTCTAAATGCAAACCCTCAAGGCAAGAAGAGCTTGGAGTGATGTGTTTCAAGCCCTAAAGGAAAACAACCTCCAACCCAGATTGATGTAACCTGCAAAATTATCTTTCAAAATTGATGGTGAAATAAGATACTTTCATGACAAAGAGCACCTTAGGAACTTCATGAATAGCAAACCAGCACTCCAAAAAATTTTAGACAAAATCCTAGGAAAAGACAATGAGGATCACAACCCCAGGAAGCCCAGCTGAATGAATCCACCAAGCACAAAAAATTAAAAGTAAAAGAGGAGGATCAAACAAAAAGAAAAAGTCATGACAATGATAACTCAATACATATCAGTTATAACCATCAATGTTAATGGTCTCAACTCACCAATCAAAAGAAATAGACTGGCAGAATGGGTCAAGAACCAACATTCAACAATATGCTGGATACAAGAAACACACTACCCCGCCTCCATCCCAGGCTCCTAGGACAGAGAGGGTGAGCTGGTCCTAGCACCCGGAAGGAAGCTCCCCCACTGCCATCCCAAGCTCCTAGGGCAGAGAAGGTGAGCCGCGTGGGCACCAGAAGCACCTACCCCCCCCCCCACTGTGGAAATGAGAAGACACATAAACAAGCCTCAAAAACAGACTTCTGGATCACCTACAACAACCCCAAAGGGAAATGAGATGGAACACTCTGATACTCAACCACCTGGACTCTCTGAACTGGCAACAAAAGAGGATCTGGGAAAAATGAAATCAGAAATAATTACTCAGATAACAGCAAAGATTGTGCTCATGGTGCAAGACGTGATTCATAAATCTAGAGAGGTCACAGATGAAAAAATAGAGGATCTGAGGAATATGATGGAATGCCAAGATAGGAAACAAATGGAATCCATAAAACAGAAACAAACAGATTTCCAAGAGATTAAAAACTCCATTGAAAGTCTGCACAGCAGAATGAACCAATGTGAGGATAGAATTTCACATATAGAAGATAAGATTGCAATTAGTGAGAAGGAAAAGAAAAATTGCTTTAAAATTGTAAAGGAACACAAGAAATCAATCCAGCAGCTGCTAGACGATGCAAAGAAGAATAACATAAGACTGATTGGAGTCAATGAAGAAACAGGAAAGAGTGAAGATGACATAAAAAAACTCTTCACAGAAGTGATGGCAGAAAACTTCCCAAGGAGGGGAAAAAAATTTGACATACACGTAAGTGAGGCATATAGGACTCCAGCTAGCCTTAACCAAAAAAAAATCTACACATAGGCATATAATAGTTAGGATTCCAGAAATCCAACAGAAGAATAAAATTCTACAAACAGTGAGAGAAAAGAAACAAATCACATACAAAGGAAAGCCTATCAGAATCACTGCAGACTTCTCAATGCAAACCCTCAAGGCAAGAAGAGCTGGAGTGATGTATTTCAAGCCCGAAAGGAAAACAGCCTCCAACCCAGATTGATGTACCCTCCAAAACTATCTTTCATAATTGATGGAGAAATAAGATACTTTCATGATAAAGAGCACCTCAGGAACTTCATGAATACCAAACTGGCACTCCAAAACATTTTAGACAATACCCTAGGAAAAGACAATGAGGATCACAACCCCAGGAAACCCAGCAGAATGAATCCATTGGGCGTGACAAATTAAATGCAAATGAGGAGAATCCAACAAAAAGAAAAAGTCATGACAAGGCTTAAAACTTTTGACTTCATCTCCCTAACGAGTGTATAATTCAATCTTATTATTGTACTGATTAATATTTTTCTGATTCTAGAGTTGCACACCATTCCTTGTGCTATACTGGCTATTTATCATCTTCTTATGTTTACATTTTAATTGAGTTGTCTATTAATGAGCTCTAAGAATTCTTTATATATTCTGGTCATAGGTTATATGCATTGTAAATATGGTCTGTTTAAGGACTACTTTTCATTTTAATGATGTCATTTAAAGTTCTAAATTTTGATGGAATCTCATTTATCAATTTTTTTCTTTTATACATCATGTTTTTTGTATCCTAGGTAGTTCTTGCCTACCCTGAATTCATAAATATTTTCCCTTATAATGTCTTCTTAAAGTTTTATAATTTTAGGCTTTCTTATTTAGGTTCATAGATCCCTTCAAGTTATTTTCATGTATGGAAAAAAAAGGGTTGAGGTTAATTTTTTATATACAGATACCAGGTGTTCTAGTGCCATTTGCTGAAGACACTATCTTTTCCTCAGCTCTTGAATCGAGTTTATATTCTATAAAATGCTAATGTTAAATAATCCTTCAAAACTCAGTGGCCCATATATGTGTGGTTCCATTTCTAGATTCTCTGTTTTATTCAAATGACCTATATGTCTTTCCTTACACCAACACTGCCTTGATTTCTGTAGCTTTAGAAAAAGTCTTAAAATTGGGTGCTAAATGTCTTCCAACACTGTTTTTGTTTTGTTTTTGTTTTTGTTTTTGGCTTTTCTGGGTCCTTTGTACTCTTACATAACTTTTAAATTTCAATATCCAATTCTTCATTTATAGCAAGTATACACAGATCTGAATTTTTATATATACCTTGTGTTTTCTAATCCTGCTAAATTCAAGTACAAGTTCTAGGGGCTCCTAGAGATTTCTTAGTATTTTCTCTAAAGATGATCATTTCATCTACATATAAAGATTTTGCTTCTACCTTGCCAATCCTATCCTAATTGTGTCATCTTATTGCCAGACTATTTTGGTGGGGCCTAGGTTTCAAAATTTAATGGACAGATGAAGAATAGGCATACCTGCCCTTGTTCCCCGCTTTAGGAAGGAAACATTGTATCTTCTCCATTCATATAAGGGGTTTTTTGCTGGAAGTATGGAGTACAAGTCTTTAATCTGTTGAGAAGGTTCTGTTCTACTTCTAGTTTCCTGATAGCTTTTACCATGAACAGCTATAGAATTTAGTCTGATACTTTTTCTCCAACTAGTGACAGGATCATATGGCCTTTTCCTTTCCTCTGTTAAAATGATGACTTCTGGAGGTGGATCTTCCAATGCTGAGCCAACACTGCCATCCCTATAATAAAACCACTTTCTACATACTGCCAGATCTGACTTCTAATAGTTTGCTTTGTTAAACAAATTTCTATCTATGTTCATACTTTTTTCTTCTATTATCTTTATCCAGTTTTAGTATTAGCTCAATGTTGATTTCCTAAAATGAGGAGAGAAGTGTTTCTTCTTTTTTCTGCTTTAAATGTTTGATATAATTCATCAGTTAAAATGTATACTAGCCTGTTGTTGTCATATAGGTATGTTGGGGTCTCCTTGGTGGGAGACTGGAACCTGAAGACAGTATCTGACAAAACCTATTAAAAGAAGGGCACGGGGGACCAGAGTTCCATGAGGAGTTAAGGCAAGGTTTATTGTTAGTATTCTTCTTTTATACATTTTTCAGCAGGATACATCCATCATTAACGGTTTACAATTTTAGTCAACTAACCACGGTTATACTCATGAGTACATAAAACACCTAAAGAACCATCTGTGCACGTTTAATCTTAGTACATCTTATCTAAATCATCTTGGTTATTTAAAGCTTCTAAAGAACTAGCTACTGGTATCTATTCTTATGCTGAGCAAACATTTGAGAGTCTCAAGGGACCACAGTGGACCGAACACTGTGGGAATAACAAATAGCCTTCTGAAGTTATCTTTAACTTCTTTATCTGGGCCTGCCACAGACATCAGGACAATCTGTCTTCCCAAGGCCGTTGAGGGCCCAAAAACTTCTCACATCCTCCACATAGGTAGGTTTTCAAGCTAGGAATATACTTTCTTTAATAGGTCCTATTCAAATTTTATATTTCCTCCAAAGTTAGTTCCATTAATTTGTCTTCCAAGGTACTTCTTAGAAGTTGTCAAATTTATTTCAAAACAGATTTTTGTAATATGCTTTCTATATCCTTTTAAATTCTGTAAAATCTGTGGTAATGTCTCCTAGATCTTTATATTGTAATTTTTAAAACGTATAATTGATACTGTGTAATAGGAAATAAAGGTCTAAAGGAGCAGGGGAAGTGGGAGGGGTAGGGGAAAGGAAAGCAGGGAAAAGAAAAAATATGAGAAAAGGAAAAAAACGGAAACAAAGTCTTTTCAAATAGGGAAGGGTGGAGGGGGTGAAGGAAGGGCAGGGGAAGGAGAAAAAAATTAGAACCAGATACTCAAGTAAAGGTACAAGATCCCAATGATGTATGTAACTGTATTTTATACCTAAAATGTACCAATAAACTTAATGGGGGGGGGATGTAAAATGCTGCAACCATTTGTAAAGCAGTTGACAGTTCATTAAAAAATGAAAATGCAGATTTACCACATGACCTAATATTACACTACTGAGTATACACCTAAAAACATAAATGAATATTCAGAACATCATTATTCATAGTCAAAAAGTGGCCGATAATAGATAAATAAAATGTGGCACATCCATACAATGAAATATTTTTCAAGTCAAAAAAGGTGAAAAGTAATGATGCATGCTGCAGCTTACATGAATCTCGAAAATGTTTTGTGCAGTGAAAGAATCCCAACACAGAAGACTACAAATTTTAAGACACCATTCAGTGCAAAGTGTCCAGTTAGGTAAATCCACAGAGGCTGCCCGGAGCTGGGAGTTGGAGTGTAGATGAATGATAATACATTTCATGGGGGTAATAAAAACAATCAGGAGTCAGACAGATGTGATGGTTGCACAACTTGGAGAATACACTAAAAACCACTGAATTGCATGCTTTAAGGTGTGAATTTATAGAGTGCACAATATATCCCAATTTTTATGAAGATACTTGAGCCTAATTAGGGTCTGGGAGGGCCTAGCTCCAAAACTTTCCTGTTGCTAACTCAGATAAAGAATTGTATTAACATTCCATTCTGTTTAGTATGCACTACTACACCAAAGAATAGCTATTACATGAGACAAGGTAAGTGATATTTCAAGAGGCCAAGGTCAGATGATGGGACAGATTACAAAATGCAGATACCTAGTGTCCAAGGAAGCCATCGAGGAGGGACATTGGTCTGGGAATGGGATGGAGTTGTATGGACCAGGAGTCAGGGACTCTTCTGGGAAGGGTAGTGCTGACTGAACCTGCTCTAGATGCATGGGTGAGACATCCATAGAATGGAGAGACAGGTGGGAGGTAGTGGGCTGCAAGGGGTTCATATGAAAGCTCCTAGGACACATCTAAATCTCCCTCTATGCTGCCTTGAAACCTAAAGTAAGTTAAGACATGGGAGGAGCAAGGAAGGAGGGAAGCCAGAGCTGGGGAACCATACACCCAATGGGTTCTCTCCAGAGGGAGACCAGGCCTTTTATAAAATGTGGTGGGTTAGCAAAATTTCATATGCTAAACTCAAATGTATAAGAATCACAGAGCTTCTTTAGTTTAGATAGACATAGCGCTGTTTCTTGAACAACCCATAAAATGTGAGGAAGGGGGATAAAAGGGCCAGAACAGTTAGAATTAGTGATTTGTGTCTGCATTCCTGTCTCTTCTGATTTAATAAAATATCATTTTAAGAAATTATTGCCAAGATTAATTTCACTTCCCTAATCAGTATTTTCATTCCCTCCCCTTTGCCCTGCTCATGTTGACCTTTGGACCTGGGAGCCACCCACAAAGGGAAGCTTGAGGTTCCTCCTTGGATTTTGCTGCCCTCTACTGTTCAGGAGTGGAGCTGGCTGGGTTCTTGGACCAAGGCAGCTGACGAGGACTGTGGCCAGTGAACTAGTGCTCTGTTCCCTGGCCTGGATACCCACTGCTCCTCTTGGCTCACTCCAACTACCCAAGCTCTGGCTGGAGCTGAAGCTCCCCTGAGCCCAGCTGTGGCTCCCAATACCCCTGCCCAGAAGCCCACCCTGCAGCATTCAACAGCAGAGGTTCACACACTGCTCATCCAGATAGGGCGACCCCACCCCGTAACCCACGTCCCTACCCCAGGAAGCCTGCTGGCCAGCACCATGATACCTTCATGGGGAGGTGGAACCTCTGGCCCCGTTCACTTCTATGGGTGCCAGCAAAACTTGGGAGAGCTATCCTGTCTCCGCATGGCAGGCTTCTTCCAAAGCACCAAGGAGGAAGAGGTCATAAGATTACTGCTCTCAGCTTCCTCCTCAACTTGCTTATTTCCCCATCTCCAACCTCAGCCATCAGTGGGAGACATAAAGGCAAACATCTGACGACATGGTTAACCATCTGCATCCCCTCCAGCCTGTCACTTGGGCTGGGACCAGAAAGGTTTATGTAAGGATCCCTTCCTTTCCAGAAGGGACTTCTGTCCATCACCTCTTCCTCCTGTCCTTTGTCTCTGCCCCTCCTGAGAGCTGTGGGGTCAGAAGGTCACCAGCCCTCCGTAGTCACCACAAATCCCCAGATTTCAGATTTTTAACCCCTTCCCCAGACTCTTTTCCCCTGCATAAAAGACTCAGATGCCCTGGAGAGATCCACACAAGGAAGATGCCTGAGAGAAGAACAAGCATGATGAGCTTTGGGTAACATGGAGGTAAAGGAGGAGCATCCTGAAAAGAAGCCAGCAGGCACCAAGGTGGGACAGGAAAGGAAAGGTCCGTGAGGGTGCCCTCTGACCTTTTCCTACTTGTGGTTCACAAGCAGAAGGCTAAGGCTGGCTGGACAGACACAGGAGCAGAACTCGGCTGCAGTCCCAAGCTCAGCCCTTACCTGGGAAGAGGTGTCCTTGGCTCACGGGGCCGCCTGAGTGCCCAGAGGAAGGAGGTGTAGCTGGGAAGAGTGACCTCTCCCATTCCCATTCTCTCCCCACATCTTTCACCACCAGTATCCTCTCTTGCCTCTGGTGGTAATGCTGGCTTCCCTACTTATGAGAACCAAGGTGGAGAAGGTAGCTTTATGGACTGAGAGCGGAGCTCAGTGTTTTCCTCACAGGGCTAAGCCTTTGACAGTAACCCTGCCTTTACGTTGGTAAGTATTGTCTTCCTGAACCTTCAGTCCTCACAGCTGCCAAGTGAGGCCCACACAGTGGTTGTGTTACATCTCGTGAGGGTAGATTTTTATCTAGGGTTCATAAGAAAACCTACATTAATAAAAGCATTAGAAATATAACTTCAGATCACTTTATTGTAAGGGGAGGAGAGATGCGGAAGCGAAATCGCTTTATTGGGAAAAGAAGAGAAAATAAGTAGATAGCCACCTTGTTGGAGAAAGGAAGGGACCCCAGAGCTGGCACTCGGGGTCTTTGTTCTAAGCTTCCTTTATGACTTGGTGAGGAAGGGACTCCCCCTTGAGGGTTGCTGTAACTTGATTGTCTACTTTGGGCTCCAAGACCCCTAATTTGTCATTGCCCCTTCCATCATGTATGTGTACATTTTTGGATAAGCGTTTCTTTGGTCCCTTTGTGCTGTCCTGGTGCTTATCTTGTGAGATTTACAGTAGAGTCACATTCAAGGCCAAGTTAGTAAAAGGATACATGTGCACTTTAGTGTATTAATATGGTAAGTAGAACATATATGCATGCAGGGGACCGCCTTCCAATTATGCCCAAAGCAGGCTGTAAGCAGTGCAGGCTGGGACAGGTTAACTCCACAATTGGCTTGTTTATAGAAGTGAGTCCTGCGGAAACCTGTATGCCCAGGTCAGAGTAACTCACACTCATATTCCGTTCCCACAACTCAAAGCTTCTTGACTAGAAGGACAAAGATTTAATTAGAACTCTATATTTTGTCTATTCTGTTTGTAATTAGAGAGTGCTTTGTCTTTTTCCTTTACAAGCCTTACCTGCACTACTTTCCATAGAAACTCAGGACTGCATGTCCTTACACATAGTTCCATCCTTGCTCGCAGTTTGCCTTCACCCCAGTTGATTACCAATAAAAATCAGTGGCGTGGACTGATCAGTGCCGTTGCTGATGAAGCAGCATCGGCCGTCCTGGCTCCCCAGTTTCTCTGTCTCTTAGTTCTGTCTTTTAGGTTTTTGGGGGTTTTTTCCTCAGCCTTGCACCGTAGCACTGAGCAAGAGACCAGGACCTACTACAGAGGTCTCTGATATATGTACTTATATATATGGGTGTGAGTGTTTAGCTGTTAGTGTATACTTTATATAGTAAGTGAGTTTTATAGTATAGTCCTCCCCCACTGTGCGTGTGTGTGTGTGTGTGTGCGTGTGTGTGTGTGTGTGTGTGCGCGCTTAATTGGAGATGGGGGAGGAGGGAATGGAGCCTTGGCATGAAGTGAGCCAGGCAGGCAGCCTTATCAGCTCTTTCTGTTTTTCTCAGCTACTCTCTCTGTAACAGGGGTTTAGCTCTTTATTTGCCAGAAACCTCACTGAAGCCTTTTAACTTTCTCTGCCTCTCCCCCAGCTTTCCCTACAGTTGTGATCAGCCCTCTTTCACCAACGGTGTCAGCAACACTCACCCCAGCAAGAAGCAGAGCCAAGCCAGCATGGTGACACCTGGGTATAATCACAGCACTCAGGAAATTCTCTCTCTCTCTCTCTCTCTCTCTCTCTCTCTCTCTCTCTCTCACACACACACACACACACACACACACACACACACACACACACCTGCCCTTTTTCTCTACTTCTCTTTTTAAACAAATATTTATGAAGCCCCTGCTGTGAGCTAGGTGTCCTGCCAGCACCTAAGCACAGCAACTTGCCCTATGGGTGCCTTTCCTCCTCCCTGCCCACCCTTTTTCTCAGGCTCATTCAACCTCCTCTCGTCTTCATGTGCCTGATGTCCCTTGATATTATTTCTTGGAATCAACCAAGAAAGCCTTCCTTATCTCCCAGCTGGGCTGCTGGGCCTCCTGGGCACTCCCATACCCCCACCTATGCAACCAGGGTGACACTGATTGCTTCACAAGATAACCACATGCTTCTGCAGAGGTCCTGTAGTCCACAGGTCTCTGTATCCTAAGGCACTGGTGCACAAAAAACAACACTGAATGAATGAGTGGGTGCTCTACAGACTTTGGAAGAAAATAACCACAGGCCACACCCTAAGAAGAAAGGCCTGGGGACACCCACAGCCCCCAGTCAGGTCACTGTCACGGCTCTGTCTCAGACCTCACTGGAATGCCCTATGGTAATGCCGGCTGGCAGTGCACTGGCAGCAGCCAGGCTATACAGACAAGGAAGCCCCACCCCTTGAGCTCTGTTTTCTTCTGGGCTCCCCTGTGTATAAGGTGCTATAGGTGACCACACAGGGCAGAGCATCGGAAGTGCTAGTCCTGGAACTAGAGACCTAGCCCATACTTCTTCCCAGCAGGGCTCAGTGGCAGTGTAGGTGGTGGATACTAGGGCTTCTCTGTCTTCCTCAGTGGTAGAGATGGGTGGACATAGGACAGCAGGCAAAGACAGCCAGTGCTGGTAGCCAGGGTCTGGCCAGGAGTTTCAGAGGTGGTGGGCAACCCTGGGACCAAATCCCCTTCCTACCAAAAGCCTGTCCTAGAGGGGAGGTGGAAGGGTGCAGCCCTAGACCCAGAGCCTCTGCTTCTACTACAACTACATCCTCCTCACTCACCACCAGGTGGGGCCAAGGACCTCCAAACCGAGCCCAAACTCCCTCAGAGGTTCAGGGCTCTCCTGGAGCTTCTTCCTCTGTGTGATCTCCCTACTTCTCCTCAAGATGCCTCCAGGACTGAGAGCCCACAGCTTGCAAGACATCAGCCACTTGCTTTTCTAAAGACTTTCCATGGTCATAAATGCTTCCTTATTTTGAGCCAAAATCTACCTCTGTAGAGTCTGTGCCCACTGATCCTAGTTATACCTTTGAAAATAAATCTGACTCTTCCCAAACAGTGTCTCTTTGGGTGCTTAGAGAAACATCTTAGTTCTCCTTTAGAGGAGCATCCCAGGTTCCTCTCAGGCATGGGTGTCATTAGAGGAAATGTCTTCTGACATTTCTGGATCTTTGTCACAGGGCTGGGATGAACCTAGCAAGGGGCAGCCCAACCTCTCCATGACACAACCACCAGACTCCATGCACACATAGTCTGAGTTGCAATGCTGGAATTGTACAGTGGGAAAAAACCCTATGAAACACTAAGCAAAGCCCCACTGTCCTTGGGGCCTGTCACAGCCTAACAGTTCCTCAAGGATGGGCAGTTGGGATGAGACAAACTGTTCAGAGAGGCTGTGACAACCACCAGGGAGAGTGGTGCTTGAGGAGGAGAAAAAGTCAAGAGCAAAGAAACAACAGAGACAACCAAGACCTACTCGTGAGGCAAGGACATAATGGGAGAGCAGATCATGATGTCCTCATTCTAGAACATGAGAAGCTGATTGAGGAGCAGGGTTTTGTGGTATATTTAAGGGACTGAGCTCCCTGAAAGCCCTCTAACTTTTAACTTAATATATTTTTATTTTCATTTTAAAAATATTTGGACCAATGTAAGAGTAGGTATATATTCTTTATGCTTATGTTTCTTATACAATAGTAAAAGTTACGATGTTTACAAATTAAATTAAAACAAAAATATAAAATCAATGAAATGCAAATTATTCACCTTTATTTAATACAATAATGCTGTTTTGGTCAAGTAGAAGTGTTTTGCTCAAGCCAGGGGCCATGGTGTGTATGTCTTTAATCTCAAAACTTTGGAAGGCTGAAGCACGAGGACTGCAAGTTGGAGCCTAACCTGAGCAATTTACTGACTTATAGCAACCCTGCTTCAAAAAAACAAATAAATAAAGCACAGAAAGAGAAGGGCTAGTGATGTAGCTCAGTGCAAAAACCCTGGGTTCAATCTCCAGTGCTTCCACCATCACCATGCCCCCATTCCGGAGTTTTGCTCAAAGGAGTAAATCACAAATACTTGGTATAAAAGGAAAAAGCTATAGTTTTAGATCCCTATTTTGTTCTTGAAACTATCTGAATGTCTTTAATAATGCTGAGAATATGTTCACATAAGTATCTTATTCAACTGGCATTAATAAAGGCAAGTCTTTCCTACCTCTGCTTTCTTTTTTGTTGTTGTTTTTAAGACAAAGTCTCACTACGCAGTTTAGGATTGCCTTAAACTCACTGGGTAGCCTAGGCTGGCCTCGAACTTGCAGTGCTCCTCCTGCCTCAGCCTCCTGAGTGCTGGGATTATAGGAGTGCGCCCACACACCCAGCACCTGTTTCATAGTAACCAGAATATTAATCAAACCCATTAAACAGCAGTTTTCAATTGCCAACTGTGAAAAGGTGAGAACTGAGAAATTAAGAATATTAAAAATTGCCTTTACTAAATTTTGCAACGATTATTGAATCCAATTAGTTTTAAATTTGGAACAGAAACACTCTTTACTATTTATCTTCTATTATACTTATTGCTAATTAACTATTTTATGTTCATTACAACTCAGGACTGAATGACACTGACTCATGGTACGGTTTTAAAAAAATTTTTTTTCATTAAAAAAAAATTTATTCTTCAGGAGAATAAATTTTTTTAAATTTTTGTAAAAAATTTTTTTAATTTTTTTTTTTAAATTTTATTCTTCAGGAGATATTTGTTGAATGAATACCTACTAGGTGCAAGTTTTTTGTTTTGTTTTGCTTTGTTTTGGGTACCAGGGATCAAACTCCGGACCTTGCGCTTGCGAGGCAGGTGATGGAACCACTGAGCTAAATCCCTGCCCCCAGATCTTTTCTAAGTAATGACAGAAACCAAAATGAGCACATTATGTATACAACAGCAGGACACCACCATTTCTTTCATCTTCACATAATTTGTGTCCTGCAGCTTCATCAGTTTTATTTTTTTTCAAATCGGATTTTAATTTTGAAAACTTAACACTATTGTTGAGGTGCATCTCACTTTCTTCGTGTGCACTAAGAATATGTGATAAATGCTGCCAATCTCTGCCTCCATTCTCATTTTTCAGTTGATTTTTTTCCTTCCCCAAAGAGTTTGCAATATAGGGAAAACACAGAATCTTTAGAAGCAGAATAAAGTAACCAGGATCTAGTGGTGTTTTCACCACTTGGAAGAATTCGTGTATAGTTTAAGTTTCTGAAAACTCCCTCCCATGTTGTCTTTTGGAAAGTCAAAATTTCTTACTTGAGGTGGATCATTCTCAACAAGTGTGCCCCATTGCTTAACATTCAAAATTCGGGGCCACGTACCTGGATCTGCAGAAAGCACAACTGGTATAAAGGAGGCTTCTGATTTTTTGTCTTCCAGTTGCTTCTGAAATTCATCAGCTATGGCTGACACAGAATAAGGCAAACTCACATTTTGTTTGTTCAGGGATATATCTGGGCTACATTCTGTTGCAACTTGTTCTAAAGTCTTCTCTTTTTTTTCTGGTACTCCCTCTCTTTTTTCTAAAAGCTTATTTAATGATCCGTATAGTTTACTTTCATTTTCTTCTCCTATACCACTCCTTTTCCTTTTTTCTAATGCTGATAATGTCTGTGATTTTATTTCCATTTTCTGTTTATATTCATTAATACAATTTTGGCAGCAAAATCTCTTCTGCTGACCTCCAATCAGGATACTGTTTCCCATATTTTTATCAGGCATGTACTCTCCACACTGTTCACACCAGTTCATTTTTAGAACATTGGCCAACCTGTACTTATTAAAGCAATGATTACTGCATAACTTGTGAGTTACATTATTAACACTGACTTCGTGGAGAATCTCTGTCAGTTTATGACAGATTATACATCGCAATGTATTAAAAACTCATTTTCTAAGATGATGATTGTCTTCACAGAGAGACAAGGATGTTCTAGCAAATTCTTGGAAGGGTCTGCTTGATTCCACTGAAGGAACAACAGTAGCCTTCTTTGTAGGTGCATCTTTTTTACGTATTATATTTCATGTCTTTCAAATACGTTTGAGAGAAAGAAGAAAGGCAGGTGGTAGAACAGCAGAGATGAGCTGATCCTTTTGGTTGATAAGCTGCCTCTCCCTTCTGTAAAGGATTTTTGCAGTTTGCACAAGTGATTTTAGCTGATTTAGTAAGTTGCTGTTGGGCAGAAGGCTGGAAAATCTGTTTGGGAAGTGAGGCCAATGATGACAGAGAATCCACCCCTGGATGTTTCTGATTACGGGGAAATGATGCTGACTGGGAGATCCAAGAATCAGGATTATGCTGAGTTGTAAATCCTCCATTCTGAAATACATCTCCTGCCACATTCATTCTACCAGGATTAAAAGGTCCTACTCCAATCTTGGCCTTACTTCTTGAAGACCGGATGTGGAGAAATCCAAATCTTTGGTACTGTTTTTAGTTCCAGGAAGTCTCCACTCGGTATTACTGAAAGAATTTTTTTTCTCCCTTCCATTTGTTTCTATGTCCTCTTCATCATCAATAACAATTTTCTCACACATAGTTCCTTTCTGAGAAGTCAATCTCTGGAGAAAGGCAGAATTACAGAAAAATTTCCTTGTGGCTTTTCATGTTTTGATGATGTAAATATAAAGTTTCTTTGATCAGCTATTGCTGGAGCAGAAATTGAAGGAGGTTGTATGGATTCAATAAATACAGCAGCAGCAGCATCTTCCACTGATGAGTTTCTAGATCTATTGACTGAAGGACTTGTGGGATCACCACATGAATTTCCTGTGTCCATGAGGCTGGCTGTCAGGCTGTACTCCCTGCTACAGCATGAGCATGGTCAGCCGAGTCTAATCTTCCCATTGATGGATCGTCCGTGCCAAACAACAATAGAGATGTTTCCTTCTTAATTTCTGCCAAAGCTTCAGCAGAATAGCGTTAAGGAGAATCCTGGTTCCAGCTAGACCAGCAGCGCCCGCACTCCTGCAGCCCTCGGGCCGCGCGCCAGGCACCCCAGAACACGAGCGCAGCACCCAGCAGCCCCCGAGGCCCCGAGGCCCCGACGCGCCGCGGGGTGCTAAGCACGGGTCGGGGGCTCTAACTTTGGATCTGAGTAAAGAAAGAAGAAATGGATCTAAGCAAAGATATGCAGGCCCCTCCTGACCAGAGCCAAATCCACTCCCCTCATCTTTCACCCAGTGCCTAAGTGTAAACCTGCTAGAGCAGCAAAGCGTGAGGCAAAGTGCTCAGCTTGTCTTCAGGATGGGAGCTGATAAAACAGGTGCGGCATCCGGGGACTCGCACGGCCCATGGGCCAGATCCCGGCTCATGAATGCATGAGGGCAGCAGGAGGCTGAGGGCCAGTCTGCTGGTCTGCTCCTCGGCCAGGGTGGCTGTTTGCTGGCGGTGGGGATTCACATGCGCAGTCTCAGCCCTGGGGGAGGCTGAGGGAGGAGGACCGGAAGCTGCAGCCCAGCCTGGGAAACTGAGTGACTTAGCAAGACCGTCTCACAATGAAGGGGATAGTGAAGTTGCTCCTCGTGAAAGCCTTAGGTTCATTCCCCAGTATTGAGGGGGGTGGAAAGGAGTGGTTGTAATTACAAGCAGGGCAACTTACATAATTTCTGGAGTAAAATGGAAATGCAGCACCCTTTGTCTGAAAACAAGTGTGGGCCCCCTCCACATCCAGCTCTGTGTGACTGCATAGTTTGATGCTCGTGGAGCCAGTCCTGACACCGAGACAATGAGCACAGGGTACAAACCCAGGCCGTTGTCCAAATTACCAGTGTCACAGTTCGGCCCGCCTTTTTCTGAAAAGGTCCCATAAACAAGGTGGGCAGCAGCAAACCTTTTCTGTAAAGGATCAAATCGCAAGTATTTCATGCTTGACAGCCATGTGGTCTCTGTCACAAGCACTTAGCTGTGCCACTGGCACATCAAAACATCTAGAGACGATGCAGAAGACACAACTATGTTCCAAGAGAACTTTATGTGCATGTCCAACAGATGGCTGGACCTAGTACACAGGCTGCAGGGTGCCAACCTCTGCTCCAGAACTTCAATTTCCCCATCTAGGAGAAGAGAATAATCATGTTACCCACCTCATGGAGTCGCTTTGAGGATTAGCTGGGACAATGCAAATACGAAGAGAGGGCCTTGTACAGAATAAGGGCTCAACAAGTGTTAGCTATCATTTCTGTAGAGCATTATTGGGACCTATCATGGTGGCAGCAAGATGAGGGACTCAGTGTGCCCTGTGTCACCATCCCACCCTGCTGCTCCATCCTCTGCTCCTCTCCTTCCTGAGGCAGCTCCTTCTGCCATGGAAGGTGGGTGGAAGCAGACGGTTCAGTTCTGCACTACCTGGGTAATACAAGAACAGGGAGGCTTAAGAAATTAGAGGTTCCAGGAAAGACTGGACATAATTAGCTATAATTCATCTAAAAGATTGACCAGATGCACTCTCTAATGACTTTTCTTTTTTCCCCGTAAGTTTATCGGTACATTTTAGGTATACATTACAATCACATTCATCCTTGGGAATTTGTACCTGTACATGATATGTATTGGTTCTTGTTCTTTTTCCCATTCCCTTGCCCTCCCTTCCACCCCTCCACCCTCCCTATTTACAAAAGCTTTGTTTCCTTTTTTCTTCTTTTTTCATTTTTTCTTCCCTACTTTCTTTTCCCCCACCCCTACTCCCCATTTTCCCTTCCCCTTTGAACCTTTTCAACATTCTTCAAAGCCAGGGAAGGAGAGATGTTCAATTCCATGTCTGGTAATTTGCATCTCTGAGACCTTCTCAGTTCTCTATTCCTTGATTTTATAGGTTTTTGTCATAGAAACCTATGACTCGAAGGAATTCTAAGGTACGCAAGTTACTGTAGGTCAAACCTTGTATTTTATAGGTGTAACAAACTGAGGTGCAGCGAAGGAACGTGACAAAGCTAGTGCCTACTTTCTGGGGTAAGGACTGGGCCCTGAGCGCTACCACATGGTCAGTCAATTTGGAAATCTTTACTGGAATGTTAAAAAGTCTTCCTTTAAAATCAGAAAAAAGGCACATTGCTCCTACTATGTCTAGCATAGTAAGAGAGAATATTTATATTATATATATGAATTTATGTTTACATATAGACATATGCAGAGTTGGTCGGTTAAGTCTGGGAGCCCCAAAGTCATCTCATGGCTCCCACATCCACTGCTATCATCCAATCCACAGCTGTGGGACTCTCACCTACATCCACCCCTACACCCCCCAATACCACCTGCAACCCCAACATCTGACATGATTGCTGGGTCTTGGTGTCCTTCACTGGAGAGCCCTTGCTCCAGGCCGGACTACACCTGTGGATACTGTTTTAGGAAGTAGCAGGCATAATACCATTGGTACTGCACATTCTGCCTTCAGCAGTAGCATCTATCCCAGCCCCATTGAATGCAAGAATCCCTTGTCTCAGACAGCTCTGCAAAACAGTTACAAAGACCCCCTAGCCACATGCCCTGATAAAATGAAGCTTGAATGGATGAATAGTGGGTATAGCAAGGTTAGTAATTCACTGGTTTCTAGCCACAACATTGCCCCATCCTACCAGGAGCTAGTAGAAGATGGTTTCTAGAAACCTCATGTTTTTGCTGTGCTGGGACAGCCTTATCAGCCTAAAGGAACTAACTCATCTGCTACCAGCACCTTCAGATGCTGGAGTGTAAACCCTGCTGACCATCACCAACATAATCTTAGAGCAAACACCCTCTATCAAATGTCTAATATCCCCTCATCTAATGTGACCCCCACTTGGAAGTCCAGTAACCCTGAAAGCCTGTGTTTTCACAAATGTTTAAGCACATGCAGGTACCAACAACATAGCTCGAAGAAGTCCATTGGTTCCATCAACAGTTGTGATGCAGACAGTCTTCCCAAATGCTCTCCAGGAGCAAGGAGAATGAACCAATGGTTTGCTGCTAAGCTTGATTCTGACACAGTCGATGTAGTGAGAGGTTTGGGAATGAACAACCTGGACTTCAGTTACATGGCCCAGATGAATTCCACTCAGATTTTGAGAACTTCCACTGTCTTTCCTAGTACCAGCTCCCAGAATATGATCAGTTCCAGCATTTCTATTTATGAATCCCAAACACCATCTTACCTCAACAAAAGGAATAGCACTAATCCAATCAAGTTTCATCTTGGACAGAGTCAAACACAATCTGAAAGTGGGCAGCAACAGTTAGGATCAGTAGCACTGTTGAAGCCCTGTTCAGTGGAGACAGCTTACAAACCGATCGGCAGCTGGTGGGTCAGTAGCATCTGATCTCACTAACATTACATCTGCTTTCTCTAGCAATATCAGGTTGTCCTCTTACGTCTCAGGCAATACAAGTGATTTGAACACTTTGGGCATAAATCTACTGTTTGATCCAGTCATCAGCAGGGTGTAAAATTTACTGGCATAAGTTCGTGGGGAGGGGGAGGGATAATGTCAAATGTCAAGCACCTGGGTATTGTGATTTGTCCCAGGGCCTTAGGGTTAGGGTTAAGGTTAGGAAAAGGTTTAGGTTCAGGTTTCCAATTCATGTACCTGACGTTTGGAGTGTGGGTATGATTGTTAGGGTCAGGCTTCTTCTTTTCGTAAGGGTGTTGGATAGTGCAGAAATAGCGGTACTTGAGTATGACTTATTGTTCTGGTAGGGTTAGGGCGAGGGTTAGGGTTAGGGTAAGGGTGATAGATAGCACTGAAATTGAAATGCCTGTGTCTTCCAGTGTGGGTTGGAAAGTTAGTATTAGCTTAAATTCGTGGGGAGGGGGAGGGATAATGTCAAATGTCAAGCACCTGGGTATTGTGATTTGGCCCTGACTCTCAGGGTTAGGGTTAGGGTTAGGAGTTAGGGTTAGGGTTAGGAGTAGGTTTAGGTTAGGGTTCCAATTCGTGTACATGACGTTTGGAGTGTGGATATGATTGTTAGGGTTAGGAATTTTCTTTTCATAAGGGTCATGAATAGTGCAGAAATAGCCGTACTTGAGGATGACTTATTGTTCTGGTAGGGTTAGGGTTAGGGTTAGGGTTAGGGTCAGGGTGATAGATAGCATTGAAATTGAAATGCGTGTGTCTTCCAGTGTGGGTTGGAAATTTTGAATTGGCCTAAGTTCGCGGGAAGGGGGAGGGATAATGTCAAATGTCAAGCACCTGGGTATTGTGATTTGGCCCTGACCCTCAGGGTTAGGGTTAGGGTTAGGAGTTAGGGTTAGGGTTAGGAGTAGGTTTAGGTTAGGGTTCCAATTCATGTACATGATGTTTGGAGTGTGGATATGATTGTTAGGGTTAGGGATTTTCTTTTCATAAGAGTCATGAATAGTGCAGAAATAGCCCTACTTGAGGATGACTTATTGTTCTGGTAGGGTTAGGGTTAGGGTTAGGGTTAGGGTCAGGGTGATAGATAGCATTGAAATTGAAATGCGTGTGTCTTCCAGTGTGGGTTGGAAATTTTGAATTGGCCTAAGTTTGCGGGAAGGGGGAGGGATAATGTCAAATGTCAAGCACCTGGGTATTGTGATTTGGCCGTGCCCCTCAGGGTTAGGGTTAGGGTTAGGAGTAGGTTTAGGTTCAGGGTTCCAATTCATGTACCTGACGTTTGGAGTGTGGGTATTATTGTTAGGGTTAGGGTTCTTCTTTTCGTAAGGGTCTTGGATAGTGCACAAATAGCGGTACTTGAGGATGACTTATTGTCCTGGTACAGTTAGGTCTAGGGTTAGGGTTAAGATCAGGGTGATAGATAGCATTGAAATTGAAATGACTGTGTCTTCCAGTGTGGGTTGGAAAGTCAGTATTACCTTACGTTCGTGGGGAGGGGGTGGGATCATGTCAAACGTCAAGCACCTGGGTATTTTGATTTGGTCCTGCCCCTCAGGGTTAGGGTTTGGGTTAGGAGTAGGTTTAGGTTAGGGTTCCAATTCGTGTACCTGACGTTTGCAGTGTGGGGATGATTGTTAGGGTTAGGGTTTTTCTTTTCGTAAGGGTCATGGATAGTGCAGAAATAGCCGGACTTGAGGATGACTTATTGTTCTGGTAGGGTTAGGGCTAGGGTTAGGGTTAGGGTCAGGGTGATGGATAGCATTGAAATTGAAATGCCTGTGTCTTCCAGTGTGGGATGGAACTTTAGTATTGCCGTCAGTTTGTGGGAAAGGGGAGTGATAAGGTAAAATGTCAAGCACCTGGATATTGTGATTTGGCCCTGACTCTCAGGGTTAGGATTAGGGTTAGGAGTAGGTTTAGGTTAGGGTTCCAATTCGTGTACCTGACGTTTGGAGTGTGGGTACGATTGTTAGGGTTAGGGTTTTTCTTTTCGTAAGGGTCATGGATAGGGCAGAAATAGCTGTACTTGAGGATGACTTATTGTTCTGGAAGGGCTATGGCTAGGGTTAGGCTTAGGGTCAGGGCGATACATAGCATTGAAATTGAAATGACTGTGTCTTCCAGTGTGGGTTGGAAAGTCAGTATTAGCTTACGTTCATGGGGAGGGGGTGGGGTCATGTCAAATGTCAAGCACCTGGGTATTTTGATTTGGTCCTGCCCCTCAGGGTTAGGGTTTGGGTTAGGAGTAGGTTTAGTTTAGGGTTCCAATTCATGTACCTGACGTTTGGAGTGTGGAGATCATTGTTAGGTTTAGAGTTCTTCTTTTCGTAAGGGTCATGGGTAGTGCAGAAATAGCCGTAATTGAGGATGACTTATTGTTCTGTTAGGGTTAGGGTTAGTGTTAGGGTTGGGGTCAGGGTGATAGATAGCATTGAAATTGAAATGTGTGTGTCTTCCAGTGTGGTTTGGAAATTAAGAATTGGCCTAAGTTCGCGGGAAGGTGGAGGGATAAGGTAAAATGTCAAGCACCTGGGTATTGTGATTTGGCCGTGCTCCTCAGGGTTAGGGTTAGGGTTAGGAGTAGGTTTAGGTTCAGCTTTCCAATTCATGTACCTGACGTTTGGAGTGTGGGTATTATTGTTAGGGTTAGGGTTCTTGTTTTCCTAAGTGTCATGAATAGTGCAGAAATAGCCGTACTTGAGGATGACTTATTGTTCTGGTAGGGTTAGGGTTAGGGTTAGGGTTAGGGTCAGGGTGATAGATAGCATTGAAATTGAAATGCGTGTGTCTTCCAGTGTGGGTTGGAAATTTCGAATTGGCCTAAGTTCGCGGGAAGGGGGAGGGATAATGGCAAATGTCAAGCACCTGGGTATTGTGATTTGGCCGTGCCCCTCAGGGTTAGGGTTAGGGTTAGGAGTAGGTTTAGGTTCAGGGTTCCAATTCATGTACCTGACGTTTGAAGTGTGGGTATTATTGTTAGGGTTAGGGTTCTTCTTTTCGTAAGGGTCTTGGATAGTGCACAAATAGCGGTACTTGAGGATGACTTACTGTCCTGGTACAGTTAGGTCTAGGGTTAGGGTTAAGATCAGGGTGATAGATAGCATTGAAATTGAAATGACTGTGTCTTCCAGTGTGGGTTGGAATGTCAGTATTAGCTTACGTTCGTGGGGAGGGGGAGGGATAATGTCAAATGTCAATCACCTGGGTATTGTGATTTGGCCCTGATGCTCAGGGTTAGGGTTAGGGTTAGGAGTTAGGGTTTGGGTTAGGAGTAGGTTTAGGTTAGGGTTCCAATTCATGTACCTGACGTTTGCAGTGTGAGGATGATTGTTAGGGTTAGAGTTCTTCTTTTTGTAAGGGTCATGGATAGTGCAGAAATAGCCGTACTTGAGGATGACTTATTGTTCTGTTAGGGTTAGGGCTAGGGTTAGGGTTACGGTCAGGGTGATGGATAGCATTGAAATTGAAATGCCTGTGTCTTCCAGTTTGGGTTTGAAATTTAGTATTGGCATAAGTTCATAGGAAGGGGGAGGGATAAGGTCAAATGTCAAGCACCTGGGTATTGTGATTTGGTGCTGCGGCTTTGGGTTAGGGTTAGGGTAAGGAGTAGGCTTAGGTTCAGGGTTCCAATTCGTGTACCTGACGTTTGGAGTGTGGGTATGATTGTTAGGGTTAGGGTTCTTCTTTTCGTAAGGGTCATGAAATAGTGCAGAAATAGCCGTACTTTAGGATGCCTCATTGTTCTGGTAGGGTTAGGGCTAGGGTTAGGGTTAGGGTCAGGGTGATGGATAGCATTGAAATTGAAATGCCTGTGTCTTCCAGTGTGGGTTGGAAAGTTAGTATTAGCTTAAATTCGTGGGGAGGGGGAGTGATAAGGTAAAATGTCAAGCACCTGGGTATTGTGATTTGGCCCTGACTCTCAGGGTTAGGGTTAGGGTTAGGAGTAGGTTTAGGTTAGGGTTCCAATTCGTGTACATGACGTTTGGAGTGTGGATATGATTGTTAGGGTTAGGGATTTTCTTTTCATAAGGGTCATGAATAGTGCAGAAATAGCCGTATTTGAGGATGACTTATTGTTCTGTTAGGGTTAGGGTTAGGGTTAGGGTTAGGGTCAGGGTGATAGATAGCATTGAAATTGAAATGTGTGTGTCTTCCAGTGTGGGTTGGAAATTAAGAATTGGCCTAAGTTCGTGGGAAGGTGGAGGGATAAGGTCAAATGTCAAGCACCTGGGTATTGTGATTTGGCCGTGCCCCTCAGGGTTAGGGTTAGGGTTAGGAGTAGGTTTGGGTTAGGGTTCCAATTCGTGTACATGACGTTTGGAGTGTGGGGGTGATTGTTAGGGTTAGAGTTCTTCTTTTCGTAAGGGTCATGGATAGTGCAGAAATAGCCGTATTTGAGGATGACTTATTGTTCGGATAGGGTTAGGGCTACGGTTAGTGTTGGGTCAGGGTGATAGATAGCATTGAAATTGAAATGCCTGTGTCTTCCAGTGTGGGTTGGGAAGTTAGTATTAGTGTAAGTTTGCGGGGAGGGATAGGAATAATGTCAAATGTCAAGCACCTGGGTATTGTGATTTGGTCCAGCTGCTTTGGGTTAGGGTTAGGGTTAGGAGAAGGTTTAGGTTCGGGTTTCCAATTCATGTACCTGACGTTTGGAGTGTGGGTATGATTGTTAGGGTTAGGGTTCTTGTTTTCCTAAGTGTCATGGATAGGGCAGAAATAGCGGTACTTGAGGATGACTTATTATTCTGGTAGAGTTAGGGCGAGGGTTAGGGTTTGGGTAAGGCTCATAGATAGCATTGAAATTGAAATGCCTATGTCTTCCAGTTTGGGTTGGAAAGTTAGTTTTAGCTTAAGTTCGCGGGGAGGGGGAGGGATAATGTCAAATGTCAAGCACCTGGGTATTGTGATTTGGCCCTGACGCTCAGGGTTAGGGTTAGGGTTAGGAGTTAGGGTTTGGGTTAGGAGTAGGTTTAGGTTAGGGTTCCAATTCGTGTACCTGACGTTTGCAGTGTGGGGATGATTGTTAGGGTTAGAGTTCTTCTTTTTGTAAGGGTCATGGATAGTGCAGAAATAGCCGGACTTGAGGATGACATATTGTTCTGGTAGGGTTAGGGCTAGGGTTAGGGTTAGGGTCAGGGTGATGGATAGCATTGAAATTGAAATGACTGTGTCTTCCAGTGTGGGATGGAACTTTAGTATTGCCGTAAGTTCTTGAGGAGGGGGAGGGATAATGTCAAATGTCAAGCACCTGGGTATTGTGATTTGGTACTGCGGTTTTGGGTAAGGGTTAGGAACAGGGTTCGGTTTAGGGTTCCCATTCATGTACCTGACATTTGGAGTGTGGTATGATTGTTAGGCTTAGTGTTCTTCCTTTTGTAAGGGTCATGGATCGGGCAAAAATAGCCGTACTTGAGGATGACTTATTGTTCTGGTAGGGTTAGGGTTAGGGTTAGGGTTAGGGTCAGGGTGATAGATGGCATTGAAATGGAAATGCCTGTGTCTTCCTGTGTGGGTTGGGAAGTTAGCATTAGCATAAGTTCGTGGGGAGGGGGAGGGATAATGTCAAATGTCAAGCACCTGGGTATTGTGATTTGTCCCAGGGCCTTAGGGTTAGGGTTAAGGTTAGGAAAAGGTTTAGGTTCAGGTTTCCAATTCATGTACCTGACGTTTGGAGTGTGGGTATGATTGTTAGGGTTAGGGTTCTTCTTTTCATAAGGGTCATGGATAGTGCACAAATAGCGGTACTTGACGATGGCTTATTGATATGGTAGGGTTAGGCCGAGGGTTCGGGTTAGGGTCAGGGTGATAGATAGCATAGAAATTGAAATGCCTGTGTCTTCCAGGGTGGGATGGAAATTTAGTATTGCCGTAAGTTCTTGGGGAGGGGGAGGGATAATGTCAAATGTCAAGCACCTGGGTATTGTGATTTGGCCCGGCGCCTTAGGGTTAGGGTTAGGAGTAGGTTTAGGTTCAGGGCTCCAATTCATGTACCTGACGTTTGGAGTGTGGGTATGATTGTCAGGGTTAGGGTTCTTCTTTTCGTAAGGGCCTTGATAGTGCACAAATAGCGGTACTTGAGGATGGCTTATTGATCTGATAGGGTTAGGGATAGGGTTGGGGTTAGGGTCAGGGTGATGGATAGCATTGAAATTGAAATGCCTGTGTCTTCCAGTGTGGGATGGAAATTTAGAATTGCCGTAAGTTTGTGGGGAGGGGGAGGGATAGTGTCAAATGTCAAGCACCTGGGTATTTTGATTTGGTCCTGAGGCTTTGGGTTAGGGTTAGGGTATGGAGTACGTTTAGCTTCAGGGATTCAATTTATGTACCTGACCTTTGGAGTGTGGGTATGATTGTTAGAGTTAGGGTTCTTCTTTTCGTAAGGGTCATGGATAATGCAGAAAGAGCAGGACTTGAGGATGACTCACTGTTCTGATAGGGTTAGGCCTAGGGTTAGGGTTAGGGTCAGGGTGATAGATAGCATTGAAATTGAAATGCCGGTGTCTTCCAGTGTGGGTTGGGAAGTTAGTATTAGCATAAGTTTGTGGGGAGGGGTAGGAATAATGTCAAATGTCAAGCACCTGCGTATTGTGATTTGGTCTTGCAGCTTTGGGTTAGGGTTAGGGTTAGGAGAAGGTTTAGGTTCAGGTTTCCAATTCATATACCTGACGTTTGGAGTGTGGGTGTGATTGTTAGGGTTAGGGTTCTTCTTTTCGTAAGGGTCTTGGATAGTGCACAAATAGCGGTACTTGAGGATGACTTATTGTTCTGGTAGGGTTAGGGCTAGGGTTAGGGTTAGGGTCAGGGTGATGGATAGCATTGAAATTGAAATGCCTGTGTCTTCCAGTGTGGGATGGAACTTTAGTATTGCCGTCAGTTTGTGGGAAAGGGGAGTGATAAGGTAAAATGTCAAGCACCTGGATATTGTGATTTGGTCCTGACTCTCAGGGTTAGGGTTAGGGTTAGGAGTAGGTTTAGGTTAGGGTTCCAATTCGTGTACCTGACGTTTGGAGTGTGGGTACGATTGTTACGGTTAGCATTTTTCTGTTCGTAAGGGTCATGGATAGGGCAGAAATAGCATTACTTGAGGATGACTTATTGTTCTGGAAGGGTTATGGCTAGGGTTAGGCTTAGGGTCAGGGCGATACATAGCATTGAAATTGAAATGACTGTGTCTTCCAGTGTGGGTTGGAAAGTCAGTATTAGCTTACGTTCGTGGGGAGGGGGTGGGATCATGTCAAATGTCAAGCACCTGGGTATTTTGATTTGGTCCTGCCCCTCAGGGTTAGGGTTTCGGTTAGTAGTAGGTTTAGGTTAGGGTTCAAATTCGTGTACGTGACGCTTGGAGTGTGGGGCTGATTGTTAGGGTTAGAGTTCTTCTTTTTGTAAGGGTCATGGATAGTGCAGAAATAGCCGTACTTGAGGATGACTTATTGTTCTGGTAGGGTTAGGGCTAGGGTTAGGGTTAGGGTCAGGGTGATGGATAGCATTGAAATTGAAATGCCTGTGTCTTCCAGTGTGGGTTGGGAAGTTAGTATTAGCGTAAGTTCGTGGGGAGGGGGAGGGATAATGTCAAATGTCAAGCACCTGTGTATTGTGATTTGGTCCTGTGGCTTTGGGTTAGGGTTAGGGTAAGGAGTAGGTTTAGCTTCAGGGTTCCAATTCATGTACCTGACGTTTGGAGTGTGGGTATGATTGTTAGGGTTAGGGTTCTTCTTTTCGTAAGGGTCATGGATAATGCAGAAAGATCGGGACTTGAGGATGACTCATTGTTCTGGTAGGGTTAGGGCTAGGGTTAGGGTTAGGGTCAGGGTAATGGTTAGCATTGAAATTGAAATGCCTGTGTCTTCCAGTGTGGGTTGGAAATTCAGTATTAGTGTAAGTACATAGGGAGGGGGTGGGATAATGTCAAATGTCCACACCTGGGTATTGTGATTAGGCCCAGTGCCTTAGTGTTAGGGTTAGGGTTAGGGTTAGGAGAAGGTTTAGGTTCAGGTTTCCAATTCATGTACCTGACGTTTGGAGTGTGGGTATGATTGTTAGGGTTAGGGTTCTTGTTTTCCTAAGGGTCATGTATAGGGCAGAAATAGTGGTACTTGAGGATGACTTATTGTTCTGGTAGGGTTAGGGCGAGGGTTAGGGTTCGGGTAAGGGTGATAGATAGCACTGAAATTGAAATGCCTGTGTCTTCCAGTTTGGGTTGGAAAGTTAGTATTAGCTTAAATTCGTGGGGAGGGGGAGTGATAAGGTAAAATGTCAAGCACCTGGGTATTGTGATTTGGCCCTGACTCTCAGGGTCAGGGTTAGGGTTAGGAGTAGGTTTAGGTTAGGGTTCCAATTCGTGTACATGACGTTTGGAGTGTGGATATGATTGTTAGGGTTAGGGATTTTCTTTTCATAAGGGTCATGAATAGTGCAGAAATAGCCGTATTTGAGGATGACTTATTGTTCTGTTAGGGTTAGGGTTAGGGTCAGGGTGATAGATAGCATTGAAATTGAAATGTGTGTGTCTTCCAGTGTGGGTTGCAAATTAAGAATTGGCCTAAGTTCGTGGGAAGGTGGAGGGATAAGGTAAAATGTCAAGCACCTGGGTATTGTGATTTGGCCGTGCCCCTCAGGGTTAGGGTTAGGGTTAGGAGTAGGTTTGGGTTAGGGTTCCAATTCGTGTACATGACGTTTGGAGTGTGGGGGTGATTGTTAGGGTTAGAGTTCTTCTTTTTGTAAGGGTCATGGATAGTGCAGAAATAGCCGTATTTGAGGATGACTTATTGTTCTGATAGGGTTAGGGCTACGGTTAGTATTGGGGTCAGGGTGATAGATAGCATTGAAATTGAAATGCCTGTGTCTTCCAGTGTGGGTTGGAAAGTTAGTATTAGCATAAGTTCGTGGGGAGGGGGAGGGATAATGTCAAATGTCAAGCACCTTGGTATTGTGATTTGGTACTGCGGTTTTGGGTAAGGGTTAGGAACAGGGTTCGGTTTAGGGTTCCCATTCATGTACCTGACATTTGGAGTGTGGTATGATTGTTAGGCTTAGGGTTCTTCTTTTCGTAAGGGTCATGGATAGGGCAAAAATAGCCCTACTTGAGGATGACTTATTGTTCTGGTAGGGTTAGGGTTAGGGTTAGGGTTAGGGTCAGGGTGATAGATGGCATTGAAATGGAAATGCCTGTGTCTTCCTGTGTGGGTTGGGAAGTTAGTATTAGCATAAGTTCGTGGGGAGGGGGAGGGATAATGTCAAATGTCAAGCACCTGGGTATTGTGATTTGTCCCAGGGCCTTAGGGTTAGGGTTAAGGTTAGGAAAAGGTTTAGGTTCAGGTTTCCAATTCATGTACCTGACGTTTGGAGTGTGGGTATGATTGTTAGGGTTAGGGTTCTTGTTTTCCTAAGGGTCATGTATAGGGCAGAAATAGCGGTACTTGAGGATGACTTATTGTTCTGGTAGGGTTAGGGCGAGGGTTAGGGTTAGGGTAAGGGTGATAGATAGCACTGAAATTGAAATGCCTGTGTCTTCCAGTTTGGGTTGGAAAGTTAGTATTAGCTTAAGTTCGTGGGGAGGGGGAGTGATAAGGTAAAATGTCAAGCACCTGGGTATTGTGATTTGGCCCTGACTCTCAGGGTTAGGGTTAGGGTTAGGAGTAGGTTTAGGTTAGGGTTCCAATTCGTGTACATGACGTTTGGAGTGTGGATATGATTGTTAGGGTTAGGGATTTTCTTTTCATAAGGGTCATGAATAGTGCAGAAATAGCCGTATTTGAGGATGACTTATTGTTCTGTTAGGGTTAGGGTTAGGGTTAGGGTTAGGGTCAGGGTGATAGATAGCATTGAAATTGAAATGTGTGTGTCTTCCAGTGTGGGTTGGAAATTAAGAATTGGCCTAAGTTCGTGGGAAGGTGGAGGGATAAGGTCAAACGTCAAGCACCTGGGTATTGTGATTTGGCCGTGCCCCTCAGGGTTAGGGTTAGGGTTAGGAGTAGGTTTGGGTTAGGGTTCCAATTCGTGTACATGACGTTTGGAGTGTGGGGGTGATTGTTAGGGTTAGAGTTCTTCTTTTCGTAAGGGTCATGGATAGTGCAGAAATAGCCGTATTTGAGGATGACTTATTGTTCGGATAGGGTTAGGGCTACGGTTAGTGTTGGGGTCAGGGTGATAGATAGCATTGAAATTGAAATGCCTGTGTCTTCCAGTGTGGGTTGGGAAGTTAGTATTAGTGTAAGTTTGCGGGGAGGGATAGGAATAATGTCAAATGTCAAGCACCTGGGTATTGTGATTTGGTCCAGCTGCTTTGGGTTAGGGTTAGGGTTAGGAGAAGGTTTAGGTTCGGGTTTCCAATTCATGTACCTGACGTTTGGAGTGTGGGTATGATTGTTAGGGTTAGGGTTCTTGTTTTCCTAAGTGTCATGGATAGGGCAGAAATAGCGGTACTTGAGGATGACTTATTATTCTGGTAGAGTTAGGGCGAGGGTTAGGGTTTGGGTAAGGCTCATAGATAGCATTGAAATTGAAATGCCTATGTCTTCCAGTTTGGGTTGGAAAGTTAGTATTAGCTTAAGTTCGTGGGGAGGGGGAGGGATAATGTCAAATGTCAAGCACCTGGGTATTGTGATTTGGCCCTGACGCTCAGGGTTAGGGTTAGGGTTAGGAGTTAGGGTTTGGGTTAGGAGTAGGTTTAGGTTAGGGTTCCAATTCGTGTACCTGACGTTTGCAGTGTGGGGATGATTGTTAGGGTTAGAGTTCTTCTTTTTGTAAGGGTCATGGATAGTGCAGAAATAGCCGGACTTGAGGATGACTTATTGTTCTGGTAGGGTTAGGGCTAGGGTTAGGGTTAGGGTCAGGGTGATGGATAGCATTGAAATTGAAATGACTGTGTCTTCCAGTGTGGGATGGAAGTTTAGTATTGCCGTCAGTTTGTGGGAAAGCGGAGGGAGAAGGTAAAATGTCAAGCACCTGGATATTGTGATTTGGTCCTGACTCTCAGGGTTAGGGTTAGGGTTAGGGTTAGGAGTAGGTTTAGGTTAGGGTTCCAATTCGTGTACCTGATGTTTGGAGTGTGGGTACGATTGTTAGGGTTAGGGTTTTTCTTTTCGTAAGGGTCATGGATAGGGCAGAAATAGCGTTACTCGAGGATGACTTATTGTTCTGGAAGGGTTATGGCTAGGGTTAGGCTTAGGGTCAGGGCGATACATAGCATTGAAATTGAAATGACTGTGTCTTCCAGTGTGGGTTGGAAAGTCAGTATTAGCTTACCTTCGTGGGGAGGGGGTGGGATCATGTCAAATGTCAAGCGCCTGGGTATTTTGATTTGGTCCTGCCCCTCAGGGTTAGGGTTTGGGTTAGGAGTAGGTTTAGGTTAGGGTTCCAATCCGTGTACCTGACGTTTGGAGTGTGGGGATGATTGTTAGGGTTAGAGTTCTTCTTTTTGTAAGGGTCATGGATAGTGCAGAAATAGCCGTACTTGAGGATGACTTATTGTTCTGGTAGGGTTAGGGCTAGGGTTAGGGTTAGGGTCAGGGTGATGGATAGCATTGAAATTGAAATGACTGTGTCTTCCAGTGTGGGTTTGAAATTTAGTATTGGCATAAGTTCATAGGAAGAGGGAGGGATAAGGTCAAATGTCAAGCACCTGGGTATTGTGATTTGGTGCTGCGGCTTTGGGTTAGGGTTAGGGTAAGGAGTAGCCTTAGGTTCAGGGTTCCAATTCGTGTACCTGACGTTTGGAGTGTGGGTATGATTGTTAGGGTTAGGGTTTTTCTTTTCGTAAGCGTCATGAATAGTGCAGAAATAGCCGTACTTGAGGATGCCTCATTGTTCTGGTAGGGTTAGGGCTAGGGTTAGGGTTAGGGTCAGGGTGATGGATAGCATTGAAATTGAAATACCTGTGTCTTCCAGTGTGGGTTGGAAAGTTAGTATTAGCATAAGTTCGTGGGGAGGGGGAGGGATAATGTCAAATGTCAAGCACCTTGGTATTGTGATTTGGTACTGCGGTTTTGGGTAAGGGTTAGGAACAGGGTTCGGTTTAGGGTTCCCATTCATGTACCTGACATTTGGAGTGTGGTATGATTGTTAGGCTTAGTGTTCTTCCTTTTGTAAGGGTCATGGATCGGGCAAAAATAGCCGTACTTGAGGATGACTTATTGTTCTGGTAGGGTTAGGGTTAGGGTTAGGGTTAGGGTCAGGGTGATAGATGGCATTGAAATGGAAATGCCTGTGTCTTCCTGTGTGGGTTGGGAAGTTAGCATTAGCATAAGTTCGTGGGGAGGGGGAGGGATAATGTCAAATGTCAAGCACCTGGGTATTGTGATTTGTCCCAGGGCCTCAGGGTTAGGGTTAAGGTTAGGAAAAGGTTTAGGTTCAGGTTTCCAATTCATGTACCTGACGTTTGGAGTGTGGGTATGATTGTTAGGGTTAGGGTTCTTCTTTTCCTAAGGGTCATGGATAGTGCACAAATAGCGGTACTTGACGATGGCTTATTGATATGGTAGGGTTAGGCCGAGGGTTCGGGTTAGGGTCAGGGTGATAGATAGCATAGAAATTGAAATGCCTGTGTCTTCCAGGGTGGGATGGAAATTTAGTATTGCCGTAAGTTCTTGGGGAGGGGGAGGGATAATGTCAAATGTCAAGCACCTGGGTATTGTGATTTGGCCCGGCGCCTTAGGGTTAGGGTTAGGAGTAGGTTTAGGTTCAGGGCTCCAATTCATGTACCTGACGTTTGGAGTGTGGGTATGATTGTCAGGGTTAGGGTTCTTCTTTTCGTAAGGGTCTTGATAGTGCACAAATAGCGGTACTTGAGGATGGCTTATTGATCTGATAGGGTTAGGGATAGGGTTGGGGTTAGGGTCAGGGGGATAGATAGCATTGAAATTGAAATGCCTGTGTCTTCCAGTGTGGGATGGAAATTTAGAATTGCCGTAAGTTTGTGGGGAGGGGGAGGGATAGTGTCAAATGTCAAGCACCTGGGTATTTTGATTTGGTCCTGAGGCTTTGGGTTAGGGTTAGGGTATGGAGTACGTTTAGCTTCAGGGATTCAATTTATGTACCTGACCTTTGGAGTGTGGGTATGATTGTTAGAGTTAGGGTTCTTCTTTTCGTAAGGGTCATGGATAATGCAGAAAGAGCAGGACTTGAGGATGACTCACTGTTCTGATAGGGTTAGGCCTAGGGTTAGGGTTAGGGTCAGGGTGATAGATAGCATTGAAATTGAAATGCCGGTGTCTTCCAGTGTGGGTTGGGAAGTTAGTATTAGCATAAGTTTGTGGGGAGGGGTAGGAATAATGTCAAATGTCAAGCACCTGCGTATTGTGATTTGGTCTTGCAGCTTTGGGTTAGGGTTAGGGTTAGGAGAAGGTTTAGGTTCAGGTTTCCAATTCATATACCTGACGTTTGGAGTGTGGGTATGATTGTTAGGGTTAGGGTTCTTTTCGTAAGGGTCTTGGATAGTGCACAAATAGCGGTACTTGAGGATGACTTATTGTTCTGGTAGGGTTAGGGCTAGGGTTAGGGTTAGGGTCAGGGTGATGGATAGCATTGAAATTGAAATGCCTGTGTCTTCCAGTGTGGGATGGAACTTTAGTATTGCCGTCAGTTTGTGGGAAAGGGGAGTGATAAGGTAAAATGTCAAGCACCTGGATATTGTGATTTGGTCCTGACTCTCAGGGTTAGGGTTAGGGTTAGGAGTAGGTTTAGGTTAGGGTTCCAATTCGTGTACCTGACGTTTGGAGTGTGGGTACGATTGTTAGGGTTAGCGTTTTTCTTTTCGTAAGGGTCATGGATAGGGCAGAAATAGCGTTACTTGAGGATGACTTATTGTTCTGGAAGGGTTATGGCTAGGGTTAGGCTTAGGGTCAGGGCGATACATAGCATTGAAATTGAAATGACTGTGTCTTCCAGTGTGGGTTGGAAAGTCAGTATTAGCTTACGTTCGTGGGGAGGGGGTGGGATCATGTCAAATGTCAAGCACCTGGGTATTTTGATTTGGTCCTGCCCCTCAGGTTAGGGTTTCGGTTAGTAGTAGGTTTAGGTTAGGGTTCCAATTCGTGTACCTGACGTTTGGAGTGTGGGGCTGATTGTTAGGGTTAGAGTTCTTCTTTTTGTAAGGGTCATGGATAGTGCAGAAATAGCCGTACTTGAGGATGACTTATTGTTCTGGTAGGGTTAGGGCTAGGGTTAGGGTTAGGGTCAGGGTGATGGATAGCATTGAAATTGAAATGCCTGTGTCTTCCAGTGTGGGTTGGGAAGTTAGTATTAGCGTAAGTTCGTGGGGAGGGGGAGGGACAATGTCAAATGTCAAGCACCTGGGTATTGTGATTTGGTCCTGTGGCTTTGGGTTAGGGTTAGGGTAAGGAGTAGGTTTAGCTTCAGGGTTCCAATTCATGTACCTGACGTTTGGAGTGTGGGTATGATTGTTAGGGTTAGGGTTCTTCTTTTCGTAAGGGTCATGGATAATGCAGAAAGATCGGGACTTGAGGATGACTCATTGTTCTGGTAGGGTTAGGGCTAGGGTTAGGGTTAGGGTCAGGCTAATGGTTAGCATTGAAATTGAAATGCCTGTGTCTTCCAGTGTGGGTTGGAAATTCAGTATTAGTGTAAGTACATAGGGAGGGGGTGGGATAATGTCAAATGTCCACACCTGGGTATTGTGATTAGGCCCAGTGCCTTAGTGTTAGGGTTAGGGTTAGGGTTAGGAGAAGGTTTAGGTTCAGGTTTCCAATTCATGTACCTGACGTTTGGAGTGTGGGTATGATTGTTAGGGTTAGGGTTCTTGTTTTCCTAAGGGTCATGTATAGGGCAGAAATAGTGGTACTTGAGGATGACTTATTGTTCTGGTAGGGTTAGGGCGAGGGTTAGGGTTCGGGTAAGGGTGATAGATAGCACTGAAATTGAAATGCCTGTGTCTTCCAGTGTGGGTTGGAAAGTTAGTATTAGCTTAAATTCGTGGGGAGGGGGAGTGATAAGGTAAAATGTCAAGCACCTGGGTATTGTGATTTGGCCCTGACTCTCAGGGTCAGGGTTAGGGTTAGGAGTAGGTTTAGGTTAGGGTTCCAATTCGTGTACATGACGTTTGGAGTGTGGATATGATTGTTAGGGTTAGGGATTTTCTTTTCATAAGGGTCATGAATAGTGCAGAAATAGCCGTATTTGAGGATGACTTATTGTTCTGTTAGGGTTAGGGTTAGGGTTAGGGTTAGGGTCAGGGTGATAGATAGCATTGAAATTGAAATGTGTGTGTCTTCCAGTGTGGGTTGCAAATTAAGAATTGGCCTAAGTTCGTGGGAAGGTGGAGGGATAAGGTAAAATGTCAAGCACCTGGGTATTGTGATTTGGCCGTGCCCCTCAGGGTTAGGGTTAGGGTTAGGAGTAGGTTTGGGTTAGGGTTCCAATTCGTGTACATGACGTTTGGAGTGTGGGGGTGATTGTTAGGGTTAGAGTTCTTCTTTTTGTAAGGGTCATGGATAGTGCAGAAATAGCCGTATTTGAGGATGACTTATTGTTCTGATAGGGTTAGGGCTACGGTTAGTGTTGGGGTCAGGGTGATAGATAGCATTGAAATTGAAATGCCTGTGTCTTCCAGTGTGGGTTGGAAAGTTAGTATTAGCATAAGTTCGTGGGGAGGGGGAGGGATAATGTCAAATGTCAAGCACCTTGGTATTGTGATTTGGTACTGCGGTTTTGGGTAAGGGTTAGGAACAGGGTTCGGTTTAGGGTTCCCATTCATGTACCTGACATTTGGAGTGTGGTATGATTGTTAGGCTTAGGGTTCTTCTTTTCGTAAGGGTCATGGATAGGGCAAAAATAGCCCTACTTGAGGATGACTTATTGTTCTGGTAGGGTTAGGGTTAGGGTTAGGGTCAGGGTGATAGATGGCATTGAAATGGAAATGCCTGTGTCTTCCTGTGTGGGTTGGGAAGTTAGTATTAGCATAAGTTCGTGGGGAGGGGGAGGGATAATGTCAAATGTCAAGCACCTGGGTATTGTGATTTGTCCCAGGGCCTTAGGGTTAGGGTTAAGGTTAGGAAAAGGTTTAGGTTCAGGTTTCCAATTCATGTACCTGACGTTTGGAGTGTGGGTATGATTGTTAGGGTTAGGGTTCTTGTTTTCCTAAGGGTCATGTATAGGGCAGAAATAGCGGTACTTGAGGATGACTTATTGTTCTGGTAGGGTTAGGGCGAGGGTTAGGGTTAGGGTAAGGGTGATAGATAGCACTGAAATTGAAATGCCTGTGTCTTCCAGTGTGGGTTGGAAAGTTAGTATTAGCTTAAGTTCGTGGGGAGGGGGAGTGATAAGGTAAAATGTCAAGCACCTGGGTATTGTGATTTGGCCCTGACTCTCAGGGTTAGGGTTAGGGTTAGGAGTAGGTTTAGGTTAGGGTTCCAATTCGTGTACATGACGTTTGGAGTGTGGATATGATTGTTAGGGTTAGGGATTTTCTTTTCATAAGGGTCATGGATAGTGCAGAAATAGCGGTACTTGAGGATGACTTATTGTTCTGTTAGGGTTAGGGTTAGGGTTAGGGTTAGGGTCAGGGTGATATAGCATTGAAATTGAAATGCCTGTGTCTTCCAGTGTGGGTTGGAAATTTAGTATTGCCGTAAGTTTGTGGGAAGGGGAGGGATAAGGTAAAATGTCAAGCACCTGGGTATTGTGATTTGGTCCTGACTCTCAGGGTTAGGGTTAGGGTTAGGAGTAGGTTTGGGTTAGGGTTCCAATTCGTGTACATGACGTTTGGAGTGTGGGGGTGATTGTTAGGGTTAGAGTTCTTCTTTTCGTAAGGGTCATGGATAGTGCAGAAATAGCCGTATTTGAGGATGACTTATTGTTCGGATAGGGTTAGGGCTACGGTTAGTGTTGGGGTCAGGGTGATAGATAGCATTGAAATTGAAATGCCTGTGTCTTCCAGTGTGGGTTGGGAAGTTAGTATTAGTGTAAGTTTGCGGGGAGGGATAGGAATAATGTCAAATGTCAAGCACCTGGGTATTGTGATTTGGTCCAGCTGCTTTGGGTTAGGGTTAGGGTTAGGAGAAGGTTTAGGTTCGGGTTTCCAATTCATGTACCTGACGTTTGGAGTGTGGGTATGATTGTTAGGGTTAGGGTTCTTGTTTTCCTAAGTGTCATGGATAGGGCAGAAATAGCGGTACTTGAGGATGACTTATTATTCTGGTAGAGTTAGGGCGAGGGTTAGGGTTTGGGTAAGGCTCATAGATAGCATTGAAATTGAAATGCCTATGTCTTCCAGTTTGGGTTGGAAAGTTAGTATTAGCTTAAGTTCGTGGGGAGGGGGAGGGATAATGTCAAATGTCAAGCACCTGGGTATTGTGATTTGGCCCTGACGCTCAGGGTTAGGGTTAGGGTTAGGAGTTAGGGTTTGGGTTAGGAGTAGGTTTAGGTTAGGGTTCCAATTCGTGTACCTGACGTTTGCAGTGTGGGGATGATTGTTAGGGTTAGAGTTCTTCTTTTTGTAAGGGTCATGGATAGTGCAGAAATAGCCGGACTTGAGGATGACTTATTGTTCTGGTAGGGTTAGGGCTAGGGTTAGGGTTAGGGTCAGGGTGATGGATAGCATTGAAATTGAAATGACTGTGTCTTCCAGTGTGGGATGGAAATTTAGTATTGCCGTCAGTTTGTGGGAAAGCGGAGGGAGAAGGTAAAATGTCAAGCACCTGGATATTGTGATTTGGTCCTGACTCTCAGGGTTAGGGTTAGGGTTAGGGTTAGGAGTAGGTTTAGGTTAGGGTTCCAATTCGTGTACCTGATGTTTGGAGTGTGGGTACGATTGTTAGGGTTAGGGTTTTTCTTTTCGTAAGGGTCATGGATAGGGCAGAAATAGCGTTACTCGAGGATGACTTATTGTTCTGGAAGGGTTATGGCTAGGGTTAGGCTTAGGGTCAGGGCGATACATAGCATTGAAATTGAAATGACTGTGTCTTCCAGTGTGGGTTGGAAAGTCAGTATTAGCTTACGTTCGTGGGGAGGGGGTGGGATCATGTCAAATGTCAAGCGCCTGGGTATTTTGATTTGGTCCTGCCCCTCAGGGTTAGGGTTTGGGTTAGGAGTAGGTTTAGGTTAGGGTTCCAATCCGTGTACCTGACGTTTGGAGTGTGGGGATGATTGTTAGGGTTAGAGTTCTTCTTTTTGTAAGGGTCATGGATAGTGCAGAAATAGCCGTACTTGAGGATGACTTATTGTTCTGGTAGGGTTAGGGCTAGGGTTAGGGTTAGGGTCAGGGTGATGGATAGCATTGAAATTGAAATGACTGTGTCTTCCAGTGTGGGTTTGAAATTTAGTATTGGCATAAGTTCATAGGAAGAGGGAGGGATAAGGTCAAATGTCAAGCACCTGGGTATTGTGATTTGGTGCTGCGGCTTTGGGTTAGGGTTAGGGTAAGGAGTAGCCTTAGGTTCAGGGTTCCAATTCGTGTACCTGACGTTTGGAGTGTGGGTATGATTGTTAGGGTTAGGGTTTTTCTTTTCGTAAGCGTCATGAATAGTGCAGAAATAGCCGTACTTGAGGATGCCTCATTGTTCTGGTAGGGTTAGGGCTAGGGTTAGGGTTAGGGTCAGGGTGATGGATAGCTTTGAAATTGAAATGCCTGTGTCTTCCAGTGTGGGTTGGAAAGTTAGTATTAGCATAAGTTCGTGGGGAGGGGGAGGGATAATGTCAAATGTCAAGCACCTTGGTATTGTGATTTGGTACTGCGGTTTTGGGTAAGGGTTAGGAACAGGGTTCGGTTTAGGGTTCCCATTCATGTACCTGACATTTGGAGTGTGGTATGATTGTTAGGCTTAGTGTTCTTCCTTTTGTAAGGGTCATGGATCGGGCAAAAATAGCCGTACTTGAGGATGACTTATTGTTCTGGTAGGGTTAGGGTTAGGGTTAGGGTTAGGGTCAGGGTGATAGATGGCATTGAAATGGAAATGCCTGTGTCTTCCTGTGTGGGTTGGGAAGTTAGTATTAGCATAAGTTCGTGGGGAGGGGGAGGGATAATGTCAAATGTCAAGCACCTGGGTATTGTGATTTGTCCCAGGGCCTCAGGGTTAGGGTTAAGGTTAGGAAAAGGTTTAGGTTCAGGTTTCCAATTCATGTACCTGACGTTTGGAGTGTGGGTATGATTGTTAGGGTTAGGGTTCTTCTTTTCCTAAGGGTCATGGATAGTGCACAAATAGCGGTACTTGACGATGGCTTATTGATATGGTAGGGTTAGGCCGAGGGTTCGGGTTAGGGTCAGGGTGATAGATAGCATAGAAATTGAAATGCCTGTGTCTTCCAGGGTGGGATGGAAATTTAGTATTGCCGTAAGTTCTTGGGGAGGGGGAGGGATAATGTCAAATGTCAAGCACCTGGGTATTGTGATTTGGCCCGGCGCCTTAGGGTTAGGGTTAGGAGTAGGTTTAGGTTCAGGGCTCCAATTCATGTACCTGACGTTTGGAGTGTGGGTATGATTGTCAGGGTTAGGGTTCTTCTTTTCGTAAGGGTCTTGATAGTGCACAAATAGCGGTACTTGAGGATGGCTTATTGATCTGATAGGGTTAGGGATAGGGTTGGGGTTAGGGTCAGGGGGATAGATAGCATTGAAATTGAAATGCCTGTGTCTTCCAGTGTGGGATGGAAATTTAGAATTGCCGTAAGTTTGTGGGGAGGGGGAGGGATAGTGTCAAATGTCAAGCACCTGGGTATTTTGATTTGGTCCTGAGGCTTTGGGTTAGGGTTAGGGTATGGAGTACGTTTAGCTTCAGGGATTCAATTTATGTACCTGACCTTTGGAGTGTGGGTATGATTGTTAGAGTTAGGGTTCTTCTTTTCGTAAGGGTCATGGATAATGCAGAAAGAGCAGGACTTGAGGATGACTCACTGTTCTGATAGGGTTAGGCCTAGGGTTAGGGTTAGGGTCAGGGTGATAGATAGCATTGAAATTGAAATGCCGGTGTCTTCCAGTGTGGGTTGGGAAGTTAGTATTAGCATAAGTTTGTGGGGAGGGGTAGGAATAATGTCAAATGTCAAGCACCTGCGTATTGTGATTTGGTCTTGCAGCTTTGGGTTAGGGTTAGGGTTAGGAGAAGGTTTAGGTTCAGGTTTCCAATTCATATACCTGACGTTTGGAGTGTGGGTATGATTGTTAGGGTTAGGGTTCTTCTTTTCGTAAGGGTCTTGGATAGTGCACAAATAGCGGTACTTGAGGATGACTTATTGTTCTGGTAGGGTTAGGGCTAGGGTTAGGGTTAGGGTCAGGGTGATGGATAGCATTGAAATTGAAATGCCTGTGTCTTCCAGTGTGGGATGGAACTTTAGTATTGCCGTCAGTTTGTGGGAAAGGGGAGTGATAAGGTAAAATGTCAAGCACCTGGATATTGTGATTTGGTCCTGACTCTCAGGGTTAGGGTTAGGGTTAGGAGTAGGTTTAGGTTACGGTTCCAATTCGTGTACCTGACGTTTGGAGTGTGGGTACGATTGTTAGGGTTAGCGTTCTTCTTTTCGTAAGGGTCATGGATAGGGCAGAAATAGCGTTACTTGAGGATGACTTATTGTTCTGGAAGGGTTATGGCTAGGGTTAGGCTTAGGGTCAGGGCGATACATAGCATTGAAATTGAAATGACTGTGTCTTCCAGTGTGGGTTGGAAAGTCAGTATTAGCTTACGTTCGTGGGGAGGGGGTGGGATCATGTCAAATGTCAAGCACCTGGGTATTTTGATTTGGTCCTGCCCCTCAGGGTTAGGGTTTCGGTTAGTAGTAGGTTTAGGTTAGGGTTCCAATTCGTGTACCTGACGTTTGGAGTGTGGGGCTGATTGTTAGGGTTAGAGTTCTTCTTTTTGTAAGGGTCATGGATAGTGCAGAAATAGCCGTACTTGAGGATGACTTATTGTTCTGGTAGGGTTAGGGCTAGGGTTAGGGTTAGGGTCAGGGTGATGGATAGCATTGAAATTGAAATGCCTGTGTCTTCCAGTGTGGGTTGGGAAGTTAGTATTAGCGTAAGTTCGTGGGGAGGGGGAGGGACAATGTCAAATGTCAAGCACCTGGGTATTGTGATTTGGTCCTGTGGCTTTGGGTTAGGGTTAGGGTAAGGAGTAGGTTTAGCTTCAGGGTTCCAATTCATGTACCTGACGTTTGGAGTGTGGGTATGATTGTTAGGGTTAGGGTTCTTCTTTTCGTAAGGGTCATGGATAATGCAGAAAGATCGGGACTTGAGGATGACTCATTGTTCTGGTAGGGTTAGGGCTAGGGTTAGGGTTAGGGTCAGGCTAATGGTTAGCATTGAAATTGAAATGCCTGTGTCTTCCAGTGTGGGTTGGAAATTCAGTATTAGTGTAAGTACATAGGGAGGGGGTGGGATAATGTCAAATGTCCACACCTGGGTATTGTGATTAGGCCCAGTGCCTTAGTGTTAGGGTTAGGGTTAGGGTTAGGAGAAGGTTTAGGTTCAGGTTTCCAATTCATGTACCTGACGTTTGGAGTGTGGGTATGATTGTTAGGGTTAGGGTTCTTGTTTTCCTAAGGGTCATGTATAGGGCAGAAATAGTGGTACTTGAGGATGACTTATTGTTCTGGTAGGGTTAGGGCGAGGGTTAGGGTTCGGGTAAGGGTGATAGATAGCACTGAAATTGAAATGCCTGTGTCTTCCAGTGTGGGTTGGAAAGTTAGTATTAGCTTAAATTCGTGGGGAGGGGGAGTGATAAGGTAAAATGTCAAGCACCTGGGTATTGTGATTTGGCCCTGACTCTCAGGGTCAGGGTTAGGGTTAGGAGTAGGTTTAGGTTAGGGTTCCAATTCGTGTACATGACGTTTGGAGTGTGGATATGATTGTTAGGGTTAGGGATTTTCTTTTCATAAGGGTCATGAATAGTGCAGAAATAGCCGTATTTGAGGATGACTTATTGTTCTGTTAGGGTTAGGGTTAGGGTTAGGGTTAGGGTCAGGGTGATAGATAGCATTGAAATTGAAATGTGTGTGTCTTCCAGTGTGGGTTGCAAATTAAGAATTGGCCTAAGTTCGTGGGAAGGTGGAGGGATAAGGTAAAATGTCAAGCACCTGGGTATTGTGATTTGGCCGTGCCCCTCAGGGTTAGGGTTAGGGTTAGGAGTAGGTTTGGGTTAGGGTTCCAATTCGTGTACATGACGTTTGGAGTGTGGGGGTGATTGTTAGGGTTAGAGTTCTTCTTTTCGTAAGGGTCATGGATAGTGCAGAAATAGCCGTATTTGAGGATGACTTATTGTTCTGATAGGGTTAGGGCTACGGTTAGTATTGGGGTCAGGGTGATAGATAGCATTGAAATTGAAATGCCTGTGTCTTCCAGTGTGGGTTGGAAAGTTAGTATTAGCATAAGTTCGTGGGGAGGGGGAGGGATAATGTCAAATGTCAAGCACCTTGGTATTGTGATTTGGTACTGCGGTTTTGGGTAAGGGTTAGGAACAGGGTTCGGTTTAGGGTTCCCATTCATGTACCTGACATTTGGAGTGTGGTATGATTGTTAGGCTTAGGGTTCTTCTTTTCGTAAGGGTCATGGATAGGGCAAAAATAGCCCTACTTGAGGATGACTTATTGTTCTGGTAGGGTTAGGGTTAGGGTTAGGGTTAGGGTCAGGGTGATAGATGGCATTGAAATGGAAATGCCTGTGTCTTCCTGTGTGGGTTGGGAAGTTAGTATTAGCATAAGTTCGTGGGGAGGGGGAGGGATAATGTCAAATGTCAAGCACCTGGGTATTGTGATTTGTCCCAGGGCCTTAGGGTTAGGGTTAAGGTTAGGAAAAGGTTTAGGTTCAGGTTTCCAATTCATGTACCTGACGTTTGGAGTGTGGGTATGATTGTTAGGGTTAGGGTTCTTGTTTTCCTAAGGGTCATGTATAGGGCAGAAATAGCGGTACTTGAGGATGACTTATTGTTCTGGTAGGGTTAGGGCGAGGGTTAGGGTTAGGGTAAGGGTGATAGATAGCACTGAAATTGAAATGCCTGTGTCTTCCAGTTTGGGTTGGAAAGTTAGTATTAGCTTAAGTTCGTGGGGAGGGGGAGTGATAAGGTAAAATGTCAAGCACCTGGGTATTGTGATTTGGCCCTGACTCTCAGGGTTAGGGTTAGGGTTAGGAGTAGGTTTAGGTTAGGGTTCCAATTCGTGTACATGACGTTTGGAGTGTGGATATGATTGTTAGGGTTAGGGATTTTCTTTTCATAAGGGTCATGAATAGTGCAGAAATAGCCGTATTGAGGATGACTTATTGTTCTGTTAGGGTTAGGGTTAGGGTTAGGGTTAGGGTCAGGGTGATAGATAGCATTGAAATTGAAATGTGTGTGTCTTCCAGTGTGGGTTGGAAATTAAGAATTGCCTAAGTTCGTGGGAAGGTGGAGGGATAAGGTCAAATGTCAAGCACCTGGGTATTGTGATTTGGCCGTGCCCTCAGGGTTAGGGTTAGGGTTAGGAGTAGGTTTGGGTTAGGGTTCCAATTCGTGTACATGACGTTTGGAGTGTGGGGGTGATTGTTAGGGTTAGAGTTCTTCTTTTCGTAAGGGTCATGGATAGTGCAGAAATAGCCGTATTTGAGGATGACTTATTGTTCGGATAGGGTTAGGGCTACGGTTAGTGTTGGGGTCAGGGTGATAGATAGCATTGAAATTGAAATGCCTGTGTCTTCCAGTGTGGGTTGGGAAGTTAGTATTAGTGTAAGTTTGCGGGGAGGGATAGGAATAATGTCAAATGTCAAGCACCTGGGTATTGTGATTTGGTCCAGCTGCTTTGGGTTAGGGTTAGGGTTAGGAGAAGGTTTAGGTTCGGGTTTCCAATTCATGTACCTGACGTTTGGAGTGTGGGTATGATTGTTAGGGTTAGGGTTCTTGTTTTCCTAAGTGTCATGGATAGGGCAGAAATAGCGGTACTTGAGGATGACTTATTATTCTGGTAGAGTTAGGGCGAGGGTTAGGGTTTGGGTAAGGCTCATAGATAGCATTGAAATTGAAATGCCTATGTCTTCCAGTTTGGGTTGGAAAGTTAGTATTAGCTTAAGTTCGTGGGGAGGGGGAGGGATAATGTCAAATGTCAAGCACCTGGGTATTGTGATTTGGCCCTGACGCTCAGGGTTAGGGTTAGGGTTAGGAGTTAGGGTTTGGGTTAGGAGTAGGTTTAGGTTAGGGTTCCAATTCGTGTACCTGACGTTTGCAGTGTGGGGATGATTGTTAGGGTTAGAGTTCTTCTTTTTGTAAGGGTCATGGATAGTGCAGAAATAGCCGGACTTGAGGATGACTTATTGTTCTGGTAGGGTTAGGGCTAGGGTTAGGGTTAGGGTCAGGGTGATGGATAGCATTGAAATTGAAATGACTGTGTCTTCCAGTGTGGGATGGAAGTTTAGTATTGCCGTCAGTTTGTGGGAAAGCGGAGGGAGAAGGTAAAATGTCAAGCACCTGGATATTGTGATTTGGTCCTGACTCTCAGGGTTAGGGTTAGGGTTAGGGTTAGGAGTAGGTTTAGGTTAGGGTTCCAATTCGTGTACCTGATGTTTGGAGTGTGGGTACGATTGTTAGGGTTAGGGTTTTTCTTTTCGTAAGGGTCATGGATAGGGCAGAAATAGCGTTACTCGAGGATGACTTATTGTTCTGGAAGGGTTATGGCTAGGGTTAGGCTTAGGGTCAGGGCGATACATAGCATTGAAATTGAAATGACTGTGTCTTCCAGTGTGGGTTGGAAAGTCAGTATTAGCTTACCTTCGTGGGGAGGGGGTGGGATCATGTCAAATGTCAAGCGCCTGGGTATTTTGATTTGGTCCTGCCCCTCAGGGTTAGGGTTTGGGTTAGGAGTAGGTTTAGGTTAGGGTTCCAATCCGTGTACCTGACGTTTGGAGTGTGGGGATGATTGTTAGGGTTAGAGTTCTTCTTTTTGTAAGGGTCATGGATAGTGCAGAAATAGCCGTACTTGAGGATGACTTATTGTTCTGGTAGGGTTAGGGCTAGGGTTAGGGTTAGGGTCAGGGTGATGGATAGCATTGAAATTGAAATGACTGTGTCTTCCAGTGTGGGTTTGAAATTTAGTATTGGCATAAGTTCATAGGAAGAGGGAGGGATAAGGTCAAATGTCAAGCACCTGGGTATTGTGATTTGGTGCTGCGGCTTTGGGTTAGGGTTAGGGTAAGGAGTAGCCTTAGGTTCAGGGTTCCAATTCGTGTACCTGACGTTTGGAGTGTGGGTATGATTGTTAGGGTTAGGGTTTTTCTTTTCGTAAGCGTCATGAATAGTGCAGAAATAGCCGTACTTGAGGATGCCTCATTGTTCTGGTAGGGTTAGGGCTAGGGTTAGGGTTAGGGTCAGGGTGATGGATAGCATTGAAATTGAAATACCTGTGTCTTCCAGTGTGGGTTGGAAAGTTAGTATTAGCATAAGTTCGTGGGGAGGGGGAGGGATAATGTCAAATGTCAAGCACCTTGGTATTGTGATTTGGTACTGCGGTTTTGGGTAAGGGTTAGGAACAGGGTTCGGTTTAGGGTTCCCATTCATGTACCTGACATTTGGAGTGTGGTATGATTGTTAGGCTTAGTGTTCTTCCTTTTGTAAGGGTCATGGATCGGGCAAAAATAGCCGTACTTGAGGATGACTTATTGTTCTGGTAGGGTTAGGGTTAGGGTTAGGGTTAGGGTCAGGGTGATAGATGGCATTGAAATGGAAATGCCTGTGTCTTCCTGTGTGGGTTGGGAAGTTAGTATTAGCATAAGTTCGTGGGGAGGGGGAGGGATAATGTCAAATGTCAAGCACCTGGGTATTGTGATTTGTCCCAGGGCCTCAGGGTTAGGGTTAAGGTTAGGAAAAGGTTTAGGTTCAGGTTTCCAATTCATGTACCTGACGTTTGGAGTGTGGGTATGATTGTTAGGGTTAGGGTTCTTCTTTTCCTAAGGGTCATGGATAGTGCACAAATAGCGGTACTTGACGATGGCTTATTGATATGGTAGGGTTAGGCCGAGGGTTCGGGTTAGGGTCAGGGTGATAGATAGCATAGAAATTGAAATGCCTGTGTCTTCCAGGGTGGGATGGAAATTTAGTATTGCCGTAAGTTCTTGGGGAGGGGGAGGGATAATGTCAAATGTCAAGCACCTGGGTATTGTGATTTGGCCCGGCGCCTTAGGGTTAGGGTTAGGAGTAGGTTTAGGTTCAGGGCTCCAATTCATGTACCTGACGTTTGGAGTGTGGGTATGATTGTCAGGGTTAGGGTTCTTCTTTTCGTAAGGGTCTTGATAGTGCACAAATAGCGGTACTTGAGGATGGCTTATTGATCTGATAGGGTTAGGGATAGGGTTGGGGTTAGGGTCAGGGGGATAGATAGCATTGAAATTGAAATGCCTGTGTCTTCCAGTGTGGGATGGAAATTTAGAATTGCCGTAAGTTTGTGGGGAGGGGGAGGGATAGTGTCAAATGTCAAGCACCTGGGTATTTTGATTTGGTCCTGAGGCTTTGGGTTAGGGTTAGGGTATGGAGTACGTTTAGCTTCAGGGATTCAATTTATGTACCTGACCTTTGGAGTGTGGGTATGATTGTTAGAGTTAGGGTTCTTCTTTTCGTAAGGGTCATGGATAATGCAGAAAGAGCAGGACTTGAGGATGACTCACTGTTCTGATAGGGTTAGGCCTAGGGTTAGGGTTAGGGTCAGGGTGATAGATAGCATTGAAATTGAAATGCCGGTGTCTTCCAGTGTGGGTTGGGAAGTTAGTATTAGCATAAGTTTGTGGGGAGGGGTAGGAATAATGTCAAATGTCAAGCACCTGCGTATTGTGATTTGGTCTTGCAGCTTTGGGTTAGGGTTAGGGTTAGGAGAAGGTTTAGGTTCAGGTTTCCAATTCATATACCTGACGTTTGGAGTGTGGGTATGATTGTTAGGGTTAGGGTTCTTCTTTTCGTAAGGGTCTTGGATAGTGCACAAATAGCGGTACTTGAGGATGACTTATTGTTCTGGTAGGGTTAGGGCTAGGGTTAGGGTTAGGGTCAGGGTGATGGATAGCATTGAAATTGAAATGCCTGTGTCTTCCAGTGTGGGATGGAACTTTAGTATTGCCGTCAGTTTGTGGGAAAGGGGAGTGATAAGGTAAAATGTCAAGCACCTGGATATTGTGATTTGGTCCTGACTCTCAGGGTTAGGGTTAGGGTTAGGAGTAGGTTTAGGTTAGGGTTCCAATTCGTGTACCTGACGTTTGGAGTGTGGGTACGATTGTTAGGGTTAGCGTTCTTCTTTTCGTAAGGGTCATGGATAGGGCAGAAATAGCGTTACTTGAGGATGACTTATTGTTCTGGAAGGGTTATGGCTAGGGTTAGGCTTAGGGTCAGGGCGATACATAGCATTGAAATTGAAATGACTGTGTCTTCCAGTGTGGGTTGGAAAGTCAGTATTAGCTTACGTTCGTGGGGAGGGGGTGGGATCATGTCAAATGTCAAGCACCTGGGTATTTTGATTTGGTCCTGCCCCTCAGGTTTAGGGTTTCGGTTAGTAGTAGGTTTAGGTTAGGGTTCCAATTCGTGTACCTGACGTTTGGAGTGTGGGGCTGATTGTTAGGGTTAGAGTTCTTCTTTTTGTAAGGGTCATGGATAGTGCAGAAATAGCCGTACTTGAGGATGACTTATTGTTCTGGTAGGGTTAGGGCTAGGGTTAGGGTTAGGGTCAGGGTGATGGATAGCATTGAAATTGAAATGCCTGTGTCTTCCAGTGTGGGTTGGGAAGTTAGTATTAGCGTAAGTTCGTGGGGAGGGGGAGGGACAATGTCAAATGTCAAGCACCTGGGTATTGTGATTTGGTCCTGTGGCTTTGGGTTAGGGTTAGGGTAAGGAGTAGGTTTAGCTTCAGGGTTCCAATTCATGTACCTGACGTTTGGAGTGTGGGTATGATTGTTAGGGTTAGGGTTCTTCTTTTCGTAAGGGTCATGGATAATGCAGAAAGATCGGGACTTGAGGATGACTCATTGTTCTGGTAGGGTTAGGGCTAGGGTTAGGGTTAGGGTCAGGCTAATGGTTAGCATTGAAATTGAAATGCCTGTGTCTTCCAGTGTGGGTTGGAAATTCAGTATTAGTGTAAGTACATAGGGAGGGGGTGGGATAATGTCAAATGTCCACACCTGGGTATTGTGATTAGGCCCAGTGCCTTAGTGTTAGGGTTAGGGTTAGGGTTAGGAGAAGGTTTAGGTTCAGGTTTCCAATTCATGTACCTGACGTTTGGAGTGTGGGTATGATTGTTAGGGTTAGGGTTCTTGTTTTCCTAAGGGTCATGTATAGGGCAGAAATAGTGGTACTTGAGGATGACTTATTGTTCTGGTAGGGTTAGGGCGAGGGTTAGGGTTCGGGTAAGGGTGATAGATAGCACTGAAATTGAAATGCCTGTGTCTTCCAGTGTGGGTTGGAAAGTTAGTATTAGCTTAAATTCGTGGGGAGGGGGAGTGATAAGGTAAAATGTCAAGCACCTGGGTATTGTGATTTGGCCCTGACTCTCAGGGTCAGGGTTAGGGTTAGGAGTAGGTTTAGGTTAGGGTTCCAATTCGTGTACATGACGTTTGGAGTGTGGATATGATTGTTAGGGTTAGGGATTTTCTTTTCATAAGGGTCATGAATAGTGCAGAAATAGCCGTATTTGAGGATGACTTATTGTTCTGTTAGGGTTAGGGTTAGGGTTAGGGTTAGGGTCAGGGTGATAGATAGCATTGAAATTGAAATGTGTGTGTCTTCCAGTGTGGGTTGCAAATTAAGAATTGGCCTAAGTTCGTGGGAAGGTGGAGGGATAAGGTAAAATGTCAAGCACCTGGGTATTGTGATTTGGCCGTGCCCCTCAGGGTTAGGGTTAGGGTTAGGAGTAGGTTTGGGTTAGGGTTCCAATTCGTGTACATGACGTTTGGAGTGTGGGGGTGATTGTTAGGGTTAGAGTTCTTCTTTTCGTAAGGGTCATGGATAGTGCAGAAATAGCCGTATTTGAGGATGACTTATTGTTCTGATAGGGTTAGGGCTACGGTTAGTATTGGGGTCAGGGTGATAGATAGCATTGAAATTGAAATGCCTGTGTCTTCCAGTGTGGGTTGGAAAGTTAGTATTAGCATAAGTTCGTGGGGAGGGGGAGGGATAATGTCAAATGTCAAGCACCTTGGTATTGTGATTTGGTACTGCGGTTTTGGGTAAGGGTTAGGAACAGGGTTCGGTTTAGGGTTCCCATTCATGTACCTGACATTTGGAGTGTGGTATGATTGTTAGGCTTAGGGTTCTTCTTTTCGTAAGGGTCATGGATAGGGCAAAAATAGCCCTACTTGAGGATGACTTATTGTTCTGGTAGGGTTAGGGTTAGGGTTAGGGTTAGGGTCAGGGTGATAGATGGCATTGAAATGGAAATGCCTGTGTCTTCCTGTGTGGGTTGGGAAGTTAGTATTAGCATAAGTTCGTGGGGAGGGGGAGGGATAATGTCAAATGTCAAGCACCTGGGTATTGTGATTTGTCCCAGGGCCTTAGGGTTAGGGTTAAGGTTAGGAAAAGGTTTAGGTTCAGGTTTCCAATTCATGTACCTGACGTTTGGAGTGTGGGTATGATTGTTAGGGTTAGGGTTCTTGTTTTCCTAAGGGTCATGTATAGGGCAGAAATAGCGGTACTTGAGGATGACTTATTGTTCTGGTAGGGTTAGGGCGAGGGTTAGGGTTAGGGTAAGGGTGATAGATAGCACTGAAATTGAAATGCCTGTGTCTTCCAGTTTGGGTTGGAAAGTTAGTATTAGCTTAAGTTCGTGGGGAGGGGGAGTGATAAGGTAAAATGTCAAGCACCTGGGTATTGTGATTTGGCCCTGACTCTCAGGGTTAGGGTTAGGGTTAGGAGTAGGTTTAGGTTAGGGTTCCAATTCGTGTACATGACGTTTGGAGTGTGGATATGATTGTTAGGGTTAGGGATTTTCTTTTCATAAGGGTCATGAATAGTGCAGAAATAGCCGTATTTGAGGATGACTTATTGTTCTGTTAGGGTTAGGGTTAGGGTTAGGGTTAGGGTCAGGGTGATAGATAGCATTGAAATTGAAATGTGTGTGTCTTCCAGTGTGGGTTGGAAATTAAGTATTGGCCTAAGTTCGTGGGAAGGTGGAGGGATAAGGTCAAACGTCAAGCACCTGGGTATTGTGATTTGGCCGTGCCCCTCAGGGTTAGGGTTAGGGTTAGGAGTAGGTTTGGGTTAGGGTTCCAATTCGTGTACATGACGTTTGGAGTGTGGGGGTGATTGTTAGGGTTAGAGTTCTTCTTTTCGTAAGGGTCATGGATAGTGCAGAAATAGCCGTATTTGAGGATGACTTATTGTTCGGATAGGGTTAGGGCTACGGTTAGTGTTGGGGTCAGGGTGATAGATAGCATTGAAATTGAAATGCCTGTGTCTTCCAGTGTGGGTTGGGAAGTTAGTATTAGTGTAAGTTTGCGGGGAGGGATAGGAATAATGTCAAATGTCAAGCACCTGGGTATTGTGATTTGGTCCAGCTGCTTTGGGTTAGGGTTAGGGTTAGGAGAAGGTTTAGGTTCGGGTTTCCAATTCATGTACCTGACGTTTGGAGTGTGGGTATGATTGTTAGGGTTAGGGTTCTTGTTTTCCTAAGTGTCATGGATAGGGCAGAAATAGCGGTACTTGAGGATGACTTATTATTCTGGTAGAGTTAGGGCGAGGGTTAGGGTTTGGGTAAGGCTCATAGATAGCATTGAAATTGAAATGCCTATGTCTTCCAGTTTGGGTTGGAAAGTTAGTATTAGCTTAAGTTCGTGGGGAGGGGGAGGGATAATGTCAAATGTCAAGCACCTGGGTATTGTGATTTGGCCCTGACGCTCAGGGTTAGGGTTAGGGTTAGGAGTTAGGGTTTGGGTTAGGAGTAGGTTTAGGTTAGGGTTCCAATTCGTGTACCTGACGTTTGCAGTGTGGGGATGATTGTTAGGGTTAGAGTTCTTCTTTTTGTAAGGGTCATGGATAGTGCAGAAATAGCCGGACTTGAGGATGACTTATTGTTCTGGTAGGGTTAGGGCTAGGGTTAGGGTTAGGGTCAGGGTGATGGATAGCATTGAAATTGAAATGACTGTGTCTTCCAGTGTGGGATGGAAGTTTAGTATTGCCGTCAGTTTGTGGGAAAGCGGAGGGAGAAGGTAAAATGTCAAGCACCTGGATATTGTGATTTGGTCCTGACTCTCAGGGTTAGGGTTAGGGTTAGGGTTAGGAGTAGGTTTAGGTTAGGGTTCCAATTCGTGTACCTGATGTTTGGAGTGTGGGTACGATTGTTAGGGTTAGGGTTTTTCTTTTCGTAAGGGTCATGGATAGGGCAGAAATAGCGTTACTCGAGGATGACTTATTGTTCTGGAAGGGTTATGGCTAGGGTTAGGCTTAGGGTCAGGGCGATACATAGCATTGAAATTGAAATGACTGTGTCTTCCAGTGTGGGTTGGAAAGTCAGTATTAGCTTACGTTCGTGGGGAGGGGGTGGGATCATGTCAAATGTCAAGCGCCTGGGTATTTTGATTTGGTCCTGCCCCTCAGGGTTAGGGTTTGGGTTAGGAGTAGGTTTAGGTTAGGGTTCCAATCCGTGTACCTGACGTTTGGAGTGTGGGGATGATTGTTAGGGTTAGAGTTCTTCTTTTTGTAAGGGTCATGGATAGTGCAGAAATAGCCGTACTTGAGGATGACTTATTGTTCTGGTAGGGTTAGGGCTAGGGTTAGGGTTAGGGTCAGGGTGATGGATAGCATTGAAATTGAAATGACTGTGTCTTCCAGTGTGGGTTTGAAATTTAGTATTGGCATAAGTTCATAGGAAGAGGGAGGGATAAGGTCAAATGTCAAGCACCTGGGTATTGTGATTTGGTGCTGCGGCTTTGGGTTAGGGTTAGGGTAAGGAGTAGCCTTAGGTTCAGGGTTCCAATTCGTGTACCTGACGTTTGGAGTGTGGGTATGATTGTTAGGGTTAGGGTTTTCTTTTCGTAAGCGTCATGAATAGTGCAGAAATAGCCGTACTTGAGGATGCCTCATTGTTCTGGTAGGGTTAGGGCTAGGGTTAGGGTTAGGGTCAGGGTGATGGATAGCATTGAAATTGAAATACCTGTGTCTTCCAGTGTGGGTTGGAAAGTTAGTATTAGCATAAGTTCGTGGGGAGGGGGAGGGATAATGTCAAATGTCAAGCACCTTGGTATTGTGATTTGGTACTGCGGTTTTGGGTAAGGGTTAGGAACAGGGTTCGGTTTAGGGTTCCCATTCATGTACCTGACATTTGGAGTGTGGTATGATTGTTAGGCTTAGTGTTCTTCCTTTTGTAAGGGTCATGGATCGGGCAAAAATAGCCGTACTTGAGGATGACTTATTGTTCTGGTAGGGTTAGGGTTAGGGTTAGGGTTAGGGTCAGGGTGATAGATGGCATTGAAATGGAAATGCCTGTGTCTTCCTGTGTGGGTTGGGAAGTTAGTATTAGCATAAGTTCGTGGGGAGGGGGAGGGATAATGTCAAATGTCAAGCACCTGGGTATTGTGATTTGTCCCAGGGCCTCAGGGTTAGGGTTAAGGTTAGGAAAAGGTTTAGGTTCAGGTTTCCAATTCATGTACCTGACGTTTGGAGTGTGGGTATGATTGTTAGGGTTAGGGTTCTTCTTTTCCTAAGGGTCATGGATAGTGCACAAATAGCGGTACTTGACGATGGCTTATTGATATGGTAGGGTTAGGCCGAGGGTTCGGGTTAGGGTCAGGGTGATAGATAGCATAGAAATTGAAATGCCTGTGTCTTCCAGGGTGGGATGGAAATTTAGTATTGCCGTAAGTTCTTGGGGAGGGGGAGGGATAATGTCAAATGTCAAGCACCTGGGTATTGTGATTTGGCCCGGCGCCTTAGGGTTAGGGTTAGGAGTAGGTTTAGGTTCAGGGCTCCAATTCATGTACCTGACGTTTGGAGTGTGGGTATGATTGTCAGGGTTAGGGTTCTTCTTTTCGTAAGGGTCTTGATAGTGCACAAATAGCGGTACTTGAGGATGGCTTATTGATCTGATAGGGTTAGGGATAGGGTTGGGGTTAGGGTCAGGGGGATAGATAGCATTGAAATTGAAATGCCTGTGTCTTCCAGTGTGGGATGGAAATTTAGAATTGCCGTAAGTTTGTGGGGAGGGGGAGGGATAGTGTCAAATGTCAAGCACCTGGGTATTTTGATTTGGTCCTGAGGCTTTGGGTTAGGGTTAGGGTATGGAGTACGTTTAGCTTCAGGGATTCAATTTATGTACCTGACCTTTGGAGTGTGGGTATGATTGTTAGAGTTAGGGTTCTTCTTTTCGTAAGGGTCATGGATAATGCAGAAAGAGCAGGACTTGAGGATGACTCACTGTTCTGATAGGGTTAGGCCTAGGGTTAGGGTTAGGGTCAGGGTGATAGATAGCATTGAAATTGAAATGCCGGTGTCTTCCAGTGTGGGTTGGGAAGTTAGTATTAGCATAAGTTTGTGGGGAGGGGTAGGAATAATGTCAAATGTCAAGCACCTGCGTATTGTGATTTGGTCTTGCAGCTTTGGGTTAGGGTTAGGGTTAGGAGAAGGTTTAGGTTCAGGTTTCAAATTCATATACCTGACGTTTGGAGTGTGGGTATGATTGTCAGGGTTAGGGTTCTTCTTTTCGTAAGGGTCTTGATAGTGCACAAATAGCCGTACTTGAGGATGACTTATTGTTCTGGTAGGGTTAGGGCTAGGGTTAGGGTTAGGGTCAGGGTGATGGATAGCATTGAAATTGAAATGCCTGTGTCTTCCAGAGTGGGTTCGGAAGTTAGTATTAGCGTAAGTTCGTGGGGAGGGGGAGGGACAATGTCAAATGTCAAGCACCTGGGTATTGTGATTTGGTCCTGTGGCTTTGGGTTAGGGTTAGGGTAAGGAGTAGGTTTAGCTTCAGGGTTCCAATTCATGTACCTGACGTTTGGAGTGTGGGTATGATTGTTAGGGTTAGGGTTCTTCTTTTCGTAAGGGTCATGGATAATGCAGAAAGATCGGGACTTGAGGATGACTCATTGTTCTGGTAGGGTTAGGGCTAGGGTTAGGGTTAGGGTCAGGGTGATGGATAGCATTGAAATTGAAATGCCTGTGTCTTCCAGTGTGGGATGGAACTTTAGTATTGCCGTCAGTTTGTGGGAAAGGGGAGTGATAAGGTAAAATGTCAAGCACCTGGATATTGTGATTTGGTCCTGACTCTCAGGGTTAGGGTTAGGGTTAGGAGTAGGTTTAGGTTACGGTTCCAATTCGTGTACCTGACGTTTGGAGTGTGGGTACGATTGTTAGGGTTAGCGTTCTTCTTTTCGTAAGGGTCATGGATAGGGCAGAAATAGCGTTACTTGAGGATGACTTATTGTTCTGGAAGGGTTATGGCTAGGGTTAGGCTTAGGGTCAGGGCGATACATAGCATTGAAATTGAAATGACTGTGTCTTCCAGTGTGGGTTGGAAAGTCAGTATTAGCTTACGTTCGTGGGGAGGGGGTGGGATCATGTCAAATGTCAAGCACCTGGGTATTTTGATTTGGTCCTGCCCCTCAGGGTTAGGGTTTCGGTTAGTAGTAGGTTTAGGTTAGGGTTCCAATTCGTGTACCTGACGTTTGGAGTGTGGGGCTGATTGTTAGGGTTAGAGTTCTTCTTTTTGTAAGGGTCATGGATAGTGCAGAAATAGCCGTACTTGAGGATGACTTATTGTTCTGGTAGGGTTAGGGCTAGGGTTAGGGTTAGGGTCAGGGTGATGGATAGCATTGAAATTGAAATGCCTGTGTCTTCCAGTGTGGGTTGGGAAGTTAGTATTAGCGTAAGTTCGTGGGGAGGGGGAGGGATAATGTCAAATGTCAAGCACCTGGGTATTGTGATTTGGTCCTGTGGCTTTGGGTTAGGGTTAGGGTAAGGAGTAGGTTTAGCTTCAGGGTTCCAATTCATGTACCTGACGTTTGTAGTGTGGGTATGATTGTTAGGGTTAGGGTTCTTCTTTTCGTAAGGGTCATGGATAATGCAGAAAGATCGGGACTTGAGGATGACTCATTGTTCTGGTAGGGTTAGGGCTAGGGTTAGGGTTAGGGTCAGGGTAATGGTTAGCATTGAAATTGAAATGCCTGTGTCTTCCAGTGTGGGTTGGAAATTCAGTATTAGTGTAAGTACATAGGGAGGGGGTGGGATAATGTCAAATGTCCACACCTGGGTATTGTGATTAGGCCCAGTGCCTTAGTGTTAGGGTTAGGGTTAGGGTTAGGAGAAGGTTTAGGTTCAGGTTTCCAATTCATGTACCTGACGTTTGGAGTGTGGGTATGATTGTTAGGGTTAGGGTTCTTGTTTTCCTAAGGGTCATGTATAGGGCAGAAATAGTGGTACTTGAGGATGACTTATTGTTCTGGTAGGGTTAGGGCGAGGGTTAGGGTTCGGGTAAGGGTGATAGATAGCACTGAAATTGAAATGCCTGTGTCTTCCAGTGTGGGTTGGAAAGTTAGTATTAGCTTAAATTCGTGGGGAGGGGGAGTGATAAGGTAAAATGTCAAGCACCTGGGTATTGTGATTTGGCCCTGACTCTCAGGGTCAGGGTTAGGGTTAGGAGTAGGTTTAGGTTAGGGTTCCAATTCGTGTACATGACGTTTGGAGTGTGGATATGATTGTTAGGGTTAGGGATTTTCTTTTCATAAGGGTCATGAATAGTGCAGAAATAGCCGTATTTGAGGATGACTTATTGTTCTGTTAGGGTTAGGGTTAGGGTTAGGGTTAGGGTCAGGGTGATAGATAGCATTGAAATTGAAATGTGTGTGTCTTCCAGTGTGGGTTGCAAATTAAGAATTGGCCTAAGTTCGTGGGAAGGTGGAGGGATAAGGTAAAATGTCAAGCACCTGGGTATTGTGATTTGGCCGTGCCCCTCAGGGTTAGGGTTAGGGTTAGGAGTAGGTTTGGGTTAGGGTTCCAATTCGTGTACATGACGTTTGGAGTGTGGGGGTGATTGTTAGGGTTAGAGTTCTTCTTTTTGTAAGGGTCATGGATAGTGCAGAAATAGCCGTATTTGAGGATGACTTATTGTTCTGATAGGGTTAGGGCTACGGTTAGTGTTGGGGTCAGGGTGATAGATAGCATTGAAATTGAAATGCCTGTGTCTTCCAGTGTGGGTTGGAAAGTTAGTATTAGCATAAGTTCGTGGGGAGGGGGAGGGATAATGTCAAATGTCAAGCACCTTGGTATTGTGATTTGGTACTGCGGTTTTGGGTAAGGGTTAGGAACAGGGTTCGGTTTAGGGTTCCCATTCATGTACCTGACATTTGGAGTGTGGTATGACTGTTAGGCTTAGGGTTCTTCTTTTCGTAAGGGTCATGGATAGGGCAAAAATAGCCCTACTTGAGGATGACTTATTGTTCTGGTAGGGTTAGGGTTAGGGTTAGGGTTAGGGTTAGGATCAGGGTGATAGATGGCATTGAAATGGAAATGCCTGTGTCTTCCTGTGTGGGTTGGGAAGTTAGTATTAGCATAAGTTCGTGGGGAGGGGGAGGGATAATGTCAAATGTCAAGCACCTGGGTATTGTGATTTGTCCCAGGGCCTTAGGGTTAGGGTTAAGGTTAGGAAAAGGTTTAGGTTCAGGTTTCCAATTCATGTACCTGACGTTTGGAGTGTGGGTATGATTGTTAGGGTTAGGGTTCTTGTTTTCCTAAGGGTCATGTATAGGGCAGAAATAGCGGTACTTGAGGATGACTTATTGTTCTGGTAGGGTTAGGGCGAGGGTTAGGGTTAGGGTAAGGGTGATAGATAGCACTGAAATTGAAATGCCTGTGTCTTCCAGTGTGGGTTGGAAAGTTAGTATTAGCTTAAGTTCGTGGGGAGGGGGAGTGATAAGGTAAAATGTCAAGCACCTGGGTATTGTGATTTGGCCCTGACTCTCAGGGTTAGGGTTAGGGTTAGGAGTAGGTTTAGGTTAGGGTTCCAATTCGTGTACATGACGTTTGGAGTGTGGATATGATTGTTAGGGTTAGGGATTTTCTTTTCGTAAGGGTCATTGGATAGTGCAGAAATAGCGGTACTTGAGGATGACTTATTGTTCTGGTAGGGTTAGGGCTAGGGTTAGGGTTAGGGTCAGGGTGATGGATAGCATTGAAATTGAAATGCCTGTGTCTTCCAGTGTGGGTTGGAACTTTAGTATTGCCGTCAGTTTGTGGGAAAGGGGAGTGATAAGGTAAAATGTCAAGCACCTGGATATTGTGATTTGGTCCTGACTCTCAGGGTTAGGGTTAGGGTTAGGAGTAGGTTTGGGTTAGGGTTCCAATTCGTGTACATGACGTTTGGAGTGTGGGGGTGATTGTTAGGGTTAGAGTTCTTCTTTTCGTAAGGGTCATGGATAGTGCAGAAATAGCCGTATTTGAGGATGACTTATTGTTCGGATAGGGTTAGGGCTACGGTTAGTGTTGGGGTCAGGGTGATAGATAGCATTGAAATTGAAATGCCTGTGTCTTCCAGTGTGGGTTGGGAAGTTAGTATTAGTGTAAGTTTGCGGGGAGGGATAGGAATAATGTCAAATGTCAAGCACCTGGGTATTGTGATTTGGTCCAGCTGCTTTGGGTTAGGGTTAGGGTTAGGAGAAGGTTTAGGTTCGGGTTTCCAATTCATGTACCTGACGTTTGGAGTGTGGGTATGATTGTTAGGGTTAGGGTTCTTGTTTTCCTAAGTGTCATGGATAGGGCAGAAATAGCGGTACTTGAGGATGACTTATTATTCTGGTAGGGTTAGGGCGAGGGTTAGGGTTTGGGTAAGGCTCATAGATAGCATTGAAATTGAAATGCCTATGTCTTCCAGTTTGGGTTGGAAAGTTAGTATTAGCTTAAGTTCGTGGGGAGGGGGAGGGATAATGTCAAATGTCAAGCACCTGGGTATTGTGATTTGGCCCTGACGCTCAGGGTTAGGGTTAGGGTTAGGAGTTAGGGTTTGGGTTAGGAGTAGGTTTAGGTTAGGGTTCCAATTCGTGTACCTGACGTTTGCAGTGTGGGGATGATTGTTAGGGTTAGAGTTCTTCTTTTTGTAAGGGTCATGGATAGTGCAGAAATAGCCGGACTTGAGGATGACTTATTGTTCTGGTAGGGTTAGGGCTAGGGTTAGGGTTAGGGTCAGGGTGATGGATAGCATTGAAATTGAAATGACTGTGTCTTCCAGTGTGGGATGGAAATTTAGTATTGCCGTCAGTTTGTGGGGAGCGGAGGGAGAAGGTAAAATGTCAAGCACCTGGATATTGTGATTTGGTCCTGACTCTCAGGGTTAGGGTTAGGGTTAGGGTTAGGAGTAGGTTTAGGTTAGGGTTCCAATTCGTGTACCTGATGTTTGGAGTGTGGGTACGATTGTTAGGGTTAGGGTTTTTCTTTTCGTAAGGGTCATGGATAGGGCAGAAATAGCGTTACTCGAGGATGACTTATTGTTCTGGAAGGGTTATGGCTAGGGTTAGGCTTAGGGTCAGGGCGATACATAGCATTGAAATTGAAATGACTGTGTCTTCCAGTGTGGGTTGGAAAGTCAGTATTAGCTTACCTTCGTGGGGAGGGGGTGGGATCATGTCAAATGTCAAGCGCCTGGGTATTTTGATTTGGTCCTGCCCCTCAGGGTTAGGGTTTGGGTTAGGAGTAGGTTTAGGTTAGGGTTCCAATCCGTGTACCTGACGTTTGGAGTGTGGGGATGATTGTTAGGGTTAGAGTTCTTCTTTTTGTAAGGGTCATGGATAGTGCAGAAATAGCCGTACTTGAGGATGACTTATTGTTCTGGTAGGGTTAGGGCTAGGGTTAGGGTTAGGGTCAGGGTGATGGATAGCATTGAAATTGAAATGACTGTGTCTTCCAGTGTGGGTTTGAAATTTAGTATTGGCATAAGTTCATAGGAAGAGGGAGGGATAAGGTCAAATGTCAAGCACCTGGGTATTGTGATTTGGTGCTGCGGCTTTGGGTTAGGGTTAGGGTAAGGAGTAGCCTTAGGTTCAGGGTTCCAATTCGTGTACCTGACGTTTGGAGTGTGGGTATGATTGTTAGGGTTAGGGTTTTTCTTTTCGTAAGCGTCATGAATAGTGCAGAAATAGCCGTACTTGAGGATGCCTCATTGTTCTGGTAGGGTTAGGGCTAGGGTTAGGGTTAGGGTCAGGGTGATGGATAGCTTTGAAATTGAAATGCCTGTGTCTTCCAGTGTGGGTTGGAAAGTTAGTATTAGCATAAGTTCGTGGGGAGGGGGAGGGATAATGTCAAATGTCAAGCACCTTGGTATTGTGATTTGGTACTGCGGTTTTGGGTAAGGGTTAGGAACAGGGTTCGGTTTAGGGTTCCCATTCATGTACCTGACATTTGGAGTGTGGTATGATTGTTAGGCTTAGTGTTCTTCCTTTTGTAAGGGTCATGGATCGGGCAAAAATAGCCGTACTTGAGGATGACTTATTGTTCTGGTAGGGTTAGGGTTAGGGTTAGGGTTAGGGTCAGGGTGATAGATGGCATTGAAATGGAAATGCCTGTGTCTTCCTGTGTGGGTTGGGAAGTTAGTATTAGCATAAGTTCGTGGGGAGGGGGAGGGATAATGTCAAATGTCAAGCACCTGGGTATTGTGATTTGTCCCAGGGCCTCAGGGTTAGGGTTAAGGTTAGGAAAAGGTTTAGGTTCAGGTTTCCAATTCATGTACCTGACGTTTGGAGTGTGGGTATGATTGTTAGGGTTAGGGTTCTTCTTTTCCTAAGGGTCATGGATAGTGCACAAATAGCGGTACTTGACGATGGCTTATTGATATGGTAGGGTTAGGCCGAGGGTTCGGGTTAGGGTCAGGGTGATAGATAGCATAGAAATTGAAATGCCTGTGTCTTCCAGGGTGGGATGGAAATTTAGTATTGCCGTAAGTTCTTGGGGAGGGGGAGGGATAATGTCAAATGTCAAGCACCTGGGTATTGTGATTTGGCCCGGCGCCTTAGGGTTAGGGTTAGGAGTAGGTTTAGGTTCAGGGCTCCAATTCATGTACCTGACGTTTGGAGTGTGGGTATGATTGTCAGGGTTAGGGTTCTTCTTTTCGTAAGGGTCTTGATAGTGCACAAATAGCGGTACTTGAGGATGGCTTATTGATCTGATAGGGTTAGGGATAGGGTTGGGGTTAGGGTCAGGGGATAGATAGCATTGAAATTGAAATGCCTGTGTCTTCCAGTGTGGGATGGAAATTTAGAATTGCCGTAAGTTTGTGGGGAGGGGGAGGGATAGTGTCAAATGTCAAGCACCTGGGTATTTTGATTTGGTCCTGAGGCTTTGGGTTAGGGTTAGGGTATGGAGTACGTTTAGCTTCAGGGATTCAATTTATGTACCTGACCTTTGGAGTGTGGGTATGATTGTTAGAGTTAGGGTTCTTCTTTTCGTAAGGGTCATGGATAATGCAGAAAGAGCAGGACTTGAGGATGACTCACTGTTCTGATAGGGTTAGGCCTAGGGTTAGGGTTAGGGTCAGGGTGATAGATAGCATTGAAATTGAAATGCCGGTGTCTTCCAGTGTGGGTTGGGAAGTTAGTATTAGCATAAGTTTGTGGGGAGGGGTAGGAATAATGTCAAATGTCAAGCACCTGCGTATTGTGATTTGGTCTTGCAGCTTTGGGTTAGGGTTAGGGTTAGGAGAAGGTTTAGGTTCAGGTTTCCAATTCATATACCTGACGTTTGGAGTGTGGGTATGATTGTTAGGGTTAGGGTTCTTCTTTTCGTAAGGGTCTTGGATAGTGCACAAATAGCGGTACTTGAGGATGACTTATTGTTCTGGTAGGGTTAGGGCTAGGGTTAGGGTTAGGGTCAGGGTGATGGATAGCATTGAAATTGAAATGCCTGTGTCTTCCAGTGTGGATGGAACTTTAGTATTGCCGTCAGTTTGTGGGAAAGGGGAGTGATAAGGTAAAATGTCAAGCACCTGGATATTGTGATTTGGTCCTGACTCTCAGGGTTAGGGTTAGGGTTAGGAGTAGGTTTAGGTTAGGGTTCCAATTCGTGTACCTGACGTTTGGAGTGTGGGTACGATTGTTAGGGTTAGCGTTCTTCTTTTCGTAAGGGTCATGGATAGGGCAGAAATAGCGTTACTTGAGGATGACTTATTGTTCTGGAAGGGTTATGGCTAGGGTTAGGCTTAGGGTCAGGGCGATACATAGCATTGAAATTGAAATGACTGTGTCTTCCAGTGTGGGTTGGAAGTCAGTATTAGCTTACGTTCGTGGGGAGGGGGTGGGATCATGTCAAATGTCAAGCACCTGGGTATTTTGATTTGGTCCTGCCCCTCAGGGTTAGGGTTTCGGTTAGTAGTAGGTAGGTTAGAGGGTTCCAATTCGTGTACCTGACGTTTGGAGTGTGGGGCTGATTGTTAGGGTTAGAGTTCTTCTTTTTGTAAGGGTCATGGATAGTGCAGAAATAGCCGTACTTGAGGATGACTTATTGTTCTGGTAGGGTTAGGGCTAGGGTTAGGGTTAGGGTCAGGGTGATGGATAGCATTGAAATTGAAATGCCTGTGTCTTCCAGTGTGGGTTGGGAAGTTAGTATTAGCGTAAGTTCGTGGGGAGGGGGAGGGACAATGTCAAATGTCAAGCACCTGGGTATTGTGATTTGGTCCTGTGGCTTTGGGTTAGGGTTAGGGTAAGGAGTAGGTTTAGCTTCAGGGTTCCAATTCATGTACCTGACGTTTGGAGTGTGGGTATGATTGTTAGGGTTAGGGTTCTTCTTTTCGTAAGGGTCATGGATAATGCAGAAAGATCGGGACTTGAGGATGACTCATTGTTCTGGTAGGGTTAGGGCTAGGGTTAGGGTTAGGGTCAGGCTAATGGTTAGCATTGAAATTGAAATGCCTGTGTCTTCCAGTGTGGGTTGGAAATTCAGTATTAGTGTAAGTACATAGGGAGGGGGTGGGATAATGTCAAATGTCCACACCTGGGTATTGTGATTAGGCCCAGTGCCTTAGTGTTAGGGTTAGGGTTAGGGTTAGGAGAAGGTTTAGGTTCAGGTTTCCAATTCATGTACCTGACGTTTGGAGTGTGGGTATGATTGTTAGGGTTAGGGTTCTTGTTTTCCTAAGGGTCATGTATAGGGCAGAAATAGTGGTACTTGAGGATGACTTATTGTTCTGGTAGGGTTAGGGCGAGGGTTAGGGTTCGGGTAAGGGTGATAGATAGCACTGAAATTGAAATGCCTGTGTCTTCCAGTGTGGGTTGGAAAGTTAGTATTAGCTTAATTCGTGGGGAGGGGGAGTGATAAGGTAAAATGTCAAGCACCTGGGTATTGTGATTTGGCCCTGACTCTCAGGGTAGGGTTAGGGTTAGGAGTAGGTTTAGGTTAGGGTTCCAATTCGTGTACATGACGTTTGGAGTGTGGATATGATTGTTAGGGTTAGGGATTTTCTTTTCATAAGGGTCATGAATAGTGCAGAAATAGCCGTATTTGAGGATGACTTATTGTTCTGTTAGGGTTAGGGTTAGGGTTAGGGTTAGGGTCAGGGTGATAGATAGCATTGAAATTGAAATGTGTGTGTCTTCCAGTGTGGGTTGCAAATTAAGAATTGGCCTAAGTTCGTGGGAAGGTGGAGGGATAAGGTAAAATGTCAAGCACCTGGGTATTGTGATTTGGCCGTGCCCCTCAGGGTTAGGGTTAGGGTTAGGAGTAGGTTTGGGTTAGGGTTCCAATTCGTGTACATGACGTTTGGAGTGTGGGGGTGATTGTTAGGGTTAGAGTTCTTCTTTTCGTAAGGGTCATGGATAGTGCAGAAATAGCCGTATTTGAGGATGACTTATTGTTCTGATAGGGTTAGGGCTACGGTTAGTATTGGGGTCAGGGTGATAGATAGCATTGAAATTGAAATGCCTGTGTGTCTTCAGTGTGGGTTGGAAAGTTAGTATTAGCATAAGTTCGTGGGGAGGGGGAGGGATAATGTCAAATGTCAAGCACCTTGGTATTGTGATTTGGTACTGCGGTTTTGGGTAAGGGTTAGGAACAGGGTTCGGTTTAGGGTTCCCAATTCATGTACCTGACATTTGGAGTGTGGTATGATTGTTAGGCTTAGGGTTCTTCTTTTCGTAAGGGTCATGGATAGGGCAAAAATAGCCCTACTTGAGGATGACTTATTGTTCTGGTAGGGTTAGGGTTAGGGTTAGGGTTAGGGTCAGGGTGATAGATGGCATTGAAATGGAAATGCCTGTGTCTTCCTGTGTGGGTTGGGAAGTTAGTATTAGCATAAGTTCGTGGGGAGGGGGAGGGATAATGTCAAATGTCAAGCACCTGGGTATTGTGATTTGTCCCAGGCCTTAGGGTTAGGGTTAAGGTTAGGAAAAGGTTTAGGTTCAGGTTTCCAATTCATGTACCTGACGTTTGGAGTGTGGTATGATTGTTAGGGTTAGGGTTCTTGTTTTCCTAAGGGTCATGTATAGGGCAGAAATAGCGGTACTTGAGGATGACTTATTGTTCTGGTAGGGTTAGGGCGAGGGTTAGGGTTAGGGTAAGGGTGATAGATAGCACTGAAATTGAAATGCCTGTGTCTTCCAGTTTGGGTTGGAAAGTTAGTATTAGCTTAAGTTCGTGGGAGGGGGAGGGATAAGGTAAAATGTCAAGCACCTGGGTATTGTGATTTGGCCCTGACTCTCAGGGTTAGGGTTAGGGTTAGGAGTAGGTTTAGGTTAGGGTTCCAATTCGTGTACATGACGTTTGGAGTGTGGATATGATTGTTAGGGTTAGGGATTTTCTTTTCATAAGGGTCATGAATAGTGCAGAAATAGCCGTATTTGAGGATGACTTATTGTTCTGTTAGGGTTAGGGATAGGGTTAGGGTTAGGGTCAGGGTGATAGATAGCATTGAAATTGAAATGCCTGTGTCTTCCAGTGTGGGTTGGAAATTAGAATTGGCCTAAGTTCGTGGGAAGGGGAGGGATAAGGTCAAATGTCAAGCACCTGGGTATTGTGATTTGGCCGTGCCCCTCAGGGTTAGGGTTAGGGTTAGGAGTAGGTTTGGGTTAGGGTTCCAATTCGTGTACATGACGTTTGGAGTGTGGGGGTGATTGTTAGGGTTAGAGTTCTTCTTTTCGTAAGGGTCATGGATAGTGCAGAAATAGCCGTATTTGAGGATGACTTATTGTTCGGATAGGGTTAGGGCTACGGTTAGTGTTGGGGTCAGGGTGATAGATAGCATTGAAATTGAAATGCCTGTGTCTTCCAGTGTGGGTTGGGAAGTTAGTATTAGTGTAAGTTTGCGGGGAGGGATAGGAATAATGTCAAATGTCAAGCACCTGGGTATTGTGATTTGGTCCAGCTGCTTCGGGTTAGGGTTAGGGTTAGGAGAAGGTTTAGGTTCGGGTTTCCAATTCATGTACCTGACGTTTGGAGTGTGGGTATGATTGTTAGGGTTAGGGTTCTTGTTTTCCTAAGTGTCATGGATAGGGCAGAAATAGCGGTACTTGAGGATGACTTATTATTCTGGTAGAGTTAGGGCGAGGGTTAGGGTTTGGGTAAGGCTCATAGATAGCATTGAAATTGAAATGCCTATGTCTTCCAGTTTGGGTTGGAAAGTTAGTATTAGCTTAAGTTCGTGGGGAGGGGGAGGGATAATGTCAAATGTCAAGCACCTGGGTATTGTGATTTGGCCCTGACGCTCAGGGTTAGGGTTAGGGTTAGGAGTTAGGGTTTGGGTTAGGAGTAGGTTTAGGTTAGGGTTCCAATTCGTGTACCTGACGTTTGCAGTGTGGGGATGATTGTTAGGGTTAGAGTTCTTCTTTTTGTAAGGGTCATGGATAGTGCAGAAATAGCCGGACTTGAGGATGACTTATTGTTCTGGTAGGGTTAGGGCTAGGGTTAGGGTTAGGGTCAGGGTGATGGATAGCATTGAAATTGAAATGACTGTGTCTTCCAGTGTGGGATGGAAGTTTAGTATTGCCGTCAGTTTGTGGGAAAGCGGAGGGATAAGGTAAAATGTCAAGCACCTGGATATTGTGATTTGGTCCTGACTCTCAGGGTTAGGGTTAGGGTTAGGGTTAGGAGTAGGTTTAGGTTAGGGTTCCAATTCGTGTACCTGATGTTTGGAGTGTGGGTACGATTGTTAGGGTTAGGGTTTTTCTTTTCGTAAGGGTCATGGATAGGGCAGAAATAGCGTTACTCGAGGATGACTTATTGTTCTGGAAGGGTTATGGGCTAGGGTTAGGCTTAGGGTCAGGGCGATACATAGCATTGAAATTGAAATGACTGTGTCTTCCAGTGTGGGTTGGAAAGTCAGTATTAGCTTACGTTCGTGGGGAGGGGGTGGGATCATGTCAAATGTCAAGCGCCTGGGTATTTTGATTTGGTCCTGCCCCTCAGGGTTAGGGTTTGGGTTAGGAGTAGGTTTAGGTTAGGGTTCCAATCCGTGTACCTGACGTTTGGAGTGTGGGGATGATTGTTAGGGTTAGAGTTCTTCTTTTTGTAAGGGTCATGGATAGTGCAGAAATAGCCGTACTTGAGGATGACTTATTGTTCTGGTAGGGTTAGGGCTAGGGTTAGGGTTAGGGTCAGGGTGATGGATAGCATTGAAATTGAAATGACTGTGTCTTCCAGTGTGGGTTTGAAATTTAGTATTGGCATAAGTTCATAGGAAGAGGGAGGGATAAGGTCAAATGTCAAGCACCTGGGTATTGTGATTTGGTGCTGCGGCTTTGGGTTAGGGTTAGGGTAAGGAGTAGCCTTAGGTTCAGGGTTCCAATTCGTGTACCTGACGTTTGGAGTGTGGGTATGATTGTTAGGGTTAGGGTTTTTCTTTTCGTAAGCGTCATGAATAGTGCAGAAATAGCCGTACTTGAGGATGCCTCATTGTTCTGGTAGGGTTAGGGCTAGGGTTAGGGTTAGGGTCAGGGTGATGGATAGCATTGAAATTGAAATACCTGTGTCTTCCAGTGTGGGTTGGAAAGTTAGTATTAGCATAAGTTCGTGGGGAGGGGGAGGGATAATGTCAAATGTCAAGCACCTTGGTATTGTGATTTGGTACTGCGGTTTTGGGTAAGGGTTAGGAACAGGGTTCGGTTTAGGGTTCCCATTCATGTACCTGACATTTGGAGTGTGGTATGATTGTTAGGCTTAGTGTTCTTCCTTTTGTAAGGGTCATGGATCGGGCAAAAATAGCCGTACTTGAGGATGACTTATTGTTCTGGTAGGGTTAGGGTTAGGGTTAGGGTTAGGGTCAGGGTGATAGATGGCATTGAAATGGAAATGCCTGTGTCTTCCTGTGTGGGTTGGGAAGTTAGCATTAGCATAAGTTCGTGGGGAGGGGGAGGGATAATGTCAAATGTCAAGCACCTGGGTATTGTGATTTGTCCCAGGGCCTCAGGGTTAGGGTTAAGGTTAGGAAAAGGTTTAGGTTCAGGTTTCCAATTCATGTACCTGACGTTTGGAGTGTGGGTATGATTGTTAGGGTTAGGGTTCTTCTTTTCCTAAGGGTCATGGATAGTGCACAAATAGCGGTACTTGACGATGGCTTATTGATATGGTAGGGTTAGGCCGAGGGTTCGGGTTAGGGTCAGGGTGATAGATAGCATAGAAATTGAAATGCCTGTGTCTTCCAGGGTGGGATGGAAATTTAGTATTGCCGTAAGTTCTTGGGGAGGGGGAGGGATAATGTCAAATGTCAAGCACCTGGGTATTGTGATTTGGCCCGGCGCCTTAGGGTTAGGGTTAGGAGTAGGTTTAGGTTCAGGGCTCCAATTCATGTACCTGACGTTTGGAGTGTGGGTATGATTGTCAGGGTTAGGGTTCTTCTTTTCGTAAGGGTCTTGATAGTGCACAAATAGCGGTACTTGAGGATGGCTTATTGATCTGATAGGGTTAGGGATAGGGTTGGGGTTAGGGTCAGGGGGATAGATAGCATTGAAATTGAAATGCCTGTGTCTTCCAGTGTGGGATGGAAATTTAGAATTGCCGTAAGTTTGTGGGGAGGGGGAGGGATAGTGTCAAATGTCAAGCACCTGGGTATTTTGATTTGGTCCTGAGGCTTTGGGTTAGGGTTAGGGTATGGAGTACGTTTAGCTTCAGGGATTCAATTTATGTACCTGACCTTTGGAGTGTGGGTATGATTGTTAGAGTTAGGGTTCTTCTTTTCGTAAGGGTCATGGATAATGCAGAAAGAGCAGGACTTGAGGATGACTCACTGTTCTGATAGGGTTAGGCCTAGGGTTAGGGTTAGGGTCAGGGTGATAGATAGCATTGAAATTGAAATGCCGGTGTCTTCCAGTGTGGGTTGGGAAGTTAGTATTAGCATAAGTTTGTGGGGAGGGGTAGGAATAATGTCAAATGTCAAGCACCTGCGTATTGTGATTTGGTCTTGCAGCTTTGGGTTAGGGTTAGGGTTAAGAGAAGGTTTAGGTTCAGGTTTCCAATTCATATACCTGACGTTTGGAGTGTGGGTATGATTGTTAGGGTTAGGGTTCTTCTTTTCGTAAGGGTCTTGGATAGTGCACAAATAGCGGTACTTGAGGATGACTTATTGTTCTGGTAGGGTTAGGGCTAGGGTTAGGGTTAGGGTCAGGGTGATGGATAGCATTGAAATTGAAATGCCTGTGTCTTCCAGTGTGGGATGGAACTTTAGTATTGCCGTCAGTTTGTGGGAAAGGGGAGTGATAAGGTAAAATGTCAAGCACCTGGATATTGTGATTTGGTCCTGACTCTCAGGGTTAGGGTTAGGGTTAGGAGTAGGTTTAGGTTAGGGTTCCAATTCGTGTACCTGACGTTTGGAGTGTGGGTACGATTGTTAGGGTTAGCGTTTTTCTTTTCGTAAGGGTCATGGATAGGGCAGAAATAGCGTTACTTGAGGATGACTTATTGTTCTGGAAGGGTTATGGCTAGGGTTAGGCTTAGGGTCAGGGCGATACATAGCATTGAAATTGAAATGACTGTGTCTTCCAGTGTGGGTTGGAAAGTCAGTATTAGCTTACGTTCGTGGGGAGGGGGGGGATCATGTCAAATGTCAAGCACCTGGGTATTTTGATTTGGTCCTGCCCCTCAGGGTTAGGGTTTCGGTTAGTAGTAGGTTTAGGTTAGGGTTCCAATTCGTGTACCTGACGTTTGGAGTGTGGGGCTGATTGTTAGGGTTAGAGTTCTTCTTTTTGTAAGGGTCATGGATAGTGCAGAAATAGCCGTACTTGAGGATGACTTATTGTTCTGGTAGGGTTAGGGCTAGGGTTAGGGTTAGGGTCAGGGTGATGGATAGCATTGAAATTGAAATGCCTGTGTCTTCCAGTGTGGGTTGGGAAGTTAGTATTAGCGTAAGTTCGTGGGGAGGGGGAGGGACAATGTCAAATGTCAAGCACCTGGGTATTGTGATTTGGTCCTGTGGCTTTGGGTTAGGGTTAGGGTAAGGAGTAGGTTTAGCTTCAGGGTTCCAATTCATGTACCTGACGTTTGGAGTGTGGGTATGATTGTTAGGGTTAGGGTTCTTCTTTTCGTAAGGGTCATGGATAATGCAGAAAGATCGGGACTTGAGGATGACTCATTGTTCTGGTAGGGTTAGGGCTAGGGTTAGGGTTAGGGTCAGGCTAATGGTTAGCATTGAAATTGAAATGCCTGTGTCTTCCAGTGTGGGTTGGAAATTCAGTATTAGTGTAAGTACATAGGGAGGGGGTGGGATAATGTCAAATGTCCACACCTGGGTATTGTGATTAGGCCCAGTGCCTTAGTGTTAGGGTTAGGGTTAGGGTTAGGAGAAGGTTTAGGTTCAGGTTTCCAATTCATGTACCTGACGTTTGGAGTGTGGGTATGATTGTTAGGGTTAGGGTTCTTGTTTTCCTAAGGGTCATGTATAGGGCAGAAATAGTGGTACTTGAGGATGACTTATTGTTCTGGTAGGGTTAGGGCGAGGGTTAGGGTTCGGGTAAGGGTGATAGATAGCACTGAAATTGAAATGCCTGTGTCTTCCAGTGTGGGTTGGAAAGTTAGTATTAGCTTAAATTCGTGGGGAGGGGGAGTGATAAGGTAAAATGTCAAGCACCTGGGTATTGTGATTTGGCCCTGACTCTCAGGGTCAGGGTTAGGGTTAGGAGTAGGTTTAGGTTAGGGTTCCAATTCGTGTACATGACGTTTGGAGTGTGGATATGATTGTTAGGGTTAGGGATTTTCTTTTCATAAGGGTCATGAATAGTGCAGAAATAGCCGTATTTGAGGATGACTTATTGTTCTGTTAGGGTTAGGGTTAGGGTTAGGGTTAGGGTCAGGGTGATAGATAGCATTGAAATTGAAATGTGTGTGTCTTCCAGTGTGGGTTGCAAATTAAGAATTGGCCTAAGTTCGTGGGAAGGTGGAGGGATAAGGTAAAATGTCAAGCACCTGGGTATTGTGATTTGGCCGTGCCCCTCAGGGTTAGGGTTAGGGTTAGGAGTAGGTTTGGGTTAGGGTTCCAATTCGTGTACATGACGTTTGGAGTGTGGGGGTGATTGTTAGGGTTAGAGTTCTTCTTTTCGTAAGGGTCATGGATAGTGCAGAAATAGCCGTATTTGAGGATGACTTATTGTTCGGATAGTGTTAGGGCTACGGTTAGTGTTGGGGTCAGGGTGATAGATAGCATTGAAATTGAAATGCCTGTGTCTTCCAGTGTGGGTTGGGAAGTTAGTATTAGTGTAAGTTTGCGGGGAGGGATAGGAATAATGTCAAATGTCAAGCACCTGGTTATTGTGATTTGGTCCAGCTGCTTTGGGTTAGGGTTAGGGTTAGGAGAAGGTTTAGGTTCGGGTTTCCAATTCATGTACCTGACGTTTGGAGTGTGGGTATGATTGTTAGGGTTAGGGTTCTTGTTTTCCTAAGTGTCATGGATATGGCAGAAATAGCGGTACTTGAGGATGACTTATTATTCTGGTAGAGTTAGGGCGAGGGTTAGGGTTTGGGTAAGGCTCATAGATAGCATTGAAATTGAAATGCCTATGTCTTCCAGTTTGGGTTGGAAAGTTAGTATTAGCTTAAGTTCGTGGGGAGGGGGAGGGATAATGTCAAATGTCAAGCACCTGGGTATTGTGATTTGGCCCTGACGCTCAGGGTTAGGGTTAGGGTTAGGAGTTAGGGTTTGGGTTAGGAGTAGGTTTAGGTTAGGGTTCCAATTCGTGTACCTGACGTTTGCAGTGTGGGGATGATTGTTAGGGTTAGAGTTCTTCTTTTTGTAAGGGTCATGGATAGTGCAGAAATAGCCGGACTTGAGGATGACTTATTGTTCTGGTAGGGTTAGGGCTAGGGTTAGGGTTAGGGTCAGGGTGATGGATAGCATTGAAATTGAAATGACTGTGTCTTCCAGTGTGGGATGGAAATTTAGTATTGCCGTCAGTTTGTGCGAAAGCGGAGGGAGAAGGTAAATTGTCAAGCACCTGGATATTGTGATTTGGTCCTGACTCTCAGGGTTAGGGTTAGGGTTAGGGTTAGGAGTAGGTTTAGGTTAGGGTTCCAATTCGTGTACCTGATGTTTGGAGTGTGGGTACGATTGTTAGGGTTAGGGTTTTTCTTTTCGTAAGGGTCATGGATAGGGCAGAAATAGCGTTACTCGAGGATGACTTATTGTTCTGGAAGGGTTATGGCTAGGGTTAGGCTTAGGGTCAGGGTGATACATAGCATTGAAATTGAAATGACTGTGTCTTCCAGTGTGGGTTGGAAAGTCAGTATTAGCTTACCTTCGTGGGGAGGGGGTGGGATCATGTCAAATGTCAAGCGCCTGGGTATTTTGATTTGGTCCTGCCCCTCAGGGTTAGGGTTTGGGTTAGGAGTAGTTTTACGTTAGGGTTCCAATCCGTGTACCTGACGTTTGGAGTGTGGGGATGATTGTTAGGGTTAGAGTTCTTCTTTTTGTAAGGGTCATGGATAGTGCAGAAATAGCCGTACTTGAGGATGACTTATTGTTCTGGTAGGGTTAGGGCTAGGGTTAGGGTTAGGGTCAGGGTGATGGATAGCATTGAAATTGAAATGACTGTGTCTTCCAGTGTGGGTTTGAAATTTAGTATTGGCATAAGTTCATAGGAAGAGGGAGGGATAAGGTCAAATGTCAAGCACCTGGGTATTGTGATTTGGTGCTGCGGCTTTGGGTTAGGGTTAGGGTAAGGAGTAGCCTTAGGTTCAGGGTTCCAATTCGTGTACCTGACGTTTGGAGTGTGGGTATGATTGTTAGGGTTAGGGTTTTTCTTTTCGTAAGCGTCATGAATAGTGCAGAAATAGCCGTACTTGAGGATGCCTCATTGTTCTGGTAGGGTTAGGGCTAGGGTTAGGGTTAGGGTCAGGGTGATGGATAGCTTTGAAATTGAAATGCCTGTGTCTTCCAGTGTGGGTTGGAAAGTTAGTATTAGCATAAGTTCGTGGGGAGGGGGAGGGATAATGTCAAATGTCAAGCACCTTGGTATTGTGATTTGGTACTGCGGTTTTGGGTAAGGGTTAGGAACAGGGTTCGGTTTAGGGTTCCCATTCATGTACCTGACATTTGGAGTGTGGTATGATTGTTAGGCTTAGTGTTCTTCCTTTTGTAAGGGTCATGGATCGGGCAAAAATAGCCGTACTTGAGGATGACTTATTGTTCTGGTAGGGTTAGGGTTAGGGTTAGGGTTAGGGTCAGGGTGATAGATGGCATTGAAATGGAAATGCCTGTGTCTTCCTGTGTGGGTTGGGAAGTTAGTATTAGCATAAGTTCGTGGGGAGGGGGAGGGATAATGTCAAATGTCAAGCACCTGGGTATTGTGATTTGTCCCAGGGCCTCAGGGTTAGGGTTAAGGTTAGGAAAAGGTTTAGGTTCAGGTTTCCAATTCATGTACCTGACGTTTGGAGTGTGGGTATGATTGTTAGGGTTAGGGTTCTTCTTTTCCTAAGGGTCATGGATAGTGCACAAATAGCGGTACTTGACGATGGCTTATTGATATGGTAGGGTTAGGCCGAGGGTTCGGGTTAGGGTCAGGGTGATAGATAGCATAGAAATTGAAATGCCTGTGTCTTCCAGGGTGGGATGGAAATTTAGTATTGCCGTAAGTTCTTGGGGAGGGGGAGGGATAATGTCAAATGTCAAGCACCTGGGTATTGTGATTTGGCCCGGCACCTTAGGGTTAGGGTTAGGAGTAGGTTTAGGTTCAGGGCTCCAATTCATGTACCTGACGTTTGGAGTGTGGGTATGATTGTCAGGGTTAGGGTTCTTCTTTTCGTAAGGGTCTTGATAGTGCACAAATAGCGGTACTTGAGGATGGCTTATTGATCTGATAGGGTTAGGGATAGGGTTGGGGTTAGGGTCAGGGGGATAGATAGCATTGAAATTGAAATGCCTGTGTCTTCCAGTGTGGGATGGAAATTTAGAATTGCCGTAAGTTTGTGGGGAGGGGGAGGGATAGTGTCAAATGTCAAGCACCTGGGTATTTTGATTTGGTCCTGAGGCTTTGGGTTAGGGTTAGGGTATGGAGTACGTTTAGCTTCAGGGATTCAATTTATGTACCTGACCTTTGGAGTGTGGGTATGATTGTTAGAGTTAGGGTTCTTCTTTTCGTAAGGGTCATGGATAATTCAGAAAGAGCAGGACTTGAGGATGACTCACTGTTCTGATAGGGTTAGGCCTAGGGTTAGGGTTAGGGTCAGGGTGATAGATAGCATTGAAATTGAAATGCCGGTGTCTTCCAGTGTGGGTTGGGAAGTTAGTATTAGCATAAGTTTGTGGGGAGGGGTAGGAATAATGTCAAATGTCAAGCACCTGCGTATTGTGATTTGGTCTTGCAGCTTTGGGTTAGGGTTAGGGTTAGGAGAAGGTTTAGGTTCAGGTTTCCAATTCATATACCTGACGTTTGGAGTGTGGGTATGATTGTTAGGGTTAGGGTTCTTCTTTTCGTAAGGGTCTTGGATAGTGCACAAATAGCGGTACTTGAGGATGACTTATTGTTCTGGTAGGGTTAGGGCTAGGGTTAGGGTTAGGGTCAGGGTGATGGATAGCATTGAAATTGAAATGCCTGTGTCTTCCAGTGTGGGATGGAACTTTAGTATTGCCGTCAGTTTGTGGGAAAGGGGAGTGATAAGGTAAAATGTCAAGCACCTGGATATTGTGATTTGGTCCTGACACTCAGGGTTAGGGTTAGGGTTAGGAGTAGGTTTAGGTTAGGGTTCCAATTCGTGTACCTGACGTTTGGAGTGTGGGTACGATTGTTAGGGTTAGCGTTCTTCTTTTCGTAAGGGTCATGGATAGGGCAGAAATAGCGTTACTTGAGGATGACTTATTGTTCTGGAAGGGTTATGGCTAGGGTTAGGCTTAGGGTCAGGGCGATACATAGCATTGAAATTGAAATGACTGTGTCTTCCAGTGTGGGTTGGAAAGTCAGTATTAGCTTACGTTCGTGGGGAGGGAGGGGGTGGGATCATGTCAAATGTCAAGCACCTGGGTATTTTGATTTGGTCCTGCCCCTCAGGGTTAGGGTTTCGGTTAGTAGTAGGTTTAGGTTAGGGTTCCAATTCGTGTACCTGACGTTTGGAGTGTGGGCTGATTGTTAGGGTTAGAGTTCTTCTTTTTGTAAGGGTCATGGATAGTGCAGAAATAGCCGTACTTGAGGATGACTTATTGTTCTGGTAGGGTTAGGGCTAGGGTTAGGGTTAGGGTCAGGGTGATGGATAGCATTGAAATTGAAATGCCTGTGTCTTCCAGTGTGGGTTGGGAAGTTAGTATTAGCGTAAGTTCGTGGGGAGGGGGAGGGACAATGTCAAATGTCAAGCACCTGGGTATTGTGATTTGGTCCTGTGGCTTTGGGTTAGGGTTAGGGTAAGGAGTAGGTTTAGCTTCAGGGTTCCAATTCATGTACCTGACGTTTGGAGTGTGGGTATGATTGTTAGGGTTAGGGTTCTTCTTTTCGTAAGGGTCATGGATAATGCAGAAAGATCGGGACTTGAGGATGACTCATTGTTCTGGTAGGGTTAGGGCTAGGGTTAGGGTTAGGGTCAGGGTAATGGTTAGCATTGAAATTGAAATGCCTGTGTCTTCCAGTGTGGGTTGGAAATTCAGTATTAGTGTAAGTACATAGGGAGGGGGTGGGATAATGTCAAATGTCCACACCTGGGTATTGTGATTAGGCCCAGTGCCTTAGTGTTAGGGTTAGGGTTAGGGTTAGGAGAAGGTTTAGGTTCAGGTTTCCAATTCATGTACCTGACGTTTGGAGTGTGGGTATGATTGTTAGGGTTAGGGTTCTTGTTTTCCTAAGGGTCATGTATAGGGCAGAAATAGTGGTACTTGAGGATGACTTATTGTTCTGGTAGGGTTAGGGCGAGGGTTAGGGTTCGGGTAAGGGTGATAGATAGCACTGAAATTGAAATGCCTGTGTCTTCCAGTGTGGGTTGGAAAGTTAGTATTAGCTTAAATTCGTGGGGAGGGGGAGTGATAAGGTAAAATGTCAAGCACCTGGGTATTGTGATTTGGCCCTGACTCTCAGGGTCAGGTTTAGGGTTAGGAGTAGGTTTAGGTTAGGGTTCCAATTCGTGTACATGACGTTTGGAGTGTGGATATGATTGTTAGGGTTAGGGATTTTCTTTTCATAAGGGTCATGAATAGTGCAGAAATAGCCGTATTTGAGGATGACTTATTGTTCTGTTAGGGTTAGGGTTAGGGTTAGGGTTAGGGTCAGGGTGATAGATAGCATTGAAATTGAAATGTGTGTGTCTTCCAGTGTGGGTTGCAAATTAAGAATTGGCCTAAGTTCGTGGGAAGGTGGAGGGATAAGGTAAAATGTCAAGCACCTGGGTATTGTGATTTGGCCGTGCCCCTCAGGGTTAGGGTTAGGGTTAGGAGTAGGTTTGGGTTAGGGTTCCAATTCGTGTACATGACGTTTGGAGTGTGGGGGTGATTGTTAGGGTTAGAGTTCTTCTTTTCGTAAGGGTCATGGATAGTGCAGAAATAGCCGTATTTGAGGATGACTTATTGTTCTGATAGGGTTAGGGCTACGGTTAGTATTGGGGTCAGGGTGATAGATAGCATTGAAATTGAAATGCCTGTGTCTTCCAGTGTGGGTTGGAAAGTTAGTATTAGCATAAGTTCGTGGGGAGGGGGAGGGATAATGTCAAATGTCAAGCACCTTGGTATTGTGATTTGGTACTGCGGTTTTGGGTAAGGGTTAGGAACAGGGTTCGGTTTAGGGTTCCCATTCATGTACCTGACATTTGGAGTGTGGTATGATTGTTAGGCTTAGGGTTCTTCTTTTCGTAAGGGTCATGGATAGGGCAAAAATAGCCCTACTTGAGGATGACTTATTGTTCTGGTAGGGTTAGGGTTAGGGTTAGGGTTAGGGTCAGGGTGATAGATGGCATTGAAATGGAAATGCCTGTGTCTTCCTGTGTGGGTTGGGAAGTTAGTACTAGCATAAGTTCGTGGGGAGGGGGAGGGATAATGTCAAATGTCAAGCACCTGGGTATTGTGATTTGGTCCAGCTGCTTCGGGTTAGGGTTAGGGTTAGGAGAAGGTTTAGGTTCGGGTTTCCAATTCATGTACCTGACGTTTGGAGTGTGGGTATGATTGTTAGGGTTAGGGTTCTTGTTTTCCTAAGTGTCATGGATAGGGCAGAAATAGCGGTACTTGAGGATGACTTATTATTCTGGTAGAGTTAGGGCGAGGGTTAGGGTTTGGGTAAGGCTCATAGATAGCATTGAAATTGAAATGCCTATGTCTTCCAGTTTGGGTTGGAAAGTTAGTATTAGCTTAAGTTCGTGGGGAGGGGGAGGGATAATGTCAAATGTCAAGCACCTGGGTATTGTGATTTGGCCCTGACGCTCAGGGTTAGGGTTAGGGTTAGGAGTTAGGGTTTGGGTTAGGAGTAGGTTTAGGTTAGGGTTCCAATTCGTGTACCTGACGTTTGCAGTGTGGGGATGATTGTTAGGGTTAGATTTCTTCTTTTTGTAAGGGTCATGGATAGTGCAGAAATAGCCGGACTTGAGGATGACTTATTGTTCTGGTAGGGTTAGGGCTAGGGTTAGGGTTAGGGTCAGGGTGATGGATAGCATTGAAATTGAAATGACTGTGTCTTCCAGTGTGGGATGGAAGTTTAGTATTGCCGTCAGTTTGTGGGAAAGCGGAGGGAGAAGGTAAAATGTCAAGCACCTGGATATTGTGATTTGGTCCTGACTCTCAGGGTTAGGGTTAGGGTTAGGGTTAGGAGTAGGTTTAGGTTAGGGTTCCAATTCGTGTACCTGATGTTTGGAGTGTGGGTACGATTGTTAGGGTTAGGGTTTTTCTTTTCGTAAGGGTCATGGATAGGGCAGAAATAGCATTACTCGAGGATGACTTATTGTTCTGGAAGGGTTATGGCTAGGGTTAGGCTTAGGGTCAGGGCGATACATAGCATTGAAATTGAAATGACTGTGTCTTCCAGTGTGGGTTAGAAAGTCAGTATTAGCTTACGTTCGTGGGGAGGGGGTGGGATCATGTCAAATGTCAAGCGCCTGGGTATTTTGATTTGGTCCTGCCCCTCAGGGTTAGGGTTTGGGTTAGGAGTAGGTTTAGGTTAGGGTTCCAATCCGTGTACCTGACGTTCGGAGTGTGGGGATGATTGTTAGGGTTAGAGTTCTTCTTTTTGTAAGGGTCATGGATAGTGCAGAAATAGCCGTACTTGAGGATGACTTATTGTTCTGGTAGGGTTAGGGCTAGGGTTAGGGTTAGGGTCAGGGTGATGGATAGCATTGAAATTGAAATGACTGTGTCTTCCAGTGTGGGTTTGAAATTTAGTATTGGCATAAGTTCATAGGAAGAGGGAGGGATAAGGTCAAATGTCAAGCACCTGGGTATTGTGATTTGGTGCTGCGGCTTTGGGTTAGGGTTAGGGTAAGGAGTAGCCTTAGGTTCAGGGTTCCAATTCGTGTACCTGACGTTTGGAGTGTGGGTATGATTGTTAGGGTTAGGGTTTTTCTTTTCGTAAGCGTCATGAATAGTGCAGAAATAGCCGTACTTGAGGATGCCTCATTGTTCTGGTAGGGTTAGGGCTAGGGTTAGGGTTAGGGTCAGGGTGATGGATAGCATTGAAATTGAAATACCTGTGTCTTCCAGTGTGGGTTGGAAAGTTAGTATTAGCATAAGTTCGTGGGGAGGGGGAGGGATAATGTCAAATGTCAAGCACCTTGGTATTGTGATTTGGTACTGCGGTTTTGGGTAAGGGTAAGGAACAGGGTTCGGTTTAGGGTTCCCATTCATGTACCTGACATTTGGAGTGTGGTATGATTGTTAGGCTTAGTGTTCTTCCTTTTGTAAGGGTCATGGATCGGGCAAAAATAGCCGTACTTGAGGATGACTTATTGTTCTGGTAGGGTTAGGGTTAGGGTTAGGGTTAGGGTCAGGGTGATAGATGGCATTGAAATGGAAATGCCTGTGTCTTCCTGTGTGGGTTGGGAAGTTAGCATTAGCATAAGTTCGTGGGGAGGGGGAGGGATAATGTCAAATGTCAAGCACCTGGGTATTGTGATTTGTCCCAGGGCCTCAGGGTTAGGGTTAAGGTTAGGAAAAGGTTTAGGTTCAGGTTTCCAATTCATGTACCTGACGTTTGGAGTGTGGGTATGATTGTTAGGGTTAGGGTTCTTCTTTTCCTAAGGGTCATATATAGTGCACAAATAGCGGTACTTGACGATGGCTTATTGATATGGTAGGGTTAGGCCGAGGGTTCGGGTTAGGGTCAGGGTGATAGATAGCATAGAAATTGAAATGCCTGTGTCTTCCAGGGTGGGATGGAAATTTAGTATTGCCGTAAGTTCTTGGGGAGGGGGAGGGATAATGTCAAATGTCAAGCACCTGGGTATTGTGATTTGGCCCGGCGCCTTAGGGTTAGGGTTAGGAGTAGGTTTAGGTTCAGGGCTCCAATTCATGTACCTGACGTTTGGAGTGTGGGTATGATTGTCAGGGTTAGGGTTCTTCTTTTCGTAAGGGTCTTGATAGTGCACAAATAGCGGTACTTGAGGATGGCTTATTGATCTGATAGGGTTAGGGATAGGGTTGGGGTTAGGGTCAGGGGGATAGATAGCATTGAAATTGAAATGCCTGTGTCTTCCAGTGTGGGATGGAAATTTAGAATTGCCGTAAGTTTGTGGGGAGGGGGAGGGATAGTGTCAAATGTCAAGCACCTGGGTATTTTGATTTGGTCCTGAGGCTTTGGGTTAGGGTTAGGGTATGGAGTACGTTTAGCTTCAGGGATTCAATTTATGTACCTGACCTTTGGAGTGTGGGTATGATTGTTAGAGTTAGGGTTCTTCTTTTCGTAAGGGTCATGGATAATGCAGAAAGAGCAGGACTTGAGGATGACTCACTGTTCTGATAGGGTTAGGCCTAGGGTTAGGGTTAGGGTCAGGGTGATAGATAGCATTGAAATTGAAATGCCGGTGTCTTCCAGTGTGGGTTGGGAAGTTAGTATTAGCATAAGTTTGTGGGGAGGGGTAGGAATAATGTCAAATGTCAAGCACCTGCGTATTGTGATTTGGTCTTGCAGCTTTGGGTTAGGGTTAGGGTTAAGAGAAGGTTTAGGTTCAGGTTTCCAATTCATATACCTGACGTTTGGAGTGTGGGTATGATTGTTAGGGTTAGGGTTCTTTTCATAAGGGTCTTGGATAGTGCACAAATAGCGGTACTTGAGGATGACTTATTGTTCTGGTAGGGTTAGGGCTAGGGTTAGGGTTAGGGTCAGGGTGATGGATAGCATTGAAATTGAAATGCCTGTGTCTTCCAGTGTGGGATGGAACTTTAGTATTGCCGTCAGTTTGTGGGAAAGGGGAGTGATAAGGTAAAATGTCAAGCACCTGGATATTGTGATTTGGTCCTGACTCTCAGGGTTAGGGTTAGGGTTAGGAGTAGGTTTAGGTTAGGGTTCCAATTCGTGTACCTGATGTTTGGAGTGTGGGTACGATTGTTAGGGTTAGCGTTTTTCTGTTCGTAAGGGTCATGGATAGGGCAGAAATAGCGTTACTTGAGGATGACTTATTGTTCTGGAAGGGTTATGGCTAGGGTTAGGCTTAGGGTCAGGGCGATACATAGCATTGAAATTGAAATGACTGTGTCTTCCAGTGTGGGTTGGAAAGTCAGTATTAGCTTACGTTCGTGGGGAGGGGGTGGGATCATGTCAAATGTCAAGCACCTGGGTATTTTGATTTGGTCCTGCCCCTCAGTGTTAGGGTTTCGGTTAGTAGTAGGTTTAGGTTAGGGTTCCAATTCGTGTTCCTGACGTTTGGAGTGTGGGGCTGATTGTTAGGGTTAGAGTTCTTCTTTTTGTAAGGGTCATGGATAGTGCAGAAATAGCCGTACTTGAGGATGACTTATTGTTCTGGTAGGGTTAGGGCTAGGGTTAGGGTTAGGGTCAGGGTGATGGATAGCATTGAAATTGAAATGCCTGTGTCTTCCAGTGTGGGTTGGGAAGTTAGTATTAGCGTAAGTTCGTGGGGAGGGGGAGGGACAATGTCAAATGTCAAGCACCTGGGTATTGTGATTTGGTCCTGTGGCTTTGGGTTAGGGTTAGGGTAAGGAGTAGGTTTAGCTTCAGGGTTCCAATTCATGTACCTGACGTTTGGAGTGTGGGTATGATTGTTAGGGTTAGGGTTCTTCTTTTCGTAAGGGTCATGGATAATGCAGAAAGATCGGGACTTGAGGATGACTCATTGTTCTGGTAGGGTTAGGGCTAGGGTTAGGGTTAGGGTCAGGGTAATTTTTAGCATTGAAATTGAAATGCCTGTGTCTTCCAGTGTGGGTTGGAAATTCAGTATTAGTGTAAGTACATAGGGAGGGGGTGGGATAATGTCAAATGTCCACACCTGGGTATTGTGATTAGGCCCAGTGCCTTAGTGTTAGGGTTAGGGTTAGGGTTAGGAGAAGGTTTAGGTTCAGGTTTCCAATTCATGTACCTGACGTTTGGAGTGTGGGTATGATTGTTAGGGTTAGGGTTCTTGTTTTCCTAAGGGTCATGTATAGGGCAGAAATAGTGGTACTTGAGGATGACTTATTGTACTGGTAGGGTTAGGGCGAGGGTTAGGGTTCGGGTAAGGGTGATAGATAGCACTGAAATTGAAATGCCTGTGTCTTCCAGTGTGGGTTGGAAAGTTAGTATTAGCTTAAATTCGTGGGGAGGGGGAGTGATAAGGTAAAATGTCAAGCACCTGGGTATTGTGATTTGGCCCTGACTCTCAGGGTCAGGGTTAGGGTTAGGAGTAGGTTTAGGTTAGGGTTCCAATTCGTGTACATGACGTTTGGAGTGTGGATATGATTGTTAGGGTTAGGGATTTTCTTTTCATAAGGGTCATGAATAGTGCAGAAATAGCCGTATTTGAGGATGACTTATTGTTCTGTTAGGGTTAGGGTTAGGGTTAGGGTTAGGGTCAGGGTGATAGATAGCATTGAAATTGAAATGTGTGTGTCTTCCAGTGTGGGTTGCAAATTAAGAATTGGCCTAAGTTCGTGGGAAGGTGGAGGGATAAGGTAAAATGTCAAGCACCTGGGTATTGTGATTTGGCCGTGCCCCTCAGGGTTAGGGTTAGGGTTAGGAGTAGGTTTGGGTTAGGGTTCCAATTCGTGTACATGACGTTTGGAGTGTGGGGGTGATTGTTAGGGTTAGAGTTCTTCTTTTTGTAAGGGTCATGGATAGTGCAGAAATAGCCGTATTTGAGGATGACTTATTGTTCTGATAGGGTTAGGGCTACGGTTAGTGTTGGGGTCAGGGTCATAGATAGCATTGAAATTGAAATGCCTGTGTCTTCCAGTGTGGGTTGGAAAGTTAGTATTAGCATAAGTTCGTGGGGAGGGGGAGGGATAATGTCAAATGTCAAGCACCTTGGTATTGTGATTTGGTACTGCGGTTTTGGGTAAGGGTTAGGAACAGGGTTCGGTTTAGGGTTCCCATTCATGTACCTGACATTTGGAGTGTGGTATGACTGTTAGGCTTAGGGTTCTTCTTTTCGTAAGGGTCATGGATAGGGCAAAAATAGCCCTACTTGAGGATGACTTATTGTTCTGGTAGGGTTAGGGTTAGGGTTAGGATCAGGGTGATAGATGGCATTGAAATGGAAATGCCTGTGTCTTCCTGTGTGGGTTGGGAAGTTAGTATTAGCATAAGTTCATGGGGAGGGGGAGGGATAATGTCAAATGTCAAGCACCTGGGTATTGTGATTTGTCCCAGGGCCTTAGGGTTAGGGTTAAGGTTAGGAAAAGGTTTAGGTTCAGGTTTCCAATTCATGTACCTGACGTTTGGAGTGTGGGTATGATTGTTAGGGTTAGGGTTCTTGTTTTCCTAAGGGTCATGTATAGGGCAGAAATAGCGGTACTTGAGGATGACTTATTGTTCTGGTAGGGTTAGGGCGAGGGTTAGGGTTAGGGTAAGGGTGATAGATAGCACTGAAATTGAAATGCCTGTGTCTTCCAGTGTGGGTTGGAAAGTTAGTATTAGCTTAAGTTCGTGGGGAGGGGGAGTGATAAGGTAAAATGTCAAGCACCTGGGTATTGTGATTTGGCCCTGACTCTCAGGGTTAGGGTTAGGGTTAGGAGTAGGTTTAGGTTAGGGTTCCAATTCGTGTACATGACGTTTGGAGTGTGGATATGATTGTTAGGGTTAGGGATTTTCTTTTCGTAAGGGTCTTGGATAGTGCACAAATAGCGGTACTTGAGGATGACTTATTGTTCTGGTAGGGTTAGGGCTAGGGTTAGGGTTAGGGTCAGGGTGATGGATAGCATTGAAATTGAAATGCCTGTGTCTTCCAGTGTGGGATGGAACTTTAGTATTGCCGTCAGTTTGTGGGAAAGGGGAGTGATAAGGTAAAATGTCAAGCACCTGGATATTGTGATTTGGTCCTGACTCTCAGGGTTAGGGTTAGGGTTAGGAGTAGGTTTGGGTTAGGGTTCCAATTCGTGTACATGACGTTTGGAGTGTGGGGGTGATTGTTAGGGTTAGAGTTCTTCTTTTCGTAAGGGTCATGGATAGTGCAGAAATAGCCGTATTTGAGGATGACTTATTGTTCGGATAGTGTTAGGGCTACGGTTAGTGTTGGGGTCAGGGTGATAGATAGCATTGAAATTGAAATGCCTGTGTCTTCCAGTGTGGGTTGGGAAGTTAGTATTAGTGTAAGTTTGCGGGGAGGGATAGGAATAATGTCAAATGTCAAGCACCTGGTTATTGTGATTTGGTCCAGCTGCTTTGGGTTAGGGTTAGGGTTAGGAGAAGGTTTAGGTTCGGGTTTCCAATTCATGTACCTGACGTTTGGAGTGTGGGTATGATTGTTAGGGTTAGGGTTCTTGTTTTCCTAAGTGTCATGGATATGGCAGAAATAGCGGTACTTGAGGATGACTTATTATTCTGGTAGAGTTAGGGCGAGGGTTAGGGTTTGGGTAAGGCTCATAGATAGATATTGAAATTGAAATGCCTATGTCTTCCAGTTTGGGTTGGAAAGTTAGTATTAGCTTAAGTTCGTGGGGAGGGGGAGGGATAATGTCAAATGTCAAGCACCTGGGTATTGTGATTTGGCCCTGACGCTCAGGGTTAGGGTTAGGGTTAGGAGTTAGGGTTTGGGTTAGGAGTAGGTTTAGGTTAGGGTTCCAATTCGTGTACCTGACGTTTGCAGTGTGGGGATGATTGTTAGGGTTAGAGTTCTTCTTTTTGTAAGGGTCATGGATAGTGCAGAAATAGCCGTACTTGAGGATGACTTATTGTTCTGGTAGGGTTAGGGCTAGGGTTAGGGTTAGGGTCAGGGTGATGGATAGCATTGAAATTGAAATGACTGTGTCTTCCAGTGTGGGTTTGAAATTTAGTATTGGCATAAGTTCATAGGAAGAGGGAGGGATAAGGTCAAATGTCAAGCACCTGGGTATTGTGATTTGGTGCTGCGGCTTTGGGTTAGGGTTAGGGTAAGGAGTAGCCTTAGGTTCAGGGTTCCAATTCGTGTACCTGACGTTTGGAGTGTGGGTATGATTGTTAGGGTTAGGGTTTTTCTTTTCGTAAGCGTCATGAATAGTGCAGAAATAGCCGTACTTGAGGATGCCTCATTGTTCTGGTAGGGTTAGGGCTAGGGTTAGGGTTAGGGTCAGGGTGATGGATAGCTTTGAAATTGAAATGCCTGTGTCTTCCAGTGTGGGTTGGAAAGTTAGTATTAGCATAAGTTCGTGGGGAGGGGGAGGGATAATGTCAAATGTCAAGCACCTTGGTATTGTGATTTGGTACTGCGGTTTTGGGTAAGGGTTAGGAACAGGGTTCGGTTTAGGGTTCCCATTCATGTACCTGACATTTGGAGTGTGGTATGATTGTTAGGCTTAGTGTTCTTCCTTTTGTAAGGGTCATGGATCGGGCAAAAATAGCCGTACTTGAGGATGACTTATTGTTCTGGTAGGGTTAGGGTTAGGGTTAGGGTTAGGGTCAGGGTGATAGATGGCATTGAAATGGAAATGCCTGTGTCTTCCTGTGTGGGTTGGGAAGTTAGTATTAGCATAAGTTCGTGGGGAGGGGGAGGGATAATGTCAAATGTCAAGCACCTGGGTATTGTGATTTGTCCCAGGGCCTTAGGGTTAGGGTTAAGGTTAGGAAAAGGTTTAGGTTCAGGTTTCCAATTCATGTACCTGACGTTTGGAGTGTGGGTATGATTGTTAGGGTTAGGGTTCTTCTTTTCCTAAGGGTCATGGATAGTGCACAAATAGCGGTACTTGACGATGGCTTATTGATATGGTAGGGTTAGGCCGAGGGTTCGGGTTAGGGTCAGGGTGATAGATAGCATAGAAATTGAAATGCCTGTGTCTTCCAGGGTGGGATGGAAATTTAGTATTGCCGTAAGTTCTTGGGGAGGGGGAGGGATAATGTCAAATGTCAAGCACCTGGGTATTGTGATTTGGCCCGGCACCTTAGGGTTAGGGTTAGGAGTAGGTTTAGGTTCAGGGCTCCAATTCATGTACCTGACGTTTGGAGTGTGGGTATGATTGTCAGGGTTAGGGTTCTTCTTTTCGTAAGGGTCTTGATAGTGCACAAATAGCGGTACTTGAGGATGGCTTATTGATCTGATAGGGTTAGGGATAGGGTTGGGGTTAGGGTCAGGGGGATAGATAGCATTGAAATTGAAATGCCTGTGTCTTCCAGTGTGGGATGGAAATTTAGAATTGCCGTAAGTTTGTGGGGAGGGGGAGGGATAGTGTCAAATGTCAAGCACCTGGGTATTTTGATTTGGTCCTGAGGCTTTGGGTTAGGGTTAGGGTATGGAGTACGTTTAGCTTCAGGGATTCAATTTATGTACCTGACCTTTGGAGTGTGGGTATGATTGTTAGAGTTAGGGTTCTTCTTTTCGTAAGGGTCATGGATAATTCAGAAAGAGCAGGACTTGAGGATGACTCACTGTTCTGATAGGGTTAGGCCTAGGGTTAGGGTTAGGGTCAGGGTGATAGATAGCATTGAAATTGAAATGCCGGTGTCTTCCAGTGTGGGTTGGGAAGTTAGTATTAGCATAAGTTTGTGGGGAGGGGTAGGAATAATGTCAAATGTCAAGCACCTGCGTATTGTGATTTGGTCTTGCAGCTTTGGGTTAGGGTTAGGGTTAGGAGAAGGTTTAGGTTCAGATTTCCAATTCATATACCTGACGTTTGGAGTGTGGGTATGATTGTTAGGGTTAGGGTTCTTCTTTTCGTAAGGGTCTTGGATAGTGCACAAATAGCGGTACTTGAGAATGACTTATTGTTCTGGTAGGGTTAGGGCTAGGGTTAGGGTTAGGGTCAGGGTGATGGATAGCATTGAAATTGAAATGCCTGTGTCTTCCAGTGTGGGATGGAACTTTAGTATTGCCGTCAGTTTGTGGGAAAGGGGAGTGATAAGGTAAAATGTCAAGCACCTGGATATTGTGATTTGGTCCTGACACTCAGGGTTAGGGTTAGGGTTAGGAGTAGGTTTAGGTTAGGGTTCCAATTCGTGTACCTGACGTTTGGAGTGTGGGTACGATTGTTAGGGTTAGCGTTCTTCTTTTCGTAAGGGTCATGGATAGGGCAGAAATAGCGTTACTTGAGGATGACTTATTGTTCTGGAAGGGTTATGGCTAGGGTTAGGCTTAGGGTCAGGGCGATACATAGCATTGAAATTGAAATGACTGTGTCTTCCAGTGTGGGTTGGAAAGTCAGTATTAGCTTACGTTCGTGGGGAGGGGGTGGGATCATGTCAAATGTCAAGCACCTGGGTATTTTGATTTGGTCCTGCCCCTCAGGGTTAGGGTTTCGGTTAGTAGTAGGTTTAGGTTAGGGTTCCAATTCGTGTACCTGACGTTTGGAGTGTGGGGCTGATTGTTAGGGTTAGAGTTCTTCTTTTTGTAAGGGTCATGGATAGTGCAGAAATAGCCGTACTTGAGGATGACTTATTGTTCTGGTAGGGTCAGGGCTAGGGTTAGGGTTAGGGTCAGGGTGATGGATAGCATTGAAATTGAAATGCCTGTGTCTTCCAGTGTGGGTTGGGAAGTTAGTATTAGCGTAAGTTCGTGGGGAGGGGGAGGGACAATGTCAAATGTCAAGCACCTGGGTATTGTGATTTGGTCCTGTGGCTTTGGGTTAGGGTTAGGGTAAGGAGTAGGTTTAGCTTCAGGGTTCCAATTCATGTACCTGACGTTTGGAGTGTGGGTATGATTGTTAGGGTTAGGGTTCTTCTTTTCGTAAGGGTCATGGATAATGCAGAAAGATCGGGACTTGAGGATGACTCATTGTTCTGGTAGGGTTAGGGCTAGGGTTAGGGTTAGGGTCAGGCTAATGGTTAGCATTGAAATTGAAATGCCTGTGTCTTCCAGTGTGGGTTGGAAATTCAGTATTAGTGTAAGTACATAGGGAGGGGGTGGGATAATGTCAAATGTCCACACCTGGGTATTGTGATTAGGCCCAGTGCCTTAGTGTTAGGGTTAGGGTTAGGGTTAGGAGAAGGTTTAGGTTCAGGTTTCCAATTCATGTACCTGACGTTTGGAGTGTGGGTATGATTGTTAGGGTTAGGGTTCTTGTTTTCCTAAGGGTCATGTATAGGGCAGAAATAGTGGTACTTGAGGATGACTTATTGTTCTGGTAGGGTTAGGGCGAGGGTTAGGGTTCGGGTAAGGGTGATAGATAGCACTGAAATTGAAATGCCTGTGTCTTCCAGTGTGGGTTGGAAAGTTAGTATTAGCTTAAATTCGTGGGGAGGGGGAGTGATAAGGTAAAATGTCAAGCACCTGGGTATTGTGATTTGGCCCTGACTCTCAGGGTCAGGTTTAGGGTTAGGAGTAGGTTTAGGTTAGGGTTCCAATTCGTGTACATGACGTTTGGAGTGTGGATATGATTGTTAGGGTTAGGGATTTTCTTTTCATAAGGGTCATGAATAGTGCAGAAATAGCCGTATTTGAGGATGACTTATTGTTCTGTTAGGGTTAGGGTTAGGGTTAGGGTTAGGGTCAGGGTGATAGATAGCATTGAAATTGAAATGTGTGTGTCTTCCAGTGTGGGTTGCAAATTAAGAATTGGCCTAAGTTCGTGGGAAGGTGGAGGGATAAGGTAAAATGTCAAGCACCTGGGTATTGTGATTTGGCCGTGCCCCTCAGGGTTAGGGTTAGGGTTAGGAGTAGGTTTGGGTTAGGGTTCCAATTCGTGTACATGACGTTTGGAGTGTGGGTGATTGTTAGGGTTAGAGTTCTTCTTTTCGTAAGGGTCATGGATAGTGCAGAAATAGCCGTATTTGAGGATGACTTATTGTTCTGATAGGGTTAGGGCTACGGTTAGTATTGGGGTCAGGGTGATAGATAGCATTGAAATTGAAATGCCTGTGTCTTCCAGTGTGGGTTGGAAAGTTAGTATTAGCATAAGTTCGTGGGGAGGGGGAGGGATAATGTCAAATGTCAAGCACCTTGGTATTGTGATTTGGTACTGCGGTTTTGGGTAAGGGTTAGGAACAGGGTTCGGTTTAGGGTTCCCATTCATGTACCTGACATTTGGAGTGTGGTATGATTGTTAGGCTTAGGGTTCTTCTTTTCGTAAGGGTCATGGATAGGGCAAAAATAGCCCTACTTGAGGATGACTTATTGTTCTGGTAGGGTTAGGGTTAGGGTTAGGGTTAGGGTCAGGGTGATAGATGGCATTGAAATGGAAATGCCTGTGTCTTCCTGTGTGGGTTGGGAAGTTAGTATTAGCATAAGTTCGTGGGGAGGGGGAGGGATAATGTCAAATGTCAAGCACCTGGGTATTGTGATTTGTCCCAGGGCCTTAGGGTTAGGGTTAAGGTTAGGAAAAGGTTTAGGTTCAGGTTTCCAATTCATGTACCTGACGTTTGGAGTGTGGGTATGATTGTTAGGGTTAGGGTTCTTGTTTTCCTAAGGGTCATGTATAGGGCAGAAATAGCGGTACTTGAGGATGACTTATTGTTCTGGTAGGGTTAGGGCGAGGGTTAGGGTTAGGGTAAGGGTGATAGATAGCACTGAAATTGAAATGCCTGTGTCTTCCAGTTTGGGTTGGAAAGTTAGTATTAGCTTAAGTTCGTGGGGAGGGGGAGTGATAAGGTAAAATGTCAAGCACCTGGGTATTGTGATTTGGCCCTGACTCTCAGGGTTAGGGTTAGGGTTAGGAGTAGGTTTAGGTTAGGGTTCCAATTCGTGTACATGACGTTTGGAGTGTGGATATGATTGTTAGGGTTAGGGATTTTCTTTTCATAAGGGTCATGAATAGTGCAGAAATAGCCGTATTTGAGGATGACTTATTGTTCTGTTAGGGTTAGGGTTAGGGTTAGGGTTAGGGTCAGGGTGATAGATAGCATTGAAATTGAAATGTGTGTGTCTTCCAGTGTGGGTTGGAAATTAAGAATTGGCCTAAGTTCGTGGGAAGGTGGAGGGATAAGGTCAAACGTCAAGCACCTGGGTATTGTGATTTGGCCGTGCCCCTCAGGGTTAGGGTTAGGGTTAGGAGTAGGTTTGGGTTAGGGTTCCAATTCGTGTACATGACGTTTGGAGTGTGGGGGTGATTGTTAGGGTTAGAGTTCTTCTTTTCGTAAGGGTCATGGATAGTGCAGAAATAGCCGTATTTGAGGATGACTTATTGTTCGGATAGGGTTAGGGCTACGGTTAGTGTTGGGGTCAGGGTGATAGATAGCATTGAAATTGAAATGCCTGTGTCTTCCAGTGTGGGTTGGGAAGTTAGTATTAGTGTAAGTTTGCGGGGAGGGATAGGAATAATGTCAAATGTCAAGCACCTGGGTATTGTGATTTGGTCCAGCTGCTTTGGTTAGGGTTAGGGTTAGGAGAAGGTTTAGGTTCGGGTTTCCAATTCATGTACCTGACGTTTGGAGTGTGGGTATGATTGTTAGGGTTAGGGTTCTTGTTTTCCTAAGTGTCATGGATAGGGCAGAAATAGCGGTACTTGAGGATGACTTATTATTCTGGTAGAGTTAGGGCGAGGGTTAGGGTTTGGGTAAGGCTCATAGATAGCATTGAAATTGAAATGCCTATGTCTTCCAGTTTGGGTTGGAAAGTTAGTATTAGCTTAAGTTCGTGGGGAGGGGGAGGGATAATGTCAAATGTCAAGCACCTGGGTATTGTGATTTGGCCCTGACGCTCAGGGTTAGGGTTAGGGTTAGGAGTTAGGGTTTGGGTTAGGAGTAGGTTTAGGTTAGGGTTCCAATTCGTGTACCTGACGTTTGCAGTGTGGGGATGATTGTTAGGGTTAGAGTTCTTCTTTTTGTAAGGGTCATGGATAGTGCAGAAATAGCCGGACTTGAGGATGACTTATTGTTCTGGTAGGGTTAGGGTTAGGGTTAGGGTTAGGGTCAGGGTGATAGATGGCATTGAAATGGAAATGCCTGTGTCTTCCAGTGTGGGATGGAAGTTAGTATTAGCGTAAGTTCGTGGGGAGGGGGAGGGATAAGGTAAATGTCAAGCACCTGGTATTGTGATTTGGTCCCAGGGCCTTAGGGTTAGGGTTAGGGTTAGGAGTAGGTTTAGGTTAGGGTTCCAATTCGTGTACCTGACGTTTGGAGTGTGGGTATGATTGTTAGGGTTAGGGTTCTTCTTTTCGTAAGGGTCATGGATAGGGCAGAAATAGCGTACTTGAGGATGACTTATTGTTCTGGTAGGGTTAGGGCTAGGGTTAGGGTTAGGGTCAGGGTGATACATAGCATTGAAATTGAAATGACTGTGTCTTCCAGTGTGGGTTGGAAGTTAGTATTAGCTTAGTTCGTGGGGAGGGGGAGGGATAATGTCAAATGTCAAGCACCTGGGTATTGTGATTTGGTCCTGCCCTTAGGGTTAGGGTTAGGGTTAGGAGTAGGTTTAGGTTTAGGGTTCCAATTCATGTACCTGACGTTTGGAGTGTGGGTATGATTGTTAGGGTTAGGGTTCTTCTTTTTGTAAGGGTCATGGATAGTGCAGAAATAGCGTACTTGAGGATGACTTATTGTTCTGGTAGCGTTAGGGCTAGGGTTAGAGTTAGGGTCAGGGTGATAGCATTGAAATTGAAATGACTGTGTCTTCCAGTGTGGGTTGGAAAGTTAGTATTAGCATAAGTTCATGGGGAGGGGGAGGGATAATGTCAAATGTCAAGCACCTGGGTATTGTGATTTGGTCCTGCACCTTAGGGTTAGGGTTAGGGTTAGGAGTAGGTTTAGGTTTAGGGTTCCAATTCATGTACCTGACGTTTGGAGTGTGGGTATGATTGTTAGGGTTAGGGTTCTTCTTTTCGTAAGGGTCATGGATAGTGCAGAAATAGCGGTACTTGAGGATGACTTATTGTTCTGGTAGGGTTAGGGCTAGGGTTAGGGTTAGGGTCAGGGTGATAGATAGCATTGAAATTGAAATGCCTGTGTCTTCCAGTGTGGGTTGGAAAGTTAGTATTAGCATAAGTTCGTGGGGAGGGGGAGGGATAATGTCACATGTCAAGCACCTCTGTATTGTGATTTGGTGCTGCGGTTTTGGGTAAGGGTTAGGAACAGGGTTCGGTTTAGGGTTCCCATTCATGTACCTGACATTTGGAGTGTGGTATGATTGTTAGGCTTAGTGTTCTTCCTTTTGTAAGGGTCATGGATCGGGCAAAAATAGCCGTACTTGAGGATGACTTATTGTTCTGGTAGGGTTAGGGTTAGGGTTAGGGTTAGGGTCAGGGTGATAGATGGCATTGAAATGGAAATGCCTGTGTCTTCCTGTGTGGGTTGGGAAGTTAGTATTAGCATAAGTTCGTGGGGAGGGGGAGGGATAATGTCAAATGTCAAGCACCTGGGTATTGTGATTTGTCCCAGGGCCTCAGGGTTAGGGTTAAGGTTAGGAAAAGGTTTAGGTTCAGGTTTCCAATTCATGTACCTGACGTTTGGAGTGTGGGTATGATTGTTTGGGTTAGGGTTCTTCTTTTCCTAAGGGTCATGTATAGTGCACAAATAGCGGTACTTGACGATGGCTTATTGATATGGTAGGGTTAGGCCGAGGGTTCGGGTTAGGGTCAGGGTGATAGATAGCATAGAAATTGAAATGCCTGTGTCTTCCAGGGTGGGATGGAAATTTAGTATTGCCGTAAGTTCTTGGGGAGGGGGAGGGATAATGTCAAATGTCAAGCACCTGGGTATTGTGATTTGGCCGGCGCCTTAGGGTTAGGGTTAGGAGTAGGTTTAGGTTCAGGGCTCCAATTCATGTACCTGACGTTTGGAGTGTGGGTATGATTGTCAGGGTTAGGGTTCTTCTTTTCGTAAGGGTCTTGATAGTGCACAAATAGCGGTACTTGAGGATGGCTTATTGATCTGATAGGGTTAGGGATAGGGTTGGGGTTAGGGTCAGGGGGATAGATAGCATTGAAATTGAAATGCCTGTGTCTTCCAGTGTGGGAAGGAAATTTAGAATTGCCGTAAGTTTGTGGGGAGGGGGAGGGATAGTGTCAAATGTCAAGCACCTGGGTATTTTGATTTGGTCCTGAGGCTTTGGGTTAGGGTTAGGGTATGGAGTACGTTTAGCTTCAGGGATTCAATTTATGTACCTGACCTTTGGAGTGTGGGTATGATTGTTAGAGTTAGGGTTCTTCTTTTCGTAAGGGTCATGGATAATGCAGAAAGAGCAGGACTTGAGGATGACTCACTGTTCTGATAGGGTTAGGCCTAGGGTTAGAGTTAGGGTCAGGGTGATAGATAGCATTGAAATTGAAATGCCGGTGTCTTCCAGTGTGGGTTGGGAAGTTAGTATTAGCATAAGTTTGTGGGGAGGGGTAGGAATAATGTCAAATGTCAAGCACCTGCGTATTGTGATTTGGTCTTGCAGCTTTGGGTTAGGGTTAGGGTTAGGAGAAGGTTTAGGTTCAGGTTTCCAATTCACATACCTGACGTTTGGAGTGTGGGAATGATTGTTACGGTTAGGGTTCTTCTTTTCGTAAGGGTCTTGGATAGTGCACAAATAGCGGTACTTGAGGATGACTTATTGTTCTGGTAGGGTTAGGGCTAGGGTTAGGGTTAGGGTCAGGGTGATGGATAGCATTGAAATTGAAATGCCTGTGTCTTCCAGTGTGGGATGGAACTTTAGTATTGCCGTCAGTTTGTGGGAAAGGGGAGTGATAAGGTAAAATGTCAAGCACCTGGATATTGTGATTTGGTCCTGACTCTCAGGGTTAGGGTTAGGGTTAGGAGTAGGTTTAGGTTAGGGTTCCAATTCGTGTACCTGACGTTTGGAGTGTGGGTACGATTGTTAGGGTTAGCGTTTTTCTTTTCGTAAGGGTCATGGATAGGGCAGAAATAGCGTTACTTGAGGATGACTTATTGTTCTGGAAGGGTTATGGCTAGGGTTAGGCTTAGGGTCAGGGCGATACATAGCATTGAAATTGAAATGACTGTGTCTTCCAGTGTGGGTTGGAAAGTCAGTATTAGCTTACGTTCGTGGGGAGGGGGTGGGATCATGTCAAATGTCAAGCACCTGGGTATTTTGATTTGGTCCTGCCCCTCAGGGTTAGGGTTTCGGTTAGTAGTAGGTTTAGGTTAGGGTTCCAATTCGTGTACCTGACGTTTGGAGTGTGGGGCTGATTGTTAGGGTTAGAGTTCTTCTTTTTGTAAGGGTCATGGATAGTGCAGAAATAGCCGTACTTGAGGATGACTTATTGTTCTGGTAGGGTTAGGGCTAGGGTTAGGGTTAGGGTCAGGGTGATGGATAGCATTGAAATTGAAATGCCTGTGTCTTCCAGAGTGGGTTGGGAAGTTAGTATTAGCGTAAGTTCGTGGGGAGGGGGAGGGACAATGTCAAATGTCAAGCACCTGGGTATTGTGATTTGGTCCTGTGGCTTTGGGTTAGGGTTAGGGTAAGGAGTAGGTTTAGCTTCAGGGTTCCAATTCATGTACCTGACGTTTGGAGTGTGGGTATGATTGTTAGGGTTAGGGTTCTTCTTTTCGTAAGGGTCATGGATAATGCAGAAAGATCGGGACTTGAGGATGACTCATTGTTCTGGTAGGGTTAGGGCTAGGGTTAGGGTTAGGGTCAGGGTGATGGATAGCATTGAAATTGAAATGCCTGTGTCTTCCAGTGTGGGTTGGAAATTTAGTATTGCCGTAAGTTTGTGGGAAAGGGGAGGGATAAGGTCAAATGTCAAGCACCTGGGTATTGTGATTTGGCCCTGACTCTCAGGGTTAGGGTTAGGGTTAGGAGTAGGTTTAGGTTAGGGTTCCAATTCGTGTACCTGACGTTTGGAGTGTGGGTATGATTGTTAGGGTTAGGGTTCTTCTTTTCGTAAGGGTCATGGATAGTGCCGAAATAGCTGTACTTGAGGATGACTTATTGTTCTGGCAGGGTTAGGGCTAGGGTTAGGGTTAGGGTGAGGGTGATAGATAGCATTGAAATTGAAATGCGTGTGTCTTCCAGTGTGGGTTGGAAAGTTAGTATTAGCATAAGTTCGTGGGGAGGGGGAGGGATAATGTCAAATGTCAAGCACCTTGGTATTGTGATTTGGTACTGCGGTTTTGGGTAAGGGTTAGGAACAGGGTTCGGTTTAGGGTTCCCATTCATGTACCTGACATTTGGAGTGTGGTATGACTGTTAGGCTTAGGGTTCTTCTTTTCGTAAGGGTCATGGATAGGGCAAAAATAGCCCTACTTGAGGATGACTTATTGTTCTGATAGGGTTAGGGTTAGGGTTAGGATCAGGGTGATAGATGGCATTGAAATGGAAATGCCTGTGTCTTCCTGTGTGGGTTGGGAAGTTAGTATTAGCATAAGTTCGTGGGGAGGGGGAGGGATAATGTCAAATGTCAAGCACCTGGGTATTGTGATTTGTCCCAGGGCCTTAGGGTTAGGGTTAAGGTTAGGAAAAGGTTTAGGTTCAGGTTTCCAATTCATGTACCTGACGTTTGGAGTGTGGGTATGATTGTTAGGGTTAGGGATTTTCTTTTCGTAAGGGTCTTGGATAGTGCACAAATAGCGGTACTTGAGGATGACTTATTGTTCTGGTAGGGTTAGGGCTAGGGTTAGGGTTAGGGTCAGGGTGATGGATAGCATTGAAATTGAAATGCCTGTGTCTTCCAGTGTGGGATGGAACTTTAGTATTGCCGTCAGTTTGTGGGAAAGGGGAGTGATAAGGTAAAATGTCAAGCACCTGGATATTGTGATTTGGTCCTGACTCTCAGGGTTAGGGTTAGGGTTAGGAGTAGGTTTGGGTTAGGGTTCCAATTCGTGTACATGACGTTTGGAGTGTGGGGGTGATTGTTAGGGTTAGAGTTCTTCTTTTCGTAAGGGTCATGGATAGTGCAGAAATAGCCGTATTTGAGGATGACTTATTGTTCGGATAGGGTTAGGGCTAGGGTTAGTGTTGGGGTCAGGGTGATAGATAGCATTGAAATTGAAATGCCTGTGTCTTCCAGTGTGGGTTGGGAAGTTAGTATTAGTGTAAGTTTGCGGGGAGGGATAGGAATAATGTCAAATGTCAAGCACCTGGGTATTGTGATTTGGTCCAGCTGCTTTGGGTTAGGGTTAGGGTTAGGAGAAGGTTTAGGTTCGGGTTTCCAATTCATGTACCTGACGTTTGGAGTGTGGGTATGATTGTTAGGGTTAGGGTTCTTGTTTTCCTAAGTGTCATGGATAGGGCAGAAATAGCGGTACTTGAGGATGACTTATTATTCTGGTAGAGTTAGGGCGAGGGTTAGGGTTTGGGTAAGGCTCATAGATAGCATTGAAATTGAAATGCCTATGTCTTCCAGTTTGGGTTGGAAAGTTAGTATTAGCTTAAGTTCGTGGGGAGGGGGAGGGATAATGTCAAATGTCAAGCACCTGGGTATTGTGATTTGGCCCTGACGCTCAGGGTTAGGGTTAGGGTTAGGAGTTAGGGTTTGGGTTAGGAGTAGGTTTAGGTTAGGGTTCCAATTCGTGTACCTGACGTTTGGAGTGTGGGGATGATTGTTAGGGTTAGAGTTCTTCTTTTTGTAAGGGTCATGGATAGTGCAGAAATAGCCGACTTGAGGATGACTTATTGTTCTGGTAGGGTTAGGGCTAGGGTTAGGGTTAGGGTCAGGGTGATGGATAGCATTGAAATTGAAATGACTGTGTCTTCCAGTGTGGGATGGAAATTTAGTATTGCCGTCAGTTTGTGGGAAAGCGGAGGGATAAGGTAAAATGTCAAGCACCTGGATATTGTGATTTGGTCCTGACTCTCAGGGTTAGGGTTAGGGTTAGGGTTAGGAGTAGGTTTAGGTTAGGGTTCCAATTCGTGTACCTGATGTTTGGAGTGTGGGTACGATTGTTAGGGTTAGGGTTTTTCTTTTCGTAAGGGTCATGGATAGGGCAGAAATAGCGTTACTCGAGGATGACTTATTGTTCTGGAAGGGTTATGGCTAGGGTTAGGCTTAGGGTCAGGGCGATACATAGCATTGAAATTGAAATGACTGTGTCTTCCAGTGTGGGTTGGAAAGTCAGTATTAGCTTACCTTCGTGGGGAGGGGGTGGGATCATGTCAAATGTCAAGCGCCTGGGTATTTTGATTTGGTCCTGCCCCTCAGGGTTAGGGTTTGGGTTAGGAGTAGGTTTAGGTTAGGGTTCCAATCCGTATACCTGATGTTTGGAGTGTGGGGATGATTGTTAGGGTAAGAGTTCTTCTTTTTGTAAGGGTCATGGATAGTGCAGAAATAGCCGTACTTGAGGATGACTTATTGTTCTGGTAGGGTTAGGGCTAGGGTTAGGGTTAGGGTCAGGGTGATGGATAGCATTGAAATTGAAATGCCTGTGTCTTCCAGTGTGGGTTGGGAAGTTAGTATTAGCGTAAGTTCGTGGGGAGGGGGAGGGACAATGTCAAATGTCAAGCACCTGGGTATTGTGATTTGGTCCTGTGGCTTTGGGTTAGGGTTAGGGTAAGGAGTAGGTTTAGCTTCAGGGTTCCAATTCATGTACCTGACGTTTGGAGTGTGGGTATGATTGTTAGGGTTAGGGTTCTTCTTTTCGTAAGGGTCATGGATAATGCAGAAAGATCGGGACTTGAGGATGACTCATTGTTCTGGTAGGGTTAGGGCTAGGGTTAGGGTTAGGGTCAGGCTAATGGTTAGCATTGAAATTGAAATGCCTGTGTCTTCCAGTGTGGGTTGGAAATTCAGTATTAGTGTAAGTACATAGGGAGGGGGTGGGATAATGTCAAATGTCAACACCTGGGTATTGTGATTTGGCCCAGTGCCTTAGTGTTAGGGTTAGGGTTAGGGTTAGGAGAAGGTTTAGGTTCAGGTTTCCAATTCATGTACCTGACGTTTGGAGTGTGGGTATGATTGTTAGGGTTAGGGTTCTTGTTTTCCTAAGGGTCATGTATAGGGCAGAAATAGTGATACTTGAGGATGACTTATTGTTCTGGTAGGGTTAGGGCGAGGGTTAGGGTTCGGGTAAGGGTGATAGATAGCATTGAAATTGAAATGCCTGTGTCTTCCAGTGTGGGTTGGAAAGTTAGTATTAGCTTAAATTCGTGGGGAGGGGGAGTGATAAGGTAAAATGTCAAGCACCTGGGTATTGTGATTTGGCCCTGACTCTCAGGGTCAGGTTTAGGGTTAGGAGTAGGTTTAGGTTAGGGTTCCAATTCGTGTACATGACGTTTGGAGTGTGGATATGATTGTTAGGGTTAGGGATTTTCTTTTCATAAGGGTCATGAATAGTGCAGAAATAGCCGTATTTGAGGATGACTTATTGTTCTGTTAGGGTTAGGGTTAGGGTTAGGGTTAGGGTCAGGGTGATAGATAGCATTGAAATTGAAATGTGTGTGTCTTCCAGTGTGGGTTGCAAATTAAGAATTGGCCTAAGTTCGTGGGAAGGTGGAGGGATAAGGTAAAATGTCAAGCACCTGGGTATTGTGATTTGGTACTGCGGTTTTGGGTAAGGGTTAGGAACAGGGTTCGGTTTAGGGTTCCCATTCATGTACCTGACATTTGGAGTGTGGTATGATTGTTAGGCTTAGAGTTCTTCTTTTCGTAAGGGTCATGGATAGTGCAGAAATAGCCGTATTTGAGGATGACTTATTGTTCTGATAGGGTTAGGGCTACGGTTAGTATTGGGGTCAGGGTGATAGATAGCATTGAAATTGAAATGCCTGTGTCTTCCAGTGTGGGTTGGAAAGTTAGTATTAGCATAAGTTCGTGGGGAGGGGGAGGGATAATGTCAAATGTCAAGCACCTTGGTATTGTGATTTGGTACTGCGGTTTTGGGTAAGGGTTAGGAACAGGGTTCGGTTTAGGGTTCCCATTCATGTACCTGACATTTGGAGTGTGGTATGATTGTTAGGCTTAGGGTTCTTCTTTTCGTAAGGGTCATGGATAGGGCAAAAATAGCCCTACTTGAGGATGACTTATTGTTCTGGTAGGGTTAGGGTTAGGGTTAGGGTTAGGGTCAGGGTGATAGATGGCATTGAAATGGAAATGCCTGTGTCTTCCTGTGTGGGTTGGGAAGTTAGTATTAGCATAAGTTCGTGGGGAGGGGGAGGGATAATGTCAAATGTCAAGCACCTGGGTATTGTGATTTGTCCCAGGGCCTTAGGGTTAGGGTTAAGGTTAGGAAAAGGTTTAGGTTCAGGTTTCCAAATCATGTACCTGACGTTTGCAGTGTGGGTATGATTGTTAGTGTTAGGGTTCTTGTTTTCCTAAGGGTCATGTATAGGGCAGAAATAGCGGTACTTGAGGATGACTTATTGTTCTGGTAGGGTTAGGGCGAGGGTTAGGGTTAGGGTAAGGGTGATAGATAGCACTGAAATTGAAATGCCTGTGTCTTCCAGTGTGGGTTGGAAAGTTAGTATTAGCTTAAATTCGTGGGGAGGGGGAGTGATAAGGTAAAATGTCAAGCACCTGGGTATTGTGATTTGGCCCTGACTCTCAGGGTTAGGGTTAGGGTTAGGAGTAGGTTTAGGTTAGGGTTCCAATTCGTGTACATGACGTTTGGAGTGTGGATATGATTGTTAGGGTTAGGGATTTTCTTTTCATAAGGGTCATGAATAGTGCAGAAATAGCCGTATTTGAGGATGACTTATTGTTCTGTTAGGGTTAGGGTTAGGGTTAGGGTTAGGGTCAGGGTGATAGATAGCATTGAAATTGAAATGTGTGTGTCTTCCAGTGTGGGTTGGAAATTAAGAATTGGCCTAAGTTCGTGGGAAGGTGGAGGGATAAGGTCAAACGTCAAGCACCTGGGTATTGTGATTTGGCCGTGCCCCTCAGGGTTAGGGTTAGGGTTAGGAGTAGGTTTGGGTTAGGGTTCCAATTCGTGTACATGACGTTTGGAGTGTGGGGGTGATTGTTAGGGTTAGAGTTCTTCTTTTCGTAAGGGTCATGGATAGTGCAGAAATAGCCGTATTTGAGGATGACTTATTGTTCGGATAGGGTTAGGGCTACGGTTAGTGTTGGGGTCAGGGTGATAGATAGCATTGAAATTGAAATGCCTGTGTCTTCCTGTGTGGGTTGGGAAGTTAGCATTAGCATAAGTTCGTGGGGAGGGGAGGGATAATGTCAAATGTCAAGCACCTGGGTATTGTGATTTGTCCCAGGGCCTTAGGGTTAGGGTTAAGGTTAGGAAAAGGTTTAGGTTCAGGTTTCCAATTCATGTACCTGACGTTTGGAGTGTGGGTATGATTGTTAGGGTTAGGGTTCTTCTTTTCATAAGGGTCATGGATAGTGCACAAATAGCGGTACTTGACGATGGCTTATTGATATGGTAGGGTTAGGCCGAGGGTTCGGGTTAGGGTCAGGGTAATGGTTAGCATTGAAATTGAAATGCCTGTGTCTTCCAGTGTGGGTTGGAAATTCAGTATTAGTGTAAGTACATAGGGAGGGGGAGGGATAATGTCAAATGTCCACACCTGGGTATTGTGATTAGGCCCAGTGCCTTAGTGTTAGGGTTAGGGTTAGGGTTAGGAGAAGGTTTAGGTTCAGGTTTCCAATTCATGTACCTGACGTTTGGAGTGTGGGTATGATTGTTAGGGTTAGGGTTCTTGTTTTCCTAAGGGTCATGTATAGGGCAGAAATAGTGGTACTTGAGGATGACTTATTGTTCTGGTAGGGTTAGGGCGAGGGTTAGGGTTCGGGTAAAGGTGATAGATAGCACTGAAATTGAAATGTTTGTGTCTTCCAGTGTGGGTTGGAAAGTTAGTATTAGCATAAGTTCGTGGGGAGGGGGAGGGATAATGTCAAATGTCAAGCACCTTGGTATTGTGATTTGGTACTGCGGTTTTGGGTAAGGGTTAGGAACAGGGTTCGGTTTAGGGTTCCCATTCATGTACCTGACATTTGGAGTGTGGTATGATTGTTAGGCTTAGGGTTCTTCCTTTCGTAAGGGTCATGGATCGGGCAAAAATAGCCGTACTTGAGGATGACTTATTGTTCTGGTAGGGTTAGGGTTAGGGTTAGGGTTAGGGTCAGGGTGATAGATGGCATTGAAATGGAAATGCCTGTGTCTTCCTGTGTGGGTTGGGAAGTTAGTATTAGCATAAGTTCGTGGGGAGGGGGAGGGATAATGTCAAATGTCAAGCACCTGGGTATTGTGATTTGGTCCAGCTGCTTTGGGTTAGGGTTAGGGTTAGGAGAAGGTTTAGGTTCAGGCTTCCAATTCATGTACCTGACGTTTGGAGTGTGGGTATGATTGCTGGGTTAGGGTTCTTGTTTTCCTAAGTGTCATGGATAGGGCAGAAATAGCGGTACTTGAGGATGACTTATTATTCTGGTAGAGTTAGGGCGAGGGTTAGGGTTTGGGTAAGGCTCATAGATAGCATTGAAATTGAAATGCCTATGTCTTCCAGTGTGGGTTGGAAAGTTAGTATTAGCTTAAGTTCGTGGGGGGGGGAGGGATAATGTCAAATGTCAAGCACCTGGGTATTGTGATTTGGCCCTGGCGCTCAGGGTTAGGGTTAGGGTTAGGAGTTAGGGTTTGGGTTAGGAGTAGGTTTAGGTTAGGGTTCCAATTCGTGTACCTGACGTTTGCAGTGTGGGGATGATTGTTAGGGTTAGAGTTCTTCTCTTTGTAAGGGTCATGGATAGTGCAGAAATAGCCGTACTTGAGGATGACTTACTGTTCTGGTAGGGTTAGGGCTAGGGTTAGGGTTAGGGTCAGGGTGATGGATAGCATTGAAATTGAAATGCCTGTGTCTTCCAGTGTGGGTTTGAAATTTAGTATTGGCATCAGTTCATAGGAAGGGGGAGGGATAAGGTCAAATGTCAAGCACCTGGGTATTGTGATTTGGTGCTGCGGCTTAGGGTTAGGGTTAGGGTAAGGAGTAGGCTTAGGTTCAGGGTTCCAATTCGTGTACCTGACGTTTGGAGTGTTGGTATGATTGTTAGGGTTAGGGATTTTCTTTTCGTAAGGGTCATGAATAGTGCAGAAATAGCCGTACTTGAGGATGCCTCATTGTTCTGGTAGGGTTAGGGCTAGGGTTAGGGTTAGGGTCAGGGTGATGGATAGCATTGAAATTGAAATACCTGTGTCTTCCAGTGTGGGTTGGAAAGTTAGTATTAGCATAAGTTCGTGGGGAGGGGGAGGGATAATGTCAAATGTCAAGCACCTTTGTATTGTGATTTGGTACTGCGGTTTTGGGTAAGGGTTAGGAACAGGGTTCGGTTTAGGGTTCCCATTCATGTACCTGACATTTGGAGTGTGGTATGATTGTTAGGCTTAGGGTTCTTCCTTTCGTAAGGGTCATGGATCGGGCAAAAATAGCCGTACTTGAGGATGACTTATTGTTCTGGTAGGGTTAGGGTTAGGGTTAGGGTTAGGGTCAGGGTGATAGATGGCATTGAAATGGAAATGCCTGTGTCTTCCTGAGTGGGTTGGGAAGTTAGTATTAGCATAAGTTCGTGGGGAGGGGGAGGGATAATGTCAAATATCAAGCACCTGGGTATTGTGATTTGTCCCAGGGCCTTAGGGTTAGGGTTAAGGTTAGGAAAAGGTTTAGGTTCAGGTTTCCAATTCATGTACCTGACGTTTGGAGTGTGGGTATGATTGTTAGGGTTAGGGTTCTTCTTTTCATAAGGGTCATGGATAGTGCACAAATAGCGGTACTTGACGATGGCTTATTGATATGGTAGGGTTAGGCCGAGGGTTCGGGTTAGGGTCAGGGTGATAGATAGCATAGAAATTGAAATGCCTGTGTCTTCCAGGGTGGGATGGAAATTTAGTATTGCCGTAAGTTCTTGGGGAGGGGGAGGGATAATGTCAAATGTCAAGCACCTGGGTATTGTGATTTGGCCCGGCGCCTTAGGGTTAGGGTTAGGAGTAGGTTTAGGTTCAGGGCTCCAATTCATGTACCTGACGTTTGGAGTGTGGGTATGATTGTTAGGGTTAGGGTTCTTCTTTTCGTAAGGGTCTTGATAGTGCACAAATAGCGGTACTTGAGGATGGCTTATTGATCTGATAGGGTTAGGGATAGGGTTGGGGTTAGGGTCAGGGGGATAGATAGCATTGAAATTGAAATGCCTGTGTCTTCCAGAGTGGGATGGAAATTTAGAATTGCCGTAAGTTTGTGGGGAGGGGGAGGGATAGTGTCAAATGTCAAGCACCTGGGTATTTTGATTTGGTCCTACGGCTTTGGGTTAGGGTTAGGGTATGGAGTACGTTTAGCTTCAGGGATTCAATTCATGTACCTGACCTTTGGAGTGTGGGTATGATTGTTAGAGTTAGGGTTCTTCTTTTCGTAAGGGTCATGGATAATGCAGAAAGAGCAGGACTTGAGGATGACTCATTGTTCTGATAGGGTTAGGCTAGGGTTAGGGTTAGGGTCAGGGTGATAGATAGCATTGAAATTGAAATGCCTGTGTCTTCCAGTGTGGGTTGGGAAGTTAGTATTAGCGTAAGTTTGTGGGGAGGGGTGGGAATAATGTCAAATGTCAAGCACCTGCGTATTGTGATTTGGTCTTGCAGCTTTGGGTTAGGGTTAGGGTTAGGAGAAGGTTTAGGTTCAGGTTTCCAATTCATATACCTGACGTTTGGAGTGTGGGTATGATTGTTAGGGTTAGGGTTCTTCTTTTCGTAAGGGTCTTGGATAGTGCACAAATAGCGGTACTTGAGGATGACTTATTGTTCTGGTAGGGTTAGGGCTAGGGTTAGGGTTAGGGTCAGGGTGATGGATAGCATTGAAATTGAAATGCCTGTGTCTTCCAGTGTGGGATGGAACTTTAGTATTGCCGTCAGTTTGTGGGAAAGGGGAGTGATAAGGTAAAATGTCAAGCACCTGGATATTGTGATTTGGTCCTGACTCTCAGGGTTAGGGTTAGGGTTAGGGTTAGAGTAGGTTTAGGTTAGGGTTCCAATTCGTGTACCTGATGTTTGGAGTGTGGGTACGATTGTTAGGGTTAGGGTTTTTCTTTTCGTAAGGGTCATGGATAGGGCAGAAATAGCGTTACTCGAGGATGACTTATTGTTCTGGAAGGGTTATGGCTAGGGTTAGGCTTAGGGTCAGGGCGATACATAGCATTGAAATTGAAATGACTGTGTCTTCCAGTGTGGGTTGGAAAGTCAGTATTAGCTTACGTTCGTGGGGAGGGTGTGGGATCATGTCAAATGTCAAGCGCCTGGGTATTTTGATTTGGTCCTGCCCCTCAGGGTTAGGGTTTGGGTTAGGAGTAGGTTTAGGTTAGGGTTCCAATTCGTGTACCTGACGTTTGGAGTGTGGGGATGATTGTTAGGGTTAGAGTTCTTCTTTTTGTAAGGGTCATGGATAGTGCAGAAATAGCCGTACTTGAGGATGACTTATTGTTCTGGTAGGGTTAGGGCTAGGGTTAGGGTTAGGGTCAGGGTGATGGATAGCATTGAAATTGAAATGACTGTGTCTTCCAGTGTGGGTTGGGAAGTTAGTATTAGCGTAAGTTCGTGGGGAGGGGGAGGGATAATGTCAAATGTCAAGCACCTGGGTATTGTGATTTGGTCCAGCTGCTTTGGGTTAGGGTTAGGGTTAGGAGAAGGTTTAGGTTCAGGCTTCCAATTCATGTACCTGACGTTTGGAGTGTGGGTATGATTGTTAGGGTTAGGGTTCTTGTTTTCCTAAGTGTCATGGATAGGGCAGAAATAGCGGTACTTGAGGATGACTTATTATTCTGGTAGAGTTAGGGCGAGGGTTAGGGTTTGGGTAAAGCTCGTAGATAGCATTGAAATTGAAATGCCTATGTCTTCCAGTGTGGGTTGGAAAGTTAGTTTTATCTTAAGTTCGTGGGGAGGGGGAGGGATAATGTCAAATGTCAAGCACCTGGGTATTGTGATTTGGCCCTGACCCTCAGGGTTAGGGTTAGGGTTAGGAGTTAGGGTTAGGGTTAGGAGTACGTTTAGGTTAGGGTTCCAATTCGTGTACATGACGTTTGGAGTGTGGATATGATTGTTAGGGTTAGGGATTTTCTTTTCATAAGGGTCATGAATAGTGCAGAAATAGCCGTATTTGATGATGACTTATTGTTCTGGTAGGGTTAGGGTTAGGGTTAGGGTTAGGGTCAGGGTGATAGATAGCATTGAAATTGAAATGTGTGTGTCTTCCAGTGTGGGTTGGAAATTAAGAATTGGCCTAAGTTCGTGGGAAGGTGGAGGGATAAGGTCAAATGTCAAGCACCTGGGTATTGTGATTTGGTGCTGCGGCTTTGGGTTAGGGTTAGGGTAAGGAGTAGGCTTAGGTTCAGGGTTCCAATTCGTGTACCTGACGTTTGGAGTGTGGGTATGATTGTTAGGGTTAGGGTTCTTCTTTTCGTAAGGGTCATGATTAATGCAGAAAGATCGGGACTTGAGGATGACTCATTGTTCTGGTAGGGTTAGGGCTAGGGTTAGGGTTAGGGTCAGGGTAATGGTTAGCATTGAAATTGAAATGCCTGTGTCTTCCAGTGTGGGTTGGAAATTCAGTATTAGTGTAAGTACATAAGGAGGGGGTGGGATAATGTCAAATGTCAACACCTGGGTATTGTGATTAGGCCCAGTGCCTTAGTGTTAGGGTTAGGGTTAGGGTTAGGAGAAGGTTTAGGTTCAGGTTTCCAATTCATGTACCTGACGTTTGGAGTGTGGGTATGATTGTTAGGGTTAGGGTTCTTGTTTTCCTAAGGGTCATGTATAGGGCAGAAATAGCGGTACTTGAGGATGACTTATTGTTCTGGTAGGGTTAGGGCGAGGGTTAGGGTTCGGGTAAGGGTGATAGATAGCACTGAAATTGAAATGCCTGTGTCTTCCAGTGTGGGTTGGAAAGTTAGTATTAGCTTAAATTCGTGGGGAGGGGGAGTGATAAGGTAAAATGTCAAGCACCTGGGTATTGTGATTTGGCCCTGACTCTCAGGGTTAGGGTTAGGGTTAGGAGTAGGTTTAGGTTAGGGTTCCAATTCGTGTACATGACGTTTGGAGTGTGGATATGATTGTTAGGGTTAGGGATTTTCTTTTCATAAGGGTCATGAATAGTGCAGAAATAGCCGTATTTGAGGATGACTTATTGTTCTGTTAGGGTTAGGGTTAGGGTTAGGGTTAGGGTCAGGGTGATAGATAGCATTGAAATTGAAATGTGTGTGTCTTCCAGTGTGGGTTGGAAATTAAGAATTGGCCTAAGTTCGTGGGAAGGTGGAGGGATAAGGTAAAATGTCAAGCACCTGGGTATTGTGATTTGGCCGTGCCCCTCAGGGTTAGGGTTAGGATTAGGAGTAGGTTTGGGTTAGGGTTCCAATTCGTGTACATGAGGTTTGGAGTGTGGGGGTGATTGTTAGGGTTAGAGTTCTTCTTTTCGTAAGGGTCATGGATAGTGCAGAAATAGCCGTATTTGAGGATGACTTATTGTTCTGATAGGGTTAGGGCTACGGTTAGTGTTGGGGTCAGGGTGATAGATAGCATTGAAATTGAAATGCCTGTGTCTTCCAGTGTGGGTTGGGAAGTTAGTATTAGTGTAAGTTTGCGGGGAGGGATAGGAATAATGTCAAATGTCAAGCACCTGGGTATTGTGATTTGGTCCTGTGGCTTTGGGTTAGGGTTAGGGTAAGGAGTAGGTTTAGCTTCAGGGTTCCAATTGATGTACCTGATGTTTGGAGTGTGGGTATGATTCTTAGGGTTAGGCTTCTTCTTTTCGTAAGGGTGTTGGATAGTGCAGAAATAGCTGTACTTGAGGATGACTTATTGTTCTGGTAGGGTTAGGGCTAGGGTTAGGTTAGGGTCAGGGTGATAGATAGCATTGAAATTGAAATGCGTGTGTGTTCCAGTGTGGGTTGGAAATTTAGAATTGCCCTAATTTCGCGGGAAGGGGGAGGGATAATGTCAAATATCAAGCACCTGGGTATTGTGATTTGGTCCTGCGGCTTTGGGTTAGGGTTAGGGTTAGGAGTAGGTTTAGCTTCAGGGTTCCAATTCATGTACCTGACCTTTGGAGTGTTGGTATGATTGTTAGGGTTAGGGTTCTTCTTTTCGTAAGGGTCATGGATAATGCAGAAAGAGCGGGACTTGAGTATGACTCATTGTTCTGGTAGGGTTAGGCTAGCGTTAAGGTTAGGGTCAGGGTGATAGATAATGTTGAAATTGAAATGCCCGAGTCTTCCAGTGTGTGTTGGGAAGTGAGTATTAGCGTAAGTTCATGGGGAGGGGGTGGAATAATGTAAAATGTCAAGCACCTAGGTATTGTGATTTGGTACTGCGGCTTTGGGTAAGGGTTAGGAACAGGGTTCACTTTAGGGTTCCAATTCATGTACCTGACGTTTGGAGTGTGGTATGATTGTTAGGCTTAGGGTTCTTCTTTTCGTAAGGGTCATGGATAGGGCAGAAATAGCCGTACTTGAGGATGACTTATTGTTCTGGTAGGGTTAGGGCTATGGTTAGGGTTGGGCTCAGGGTGATAGATAGCATTGACTTTGAAATGCCTGTGTCTTCCATTGTGGGTTGGGAAGTTAGTATTAGTGTAAGTTCATGGGGAGGGGGAGGGATAATGGCAAATGTCAAGCACCTGGGTATTTTGATTTGGTCCTGTCCCTCAGGGTTAGGGTTTGGGTTAAGAGTAGGTTTAGGTTAGGGTTCCAATTCGTGTACCTGACATTTGGAGTGTGGGGGTGATTGTTAGAGTTAGGGTTCCTCTTTAGGTAAGGGTCATGGATAGTGCAGAAATAGCCGTACTTGAGGATGACTTATTGTTCTGGTAGGGTTAGTGCTATGGTTAGGGTTGCAGTCAGGGTGATAGATCGCATGGAAATTGAAATGTTTGTGTCTTCCAGTGTGGGTTGGAAATTCAGTATTAGTGTAAGTACGTAGGGAGGGGGTGGGATAATGTCAAATGTCAAGCACCTGTGTATTGTGATTTGGCCCTGACCCTCAGGGTTAGGGTTAGGGTTAGGGTTAGGAGTAGGTTTAGCATAGGGTTCCAATTCATGTACCTGACGTTTGGAGTGTGGGTATGATTGTTAGGGTTAGGGTTTTTCTTTTCGTAAGGGTCATGAATAGTGCAGAAATAGCCGTACTTGAGGATGCCTCATTGTTCTGGTAGGGTTAGGGCTAGGGTTAGGGTTAGGGTCAGGGTGATGGATTGCATTGAATTTGAAATGCCTGTGTCTTCCAGTGTGGGTTGGAAATTCAGTATTAGTGTAAGTACGTAGGGAGGGGGAGGGATAATGTCAAATGTCAAGCACCTGGGTATTGTGATTTGGCCCTGACCCTCAGGGTTAAGGTTAGGGTTAGGAGTCGGTTTAGGTTAGGGTTCCAATTCGTGTACCTGACTTTTGGAGTGTGGGTATGATTGTTAGGGTTAGGGTTTTTCTTTTCGTAAGGGTCATGAATAGTGCAGAAATAGCCGTACTTGAGGATGCCTCATTGTTCTGGTAGGGTTAGGGCTAGGGTTAGGTTTAGGGTCAGGGTGATGGATAGCATTGAAATTGAAATGCCTGTGTCTTCCAGTGTGGGTTGGAAAGTTAGTATTAGCATAAGTTCGTGGGGAGGGGGAGGGATAATGTCAAATGTCAAGCACCTTGGTATTGTGATTTGGTACTGCGGTTTTGGGTAAGGGTTAGGAACATGGTTCGGTTTAGGGTTCCAATTCATGTACCTGACATTTGGAGTGTGGTATGATTGTTAGGCTTATGGTTCTTCTTTTCGTAAGGGTCATGGATAGTGCAGAAATAGCGGTACTCGAGGATGACTTATTGTTCTGGTAGGGTTAGGGCTAGGCTTAGGCTTTGGGTCAGGGTGATAGATAGCATTGAAATTGAAATGCCTGTGTCTTCCAATGTGGGTTGGAAAGGTAGTATTAGTGTAAGTTTGTGGGGAGGGGGAGGGAAAATGTCAAATGTCAACCACCTGTGTATTGTGATTTGGCCATGCCCCTTAGGGTTAGTGTTACGGTTAGGAGTAGGTTTATGTTTAGGGTTCCAATTCATGTACCTGACGTTTGGAGTTTGGATGTGATTGTTAGGGTTAGGGTTCTTCTTTTCATGTGGGTCATGGATAGTGCAAAAAGAGCGGTACTCGAGGATGACTTATTGTTCTGGTAGGGTTAGGGTTTATAACTCGGTGATGGAGTTATACTGAAAGAATCAAGGCACATTTCAACAAATTTGAAGGGAATCCATAAACTCTATGACCTCATCAGGTTCTGAAAGGATAGAAAACAAGGACCAGATTACTGTTGGAAGGTTGTGTTAAATTGTGCTTTGTAACATGTAGCACACTGCATCTAAAGACATATGTATTGACTTTGTCGTAACAGAAGTCCCTCCTGCAGCAGAATCCTTACTATTCATTGTCAGATTTTAAAAGCTTTTGGTGCAGACGTGGTTTCTTCTTCACTAAGAAATGATTAGACTTACCTCTGTTCTTAATAAGTTTCTGAAGACAGTGGGCTGTGGAACAAGTATATGGTTTTAAATTGTATCATATTTCCCCTCTTGATCACACTGTTTTCTAGAAAAAAAATCCATTACCCAGATTTCACAAGAGCAGTCTAGATCTTTATTTTGTAAAGGTTCATGTAATTCATCATTTGATCTGCACAGAAGTTAAACGAAACCATTGATTTTAGGTATAGATTATTTTGTTGTTAGCATTATGTTTAGATATAAAATCACAGTAATGGTGAACTGTGAGCAAAAAGATCTCCCCTGAAACAGAGATAACATTCAGGTTGTAAATATTTAGGCTTGAAGCATAGAGCTATGATTAGGGTGAAAAATCTCTGAAGGGCTTTCTGGGGCTTCTGTAAGACCACGGCCTTACCAAATGCTCTGAGGAGCTGACTACAGCAAAGATCACCCAGGAGGGAACACACCGGACAAGTTGTAAAACAGACCTTTATTAGTCTGGCCAGATGGCACTCTCCAAGCACCAAGCTTAGAGAGGCGCCAGGCTCAGAGCCTGAGGTCCTTTTATAGGAGATGCTAGAGGGAAATTGGCAAGCAGAAATACAGAAGCGAAATGCAGAAGGAACTTTTACAGATTGTTCTTAAGATAACATATTCAGATATGGAGTTGGGCAAGCATGACAGAACACTATGCACACAACAGACCTTCCCGGCACAACAACAAGCACATCCCTGGAACTCGATGTCTACCTGGTGATCAGTAACAGAAGCAGACAAGTTGGGGCCCTATTACAAAATGGAGTACAAAATGGAGTAACTGTTGTTCAGTCTCTCACTTCCATATCATTTATCCTCAGGTTGAAGACCTTAAATGGGGGAAAAGTAAATATTTAGGAAGATAAAAGCTGCTCTAAAATTTTTAGGAGGAAAAAACTGGTAGCCGTATTTGTGATCTTGTGTTAGTCTGACTGTAAAATGCTGATTTAATGTGCAGCTAGCAGGTACACATACATGCACACAAAACAATTTCACACATTGTAATTTAATAGAATAAATACAAACATGTTAGAAAACTGATATTTATTATTTGATAGTTGAAATGTGGCATTGAAAGGAAAATAAAAGCTATTTTAAGTTTTATCAGTATGGCTGCATCTATGTATCAAAATTCTACTTAAGGTTTATTTGGAAATCTTTTCACTATGATATTATGTTAATAATCAGTTTTTCTTCCTTAATTTAGTAACTGAGTCCTTTGCTTCTCCTGAACACAATTATGCAATTTGATTATGATATTTAATTTTTGAATAACGAGCAGGAAGGAGATGACATTAAAACCTGAGTAGAAAATATTCCACCCCTTAAGGTCTGAAGTCATAAATCTTTGTATCTTTGACAAAACAAAGAAGATAATAATAGTCCTTGAATAAGAGGAACATTTTATTACATGTTTAATTTAATTATTGCGATAAACACAATTGCAAAAGAAGCAAAGCCATTCAGAACTTATTTTTAAATGTTTCTCTTTATGAGTCCCATTTTGTTTTATGAATGATATTTATGAGCTTCATGTCGACACAAATCCACTCACTAGCTGACAGTGCCATTTAAATGAGTTTCAAAATCACTTTCGAAGAGATTTTAAAATTAACATTAAACTTTTAAAGCTAATATTAAACTATGTGCTATGCTACCTTGAACTAGCTAAGCTATTTTTTATTTTAATTCATAAACCATTCAGAAGACTACAATCAACTAATATTTTAAAAATGTAATGAAGAGTTTGACTTAATAAAGTTTCATTGTTTAATAAATTTGAAAGTAGGGCTTTAACATATTTTAAGAAATAAATGGAGATAGGATTGACCAAGAGGTTTATATATTAGTATGTCCATTTGTTTGCTGTTATCTTGACTTAATGATCTGTTGGGGGTTTTTTCTTGATATTAGTTTTTTCTTCACTGTACATTGAGTCATGGCACTACTGTACACAAAAGTATGAAATATGCAAAGGACACTGTGATTTCTTTTTTGGAGGGTACTGCGGATCGAACTCGGGACCTTGCCCTTTCGAGGCATTGCGGTGTCACTGAACTAAATCCCTGGTCCTGTGTGATTTCTTTTAACAAAGGATAGGAGGGCCAGGGATTTAGCTCAGTGGTTCCACCACCAAACTTGCAAGCAGAAGGACCCGAGTTCGATCCCTGGTACCAAAGAAAACAACAACAACAAAGGATAGGAGTCTTTCTGTATGAGATACTCTGAAAAGGAGATTTTAAGTTTGCTCTAACCCCTTGTTTACACTATTAGCTTCCTCTTACTTTAAAAATTAATGGAGGAAAGTTTTTTGATAAAACTATAAAGACTGGAAGATTTTTAACTCTCTGCACTGTATTGTAGCAAACTATTTAAATTCGGTTGAATTTGTTCCACAAACTTTCTGGAGTTCATATGTTGCACTAAATTTGTTGAACCTGTGGTAGACATATCTCTTAGGATAAATGCAATCAGTACAGCCCCCAGACTAAAGTTTAAAATGTGTTTCTTATGAAAAGACAAAATGTCATGAAAGTGACAGATAAAGTTGTCTTATGTAGCAATGTGCACTGATCTCAATGAGATATTTCTGTTTTTCATTCTCTTACACAAGTCTATGACAGCAGGAAGAACTAAGATTAGTTTGCTTCATAGTGTTAATACATGATTGCAAATAAGCATGAGTATCACTGGCTTATCTGGTACAGTACTAAGTATTTCTGTAACCACAGTTTTCCCCCCTGGCTGTATTGAAACAGGTTCAGTATTAACCAAACAGCACAATTATTCGTAAGTGATTTATTTTTTTGTTTACTAATTTGGCTTAGTTGCTGAATATGTTGTTTTCTCAGATTATTTTCACGGTTCTAATGTTAAAACATTTTGCATATTGTTTATCATAAGACTTCATGAAGTAACTAAGTTTGTGTATAATTGCAATAAGCACTCTCTTCTGAACTGAAAGAAGGAAAGTGTTGCTTTTTTTGTATAGTGCATCTAGGGTTAAAACCCTAGTATTATTTTCAGTGTTTTGTTTAAATGTTTTCAAAAACACTTGATTATTAAACTGAAAAAAAAAACCTGAAAAGGACCTACGTGGAATACACGTATCAGGGGAGTGATTTCCTATTTGAAGTCAAATATATCAGCAGCCACACTGCGTGCAGGAAGACAGCTGCTGAAATTTAATCTCAGGTATAGTGAAGCCAACTTTGGGTACATTCTGAGCTTTCAGTTAGGACTTCAGAAAGACGGTGTGTGAGGAGGTGACTCAGTCCCTCGGAACAGGCAACACCCTGGCAGTAAGGAGAGGTTCCTGCTCGGACAAGCCCAACGCCACACTGCAACAAGACTAAGGTGATTCCCCGGGAGTTTAACTGCCTGCCAGAACAAAACAGGCTTCAAGGGAAGGTAATGCTATCCAGAGTCCCTACAGGGAACATGCAGAGTAGTCAAAATATCAAAAAATGTTCAGAGAAATATCCAGGGGAAAGTGATTGATATGAGGGAAAAGGCAATGACTGAGAGATAACCCAGACGCTGGCGTTCACAGACAAGAACTTTAATATAACTTAATAAATATATTAAAGGAAATAGAGGGAAAGATGGAAAAACATACGAATGGAGAAGTAATCATACTTGATAAGTAATTATAATCAATTAAATTGTCTAATAATAGAGCCTGTGAGTGTAGTTCAGTGGCAGAGCACTTTCCTAGCATGTGTGAAGCCCTGGGTTTGATCCTAACACAAAAATAAAGACATAAATTACTGCTTAATAGTAGAAAAGGCAGAGGCAGTTAAAGATTTTGCATAGTTTAGGAAGTGATAAAAATATTAATAAGGTGAATTGTAAAAAATTCACAGAACATTTTAAGAAGCCACACAGCATAATTGTAAAGTTTCCTATTTGTTTAATCTTACAGAAGGAGGTAATATTTGTGCTTTCACACTTTCAGAATACACGTCAGTAACTGATTTCAGGGTGATGCAGAAACTTGGCCCGCTATGGAAATTCCTCAAAAAACCTAAAATTAAAAACCCCATTCACCCCAACTACTTCCCCTTCTGGGAATCTTCCCAAAAGAATTAAAGTCATCATATTACAATGATACATGTATACCCAAGTTTATAACAGCACAATTTATAACCTTATAAACAACCTATATGCCCATAAACAGACGGATGGACAAAGAAAGTGTGGTATTTGTACACAAAAGAGTACTACTCTGCCACACAGGATAAACTTGAGGCACCTGTAGGTAAACTTATGTACCGCAAGACCATGAGGTAGGAGATTAGGGCATAGTAAACCGGCAGGACAATGGGGTGTGACCTGTCAATCACAGACGACAAATCACGGTGGGGTGCAGCCCTGCGTGGGAAGCCCCAGCTCTGACGTCAAATAAAAGATGGCTGTCACTGTCCTCTTGTCCTTGTAGCGGCCGGTCCTGCGCGTAGGACTAATCATCTCTTGCCTTCAGAGCACTGCTTCCTCTTGAATGCTTCTTTTTGCACTCCTTTTTCATTTCTTTTTTCCCCCACTTTTCTTCTTTTGCCTCAAGTAAACATTGAACTTTCAGGTTCATTAGTTGTCCTGTCCAGTTCTTTCTGTGGGACAGGAGCTGGGAAAGGTCCACCGGAGGCAGCTTTGGTGAGCCGAGCCAGAAAGCGGTGAGCCAGTCCTGGAGGGGAAGGCTGACGGGTGTGAAGTAGGGACAGGGTAAGAAGCAGGGACACCTAGCAGAGGGCCCCATGCGGCTGCCGGATTGGGTCCGACCCCCCACGAAGGGCTGGGGACGGCGTCCTTGGCTGTCAGGGTGCCCACAGCCCGCTGGTGGGGTTGGGGTGGGGGCCCGAGTCTCCGAGCCCCCTCCAGGAGGCCTGGGCCGACACCCCAGGCTCTCTGCACGCTGCCGGGGGAGGCGGCAGCCCCTTTAGACCTGGCCCATGTGGCAGACCCTGAAGCCCTGCGCCCTGAGCCCTGCACCGCGAAGCCACCTGGGGCCAGGAGGCCGCGGCCAGGCGCCAGGCAGCAGCCGGCTGGGCAGTGCTCCCCGCCGGGCCCAGTGCCTCCCTTCCCGCCCTTTCTCGCCAAATGCTGTCCCCTGGGGAGCGCCCGGGAGGCCGCCCCACTCCCACTGCAGGCGGAGGGCAGCACCTGCCCGAGCAGAACAGAGCAGAGCAGAGGCGCGGGGCCCAGCTGCCTGCAGCGCATTCTCCCCCCGAGCTCCCGCTCGCCGCCTCCCGCTGACCTCCACGCCCACCGGGGGCCTTCCCTCTGTCCCCTGAGACGTGCCCACCGGGCACCCTAGGGCTTCGGGTTCCCCTCCTTCTAAGGACCCTGCCGCTTGCCAAGGTATGGGGCCGCCGGGGCGGGACTGCTCTGCAGCGTTCTGCTGATCTCCCTCCTTTTGGACAGTAGGGGGAGCTGTTGCCTTTCAAATAATTCACTCCTCAAACAACGTCCGATTTTTCCATTTGGCAGTGAAAAGACGAGATGTCACTTTTTTTCCTTGTCTGGAAAAAAGTGTAAGTAGATAGTTTGTCGCTATAATAAATAGTATATACAGGTTTTATTAACATACAAAGTCATTTCTTGAACAGACATTTCTCAGATGAAGAAGTAGAAGCAGACAATAAACATGAAAAATGTTCAACATCACCGGTCATTCCAGAAATGCAAATGAAAACAACACTGAGATTCCATCTCACCCCAGAAAGAGTGGCTGCTATCAAGAAATCAACCAATAGCAAATGCTGGCGGGGGTGCGGGAAGAAAGGAACCCTGCTCCACTGCTGGTGGGAGTAAGACTGGTGCAACCACTGTGGAAATTGGTGTGAAGATTTCTAAAAAAAAAAAATAGGATTAGCGGTTCCATTTGACCCTGCTATTCGCTATCTGGGTATGTTTCCTGAAAGAATTAAAAGCATCATACCACAGCGATATATGTGCACCCATGTTCATAGTAGCAAAGTTTGTGATAGCTAAAGCTTGGAAACAGCCCAAATGCCCATCAACTGGTGATTGGATAAAGAAAATTTGGGTTTTTTATAAAATGGAACACTGCCCACCATAAAGAAAGGTAAACTAGAAACATTTTTAGCTAAATGGATGCACCTTGAGGCCATATTCTTAAGTGAAATAAATAGGACACACATGTGTAAATACCGAATAGTTTCTCCGGTGTGAGAAACTGAAAGTATAAATAAGGATTAAAATGTATAATAGGTCATGTGAAATAGGAAGAAATGGTCTAAGGGGGAAGGGGAACTGGAAGGGGTAGGGCAAAGAAAAGAAGGGAAAGGAAAAAATATGAGAAAAGGAAAAAAATGGAAACAAAGCCTTTGTAAATAGGGAGGGCAGGGGAACGGGGAAAAAATAAGAACCAAGATACATCATGTAAAGGTACAAGTTCCCAATGATGAATGTCATTGTATTGTATACCTAAAATGTACCAATAAATTTAATAAATAAAAACAATATAAAATCATTTCTTCAAAAGTACATAAAAGATAGAACTTTATTCCTGTGTTCACCTGAACTTCAGGGACTGGTCTACAGTTCTGGAACATAAGCTGCTCTATTTGACAGTGGACAATTCTTGGCTACCTCACATCTATTCTGTGACAGAGCAGGATAAAATGACAGTGCATGCGGCATGCGGCATGAGGTCACTGACCTTAACAGCTCAGGCTGAGGGGACTTTTTCAGATTGGCTTTCAAAACATATGTGAATTATATATTTTGTGCTTTTTCTTTTAAGAACAGTGCCTCAAAATCTCTGAATATATAGACTGAGCCAGTGTGAGCTTTAGATAAAAGTCACTATAATATGTAAAAGTAGGTGTGCTGACCCCTGTGGAGGGCTGTCTCTCTGGCTCTTTACTTCTAAGACTTCTGTGCCTAGGAAATCACCAGGATGGTCTGTTAGAGAAGGCTTCTTGCTTCACAACTTCAAGTAATTACTTTTTAAAGTTTCTTTCTCTCCTCCCAGGTGCAAAACCTTCTACCACTACTGCCTTAAATGATGTACCAATGGATTGATGGGATGAATGTAGGCGATTCTGTCTCCCAGGAGGATGAAGGAGCCCTGGAAGGGCTCCACCCTGAGTTCTTGGGAGTTTCCATGGGAGCCCAGGGGTCGCCATCCTCCTGATTAGGAGTCGGTGGCCATAGTACTGAGAGTTTTAAGGGCTGAGGGAGCCCTGGGGGACTCTACTCTTCTAGGAAGGCCCTAGTGCCACCACCCTTTTGGACAGAGACATCTGTCTAACACACACTTGAGTCTCTCGCAGCAGATGCTTTGAAGGACATCTGAAGGACACTAGTCCTAGTTCTCTCTCCACGGGCCTCAAGATGTGCCATGGGAAATGTCTTGAAAGACATTCCGCCAATCCCAGCAACCTCACCATTAAGCCCAAAGAAGGGGGGGTGCAATTTGACTCTGCCAATCTGAAAAAAGAACAACTTATCTACTACTGCAATAAATTTTGAGTACAATAGGAACTATACTATTTTGCAGTTAGATCATTTCTGCAAAAAGCATAGCAAGTGGAATGAAATCCATTATGTTCAGGATTTTTATTTCTGGGGGAAAAAATCCCAGAAACTATGGTACTTAGAGGGGCCCCTGAGGAAGAAGAGGAAGTGGATATCATTGATGCTCCTGTCCTCAGACGCTCACCTGTCTCTCAAGGAGATATGGGTGTCTCCATCTGTTTAACAAAAATGATCATACTGGATGGAATATTCAACCTCCTCTTTATGATACTCAGGCCAGTAAATAGGTCCCCTTCCTTTCATGTGACCCAAGAACTAAACCAGAGGCTAGAGTCCCAGTATTTCCAAAATATCCTAGGTTTGCAGATGGGCTTCAAAATTTGACCCCTCCTTTTGACCTATTATGATGAGATATCCAATACATCCTGGCCACATGCTGTGCCCTAGATAAAAAGTGAAGAATCCTTAAGAGGCTAGAAGATATGCAGATGAACAATATGTTTAGAGTAAGAGAAGGAAAACACCCCAGAGGGGTTGTTATCTCTCCAGGAGGACCAAACTGGGACTGCTATATCAGCAGTGGACTAGAAATGATGCCTGACCTGATAGCTGCTCTTATCATGGGAGTGAAAAGATGCATTAAGAAATCTGTTAATTATAAAAAGTTGAGGGAGGGTCACATGGCGGGGGGGGGGGGGATCCAGCTGTCTTCCACAGTCAATTAGGAAAAGCCTTTCACATATATGGAGACCCATCTAGGGAGGGATAGGTACTGATGAAACATCATTTCATTAATCAACCCCAGATATTCAGTGCAAATTATAAAAACTTCAGATGTGACCCCAGACTCCTGGGACCCAATAGCTGGACATGGCCTTTTCTGTGTTCAACAATCAAGATCTAGATGCAGGTGAAAGAAGGACCAAAATTATAGCTGTTGCAATTGGAAATGCTTTAAATACACCCAAGTCATCTAAGGGAAACCCCAAAGATGATCAAGAAAAGGATTACTGCTTTAAATGCAAGAAGACTGGACACTGGGTATGAGACTTACCAAGTCATCACCCAGGCTCTATTCCATGTGTCAGGTGGCCACTGCATGTGAGCCATGGTACTGGAGGACTGAATGTCCCCACCCTAGAGAGGGGCTAAGCCAACCAAAGCCCTCATCTCCCATTCTGATAAAGGAGTGAAGGGACCCAGGGCAACCTACAATGCCCCATCCAAAGACATCTAGGAACCCTGGATGACCCTGGATGACCCTGGATGTCATGGATAAGCAAAATAATTATTATTTTACTCCTTCTCTAAAAAAATCCTCCTCTAGCTCTATAGCCATAGTTGAGGTTGAGGAGACCCCTAGTCAGAGCTTCTTTACACCTGGTCTGACACATCAATTCAAAGGTCAAATGTTCTAAATATGCCTTCCCAATGCTACATGCCCATGCAACAGTCTAAAAAGGAGGATGCTTGCTAACTAATAAACAATACAACTCCTAGATGCTGTCTATCTTCCCAGACAGGTTACTATCATTCATGGCAAGGAACCAAAGAACATGTCTAAAGTCTCTCTGGGAAATCAAAGTACTGATAGAGAGATAAAACCTTAGCCTTATTCCCAGTTCCTGAGGAATCAAACTGATCCGCAGGGGATGCCGTGACAATCTATAAAACCATACATGGGAAATTGTGTTGGGAGCAATGCTACATAATTCTAGGGAAAAATCATTTGAGTAGGCCTAGTTCTTCCATCTACAGGCCAGCTATGGCATTCCGAGACATAATTCCATTTTGGCCTTGGGTCACAACTGAGACCTCAATGATCTCGTGATGTTGTAATGCTCCAGAACAAGACCACACCTGCAGGAGACACCCTGGGAGGAACCAAATCTTCATCTGCATAGTTCCTCATTGTTCTTAGATTTCCACCACCACCCAGTCTTTTGTTACACCTTGTTTATCCCAGTGTGAAGTACTGAAATCTACATATTCATTTGTTACATTTGTTTCTCCCGATGTACTGAATAAAAGGTGCTGCAAGCTAGGGGTTCTTGTCTTTGCTGCCCAGAGCAGGCACTGATCAGACTCAAAGCTCAGCTTCTTCTCAAAGTCTCATTTTTCCACCTTTCCTGTAATTCACCATGTGCTGCTGTGGCTCACAGGAGACTAGGACTTACTGCAGAGGTTCTAGTAACGTCCCCTTTCCCTGTTCCCTACAAAATTGTCACTCAAATTTTCACAAGACTAAGACTCTACTGTGAACTACTGAAAGACCTGAGGATGCTCTTCAAAAACCAAGTCTCCAGCTCTGCTCCATGTGCTGATAAGTAAAGTCATCATAAATAGGCTCAGGCAGCCTAATATCCCTCTTTGCCTCCACAGTCTCCTGACAAGTTCACCGAGCTCTCTTCTGTTAAATGGGCAGCTCAGTAGTTTTCAATATATAGACACTAACTCTTTTCTCATTATCTTCTGACAGGTTTTCCTCAGCCCAGCCCACTTTCAGCCTAAGATAGTTGGAGAGCACATAATCCCCAGGAGGTAGGGCCTACAGCTCCTTTCAGGAAGTAGATATATGACGATGGAGACCCCTCAGTTCTTCAGCAATGCACAAAGGATTACGGGGAGCTATGTCTCTTGAGGGGAAATGAGGTAGGCGATTAGGGCACGGCAAACTGGCAGGATAATCAGGCATAACCTGTCAAATCACAGATGTGATGCATGTACAGAGCAACTTCAGAGCCCTCTGTAGAACAGCCTGGCAAAAGAAGATATAAAACCAATTGACCTTGCTGCCACTGTCCTCTTAGTCTTACAGTGGCCTGACCTGGCTTTCAGGATGCATTGTCTCTTTTCTCCAGACTACATCTTCCCTTGAGTGCTTCTTTTTAACACTCTTCTCACTTTCCTTGTTCTTTTCTTCCTCTTTTACCTTAAACATTGGACTTTTACATTCGTGAGTTGTCCCATCCAATTCTTTGAGTGAGGCAACAAGAGCCTGGAAAGGCCCACCGAACACCTTACCATCGGGTAATAATATTAAGCGAAATAGATCCCCTCCCATCTTGAATCTCTGAAAGGTCTCTGAAGAGGTCCATGTTTCCTCCTGGAGAGGGCACCAGAGCACCACAGAATCCTAGATGGTCATCTGACTGACACGTGTCAGAACAGGGCAGCCTGTGGCCACAACAGGTAGGCCATGATTCCTTTGGGACCCCAGATTGTCTCCTGTCTCCCAGGAGCTCTATCTAAGCCCCTCCATCCTGTGCCAAAGTGCTGCTCACAGGCTGCCAACCATTCTCCCTACCCCCAAGCTCCAGCCAATCAAAATAATCCTCCAATTAAAAGATCAATACTCTTTTTCTGTCACTTTCAGTCACTAGCTGTTGTCATGGGTAATTGACAAATTGGTTCACTATAAACCAATTGTGCCAGGATATTGTTAGGTAATACTCAGGTGTAATATGTGGTGTATCTTTAACAGGCACTATCTGCAGATATATGTGAAGACAGGTGGGCATCCCAGGTGCCAAAATCGAGTGCTGCTCACCTTCCCTTTAGACCAACCTGCATTTTCTGGGTGATACGCAACACTGGTGCTGACTCTGGTGAGCTTCTGCTAGGCTGAGCATATGAAAGTGCACATAATCCACCATTTTTTATCTCTAAAATAATTTCACATGATCCAAAGTAATATTTCACTCCCTCACCCACACTCAATTTCACTAGCTCTTTCTCTCCACATCACATTTCTGCCCCACGTACCATTTTACTCCTGTTCTCCCCTCCTGGCCCTGTGCTGGTTGCAGGTTCCGACTCCGTCTGTTCCTGGCCAAGCCACACCCTCAGGGGCCTCTCCCTGGAGGGACAGCATCTGCAATGGGGCTGGTCCCATCTGGCATCTCCAGAGCAAGTGCACCTCAGGCACACTGGGGTTTCATCCAGCCAGGAGCAGAGGCGTCCGGCCTCTCTCACACCAGCATATCCCAGAGGGCCTCAGTCTCCCACCAAACTTCTCTGTCCCCCCAGATTCTGGAGTGCAGGCCCCACAGAATAACTCTTAATCCCTGCAATTCTAACTGGCACCAGCTGCACATGCCAAGGGCCATGCCCACCTCAAAGGTTGTCACAGGAATGGAGGAATAATGATCATAAAAAGCCCAGCGCTGTCCCTGGCAGATGGTAGCCATTCTGCAAGGTACAGCTTCCCTCTCAGGACTCAGACAGGCCCTGTCCCTTCCATCCTTCCCCTAAAATCCCATGTTCACACCCTGCTCCCACACGTCCCTGTTTTGTCACATGACCTCTGGCCCCACTCCCTAAGCCTTCTGCAGTCATTGCCCTGACAGGCAAGAAGCCCGGAAGTGTACTCCGGGATGGCTGTGGCCTGCTGGGCTATGGCCAGCACTCAGCAGTTCCCTGTGGGCAGAACCCTGTCTCCACAGCAGCCCCCATCCTTTCCTGGGCCCCAGGAATCTGCTCTTCCGCCCAACACAGCCAGTGCCTCTGCTATGAGAGACACACGGCACTAGTGGCATCTCCACATTCATCTTAAATAATAAAACACCTCAAATTTTGTTTCCAACCGAGGCAGAGTTCCACCGACCTCTCTTTCTCACACATGCTGACCCCTCCTGAGGGAAGGCCCGGCACCTGTCCCTTCAGCTTCTGTCAGTTCACATAGGATGACTAGAGAAGACTCGGAGTGAAATGAATGACTCCACAGGATGGTAAATCAGCTCCTACCAAAGCAGGTCTGAGGAGTGGAGCAGAGGTTGGCGCCCTAGAGGGGAGAGCGGTGGGCTGGGGTGGGGCCCGGGGAATCAGCCCTGGAAACTTTTGTTCCCTCCTCCTCCCCTCCACCAGACCCCACCCCATCTGTTCTTGGCATCTCCCACCTACCCCTCACCTCTGACACCCTAAAAAAGCTGTCAAGATTCCTGAAAGTAGAGAGAGACCCACGCTGGCCCAGGAGGGATCATAAGCAATGAACAAGGAGATATCTCTCAGGGTTGCCCGAGATGAACACAGACATTTGGGCAGGGGTTTGTGGGCGGGAGGACTGCATATTTGCTTCACTTGGAATTGTAAAGTGATATACAACTCTAATTATGATTTTAGGGTTCAATTTTTTGAAAAGGCCAAAATAATGGTGTCAAGCTAAAAAAAATTTAAAATGGAAACTTTCTCTTCCAGTGAAAATGGAGTTACAGGGATGGATTTATCTTCCCACCAGAAACAACTCCAAAATGTGACAAAATACAGAAAATAACTGATGGCAAGACACTAAATGGGGATCAGGTTAAACCCTGACTCCAATGAGATGAGCTGGGCTGTAAGATTGTTCTGGTAGCCCGCTGTGGCTCAGCCAAGGAACCGGGCCAGTGGTTGCTCAGGAATGAGGAGATAGAACAGAGAGACTCCAGAAAGACTAAGGCAGCTGGGGGGGGGGGGGAGGCAGGGGGGGCGGGTAGAGGAAGTCCTACAATCAGGAGCCAGGCCCTCAAATCTTTAGCCAAGTAGTGATGAGTTCCTGCAAGTGAGTAAACCACCCATGGATAGGGAAGGAATCCCCTGAAAGTCTGAAAGGGAACCATCCTGGGTTAGGAAGAGAGAGCTGCTGTTCCCACTGGCCAGAGTGGAAAATCTCCTAATTCATGGGGCAGTAGTTAGAATCCAGTCAGCCTTAGGTATCAGCAGATTCAGGACCCAGTAATGCAGATGTTAAGATGAACCTAAAGGACTGTAGATGTCTTAGATTTGGGTGTGTGTGGTGGGGCAGGGGTCTTGATCCAATGCAAGTGTACCAAGACACCACCTGTATTCAGAAGGTTTGGTTGAGGCTGGGGGTGTAACTCAGTGGGAGGGGACACGCTTAGCAAGCGTGAAGCCTGATTCAATTTTCAGAACAGAAAAAGGGAGGTTTGCCTCAACAGTGGTCCAAGACTAAATACATTTCCGGTCCCACCTAATGCATATCAAAAAGCAAAACTTAAAAGGATCAAACTGTTCCTGTGTGACTTAACTGCCCCTGAATAAAACTCAAAATTTTTATATCCCAGACCTAGTGGTGCACACCCATAATCCCAGTACTCTGGGAGGCTGAAGGGGGATTGTAAATTTGAGCCTAGCGTGAGAAACTTAGAATCCATCTCAAAATAAAAAAGACCTGAGGATGTAGCTCAGTGCAAAGTTTCTGGGTTCATTTCCCAGTGCTACAAAACAACAACAGCAACAAAAAGGAATATTTATAGAAGTAAAAATATATCCAGCCTTCCACAGGTACAATTCAAATCTATTATCCACTAAAAATTGCTAAACATATAAGGAAGCAGGAAAGTGTGATATGAAATAAAGAGAAAATCAATCAATGGTAAAAGATAATAGAATTGGTAGACAAGGACATTAGAAAAGTTAATACAATTATATTTCATATGTTCAAAACACTACCAGGAGGGCTAAATACAGACACAAATAGAAAAATACTTAAACTTCTTTGAAATAAAAACTATAATGTCTGAGAAGAAAAATAACTGGATGTGATTAATGGAAGAAAAAATTTAGTAAAGCTGAACACATACACATGGATCTATCCAAAATAAAACAAAGGAAAACTGGAATGAAAGAAAGCACAGAACAACTTCATGTGGCCCAATGTATATGCAAATGGCATCCCCAAAGGAAAGAATGAGAGGGGGTGGGAACAGAAATGTTTTGAAAAAATAATGGGCAAAATTTTTACAAATTTGATTTTTAAAAAAAAGTATACATCTAAGAATCTCATTGATCCTCAAGTACAAGAAACATGAAGAAAACTAACTAAGGCATATCATAACCAAATTCCTTAAAGCCAATAATGAAAAAATCTTTAAAGTAAACAGAATCCATTAGTCACATAAATTGAGAGTAATGTGATAGTAGGTTTCTCATGGTGAAAAAAAGAAAATATCTTTAAAGAAAACATCTTTAAATTACTGGAAGAATTGTCAACTTACAACTTCATGCACAGTGAAAATATCTTTCAAAATGAAAGAAGAATAAGGATTTCTGGAGACATTCAAAGGCTAAACAATTCATCACCAGCAACTCAAACTGTATGTAATGTAGAAGGAAGTCTTTCGTGGAAATCTGGATCCACACAAAGGGATGCAGGGAAAATGAGATGGTAATTACCTAGGTAATCTCTTCCAAAATGGTATAGTGAACCGGAATACTGGACAACTAAAATCATATTGTCATCCCCCTTTGCCCCTTTTCTTCCTATTTCACATTACCTATTATACATTTAGTCCTTATTTACACTTTCAGTTTCTCACACCAGAGAAACTATTCGGTATTTACACGTGTGTCCTATTTATTTCACTTAAGAGTATCGTCTCAATGTGCATCCATTTAGCAATAAATGTCTCTAATTTCTCATTTTTGTGGCTGAGTAGTACTCCATTTTATTTTAAAAACCCCACAATTATCTTTATCTAGTCTCCAGTTGATGGGCATTTGGACTGTTTCCAAGTTTCAGCTATTACAAACTGTGCTGCTATGAACATGGGTACACATATATCACTGTGGTGTGGTTCTTTTAATTCTTTGGGGAAGATACCCAGCAGGGGAATAGCTGGGTCAAATGGGACCTCTAGTCCTAGTTCTTTGAGGGGAAGTGGGAGGGGTAGGGGAAAGGAAAGAAGGGAATGGAATTAATATGAGAAAATGAAAAAATGGAAACAAAGTCTTGGTAAATAGGGAGGGATGGAGGGGTTGAAGGGAGGGCAGGGGAAGGGGGAAAAAATAAGAACCAAGAGAGATTATGTAAAGGTACAAATTTCCAATAATGACTGCCACTATATTGGACACCTAAATGTACCAATAAAAGGATATACAAAAAAAGAAAAAAAAATTATTGAAAATCAAAAAAAATTAAAATTAAAATTAAATCATGTCTCTGTGACTTCCCGGGGTTCCCGGCAGCACTCATTTCCTGCCCAGCAGGGGGCGCCCGTGGCCTTCGGAAGAGTCAACCTCACCCACAGGCTTGTTCTTCCCTGGCCAGTGCTTCAGGGTCTCCAACAGCACCAGAAAGAGGTAGGATCATTCGGGATAAATTATCAAACCTGAAAGGCCCTGGCAGGACGGAGCCCTGGGTGATCTAGGTGCCTTCCAGGGAGTCCACTGGCTTGCTATGAGATCTGTCTGGTCACCTACCTCTCCGGGGTAGCCTCTCTCAGGCACCTCATTTGTAAAGTTCAGGGTGAGACACTGCAGTGGTGTCTAAGGGCCTTTCCTCCCCTGCACCCTTAACTCCTCTCCTAGCCTCTTGTGGCAGTGAGGCCCTTCTGCTTGCTTTCTGGTGCAGGCTCTGGTGGTACAAAGGTGGAAGCCTTTCCCTCGGGGCAAGAGTCAAAGAGAAAAGACTGAGACGTTGGAACCTGAAAATCAAGCTCCAAAGCCCCGTGGCTGCCAGTCACCACTCCTACTTCCCATGTGCAACCACCGCACAAAGTGCTTTGTACAGTTTTTCAGTTAATTCTTCACTCAGACCCCTCATGCAGAGATAAGAATAATTGTCCCAATTTTCCAAGTGAGGAAACTGAAAAGCAATGAAGTTAAGAAACATGCCGAAGGCCAAGCAGCTACTAAGGGGCAGCTGGCATCCGAGCCAAAGGCTGTGTGTGCCCTGACACACTCCACCAGGTATGGGGGGCGGGCGGGTCGCTGCAGGCTGCTGTGAGCTCAGCACTGACCCCCCAGAAATGTGTCTGGCTGGCTGTTTGCTCCCCAAAGTCACAGACCCTACGCCAAAAGGTCCTTGCATTCCTCCACTCTGACCTTTTCGTTTTGCATATAAAGGATGTTTGAGTCTTTAGTCTTCCACACCTACCCAGGTCTGGGCCTGTACAAGTCCACTCCAATAAGGGTGCAGCTTCATGGCAGTTCTAGACCTTAAACTGGGATCACACTGCAGTGCTTACACACAGCTGCCCCGCGTATTCTATCAGTTTTTCACAGCAAACGTAAATGTTCATAATGACAATGAATTTTTAAAAAAACAAAAAACAACTCATATTCATTTCCCAGTGGACATCTCAACACAGCTTCAGTGACTCGGTCAGCATCACATAGCCAAGAGTCAACTAATGTGAAGAGTGACCTTGCCCTCACCCCAGTCTCCCGCTCCTCTATGAAACGTCTTTTCCTGCAAGTGGCTGCCTCCAAAGCCTGTGATAGGCAGTGTGTGTGCACGGACTTGCCTATGTGTGGTAAGAGGAAAACAGTCAGGGAAAATGCTCAGAATAAGACCGGCTGAGTGGAGCAGTGGCCTCGGCAAGAACTTCCTTTCTCGCTGAGGCCAACTCCAGGGTCCAGGGCTGCCAGGGGGCCGCGCCCTCGCTGCCTCCCCTCCTCCCTTCCTGCCATTCTCCTCCGCTTCCTCCTCCTCCCCCCAGGAGTCTGAGATCAGGCCCTTTCCTTTGCGCCCGCAGGGGAGCGCGAGAAGTCCCCCGACTGCTCTGTGAACAGGTCTCCCACTCAGCCTCCTGCGAGCAGGCGCTACCCCGCCCCACCAGCCTCCTCTGAAGACAGGCAGGGCCCAGGGAGCAGACGCCCCCTTGCACCCTTTATCTTTAATGAGCAAAAGATAGAATCAGCTCTCGGCTGCCTAATTAACACTTCCAGTTTCGGTTGCTGACTGAGGATACTCCTCCCTAGCAGAGGCTCTGATGGGACAATATGTCGCAACCTGAGATAGGTGTGACAGCAGGATTGAGGTCAGCACGGGGGCAGGGGTCCCTCCAGTTCATAGCACTAGATCAGGAACCAGCCAGGTCGGACTGGATCCTGTGCCGAGCAGGAGACTCATGCTAGCCCAGGCCGCCGCGGGACGCCCAGCAGGCAGCTGTGCTGTGGGGGGTCCCTGAGCCCGAGCCCACACAGACCACGGTCCAGTCCCACCCCAAGCTCCGCCCACTGCCTCTAGAGTGAGCTCCGCCAGGGCAGGGTCCTGTGTTCTCTTCACCGCTGGGGCAGAGGTCCCGAAACACAGCCTCTGCTTCATAAAAACACGGTGAATGAATCAAAGTGACTCCCACTGGCAAGAGTGTGAGCCGACTGCCCAGAGCACGCTGCCCAGCACAGACGCTGTCTGGAGAGACGCTCAGAACCAAGCGAGAAGAGCCCGCTCTCATTTTGCTCGGGCACCACGGGGGCTCTCCCCCCCCCGCCCCGCCCCCCAGAGCCTTCTTGGCTCAGTTGCCAGTGCTTCCCGGAGGTGCCCGCCTTCTGCACCCAACGCGTCCATCGGGCAGCCGGGCTGGTCTCTCTGCTCCTACGCCAGGCCCTTCTGGCTCCATGCAGCATCCAGAGAGCTTGTTTTAAATATAAAACTGGAGGGTATCTTCCCTGCTGAAAACCTGTCAGTAGATTTTCATTGCTTTTCCTATGAAATCCAAACTCATCGAGCTTATCTCCTACTTTTTTGGCCCCCATTGGCTACACTCAGCCCTACTGGCTCCCTTTCTGGTCTTCAAATACAGTCAAGCTTTTTCTCACCTGTTTGAAGTGTTTCCTGTGCCTATCATACATACCCTTTCCCATAGTCTGTTTGAATGTTGATTTCTCGCCGAGGCCTTTGGCCCTGCTCTGCGAGAGCATGCCCTGCCCTCGCAGCTATTTCCCTACACTGCCATGCTAGCTTGCCTCCTGAGACTTTCCATGCTCGTGGGTGTGAGGTCTGCTACACACTCGAGGGTGAGCTCCCGGGGGCAGGGATCTTTGCGTCTCTAACTCATCCCCCTTCTCCCAGTGCCAACCAAGTCTTAGATGCTTAGTCAGTGTTCTCTTGAAGCAACAAATACACGAGGCTCTACTTATTTTCCTGTCTTAATCCTTTGCCCTCTGCAGTGTTTGTTTGAGATCTCTCTCTGCTCACAACCACACACACCATGCACACACACACACTCAGCCACACACCGACACACACAGGCTCAGGGACAGCACCAGACACACATTCACACACGCTCAAGGCTGCAGTAACCATTGATTCTGAGGGTAAATCACAGCCCTTGGCCACCTTTGACAGCCCCTCCATTGGAACCCGCCTCCTCCCCACAAGCCTGGATCGCCAGGGTCCTCTGAGCCTGTGGGGTTCGGCTCTTCCCTGTGACCCAGGCTTCAGCCAGCCAGTCTGTGCCTGCTGATCTTCCATCCCCACTCTAAGCAAAATTCCAGCACCATTTTTCTGTGAAGGGTTTGCAGATCCTTGCTGTCTCTGCCCTTCCTCCAGGTGCTCCCGCTTTTGTTACATTACTAATAGAACATTTATCATGCAGTGTTTATGTCACTATTGTTGTTTTGTGATGTAATCTCTGGGTAGATTGTGGCATCTTCCTGAGGTCAGGGACATCTCTCAGCTGTTACTGTATCCCCTGCTCTTCATGGGGCAGAACACATGTAGGAAGCACTCGGTATAGGAACTGCTTGGGAGGCCTGGCTCTTAAGACTGGGATCTCTTCACTCTGTATATTTCTCTGGTTTCTGATTCCTCGGACGATCTTCACTTGCTACCTCCTACATGTGCTTGCTTCCTGAATTTATCCTCTCAAACTTTGCCTGCTATAGCTCCATACTCTTCCATAGAGACACCAGAATTTAAAGTATTTCTTCAATCACTAGCATACTGAAAGCCCTGCCTACTTTGGGTCTCTTCTGTTCCCTGCAGCCAGGCCTACTACTCACCTCAGCAGCCCTCTGCCTGCCCGGGCAGCGTCTGTGGACAGACTGTACCTCCAGAGTCTCTGAAGAGCCATTCTGATGCTCAGCATGCATCCTATGCAACAGGAGTAGAACACAGCTTTCTGCCTTTTGCCAGGAGGATGACTTTAGAAAGTGCGTCCTTGAGATTCATGTGGCTGGTGCTCTTTGGTAGAGGGTTTGCCTTTCTAGTACCTTCCAAAGATAGGTAGGCTAGAGGTAGTCTTTCTTCAAAGCTCACAGAGTTGGACTTTAGAGACTGAGTCCACAGAGAGATAGCATTTCCACAAATGCAGAGTTGGAACACTCAGTCACACAGCCACGAGGTAACACCACCAACATCTCTGAATTTAATGTGGCCACCTCAGGACCCCTCTCCCAGGGCACAGACCACTCTCGTGTGGTCTTAGAACTGCGAAAGAGCTCCACATAGGTGGCCCGTGAAAAATGCCAGGCACTAACAGTTCTAGAGTGACCGGTCATTAGGGTTCTCGCTTCCCACCTACAGCACCATAGCTTGCCCACGTTTGTGTTGAACCTAAATAGATGTTTCCCTGGGTCTGAGTCTTTGATTAAAAGCCACTTCTGTCTCTACCAACCCAAATAAATGTAAGAAGCCAATTGCAAAGGTTTAAGGGGCAAACCAAAACCTTTAAAGTGAAGCAGTTCTGGGTTTGAGTCATGGTTCGTCCCACTTCCCCCCACCCCCAATCACAGACTTCACTCTGTCATTACTTACTGAAGGCATCTGTGTCAGGCCCCGGGACAAAGGAGAAACCACAGCAGGCCTGGAACCTGGGCAGATTACTCGAACTGGTGGTGGCTCTGGGTTCTCATCTAAAACGGAGCAAGAGTTCCTCCTTATAGGAGCTGGGAAGATTTTATGAGATAATATATGTAGTTGTAAACTATTCGTATTGTCATCACTGTTATGAAAAAAGTAGCAGAACAGAAACATATGTGACCACCCGTATGATTGTTTAGCATCTTGGACTCAATATTTACCCTAGGAATTTATCCCAAGTACAAAATTTTTATTTATATGAAGGAGAGAGTTGAGAAAGAGATTGTTGTGCCCAGATCACAAAGTCCCCAAAGACCACCAAGGAGCCGATTCCGATGTAATCACACCAGGGTTGTTTATTCAAGCTCGAGCAGGGGCACTCAACCGTCACCGACGCAGCGGATCAGGATTGAGAGCCCCGAATTCCAAATCAGCAGGGTTTTTATTGTGGCTACCGCAAGGTTTGGGGATGTTTCATTTAGCAGTTACATGATTGGTTGATATTTAGCAAGCATAGGGGCTTGAGGGGTGGCTACATGTAGAGTTTATGGGAAAAAGGAACAATCAGCACATTGACAGAATGTTCTATAGATAATGGGCCCAGGAGCATCTGTTTTCTGGGCAGACAGAGGATTGAGTTAGGAGCTGTGTCTTTTTATCTGTTGTCCCACAGCAAGGACATTTTATCATTAGTTTATGGGCACAAAGGAGACTAGGGGAATAGTTGACTTCAGTAAAGTGGAATTTGTCAAGGCCACTTCACTGTCTTATTTTAAGATGGAGTCAAACTTTAAAATGGAGTTAGTTAGGTCTCACAAGATGAAGTGTTCAACTGAGTGTATACATCACAAGCAGTACGTGGACTATCTTATGTGTGTTAATTTTTAGAATGAGCGAAGGAAAAACTAGACTGAACCTAAATAGTCAGCAGTGGCTTAATGAATGAAATAATATACAATCACTTAAAGTAATTGGAAAGACTGTGTGGCAATGAAGAAAAATGCTCTGACATCACATTAGGTGGAGAAAGCGGTTACAAGTGTAGGATGGGAATCGTGACCGTCACGATAGGCAGCTCACAGCCCAAGCACAGGGCTCGAAAACGTCAGGTTTGCTCTTCGATGATGCGCTGAGGGCTGACTCTTTCTGCTCGGTCACTGCTTGTGGGGCTGTTTTCTTGTTGTATTACTTTTATAAGAGGCTTTCTTTTTTCTTTTTGATTAGTAAATGTCTGCAATACACAATGCTCACATCTCTTGTAAGGGGTTGGTACATGTTCATAACACATCTTAATTCTTTTTTGTTTTTTTGGTACCAGGGATCGAGCTCGGGTCCTTGCCACTGAGCTAAACCCCCGGCTACATCTTAATTCTTTTTTCAGGCCCTTCCCTTCCCCTCCATCCACCCTCTCTCTGTCTCTTGATCCTCTTCTCATTTAAGAAAGATCTGTCCCCCCTACTTCCTATTATCTATCTTTTATTTATCTGGCTCTTTAATTATAACTTGGGTTTCTCACATAAGAATCCATACAATATTTAAGCTTGTGTGTCTGATTTATTTCACTTAACATTGTGGACTCAAAGTGCATCCATTTTACTACATATGACTCAAGTTTATCCTTCTTTATGGCAGAGTAGTACTCCATTGTGTGTAAATACCACATTTTTTTCTTAAGGTGCTCTATTTGCAGGTATTTCACACTCATATAGCCTACTCATCAATTATTAGAAGGAAATATATCAATATGCTCATGCTTGACAGTAAGAAAAGGCATCAGTTGCATTCAATTTATTGCTCTTTCTTGAAAAATAAATGGAAGAGTTACCTCTATATATTTACCTCTTCAACTACTCATTGCATTGCAACCCTTCAGAAACTGTTCTCAGATGTTAGGTACAGTGGTGCATGCCTGTACTTGAGCTACCGAGGAGGCTGAGGCAGGAGGATTGCAGGTCTAAGTCCAGCCTGGGCAACTTAACTCAAAAGTTAAGGAAAAAAACATTTTAAGGAGCTGAGGATATAGTTCAGAACTCCCAGAGCTCAAATCAAAAGAAAGAAAGACAGAGAGAGAGAGAGAGAGAGAGAGAGAGAGAGAGAGAGAGAGAGAGAGAGAGAGAGAGAGAGAAAGAAAGAAAGAAAGAAAGAAAGAAAGAAAGAAAGAAAGAAAGAAAGAAAGAAGGAAAGAAAGGCTCAAAGGCAGCATCCAGCACTATCAACAACCTTGTCCTAGGCAGGTACATTCTGTCTCTAGGACCACAAGACAGGTGGGCTTCCCAACCCTCCATCCGCATACCCTACCATTAAGCTACCCAGCCATTCACTACCTATCTATCCATCACTTCTCTTTCTCCATTCATCCATCTACACTTCCTTGGAAGACAATACCACAAAACTCCCTGATGGGAATTAGAGATTTTATAAAAATGTCCCAACTCTTCAGTTGGTTACGAATATGCAAGGTCAAAATTCCTGTCCCCAAATGGAGCCAACGGTGTGACAAGCTTGGAAGCCAGCGATGTGCGACTCATCACCTCCTGGGCCTCGCAGGCTGCACTGGCGCTGGCTCAGCTGGGCAGACTCCCAAGGCCATCCTGGAACAACAGACCCCAGTAATCAGGCCGCTCTTTGTCACCAGGACCCGCCTGTCACGAAGCAGAACCTGCAAGGGATCCCAGGCATTCGCCACCTAAACCTGTCCCATGCTGCTCCGGAGGCGGAGTGGGAGGGGTCGTGCAGTACGTGCTCATCAGCCTACCAGAGGAAAACCTGCTCTCATCAATTCAGTAATGAGCTCCATTTCATAACTCCGATTGTGATTGTGATCTTCTCAGTAAACACTAATTGGGGTTGACGAGTACAGTCCATCCGGGCCTTCTCCTGCCCTGCATCGGATCCTCGCTATTCAGAACCTCACCTTCATCCCTGAATGCATCCAGGTGGGGAAACGGAGCCTGCTCCTGCAGAGAGCAGACTTAAGAACTAACTACCAGCTATTGAGTGCGTGCTCAGGGGAGGTCCTGACCTACATGGGGCCTGGGGGTAAGCCTCACATCTGCCTGCGAGGGGCACACAGCGGAGCAGGGAAAACCGGCCCTGAAACCATGCGGAGTGCGCACAGTGAGAGCAGCCTCAGGAGAAGGCCACTGCCATGGTCCTGGACCTGCCTGTCCCCTGCTAGACACTGCACACCGAGGAGAAGCGAGAGTGGGCCTCCCTAGTCACAGGTGTATCTCTGGGGCAGCAACCACCCCAGATTTGAAAATGTGAGCCATAGAAGGACCCCTTCCTGTCCTTCATGTTCGTGTCCAGAACATACTCGAAGCTTTCGCACCCGCAGATGGCTGCACTCCGTGCCTTACCTAGAACAGCTTCCCACGAGACCCTCAACCATCAGGCTTCTCTCATCCTCCAGGGCCCAGCTCTCAGGCCGCCTCTTCTGTGGAGTCTCTCCAGCCCGAACCCCCAGGCGCCCCCCCAACTCTAGGGCTGCTCGCGGCCTCATGCTCCGAGGGTGAGCACACACTCGGGACCCAGGGGCACCATCCCGACTCGCTTCCTGCAGGGCTCGGCCTGTGGCCACCGGCTAATTTGGGGAAAATCAGCTGAGGAATGCAGCCAGCTCCCAGCCACAGCACACACCATGTTTTCTAGTGTTTACCGGGAACTCGCAGCTCCAAGCACGTGCCAGCCATCAGCACCCAGCAAGTATGGAGGGAGCAGGCATTGTACATGAGGCCCCCAGACCCAGCGACCCTGGGGACTGGGAGGGGAAGTGGGAAGATCTTACTAGTCATCCAAGAAAATGATAAGGTTGTTTATTTTCAGTTAAGTGAAAAGACAATCTAATTGGTATTATCCTTGTTACATTTCCCTGATTTTTCTGTAGGGGTCTGTATTATTCATATAGCCCGATTTTTAAAAATCAAAATAAAGCATCAATAGTGTAGGCACGGAATCACTGGTTAATATTTATCGATCAATCACCAGGAGGATCCAGTTTCTCACATACCCAGGAAGTTACTGTTGAATGGGCAAGCAGAGGTGCAGGGAGTGCGGAGGAAGAAAAGGGGCAAGTGGGCCCGGGGGAGTGGAGGGGCTGACTGCAGAGCCTGGGGCCGTAGGGGTCGCAACGTTACTGGGGGGCGCGGCCCCCACCGCGGGGCTTCTTCCTCCGTGTCCCCCTCTCCCTGCCTCAGCCCGCTGCTCTTCCAACCCTAAGGAGATCTGTCTCTTTCGTCATCCTGACCCGCATGGGAGCACAGGATTCTGCCTTCTTACTTAGAAAACCGGGGATGGGGGTAATTGTTTCACGGGGAATTTTATTTGGAAAACCAAGAAGAAAGCAAAATCAGCGAGAGTAATTAGGAGGTGCTGCCAGCAGAACACCGTGCTGAGCACCGGGCTCTCATCCTAGAGACTGGCTTGGCCGCACACGGAAAGGGAGCCAGCCCCCCTCGGCCTTCTTCCTCGCCACAGGGCCCCTGCCTGCCCGGTTGCTGCCCCCACACCCTTCCATAGTCCAGGCAGAGGAGAAGGAAGCACGTTTGCTGCTTCTGTCCCAGGGCTCTGAACAGAGACAGTGCCCCACCAACCCCAGCTGGACAGGCGGCCCGAGCCTCCCTTCTGGGCCAGGGTCTGGCAGCAGGCGAGCCAGTGGGAGCCTCCTCCCAGGAGACACCCGGGCCTGGGCTTCCCTGGGCTCCCTGCTCTCCAGTCCTGCTCACCAGAGGGCTTCTCTGACCGTGGGCCGCGCTCCTCTGGCCCTCCATGCCCATCCCTCTGGTCACCCTCTCAGACACCACCACCTCCCCCTTGAATTCTGGGGCCAGCTCCGTCCTGGCTCCTGTAGGCCTCGCTGGAGCCTGCATCCCCCACAAGTCTCCACTCAGGCCCAGCAGCACTGCACACTTGCAGGCAGCGGTGGGCCTCTCAGCGCCCAGCCTTTCTCTGTGCCTTAAGGCCAGCCAGGCAGAGGCCCCTGTGGTGTAGTTTTGTCCACATCCACCCACTTCATATCTGGACCGCTCCCTCTGCTCCTGACATGAAACTCCACGGTCCCCCTGCTCTGACCTCCCAAAGTTGAAGACCCACCTTCAATCCCCAGCTCTCCCATCGAACAGGCAAGGGCTTGATCCAATCTTTTGTGCTTTCCAGGGATATGCCACCTCCATAAAATAGGGGAAACAACCCTAACTACTCAAAGGATGGAACGAGAGACGGTGTAAGTGCCTGACAAACTGACTCTGCGGTTCATTTTATTGGCCTCTGCTGCAGCTGATTCATAGCTTCACTGTCTGTGTTCATTGAAGGACCCTAGTTAGCAAGACAGACTCCATATTGCTGCTTGACCCACCTGCCGGTCCTTTAGATGAACTCAGAAGGAGGAAGCTTAGAAACCTCCTCCCCTTAGAGAGTCTCTTAGAAACAACAAGTAATCAACTATTGTTTTGCAAATGTTCTAAAGACAGGACATTCCCCTTCTGTACCTTTTGCTTGCTTTGCTAGTTCTATCCCATGGGGGGCCTAGAAACTGCTGGCCTCAAAGGTGTATAAAACATGTTAATCTCCCCCCAGTCGAGGCTCAAGTCTGATGCTTGGCTTGGTCCCGGCTTGGTCCCAGCTTGGTCCCGGCTGGTAATAAACTCCTGTGTGGGTTTAATATCGGTCTCTGGTTGGTTCTCTCTCACTGGGTGCAACATTCATCTCTTGAAATTCGTTCTCTCTCTGGTTCAGGACGGTGTTCTCTCTGAAGACTGGCTGCTTTGCAGGTTTTCTGCTTTTTCCTCTGTTGCTGTTCCCTGTGTTCAGTGGGCGCCCGCAGAAGCCTTACTGCTGCACACCAGCTGGCCGCCAGGTGGCAGTGTGGGTTCGGAACCGAGGCCCAGATGTGGACACAGGTTACCCTGCGCCGTCCAACTCCCAGCTACTTCTTCATCCACCATTGGCAGCAGGCACCCGTGGAAAACTCCCTGGTGCTAAATACAGGCCGAAGCCCTGGAGACAGGAGATTTGGCTTTGATCCAAGGTCCACTCCTATCAGCTTTCTTCACAGAACAAAGACAGGGGACAGGATTGGAGGGGTGTGGCCAGTGCAGGCCTGAGCAGCAGCGGGAGGGCTCACCGGGGTGGTCTTTCGGGCCAGAAGGCTGCTTTGACTAAAAGGCCTGGATTTCCCAGAGGCCCAGAGGTCGCTCTGGAATCCCACTGGGCCCAGAGACCCAGGCTTTCCATGCTCTCAACCCCTTCTCTGCAGACTTCTTCCTCTCAACACACGAGCACACCAATCCCTTCCCATTTAAAAGTAACATCTCCTGCCGGGGATTTAGCTCAGCGGCACCGTGCCTGCCTCGCAAATGCAAGGTCCTGAGTGTGATCCCCGGTACCGAGAAAAGAAAATGATGATGTTTCCTTAACTCGTGTTTCTCTTCACCGCCCTTTTTAGTCTTCCTTCTTGGCCAAACTTACGGAAATGTTGTGTTCGCTCTGTCTCCCCCAGCGCCTCCCACTGACACCTCCACCTCTCCCCCTGCCTGCTCTCTGTGGCACCAGCCACTCTCATTCCCTGTGCCAGGAACCTTTCCATCTCGATCTCGCTGCACACTTTGATGCAGAGTGAGTGCGTGCCCTCTCCTTCACACAACTCATTTCTCTTTAAATCTTTTAAAATGCTTTTCTGGGTCAGTCAGTTTTACACGCTCAGTTCAAACACAATACCTCTACTTGGGCGTGGGGCGGGGGGGGGGGGACAAGACCTTGCTATGTTCTCCAGGCTTCCAGGGTGGTCTTGAACTCACTATGTTCCTGTGCCTCAGCCTCTTGAATCCTAGGATTATGGAGGTGTGCCACCACACAAAGCGTCAAATTTTTAGCTAGGATTTCTACAGCGGAGGTTTCCAGATCCCCGTGTCGGGTGTACATCCTCAGCCCCAGTATCGTATCTCCTGCTGACTCAACACACCCAAGACTGAGATCATCGCTCTGCCCGCAGCCCTGATTCAACCTGTTCTTCCTCCTCCATCTCCTGTCTCAGCAGAGTCTCACAGGGAAGCAATGGTGGCCAAAGTCAGAAGGGCGGATGCAGGCGGTGTGGACTTCTCCCAGCCCCGCACGGCTGGCATCCATTCCTGACAGCCGCGCCGTGTCAGTTCTACCCCCGCACCTCTCCGACTGCACCACCCCCACCCCCAGGCCAGTCCTCGACACCTCCTCCCTGAACCCCTGCAACATCCTGCGAACTGTCTCCTGTTCGCTGTCCTGCCCTTGCCCACTGTCCTGTTCTCTTTGGAGCTGCGTTCCTCATAAATGCAAAGCTAAACAAATCATTTATTTGCCCGAGACTCCACAGTGCCCTGAGGATAGCGTCCAGATGCTGGTGCCTGAGGGTTCTTGGCCTCGCTCCACCCACCGTCCCTCCATAAGCTTCGGCAACCTCCATCCCCTCAAACTCTCTGCTCGCCTCTTGCTTCTTCCTTCTCTCCTTTCTTTTTCTTTCTTTCTCCCTCCTTCTTTCTTTTCTTTTCTCCTCCTCCTTCCCTTTCCCCTCCTCTTCCCCTCCTCCTCCTGCTTTTCTTCTTCCTCTCCTCTTCCCCCCATCAGTGGAAGAACTGTCCGCCCCGCTCCCTGATCTCAGCTCTGTTGGGCGCCCCTTCTCCGTGCGTCCTTGCTCAGAGTGCTCAGGGCTGTAGCTATGTGATCACCCGTCACTAACTGGACTCAGCCCGAGGGCCAGAACTGTGTGTTTTTGAGTCTGCTGCACTGGATTCACTGCCTAGCGCCGAGTAGAGGTTACACAGATGTTTGTTGGATGGGTAAATGGATGGATGGTTAGAAAACTGAGACATTTTTGTTCGTAACAAGTTCCTTGCTTCTTCAGAGTTGATCTGGTGTTTTGGTTATTACCTTAACCCGAAGCTGGACCCCAAACCTCAGAACAATCCAAAGCAACACTGCTGGAAGCTCTGCCAGAGCCAGGGGCTGAGACAGCTTCCCCCCGGGTCATCGGCACGCAGTCCAGGTGCCGTTCCTGCTGCACCCGAGTGGGGTGCACTCTGCAGCGGGTCAGCTTTGCTCCTGCCTTGACCCAGAGAGACCAGCTGCTCTTGCCAGACCAAGCGGCGGGAATAATGTGACTGGTACAGTGGCCAGGGAACAGAGCCAAGCTCTCTGCACTGTGTGCTTGGAAGGAGAAGGAAACTCTGAGCACGCAGTGTGCCAGCCCCGGAAAATCCAGGACAGGAGCGCAGAAGCCAGAGCCTCCACTGCCCATTTAAATGAGATGCAAACACAACCATGCAGACAAAGACTTTGTATCAATTAGTGGTAATAACAAAGCGGCTATCACAACAGCAACAGTGCTGCCTTGCATCTCTCAGCGTACATCACAGGCCAGGGCTTTGTTCATGCTCTGCTCCAAATGCTTTCCCCACCACACTCTTCAAGACCCCTTGAAAATGCTCAGTCTAAGAGGCTTTCTCAGAGCTGCCTACTTCCAGTCTGAAAGAACAACTCACTTTCCTCAAAATTCTGTAATACATTGTTCATCTTTCCTTGACAACACTGATCTCGAGTTGTGTTTCATAGGACTGTGTTTGTCCTGTCTTTGACAAGGTTATAGATGCCCAGCAGGTAGGAACTGCTTTATCCATGTCTACAGTGTATAGTCCTAGGTACTAAGCACTCCATAAGCGGCCACTGAACTGAATCCCAATCCTCACAGTGTTACAACAGGCTTATAAATTCAAAGTAGATAGAAAAAATAGAAATGATCAGGTGGGTGAAGCTCTAGAACAGAAACAGATTTTTAAAAAAATAGATGTGCTCAGGACCATGATGAAAGCCATGAATGCCCAGCATTGGAAAGAAATGGAATCCATGAAATAGATTCAAACAGATATCCAGGAGATTAAAAACTCCATTGAAAGTATTTGCAGCAGAATGAGCCAATGTGAAGAGAGATCCAGTAAAAAGCAGTGGTAGCTATCTTATTTGCAGACAAAGTAGATTTCAAACTAAAACTAAGAGAGAGAAAGAAGACCACTACATCCTGGTAAAGGGAACAATCCAAGAAGAAGAGATGACAATGATAAATATATATGCACCAAATACTAGCACACCCAACTATATAAAACAAATATTAATGGACATGAAAAACCAAATAACCACTAACACAATTATAGTGGGGGACCTCAGTACCCCACTGCCACAAATAGATCATCTAGAAAAAAAAATCAACAATGACACACTAGAACTGAACCAAACTTTTGAACAAATGGACTTAATAGATGTCTACAGAGTGTTCCACCCCAGAAAATCAGAATATACATTCTTTTTTCCTGCACACAGGTCCTTCTCCAAAATAGACCACATGCTAGCTTATATAACATGTTTAAGTAAATCCAAAGGAATTTCAAACCGTAGTGTGATGAAATTGGAGATCAATAGCATAAGAGATTGCAAGAACTTCACAAACACATGGAAATTGAATAATACTCTCCTGAACAGCCAATGGGTCACACAGAAAATTAAAGAAGAAATTAGAGAGTTTCTACAATTAAATGATAATGCCAATACAACATATAGGAACCTATGGGACACAATGAAAGCAGTTCTACAAGGAAAATTCATAGCAGTTAATCCCCATACTAGGAAATCAGAGTGTACTCAAATAAACAATATAATACTGAACCTCAAGCTCCTAAGAAAAAGAAGAGCAAGACAAACCCAAAGCTCATACAAGGGAAGAAATTATAAAGATCAGAACAGAAATCAATGCAATGGAGACTAAGAGAATGATCCAAAAAGATCAATGAATAGAAGAGTTGGTTCTTTGAAAGAAAAAATAAAATTGACAAACCCTTAGCCAACCTTATCAAAAAAAAAAAGGAAAGAAAAGGCTCAGATCCATGCAATTAGGAATGAAAAAGGTGAAATTACAATGGACCCAGCAGAAATCCAGAGGATCATCAATACCTACCTCAAGAACTTGTACTCTAATAAAATGGAAAACATAGAAGAAATGGACAGATTCCTAGATACATTAGGAATTACCAAAGTTGAACTAAGAAGATATAAAAATCCTAAACATCCCAATTTCAATCAGTGAAATTGAAAATATAATTAAAAATTTACCAACAAAGAAAGCCCAGGTCCTGATGGATTCACTGCTGAATTCTACAAAAAATTTAGGGAAGAGCTAATGCCACTACTTCTCAAACTCTTTAATGAAATAGAAAGAGAAGCAATACTCTCAAAGTCATTCCTGGAAACAAGCATTACTTTGATTCCAAAAGCAGAGAAAGACCCTACCGAAAAAGAGAACTACAGGCCAATCTCCCTAATGAACATAGCTGCAAAAATCCTCAACAAGATACTGGCAAAAAGAATACAGAAGATCATCAAGAAGATCATGCACCCTGACCAAGTGAGAGTCATCTCAGGAATGTAAGGATGGCTCAACATAAGTAAATCAATAATGTAATACAGTATATTAACAATCTCGAGGACAAAAACCATATGATCATCTCAATAGATGCAGAAAAAGCATCCGACAAAATCCAACACCCATTCATGATAAAAAAAAAAAACCCTACAGAAAATTGGAATAGATGGTCTTTATCTCAATCTGATAAAGGGTATCTATAAAAAAGCAACAGCCAACATCATACTAAATGGTAAAAAACTGAAATCTTTCACGCTGAAATCAGGAACAAGACAAGGATGTCCACTATTACCACTCCTGTTCAATATAGCTCTGGAAAAGTTAGCCATAGCAATTAGATAGGAGAAAGAAATAAAATTAATAGGGCCGGGGATTTAGCTCAGTGGTTCCACCACCTGCCTCGCAAGCACAAGGACCCAAGTTTGATCCCCGGTACCAAAAACCAAACAAACAAACAAAGAAATGAAAGGAATAAAGATAGGAAACAAAGAATTTAAACTGTTATTATTTGTTGATGACATGATACTCTACATAGAAGACCCAAAAAACTCTGCTAAAAATCTTCTAGACTTTATTCATAGATTTAGTAGAGTAGCTGGATACAAGGTCAACACTCAAGAATCAATAGTCTTCTTGTATACAAATAAGAGACTCACTGAGAGAGAAACTGGGGAAACAATTCCTTTCGCAATAGCATCCCCCAAAAATGTAATATCTAGGAATCAATCTGATGAGGGAAGTAAAAACTACCTTGAAAACTATAGCACTCTGAAAAGAGATTGAAGAGGATATCAGAAAATGGAAAGACATTCCTTGTTCCTGGGTAGAAAGAACCAATATAGTGAAAATGGCCATACTTCCAAAACTGATATATAGATTCAGTGCAATCCTGATTGAAATTCCAACAGTATATTTCACAGAACTAGAGAAAACAATACAAAAATTCATTTGGAACCAGAAGAGACCTAGAATAGCAAAAGCAATTCTAGGCAACAAAGACATGAGGGGGGGTATCACAATCCCCAATATGCAAGTATACTACAAAGTTATAATGATAAAAACAGCATGTTACTGGCAAAGAAACAGACCCAAGGACCAGTGGAACACATTAGAAGCTGCAGGAACAACTACGTTCTGTAAAAGTGGCTTCAGTTTACACTCCCGGGCATGTGCAGCCCCAAAACCTCACCTCACCTGGAGTGTAATTTAAACAGCTGACACTTGCAGAGATATATCTCAGCACACGACTTGAATTATTTCCTTGGTTGTGAGAATGTTTTTTCTCCCATGGTCATTGGCCACTAGTATTTCACATTTAAATTTTTGGTTCATTAATTTGGTCTATTTTTTTCCAGAGATGGAAACTTAACCAGTATCTTCCAAACAAAGCTCTTTTATTTTAAAAGTTACTTTTAAACACTTTTGTCTTCAGTCTCTCACCATGCTTTACTTTTTGCTTCTATCATCATAGTCTTTCTTTCTTTAAACTAATCTTTCACCTGCCTCACAAGTGCAAAGTCCCAAGTTTGATCCCTGGAACCAACAAACAAAAAAAATTTTATTAGTGCATGTTTGTAGTACATAATGAATATATTCATTATAGGGTATTGGTAAATATGCATATTGCATCTTGGTTCTTTTTTACTTCCCCCTTTCCTCCCCTCCCTTCTGTCACCTCCAATCCCAGATCTCCTTCCCATCTCCAGGAAGTCTATCTCCCTGCTTCCTATTGTCTTTCTTTTATTTTGCTCTTTAAATTATTTATACTTTAGGTTTCTAATGTGAGAAAAAGCATGCAATGTTTAACCTTCTGTGTCTGATTTATTTCACTTAGCATTATGGGCTCAAGGTGCATTCATTTTCTTACAAGTGACTCAAATTTATGCTGCTTTATGGCATATATATATATATATATATATATATATTTATCTTTATCCATTCATCTGTTGATTGGCCTATAGGCAACTTCTATATTTTAGCTATTATGAATTATGCTGCTATAAACATAGACATATGAGGTCTTTAACTCTTTGGGGCAGATATCCAGAGGAACTATGGCTGGGTCAAATGAAACGTCTGTTTTTAACTGTTTGAAGAATCTCTGTGATGATTTCCATGGTGTTGTGCTAGTTTATATTCCCATCAATAATGTGGAGGCTTCCTCTGCCCTGACCCCATCCCCCAGCCTTGCCAGTGTTTGCTCTTTTTGGTTCCTGCTAGCGGCCATTCTTTCTGGAGTAAATGGATCTTCAGTGTTGCTTTGATTTGCATCTCTCTAATGGCCAAAGATGCTGATGATTTTCTAGTGTACCTACTGGCCATTTGTACTTCTTCTTTTCAGATGTTTCCATTTCCCATTTTTTGATTGAATCTTTTATTTGGGGGGATCTAATTTTTTTTTTTTTTTAGTTCTTTGTATATTCTAGATATTTGCCCTCTGTCTGGGGAATATTTGGAAAAAATATTTTCCCATTCTGTAGATTGTCTTTTCATTCTCTTGTTTATTTCTTTTGCTGTGCAGAAGCTTTTCAATTTGATGTAATCCTATGTGTTGATCATTGATATTATTTCTTGTGTAACTAAGGTTCTGTTCAGAAAGTCCATGCCTCTGCCCATGTCTTTAAGACTTTTACTTGTTTTATCTTCCAGCAGATAGACTGATTCTTTCTTTCTTTCTTTCTTTCTTTCTTTCTTTCTTTCTTTCTTTCTGTAGCAGGTATTGAACTCAGGACCTCACGCTTGCCGGGCAGGTGCTGTGCCACTGAGCTAAATCCCCAGACCTCAGTGTTTCTATTTTTATAACTAGGTCTTTGATCTATTCTGATTTAATTTTAGTGCTGCTGATAGGTAGGACTGTAGATTCATTCTTCTGCATTTGGATAACCAATTTTCTTAGCATCATTTATTAAAGAAGCTATGTTTTCTCCATGTATGTTTTTGGCCCCTTTGTTGAGGATCGGATGGCTGGATATGCCCGGAGTTGTCTCTGTGTCTGGTGTTCTGTTCCATTGATCCACATGCCTGGCTTTGCAGGGAGTCTTTTTATAAACTCCGTGACGTTGATGGTGTGAGTGAGCCATGTTCTAACACTGCAAGTAGGCGGTCTTACCGAGCGCATGCAGTTTGTTGTAAAGAGGTAGTTTTCAGAGCGTGAGAGAAAGGGCATCTTCAAGCAGAAAAGTGGGCAACCACCACATGGCGGTCGCACTGAATAAGGTCTCAGGGTACATTTCTATGAAGAACTGGGTCTTTCAGGGACTATCATTTCCTTTCTTCGAGGTCATTGTTGTTTTACAAGGAAGAGGGGCTGCGCTGAGCAGCTTCAGGGGGAAAAGGTTCCTGTTGACTCACTAGCTGTAATATTTTTGTTTAGTTTGTTTTGAGCCCTTGAGGCTTTTCCAATCCCTCACTCATCCTGTGGCCTCGGTACAGCATGGGCCCTGGACCTTAGCAGAGTGCTCAAAGGAAGTTACATTCTCTTGGTTAAGGTTTGAACCCATAAGCTTGTTTGGATTTTATCTATAGCTCGTGATTAAGAAAGCAAAGGGAAACAAAATTCTCATCTTTGCTTTTCATGTAGTCCCAGCCCGCATCTCCGAGCCTGCCAGCGTCTAACTTTCTGCCCCGCACCAACAGGGGGAGTGGGCCGAGGGCAGGGGTGGGAGCTGATGCCTCTGAAGGATGCGTTGTTCCTCCCTGGAGAGGGTGTGAGAGAGACCAAGGTGTGGAGCTGCTGCCTGAAGCCCTGTTACGAACCTCCAGGCTGCAGGATGCTCTGGCCAACAGGGGAGCTCTGGGAGGGCGGCGGGCACCTCAGGGGTCAGGCTCCCCATCCCCCACGCCACCTCAGGAGGTCCTCGGCTTGGGGTGCTCATCTGGAGAGCTTGCAGTCAGCACTGTGTAGCCTCTCAGGGTGTAGTGAGGATCAGTTGTCAAGGTGTTTTGCAGATGGTTACAAATTGCAACAAAAACAGAGTCATTATTATTCTGAACACTGATTGTGATTCTGGTTTTTCAGGGGTGTGGGCTGGTCTTAGTTTGTCATGTTTGGGGAATGTTTGGCCTCTTTAGGGCTAGAAAATGCTAACCACCCTTGCATTATATTTGACCTCCCATACCTACCTACAGGTGTAACCCCTTTGTGTCCTAGTTTTCTAGCTTGCAAGTAAGGAAACAACATACCAACATTATTGGGTTGGGTGAGGATTAAATGATTAACCTGTGTAAGCATCGGGATTACTTTTAGGCATCTAGTAAAAGTCTTTCATAGATTAGCTCCTTGAACCATTGTGTAATCTAGTTAGACGGGTATTATTTTATCCATACTTTACAAATGAGGAAACTGAGGCCAAGAGGTAGAATGGCTGTAAGTGTCTAATCCAGGATCTGCATCCAGCAGTGTGTCTTGAGACCTCTTTTCCAACCACTGAGGTGCACTGCTTTTACCCGACGCTGAGGTAGGAGAAAAGGATGAGGAAGGAGTGACGCAGAGGTGAAGATGTCAGCCGGGCTTATGCTGGGACTGGGGTTTGTTCAGCCTCTCCCTGCTTAGCTTCCACCAGCTGAACCTCTTTCAGGAAGTTTTCCCAATGAGTTTCACCCACCTGAAGTCTTTCACTCTGCTCACCATCTCTGTAGTCATCTGGGAAATCATTTCTGTTTTGAATTCTTCTAGAGCCTCGTTCATCTGTTTTGTTACCTCCTGTGCTATCAGTTCAGGTTGTCTAGGTGGTTGATTATCAGATTTTCCCACTTTGCTGCCCCCAGATTTTCCCCGTAGTGAGTGGAAGTCTGGGTTTGTGCCTTGTTTAGGTGTCTTCTCATTTGTAATTTTGTTGTTGGTGCTGTTTTTTGGTTTAATTCCTGGATTGATACTTCAATTTTGTTTATTGTGAGTATCTTTATTGCTTGTATTTAGAGCCCTTATGGAATGATTGCTTCTCAGGTGTCTTCCAGGTATAGCTGGTCTTTAGGCTTTGAGTCTCTAATGACTCTTAGGCAATCTCATTTTCTGCATATCAGGGAGGACAACTGATTAGACCAATCATGACACCTTAGCCCAAGTGATACAATCAGCATCAACAATAGCATCAAACACAGCTTAGAAAATGACACTTTGTGGTAGCTTTTAATCTGTCACCTTTAACTGCATGGACTAGATAGAAATCGAGGACCAGACCAAAATATGTTTGCAGTAAATAAACCCTTCAATATAGCAAATTTATCCTTTGGAATGAGGACTTAGAAGGAGTTGGGGAGGGAGGCATAGAAAAATAGAAGGAGAGGGAAAAGTTAGAGGACACAGGAAGATCACGCAAACTTTGGGAAACTGTTGAAAACAAGAGGAAAAGACAGAGTGAAGGAACAAAGACAAGAACAGAGCAAACTAACAGCTATAGGGAAGCTAGAAACTATCCACCTCCCTATAGGAATAATGACAATCAAGAGAAGGAAAGAGAGAGAAAAAAATCCAAGATAGGATAAGAACAGGAACAAAGAGGGAGAGAAATGAAGAACAAGGAGGGAGAGAGAGAAAAAAGGAAAAGAAAAAAATATATATATATAAATTTTTTTTAAAAGGGCCTCCTTCCGAGTATGTCTCTGCTGTCATGGTAGACAAGGAGGACAGCAGTGTGTAGATCTAAGTCTATTAGTCTCAGCAAGCCAGCTGTAGTCCACTGAGATTCAGGCTGATTTCTGGCTGCAAGGCTCAAGTTGAGCTAGCTGGCCCCCTCCAGGATTGATCTCTGCAAGGTTCTACTGCAGGTTCCAGCTGCCCTTCCCCAAAAGCAAGTCCAGGCTCAAATGAGAGGTGCTGATCCCACCAACTTACCAACCACAGTGGTCCAATGTGCCTTTATTGCGGAGATATTCTTCACTTTCCCAGTGGGCTTCAATTTTCATTGAGAAGTCTCAGAGAGGCCCTCTCTCTATTGTTCACTTCTGCTCTATCTTCTGGAGCACAAAACTATGGCCTTTATGCCCCCAGGCACCTCTGCAGTGGAGATCCAGATACCATGCAGTGTGGCATGGTCTGGTGGTGCCTGGCCTCTGGACATGGGGGAGGTCCTGGGCCTCCTCTGGGCCTCCGCACAACAGTGCCGGAGCAGCAAGCATAGTCTTCCTTTTGATATCTCAATTTTCTAAACTTTATTTCAGGTACATGTGGTACTTTTAATAAGAACAAAGGATTACTTAATTAAAAATAAAGAAGACTAAGGTAGACTTCTTGAGAAGAAAGATAAGAATTGAAAGTCCAGGCCAACATACAGAATATTATCAATTTATTAAGAAACCGAGGAAGAAGCCACATCCAAAATGAAAGCCAGGACTCGGAAAACCAGAGTTTCAAGACCATAAGAGCTACATTTATGTGGCTACACTCTGGTGGCTCAGTTTTGGGGTGAACCAGCTAAACATTGCTGTGAAGGTAATGAGTAACATTTACACCAGCAGACTTGAATAAAGCAGATGAGATCTCCCGCCATAGTGTGGGTAGGCCTCACCCAATCAGTTGAAGGCCTGACAAGAAAAGACTGAAGTCCTCTGTAGAGGAAGGAATTCTACCTCCTGACTGCTTTAGATCGAAGACTGCAGTGTGAACTTCTGCCAGAATCACCCACCTGCTGGCCAGCCCTGCCTGCAGACCGCACACTCCTCAGACCCCATAATAGTATGAGGCAACTCCTCCAAACACCTGAAGATAAACTCTGCGATCTCTTCATGCATATCTCCATAACTCCTATCGGTTCTGCTTCCCTGGTGAACTCTGACTGATTCACAAGCCAGGTGAAGAGAAACAAAGTGAGGGGGAGAAAATGTTCTCCAGACTCCAGCACAGCACTCTGCATGCTTGGTCCCTGCAGGCAATAAGCAGCAGGTAGTGTGCTCTTCAGTGCCTACCCCAGACTCTCAGTCCTCCCTTTATACCCCTTGGCCCCACATCCTCTTTACTGCCTGCAGGGACAGTAATTATTATGCTCAAACATCTAAGCTGAGCCTTGTTTGCACTTGAAAGTAAGAAGAAACCAAACAAAAGCACACCCTTGCTGAGGAGCAGAGCTAGCCTTTCCTGGTTGGTTTTCCAGTGGGGCAGGTTCAAGACCCACAAGAGGAATGATGGGAGCTGCGAATGTGGCATCTGCAGAGGATCCAGCTCTGGGCCTCAGCCAGAGCCTGCAGACCTAGTATGAGAGTTGGGGTGATCAACTCTCGAGAGCAGTAAGGCGCCTTTGCCATCAGGCAGGACTTTTAACTCAGATGTTAGGAACTGACAGCGAAAGTATTAGAAGTGATAGAACCCACACAATTGTCTGAACGATTTGAACTTTGGTTTTTTGTGGTCTTTTTAAATTTTATTTTATTGGTACATTTAAGGTATACAATATAATGACATTCATTGTTGGAAATCTGTACCTTTACATAATCTCTCTTTGTTCTTATATTTCCCCCCTTCCCCTCCCCTCCCTTCAACCCCTCCATCCTTCCCTATTTACAAAGACTTTGTTTCCAGTTTTTCATTTTCTCATATTAATTCCATTCCCTGTTTTAGGGGGTTTTTTGTTTGTGTCCATCTCTTTGTTTTTCTTGGTTTTTTTGTTTGTTTTTCCATTAAGTTTATTGGTACATTTTAGGTATGCAATACAGTTACATTAATCATTGGGATCTTGTACCTGTACATGATGTATCTTGGTTCTTATTTTTTCCCCCTTCCCCTGCCCTCCCTTCACCCCTCCATCCTTCCCTATTTACAAAGACTTTGTTTCTATTTTTTCCTTTAACCTTCTTTCCTTTCCCCTGAAATTGTACGTAAGTTTGGATGGTGGCCATTCTTATCCATATGAGATTTCTGGAAGAAACAGATTAACAACCCTCTCCTTACTGGAAATGGCAGGTGCCTATTTCCCACTTCTCCAGCTGACAGCCCTTGGGAATGTCACAGGAATAGCCAAATTAGAGTCTCCTTACACAAGGCTGGGGACACTGTCAAAGCCCAGAAAGAGGGTACAACATAGGATAAAATATCTCCTCTACTTAAGGCAAAGTTTACTCTTCCTAAAATGGAAATGCCCCTCATCCAGTGGGCCCAGGATGAGCCACTGTGCACACTGAGAAAAGATGGAAGCCCGAGTGAGCCCTCAGCTCGCTGAGTGAGGACCTCCCTGGCAGAACATTGTTTTCTTTCATTGAAAGCCAGACTTGAAATTGCCTCGTCATTTTAGACTCGTGATCCAGCAGGTAAATGTTATAAAGCAATATCTAGGCTCAGAGGGCTTCTTGGATCTTTCATCTGGCCTGCTAATCTGCCACAGACTCAGAGATAATTCTTCAACATCCACCACAGGAACAGAATGCAAAGGAGCTAAGTGAGTGCTATTCTGGTGAACCTGCTCAGAACCTTGAGGCTAGCAGTGTCCTTGTGCCTGCCTTTAACATTCCCCCTCCCATCACCCTCCTTCCTTGCTTCACACCACTCTGTACATGCTGCTTTTCCACTCAATTACATCACTTTGAGGTACACAATTTTTATTGTTGTTTTCATCCCTTCTCTGCCCCCTGACCAGAATCTTGGCACACTACTTAATACACAGTATAGGTTCAGGACTAAGCCATTAAGTAAAGTGTATGTTCTAAAGATAAGGCACTGTAGGGCTGGGAATTTAGCTCAGTGGTTCCGCTGCCTGCCTTGCAAGCTCAAGGTCCCAAGTTCGATCCCCGGTACCAAAAAAAAAAAAAAATTAAAAGGCATATAATACATATCTTAAAAATCTTGTATTACTGAAGTCAGTTTGTTACTTTGTAGTATAAAATTATTTCATCTATTACTTGGTTTACTTCAAAAGTAAAGGTTGTGCCAGGTATGTCAGTTGCTTGACTTTAATCCTAGCACTCAGAAGACTGAGGCAGGAGGATCGCCTCAAGTTAGAAGCCAGCTTGGGGTACAGCAGCTTTCCAAGTTTCCTTCATTCCCATCTCCTTTGATCCTTGTGATGACATCTTCCTCTCTCAGATGACTCCATCCAATTCCATCCAATTCCAGCCTGCACCACCATCTCTGTTGTAGATGGAATAGTGGGTCCTCTCAGAATTCATGTGTTGAAGCCCTGAGCCCAGTGGAACTACATTTGGTGAAGGGCCCATGTGTGTCATCATGGTGGAGATAATCTACTCCAGGCATCAAGAGCAGCCTCTGGAGGAGGCTTACTGACGTCACCACTCCACCAACTGTTAGTTTAGCAGCTTGAATGATCGACTGAGTGCTTCTGCCTCTGTTCTTTATTTTGACTCATATTTTGAGGGATTCAGTCCATGGTCAGCTGTCTCCTAGGCATAAACAGCATGGCAGAAGAGTTTCTTGATTTTTTTAGAGACAGGTTCTCACTATATAGCTCAGGCTGGCCTTGAACTCACTTTGTAGCCCAGTCTGGCCTCAAACTCATGATCTCCTGCCTCAGCCTCCCGAGTACAACACCAAACCTGGCTGAATGATTTGCACTCTGATCAAAATATTAACATAAGCAAAAGCTGTATCCACAACAGATTTCAGAGTAGTGTGCAGAGTGTCTCTGGAGTCAGTGCAAATTCCTCCTCACAGAGGGCCTGGGAGCCATGCAGGTGCGGCCCCTTGGACCTTCTCCTTGTACATCCCTGGTTCCATGTCAGCTGTGGTCACATATGCCCAAATATTCACAAGCTTGTGCCATCACTTTGATAGATATGGCAGAGAATTTTCTCTCCTTTCATTTGCAATCATAAATTCAGAGTTTTCATTAAATGTAACTCAGGTTACTTCTGACCCTACTTTGCTGCTGAACAAATACATGTTGAAATGAAAGAAGTATCTTGTACAGATACACACACACACACTGGGTATACAGCCATGTTACATTACAAAACCTCCTTTAGGACCACAGGACCTACTAACTTTCTGCTTAAGTGCCTGGAATGTTCTTGTGTAGCTAGGCATGGTGGTGCACTCCTGTGATCCCAGCACTCAGGAGCCTGACCCAGGAGGATCATGGAGAATTCAAGGCCAGCCTGGGGCTACAGAGTGAGTTAAAGGCCAACCCTCTTTCAAAAAACAAAACACAAAAAGTCTTCTTGTGTAAAGACCTGAACAGCTGCTATAGCCATTTACAGGGTGAAACTGTGTTGGTCTCCACTCCTGAGGTTAAGAACAAATGTGTTTTCTTATCTTCCCCAAACCAGCTTCATCAACTTGGCCTGAAGATAGTGAATGTATGAATTTACCAACAGCCAGTGGCCTCCAGAATGAGCTCAAAGCTCTCATACTGAGCACCTCACCCTCTTCCCATTAATTAAGAACTGCATTTCCAAGCCCCAAAGGTAACTCTCTACTAACCTTTACATGCCCTTCATTGCTGTGTCTTCACTGCTCAGTCTGCTCAGAACATCCTGTCATCTGTCATCACCTCTTAATCCTGATACCTCCCTGGGCGGGACAGGTACTTCAATTAATACAAGAGGAAAATGTGCCAACAAACCCCATAGAGAACAGCACTTTGCTGACAGGGTTGGGGGTTAAGACCCACAAAAAGCAGTCCATCCTAACTTAGAGCTGCCTTGGCATCTTCCTCAATTTGGTCCTGGAGCCCCCTTTGACTTCAGATGCAAGGGGAATCCCAATCTGTATACATAAACACAGACATGAAGCCCAGTGGCTCTAGTGGGATGGAAATATGGGGACAGGCATGAATTTGGGTGTCACATCGTGCAGCCCTCATGTTTCAGGAGAAAGCTGTGCTACATGAGAAATGGACAAGACTTCCACATCAGGTCATCACATATCTACTGCAAATAAGCCTTGTCCTCAACAGGAGGAATAAGCTATAAAGAATGATTAAGCAAATAGACAAGCAGCAATTACGATAGTAGAGTAAAATAAATGCTGTAACACACACACCAACAAAAGAGTATTGGGAGCAAGCTAAAAGGTGTAGAAGAGGTCCCATCTGCGTGGGATAAGCAGGAAATATATAATGGAGCTGGTGACATTTGAGTTATGCTGAATGGACGGAGGGCATCTGCATGGAGGAGAAGGAGAGGAAGCTTTCATAGCAGAGCAAAGGGCTTGCAGAAAGTCACAAAGGCAGCATCAGCTGGGGGCTTGGGGGAACAACAGGTCCATACTTTTAACCAGAGATGAAAGTGAAGACCTGGTGGGAAAAAAGTCCATTCCCATTGCACGTAAGTCAATGAATCTTCTGCACCACCAGGACATCACAAAGTTTTGAGAAAAGGGTTTGGTGAAGAAGGAAAAGAACCTCTCCACCTCCTCTGCTCCTCAGTGATTTTTCTTCCTTCCTCAGTGGGAAGAAGTTGAAACCTTCCATGTTGTTTGTTCTAGGAGCTCTGCCTATGAGTTGAACACCTAGAACTAGGGTATTCAGAGTCCCTGAAAACTGGCTGACTCCAGCTTTCCTGCCCAAACCAAGGAGGCCAACGAGCATGTTAGACCTGTGCCCCTCCCTGGATCAGAATTTAGAGAAACAGCAGAGTCAACACAACCTGTCAGGTCAGGGGTTAGACCTAGGAGTCTAATAAGTCCTCTCTAAATCACTAGGACACCCCAGGTATCTGCCTAACCCTTCCTGGCTGAACTTGAGCACTGGGCTTCTGGGATGCTCTGACCAGGGCCTACATGGGGCGTTTGGGGAGAAGTTCCAGTTGGAGTAGACAGAAAAAGAAAGCTCAGGACTGTTTGCTATTTTTCTTTTCTACCAAGAAGCACGCCTTCATCACCCTATCTTCTAGTTAGGATATGTGGGCAACAGGGACCTGCAAGTTCCCTTCATACCCAAGCAATTCCAAGCAATAGCTTTCTGGCTTTCAGAATTCTTTTCTTTAATGTTTTTGTTTACTGCAAAGCAGAGTGAGCAGAGGATGAGAATGGGTCTCAACTTCTGATCAGTCACCCAGCCTCTCTCTGCCTCAGGTATGCCCTAAAATATAACTACTAAGTAAAGGCACTAACTTAGGACAACTCTTCACAAACTTTATAAACTAACCAATTATACACTCAGTCCCAGACTGTCAGTCCAGTTTCTCCCTCCTCATCTTCCTCAGCCCCTCACACACTTCAACCATCCTCCCCCCGACAACCTCACACACGTGCGTGCACACACACACACACGCACGCATGCACGCACGCACGCAGCACTGACCTCCACTTCTGATTCCTAGAGCTGATTCCTCCTGCAGACACAGTCCTGCCCTGGGCACATGTAAAGACATAGGCTTGGGAAGCAGGGTGATGTAAATTCAAATTCAGATCTATTACTTTCTAGGTATGTACACTTTGGGTAGTTTACTTAACCTCTTTGTGCCTTGATTTCTTCATCTGTAAACTGGATGCAATAATATCTCAGAGACAAAGTTATCTCATAGACAAAGCACCTGGCTTGTTACTTCCCTTCCTCAACTTTCCCTTCACTCCCAAATATTTCTAGAAGTCCGAGTTCCTTCACATAAAGCTGACCACATCACCCAGAGAAGGAAGGTCTAATCTGTTAGAAGCTTCCCTCTCACTTCTTCAAATACTCATAAACACCATGGCAACCTCCTCCACCCTCCCTGCTCCCAAAGGTTGGATCCCCTATTCTGCTCTGTCCTGGCCAACTCCCCAGCCCACCTCCACCCCAGGACTGGAGCCAGTCCCTCTCCATGAGGACACTGAGCACCACAAAGCATGCTGCTTGCCCTACTGAGGTCTGCAGCCCACAGAGGGCTCTGTCTACCTGACTTGCTAGAGCACATGCAACCCCTGTCAGTAGCTGTGACAAAGACCCTTAATGTAGCCTTCCCATTCAAACTGTCACTCCCTTGCCCTTTGCTGCATGCTGATGTGTAAGTGTGGGTGACAAAGATGGAGGTCCCCATCCAGAGTCATGAGAGACTACATATCTTCCTGAAAAACTCCCCTGGGAACGTGCTATCCGAGCTCAGAGTGCTGCACTCTCAGTGACCATGGCTCTTTTTGCATGGAGGAAAATTCTGATATTTGGGAAGTGCCAAAAGTTAGTGAGAGAAGAATAAATAGCAGCACACTGCAGCAGAAAGGACCGGGTCCGGAGTTTGAGGGGCTCTGATCCAACCCCATCACTCCTCCACTGCGGAGCTACTTCCCTCAGTATTTCTGTGTCCTCATTTACCAAATGGACTTATCCATAACACCTGATTGTCATGGGGATTACACAAAAGTGAGATGGTAATGACAATCAAATGTTAATTACTCTATTATTAACCCCTTGGGGACTGGGACTTCCAGGCTGTACACTGTAAGAGGAACCCTAGGACCTTAGCCCTGTCTGAAACGGAGCAACCTTCCCATAAATATTTGCTGATTGGTCAACCAGCTGAAGCCCCTGTCTTTCCAGTGAAGCTGTGGGTGACTGTGTTAAAGCCTCTTCCCTCTCAAGCTGGAAAATACTACCTACTCACAGCGTGTGGTCAGAGAGGTGTTAAATTTATTTTTGTTTTGATAAAAAATGAGACCAAACCATAAAGAAACAAGACTAGCTAGCTTTCTTGTGTCATAAACTGGGCATGAAAGGTAATTCCAAACAAGAATAAAAAAAATGCTCAAAGTAATAACACTGGCAGAAAAACCAGTTGGAAAAGAATAACTCTCTGGACAGATATGTTCTTGAATGTTTGAACAAAAAGTCATGTGACTTTCTAGGTTCCTGGAGACAGAAATGTTCACCAGGAAGCCCTGCCTGTGCCCAGCATGGCAAAGGCCAGCTCATAGCAAAGAGCTTCTTGTAAGGGGATAGAGCCAGGTAGAAACAGGCCTAACTGTAGCAGGAAAGCCCTGCTAATAGACCCGAAGCAGCTACAGGTCCAAAGGCAAAACAGAGAAGAGAGGAGGTGGGGCTGGGTTGGGCTGAGCCTTGAATGAATCAAGCCTTCCTGAAGGGTGGGGACATCCCGTCTAAAACACAAGTTTGGTTAAATCCTCTATAAAAGGTTCTTGTCCTGCTGACCTGGTACTCCACACACTGCTTAACAGCCACTTGTCCCTGCCTGGCACTAGGTAAGTCCCCCTTTGAGGAGTCTTTCTTATTTTCAGTGCCTTGGTGATCTGAGCTCATGAAACCAAAGCTGTGAGAGAGAGCTGTACAACAATAGTGTCAGCTGTGGGCAGAAGGTGTCTTTTTTGATCAGGCCTCAGGGAAACCAGGAGCCAGAGCCCTCTGGGAAATGACAGAGGCCAGCCTAGCCTGGCCTGCAGCAGCTCCTCTCACTAGAAATATCTCTCCCAGCAGCGGAGCTGCCAACGTACCCTCCTGGATCAGCACAGGTCTCTCACTCCCGGGGTTCTGGAAGGTTGTCTGCAGCGCTGAGAGTCCTCGGGGTCAGAATCCATTTACTTCTGCCAACCAGGCAATGAGCTCCAGTCGTCTCAGGGAGGACAGGACATACGTGACTGTCAGGCCCTACCACTGACTAACACTTAGACGAGTTTGTAGATTTATCCTATAAATCTGAAGCATAACTACATGGCCATTTAATTGCTATTATTTATAGGTCCATCTGCCTCCGGGTTTAAAAAAGGTACGTCCTTCATTTATGTTGAGGAGTTCATCTGCATTAGGAAGTTACGTCCCTTGATGTACACAGGAAGAGAGTTGGCTGCCAGGTCACAGAAAGGATGGCCCTGGACAGCCTGCCTGGGGTCTGCACCCTCTCAGTCCTGCAAGCCACACTGTCTTGCTTCTTCTGGCACTCAGCTCTCTTTCCTTCCCTGACCCTCACATTTCTCTAAACAGGCAATGCTCTCTCCACACTCTTCTCCTTGACATCTCCAAAGTCCTGCCCTGGCCCTCCGGCTGTGGAACGCTTCCTTCCGCCTTCCCTGTACTTGAACCTTGTCTTCTTTGATACTCTGTCTTCCCTTTCGGTCCCATCCCAGCTTCACCCCAACCTACCTCCAGGTCTCCTGGTTAATGAAAATGAAAATCTTTCCCTTCAACTGGGAATTGCCCTCATAGGTCACCAGGACTGCAGGGCTATCATGCAAACTGACCTCTCTGACAGGTCACAGAGCTGAGTGCAGAGGTCACATGAGGAGACCTTTGGAATCGAAAGGCCATCACCTGGGGAAGGCACCCCCTTCCTCAGCATTCCCAAGGAGGCAAGAGAAGACAGACCCGGGCCCTGGAGTCCTGACGGGCTCCAGCCAAGGCAGATGTGAACTCCCATGTGTACCCACTGGCTTGTAGTGCTCCCAGGAGGATTCTAACACCCTTGTGATAGGCAAATAAAATGTAGCCTGTCCACGGCATGCATTCTAGAAAACCCATTGCATTTGGGTTAAGAAGAGATGGGTTCGAGGGTTCCTTGGTTTCTTTAAGGCTGCATGGTATTGGGCAAATTGCCTAACTTCTCTGAGCCTGTTTCCTCACTTATAAAAAAGTAGAGATAATGAGGATTACAAGAGATGAGGCACAGGAAACTGCTTTGTGAGTAGTAGAGTGTAGAGATGACACAAATTATGTGCATATATATATAATAACAATAATGATATTTAATAGCTAGCACTTAGTATAAACCAGGTATTTTCCAAGTACTTTTAAAATGAATTATCTCTTTAAATGTTCACGATAACCCTACAAATAAGTACTGATGTTACTTTTAGTCACAGTGGGTAAACTGAGGCCTAGAGAGGCAATGCAATTTGGCCCAGCCCACACAGCCGGCAGGTGAAGGTCGGGCATTTAACTGTTGACTCAGGAGCTGCCACCAGTAACTGCGTGCTTCTCCTCCCTGCAAATAAAGCACACTCTGGAGGAAAGGATGAAGGCAGGCAGCGACCAAGAGCCGAGCTGCGATGTGAGGAAAGGCCAGAGGAGCAGACGTGCTCTGCAGAAGCAGCTAAGGCTGCTTATGCACCCTCTAGGGAGCCTTTCATCTTTTCCAGCTGACTTCAAAGATGCCTCAGTTACTGCGAAACATTCATGGGATCATTGAGGCCTTTGGGCGCTACGCCAGGACGGAGGGCGGCTGCGAAGTGCTCACCCGAGGGGAGCTGAAGAGGCTGCTGGAGCAGGAGTTTGCTGACGTCATAGTGGTATGGTGTGAGCCAGGTGGGGAGGGGCGGAGGAAGTCTGGGGATGGAGGAGACTGCAGCTCACTCCAGCCTGGAAAGAGGAGACAGCAGGAGACAGCCATGGAAACGGACACCGCTTAGTTTTAATTAATTCTAATTTGAAGACTAGCTAAAACGACCCTAAAGGGGTCGTTCAGGATCTGCTCAAGGGAGAGCAGATCCTTGAAATATTCTAGAAAAGAATATAATTGCTGCTTTCAGCTATTTCTTAAATTTGATACAGTAAACACTTCCAGTGCCCAGCTAAAATTCAATCATCCATTAGGCTTTCATCAGAAGCATAATGCAATTGCTCAGAAATGAGGTTTTAGAGCACAGGTTAAAGCAGGGCTTGAGGGAGGGAGTCTAGGAGCAAGCAGCACGATGCTGCCTCTGCGGGCTCAGAGCAACCCCACGGTCCTTCTGGACCCCCACCCACCCCACCTGGGAAGCATTTGCTCAGTAAGGGACCCTCAGGATTCCATGGGGCCAGGTTCCTCTATGCTTCTCTGTGTGTGGGGCTTACTGCAGGCTCTTTCATGCCAGAGGAAAAGTGCTAAGGACAATTGGAAGAATTAACCTTAGAGCCCAGTGAGTTGCTTTATAAGAACATTTATTCATCCTTGAGTACATCTTTATCTAATTGTCCTACAGGCCAGAAACTGGCAGACAATGGATACAAAACAAAAGGTGTTTCCTTTCCTTAAAGGAGAGAGGTAGGCTTTGTGAAGATGCAGGCAATTAGGTGTTAACACCGCTACAGCTGTGTGCCTGCACACTATGCTCCCAGACTGCAGGGCTGGAAGCTGGAAGCTGGGTGGACTGGACCAAGCCACTTCCTTCTCGGGAGACGGATGGTGACTTGGCCTCATCTTCTCCCCAGAAGCCCCATGATCCGGCCACTGTGGATGAAGTTCTGCGCCTGCTGGATGAAGATGAGACAAGGACTATAGAATTCAAGGAATTCCTGGTCTTAGGGTTTGAAGTTGCCCAGGCCTGTTTTAAGGCATTAAGTGAGAGCGTTGGGGGAGCTTGCAGATCTCAAGAGTCTGGGGGCCACCGCACTGGGTTCTCAAAAGAGCTCGGGGAAGGTCAGAAAAGTGGCATGGAATTGGGAAGGGACAGCAAAGGGCAGCGTCATGAAGGAAGCAGCCAACGGCAGCGTGAGCAGGCTTCTCAAGGGCAGGGAAGGCCCGGGACTCAGACCCAGGTTCAGGACGTCAGCTCCCCGCAGGTAAGCAGCCATGACAGGCAGGCTGTGTCCCAGGGACAGGTCCAGGTGAGCCAGCAGACCCAAGTGACAGGGCATGTGGAGCAGACCCAGAGAGCAGGAGGCAATGAGAGTCATCAGGCAAGTGAGAGGTGGAAGAGACAGTCACAGACCAGCGAACAGACAGGGGAGATGGGAACCAGAACCACATCACAGGCCCAGACAGGGGCCACCCAGACTGTGGACCAGGACAGGAGCCACCAGACAGGAAGCACCAGCATCCAGTCACAGGGGGCCTCCTATCACCAGACCAGCCAGGCTGCGAAAGGACACGTCCAGGCACAAGCAGGGTCACACAGCCAGACCACGGAGCAGGACAGGAGTCAGCCTGTCAGCCATGTGGAGGACAGAGGTCAGGGACAGACACAGGTGCAGCCAAGCTGTGGTCAAAGATGGACACAAGCAAGTGGGGCAGGACAGGCCCAGACCGGGACAAGCACTGTGACAGGGCAATGGGATCAGAGCAGCACTCAGCCCAGTGGGACTGGAGGTCAGGGGGAGAGGAAGCCCACAGAGGTGAGAGAGGAGTGGGTCGATGACCACTCGAGGGAAATAGTGATCGGAAGCCAGGACCAGGACCAGGACCAGGACCAGGGCCAGGGCCAGGGCGGCCCGCACACCAGCGCTCCTTCAGTGTAGAGCCAGGACGAAGCCCAGCCCTGGAGAAGGGCAGCCTCACCACCACTGAAGGGCTGTATTCCTACCTGAAAAGCAACAGGCCAAGACCGACTCCAATGCCCGGTACCGAGGGACAGCCAGAGAGGGGCCAGCTTATCCTGCTCTGGGCAGTCCACCGCACTTCCCCGGACTTCAACTCTTAATTATGATGCTTCCCCTTGAGTTCTTTCTCAAAGAGAACTTTGCCACAAGGTGCTCTCTCTCTCTCTCTCCCCTACACTTCTCTCTCGTAAAGGGCTTTGCTGTGCAGACTCTTAGGAACTGGGAGGAAGTTGGCCATTTCTGCTGCGTGCTTCTCAGCTTGTACAGGTCTTTGGAGCTCCTTGTATCTGCCATCTGTCTATGCTCCACCTATCCTCATGCAGCAATAAAACTTTCTTAAGCATTTCACCTCTGTGTCTCATTCAATTACCTTCTATTGATTCGGTGGGCTAAGGGTTGTTGAGTTATGATGAGCTGGATACAGTCCCATCCCACAAAGAACATTTAATTGAGAAAGTATTGTATGAGATAGATAGATGGATAGATAGATAGATGATAGATAGATTTTGATAGCACTAAAAATTGAAACGAGGGCCTTCCTACTGAGGTACATCTCCAGGTCTTTTCTTACTTTTTATTTTTAGAGAGGGTCTCACTAAGTCTCTAAGTTTCCCAGGCTGGGTTTGAACATGTGATCCTGCCAGGTGTGGGGTTACAAACCACGCACCACCACACCCAGCCACTATTGTGTGAGATTCTAAGAGTTAGAGTCAAAGAGAGGAGATGTAATACTGCGTACTTGGTAGACATGTGTCAGGGGAGCCTTCCTCCAGATGCTTCTTTGTGATGATTCTTAGAGAAAAACTAGGATTTAGATAGGTAAAATTATTCTTAGTTCTTCACTTCCTCTAATTCTAGAGTTCAGTCTCTATTCACCTGTAAAGCAAACAGGTCAGCTGGTCTGAGGTTTCTGGTAAATGAGAGAAGGACCTCCAGGAGCTGTGCAGGGGAAAGCAGGGGCCATTGATTAGCAGGGTCTAAGCTGGGAGCCAGAGTCCCTGAGCTTCCCTTCACCCCAGCTCACACACCGTAGTAGCTCTGGGCTCTTAAGCTGACCCCTCACTGGACAGGAACAAGCTGTGGGCTGGTTTATTGTAAGAATCATGAGTAATTTTCAAAATTAGGAGTTTTACAAGGTGTGATCAAAAATACAGTGAACGTTTAGGGTTTTTTGGTTTTTTAAAAAAATTATTAGCGTGAAAGATACATTGTCATTAATCCCCCTCAGAAAATTCCCCCTCACCTCTAGTACCCTTTTCCTGTCATTCTCGCCACTTTCTGATGCTGTTCTGGAAGTCCCCTTTTGTTGTGTGTCTCTGGTCGGGCTGCTGTGAGGGCTTCAATGTCCTGAATTGATCCAAAATATTTCCCTTTCATGGTAAATTGGACTTCGGGGAAGACCCAAAAGTCACACAGTGCCAGATGTGGTGAAAAGGGTAAAGGAGGACACCCTGTCATGTTTTTACGATTCTGCCATTTTGCTGGATGGTGCTTAGCAGCGGCATCTGCTGTATTGTTGATCACACCTCATAAAGACACTCACAAAGAGGACTTTCTGCAGAACAGCTGCAGAAAGTGGAAAGAATGATGGGAGGTGCTGAAAGTGAAGGGGAGCATTTTGAGGGGGATTAACAGCAATGCATGTTTTACCGAAATAAATTTTTTAAAAACTTAAACACTTACCATATATTTTAATCATATTTCATAAACCTAACCTTAGAGATTCTGACTGCCTAGGTTTGGAGTGAAACTTTATGAATATTTTAATACTTCTTAAGAGAATGTTTGCTTCTAGAAGTATAAAAGGCTGGTACAGAGTACTGAAAGGCTTCCCACCACAAAATAATTAGATCTTGCATAAAGCATATTTTTCACTGCATTGTTGGTTCATAGGCAGTAAGGAAATATCAAAAAAAAAAATGTAGCAAGGTCCCAAGTTTGATCCCTGGTACCAAAAAAAATGTAGTAGACTGAATAACTACCTTCAAAAGAGAAGAGGACCATGGATTTAGCTCAGTAGCACTGCACCTGCCTTGCAGGCACAAGGTCCTGAGTTTGATCCCCAGTACCAAAAAAAAAAAAAAAGAGGTAGAAGACTAGGGCATGGCAGTGTGGCTGGAAAAATTGGGAAGGACCTGCCAGTTGAAGAGACTTGTTAACCGTTGCCCCAGACCAGAAGCTTCTGAGTCTGACAAGATCAACCCGAGTCCTACACTCGGCACCAATCTTCTGACACAAGAACACTCTAAACCTGATATCAATCTTCTGACAGGAAAACAAGACAAGCCTAGCACCTGATGCCAATCTTCTGGCATGAGGTCAAGTGGAACCACCTGGATAACTATCAAAGAAGATATTTAAAAACATATCAGTAATTGACTCCGTACCACTGCCCTCTTATTCTTGCAGTGGTCCATTCTGCATGCAGGGCATATCTTCTTTTTCTCCTTCTATGCACCCCTTTCTCACTGAGCATTTTTTCTGTGCTTCCTTTTCCTTTTATTCCTATTTTTGCCCCCAAATAAATGTTAATCTCTCACATTCACCAGTTCCATCCAGTTCATGGAATGGAACAATAAGAACCTGGAAAGCACTGCTGCTTCCTACACCACCCAGGAACATTTGGTGAGCCTGCCAGGAGGTAACAGAAAGGACAGGAGGTAAGGCCATTGGGCACAGTTATGTTTCTCTCTCTGAAATCTGTAGACTCAAGCCAAGAAGGACTGGTTTAATGACTGGTTTAGTCTTTTTTCTTTCTTTGTCTCTCTTCACCTTAGGAAGGCCTCAATCATCTTTCAAGTCCCTTCTTATCCCTTTATTCCCAAGACAAGTAGGGAGAAGCAGGGAACTAGAAAGTGGTAAACATCAGTGGAAGCTGGGGACCACCTTGTCCTGCAAGTGGCCCAAGGACAGAGCCAAGTGCCCTGTGGGGGATTGGACCCTTGGGAAAGGGTGGGAGCTGTAATCAGCACTTCCACTTCCAGTTGGGAACAGATGGGGCTGTTGTGCAGAGACTGGATCCCCAGCACACCTGAGCTGCTGTGGCTGGGCCCCAGCAGTACTCAGAGCAAGGGGCCCATCCTAGAGCCAAGGCCACTGCTGGTAGACACTCCCAGAAACATTTAACCCCAGGAACGATTCCTGCCAGTTCAAAAGCTGATCCCACCTAGTATACAAAAGCAGAAAAAAGCAGCTCCTGCCCATTTAAAAGTGGCAAAGCAGCTCTGGTCTGTTTAAAAGAGGCGCTACCCATTTAAATGCACAGGTACAAAAACTACAGAGCAGGACAGTTTTGCTGCTTTCTGGGGCTCTCCCTCCCTTTGGCCACTGGGAACTGTTGCCTTTCAAATAATTCATTAGTTTAAAGCCTAAATTCTTTTAACCCAGATGGTTTCTTTACAGTACTTGATAAAGACTCCACGAGACCTTAATTAGAAACATCTGATCTACCTCAGTTACCTGTTGACTGCTTAGATTGTTTGACCAAGAGTTATACAATGTTGACAAATCTAAACTAAGAAAAGATTTCACTTGAAAGCCTAGAAACAGGGCTGGGATTTAGCTCAGTGGTTCTGCCACCCACATTGCAAGCACAAGGTCCCGAGTTCAATCCCCAGTACCAAAAAGAAAAACAAAATCCCAGAAGAGCAATATATTAACAGCATTAGCAGTACCATAAACAAAACACATTTGATTTTAAAAAAAGACAGTCTAGAAACATTTGAGTGTTTAATTCAGGTATTTTCAAGGTGTAGAATTTAATTTGTTTACCTTCTCTATAATTATTTTACATATAAAAGCTCACTGAAATGCCATTTTATAAATCAGCTGTAGATAATCAGGAGCTTCTGATGAAGTAAAAATGCATATCTGCTCTGTATAGCGTTTTAATCATAAATAAACATGACCTGACTTACTCATGAAAAACGCATTTGAAGCTATTTTAAGTGTCTTTATTTGTATGATTTTATGCTTACTATTCCAATCTGGTGGGAAGTAAAGTCAGCCTTAAGAATTTGAAAGTATTCTCAATTTTCAAAGCTGAATGAGAAAAACTGTATAACCATCCTATTAATAGTCTGAAGAATATCTAGGAAGCTGATTGTTCCTAATACCTAATCATTCAGTTTTAATCCATCTAACTGTATCAACAGCCATTGCTCACTTTCCTTTGGTGTTTGAAAGTACTTTTGATTCTGAGAGACTTAACAAAGTCTACAATCCAGATGGGTTTCCTTGGATTGTTATTAGCAGATGCTGGTTTGCTGTATTTTTTTTTTTTTTTTTGGTACCAGGGATCGAACTCGAGTCCTTGCGCTTACGGGGCAGGCAGCAGAACCACTGAGCTAAATCCCCGGCCCTGCTGTATGTTAATACACATCCTCTTAATGTATTCTTTTGAATTTAATTTGTTCTGTTATGGGTGCTGTTAGCCTGCCTTCTGCTCCTCCTGTACTTTCAGCTGAAGCATAGTTAGCAGCCTATACAGGGGCTAACTGTACAGTGACGCTGTTTAACCACTCTTTCCTTGTTGTAGTTATTTTTGATGGTAAATGCTTCATTTTATCTCTGATGCTGTCTCTCTCAGAAACTCTGTCAACAAAGGAGATGATGGCAAATGAGGAAGTTGCTGTATTGCAGCAAAGGGAGTCGAAATGATCTTTCAGAGACGGGAGAATTGGGTAAAACAAAAAAAAGTTTATTGCCAGGCAATGGCCAACCTCAGGAAACAAGTCCTTATAGGCTGACCACGAGTTAAGACAGTTTCTCCTTTTTATATCTTTTACAGGGCAGCTTAACTTGCGGATACACACCAGAATGTGGCAAGGGCATGATACAGTAGCATTAGGTGGCAAGGGGTAGCATAAGTTTCGATTACAGAATGTACCAAGGGTGTGGTACAGCAGCATTAGGTAGGGGGTACTTAGAAAGACATACTTCAAGGCTAACTTCTAATCTCTCTGGGAGCAGGCTGTCCCCACAAGAGGGAGGAGGCCCACCCAGAGTTTCCCAGCAGGGACAATTTCACACAAGTTTCAAACCACACACAAGTTTCAAAGAGGGTTTTAGCACAGAGTTCATTAACAAATATTTTACAATAATTATACATTCCAAATTATGTTTGGTAGCTCTTCCTGCCTCAGCTACAGATTCCTTTTGCCACTGTATTGGTTGATTTCTTCTAATTTAAAAAGTTGGTATTTTATCTTTGTAAGACTTGTGAATAGACATGGACTGTGATTTATGCAGCCTTATAGATAAGAGCTAAAGCATCTGCTTTCAGAGAACATTTGGGACTGGAGTTGGATCTCCCCCTTGTTCAAGATCAGGTAATTAGAGTTCCACCTTCCCTGCCTTGATGAGTGTAAGACATTGTTTTCCAGGCAGTCAGGGGAGTCCTCGCAGGGATCCACCCTGATCTGCTTCTCAAATGGCTAAGGGAGCCTGTGAGGGCTCCACCGTTCTCCCTAAGGAATTTGTGGGCCACACAGTATGGAGCATTCAAGGCTAAGGACCACTAGAAAACTAAGACATCATTGTCACTACTAGAGCTTCAAGCAGAGATGTCTGAGGCTAAGGACTAGGTAAGTACTTGAGTATCACAAGGGGTACTTTGTGAACTCACAGATCTTCCTCCTTCTGCAGTGGGTGCCCTCTGATGGAAAATCCAGACACAGTTTTTTCTCTCTCTCGAGGCCTCAAGATGTGCTATGGAAAACATCCTGAGCAATACCCCACAGGTCTTGCTTGCCATTAGGATTTACCCTTCAACAGTGGAAACAATTGACCCTGACAATCTGAAAAAGGAACAGCTTATCTACCACTGTGATATGGGTTGGGTCCAGTACAAACTAGGATGTCAGCTTAAATCACGAAATTATTTTGCAGTTATACCGTTTCTGCAAAACTCATGGAAAGTAGAATGAGATCCCCTATGTTTGGAGTTTTGTAATTCTACCAGCAGAAAAGCCCAGACACTCTGGTAATTAGAGTAGCCCCTGAGGAAGAGGAAGTTGTTATCGCTGACGGCCCCATCCTGAGATCCCCACCCATGGTGTCCACAGGCAAGGGCATTGTAAGTTGCCCCTGGCCCCTTCAGTCTTTGTCAGAGCAGGAGAGGAGAGTTTGGGCTGGCATAGCCCCTCTGTCAATCCTCCAGTGTCCTGCTTTAGGCTCATCAGCCACCTGACACATGTAACAGGGGCCAGGCAGTGGCCGGATGCAATTGCGTGTCCAGTTTCCAGTCTTTTCTCACTTTCCTTAATTGTCCATGGGTTTTCCTTTAGACCATTTAGGGGTACTTTAGCATTGCCAATTGTAACAGCCAGAATTTTGGCTTTTTTTCTTATTCACCTGAATCCCAGTTGTTGAACACAGAGAAGGCCTTGTCCAGCAATTGGGCCAGAGGCTTTTGGGGGCCCATCTGAAGCTTTTGTAATTTAGACCAAATATCTGGAGCTGACTGACAAATGAAATGATGTCCCATCAGTGCCTGTCCCTCCCTGGAAGATGGATGTAAATTTGTATATTTATGAAAAAGCTGCCACTAATTAGCTATGGAAGACAGCTGGATTTTCCTCTTTACCCTATATGATCTCTCGAGCCTTATCATAATTAACAGACTTCTTAATGCATCTTTTCATTCCCATGATAAGAGCCTCTATCATGTTAGACATGTTCCTAGTCCACTGCTGGTATTATAGTCCCAGTTTTGTTCTGTTGGAGGGATAACAACTTCTCCAGGGTGATGTTCATCTCCTGCTCCCAGGGAACTGTGACTGTGTTACCTTATATAGGATTAGCGGCTTTGCAAACATAATTGAGTTAAGTACATTAAGATGGGGAGATTATTCTTGATTATCTGGGTGAACTCAACATAATCACAAGGGTCCTCATATACTGGTAAGAGAGAGGCAAAATGGTCAAAGGCTGAGAAAGATGAGATGATGAGACCAACATTTAAAGCCTTGAGTCCAGGCTGACTGCAGGAGCTGGAAAAGACAAGGAATCTCCCCCAGAGCCTCCAGAGGGAACACAGCCCTTCCAGGACCCTGATTTTAGATCACTGACTTCCAGAGCTTTAAGAGAATAAATTTTTTGTAGTTTTAAGCAAGTAAGTTTGTGATAATTTATTACAGCAGCAATAGAAAACTAACACACAAAGCAAAAACCAAAGTTGAAGCCATAGTTGTAAGGGTAGCATGTGTAAAAGGTGAAGTCATACTGTTGAGGACAAATTGATTTTCTATCCACATAAAATACCCTCTGAGTGTCCCAGGCCAAAGGCAGAATCAAACTTGAAAAGACCCAAAAGACCCCTGCCATAGGCTCTCCCTGGGGAACTGATTAAAATGAGCATGCACATGCACAAAACCAAAATCACAGAAGCAGCATGTGGCTCAAAGTCTCGTGGCACACAGCAAAGCACATCTAACCACTGAACTAAGACTATATATAATGTTGACCGTGGTGACAGAATTGCACTTAATGTTACATGTTCTGAAAAAAATAAATACAATAGCTACCAAAAATGAAAGTAGAAGGGGAAGCAATGGAACATAGAGTAAGCTTGTTGACTGATATATTTTATATATCTACATCCCTATAAGGAAAAAGCTGAGAGTAAAAGAATATCACTTCAAATTGAGCCCTGAGGAAGGATGAAGGAGGGGAGGGTGAAAAGGTCTAGGAAAATTTTATTATTTAGAATAGAGAATGAATACACACTATGCAAAGGGGGATACAAGATATATTACATAAAAATTTACTATAAAGGTAGAATAAAAATATGAGCCATCTTCAACAAAAAAGCAAATAAACCAGACAACATAGAGAATGATGTTATATATGAATGATACATATTTGTATAAATATGAAATAGAGTAAGATTGATAGAGTGTGATTTCATTTATAATAAGGAAAAGGATTCATCCCACTATTAAAAGAACAAGTTTTTATATTAAAATTTTCATATACAAGTCTACGCTTTTTACAAATCACATCCAAATCGAAAAGATTTAGAGGGGCTGTGGGTACAGCTCAATGGTAGAGTGCTTGCCTAGTATGTACAGGGCCCTAGGTCTGATGCCAAGCATTAGAGGCAGAGAGACAGAGAGAATGGAGTATTTGTTCACAGCCCAAGATGGACTTTACATTTCTCTTGAAGGACAGAAAAATCATCCTTCCACGTCATATAAAACATAATAAAATGCACCTACATACTACTGAAATATAATTTTTGAGAATTATTTTTTAAGTTTTTACTACTTTGTTTTTGAAACTATTTGGATATAATAGTATTATTTACCTGATTTTAGCTATGACTTCTTTGCAATTATGGGGAAGATTTGTATTAAAAGTTTCTTAACAATTTTTACTAATATTACATTTAATGATGAAGATTCACAAAATTTTATTTCTAGGAATTTAAATGTTTACATATTTCCATTCTGCACATTTTAAAATTTTGGATTCCTACAGAAAGGTATCTATTTGCTTTTGATTCATGCATGTTTGTTGGCTTGTGTAAAACTCACTGCCCCAGTCGCATTGGCCTTGGTGTGTAGTGTCCTCAGGCATGGGAAGGCATAAGCCTCACTCCAAGGGCCCTGGAATCAGGTAGCCTCCCCTTACTGCAGAACAGGTGTGTCCACTACTGCCCCCTGGTGGCAGTTAAGACTAATGCCTTAAAGACGCTCCTGGAGGAAATCTGCTTTTCGTGGGATGGGAAGTATCAGGCATGGGACAGGCTCAGTAATGTGGCTGTGGGCACAGCTGCACCCAGAGAAAGTGGCCTTGAAATCTCAAGAGCGACCACCCCAGGCAGCTGTGAACCCCCGGTTGATGGTGTGTGTGTTTCAGTGTTTGGCGGTTGCCCTTCACTAAGCCACTGCCATTGCCAGATGGCTCCAAGTATCTGTTCGGCTACATCATTTGCCAAAGCATTGATTCCCATGCATGGAGATGGCCCTATGAGGACCCAATTAGCTGCCTGGGAAGGCACATTTTTGGTGCAGCCCCTACAGAAAGGCAGAGAGATGAACATCCCACAGCTCTCCCTCCTCGGAGCAGAAATTGGCAGTCTGTATACTTCTCTGAGGCCCACAGACCAAAGCTAGGGCCACCTACTCTTGTCCTGGCCATTCACAGGAACACTGCAGATTCACCTCCCAGCACTCATGCTGGCCAGCACTTATTATTCATAGTGCACATAGAAGTGGGGACACTAAATGTGTGCCACACAGGGCCAAGTGGCCTACATCAGTGCCAGGAGATGAATTCAAGGTTTTGAGGCTCATGGCTCTGGGTGAATGTGGAGAGTACATCATTCTGGTTTAACCCGAGCGCCTCTGGGAAAGAGCTGATACCACAAAGTGGTGAAGTGGGGCTGGGCCCCGTCAGGAGAATGCTTCTTGGAGAGCTGCTCTGGGTGTCAACATAGTAACACAGGCCATAAGGAGCCTCTGCTCTTCTTGAAAAGGGAAGCGTGCAGACAGGTAGCTGGACAGTCAGGTGCTACCCCAGACCAAGCCTTTGCCAGGGCTTTGTACAAACTTGAACTAAGTAGGCAGGAACTCCATCAACACATATTTTTAAATGTTCTTTAAAAAAAGAGACACAAATTTAGCTACAAACCATTATATGCTATCACAGAAAAATCATAAAGAACACAAACAAAAAGATGATTTTTAAAAATCAACAATTCTGCTGCCCAGAAAAGAAACCACTGTTGCTGAATTCCTTATTTGCCCTCCTCTGTATGCATATTACCATATAAATATCTCTGAGAGAATGTTTGTCTATATATGCAAATTTATACACAAAGATCTAAAAGTCATATATCTACATGTTAAACATAAAGTAAGCCTTATGCAAATTATATTTACATGTACAAGCACATACACATTATACAAACATCCATGATCGTGTCTCGGGCCAGAATAGCTTCCATGACTTAGAGCCAGCTGTGTCTGTGGAGTTTGGTGGATAGAGCTGCATCGAGGCAGCAAGTTTACTAGAGTTCACACCTCCACTGTGCACCTCATGAGAGGTGTGTCCTTGATCAAGTTACTCATCTTAAATTAGTTTACCTTCAATTGGAGAAAAAAGTGGTTTCTCCTCACAGTGGATCCATATGCTAGTACCTGGCATGGTAAGCCCTCAACAAATTTTAAGAACTGGAGGAAGCATTTTTCATTTTTATAAAGCAAAGAATGTTTGAAGATAGAGAAGTTGCAATGGCCCTAATTAGATACATTTTGATGGGTACAGAAGATCCCCAGAATCTGGGTTTTCTTCCCATGGGGATAACTGTGGCTTTTAGCAGCTCCTCTGACCATTCCTTAACCTTGGGGATTTCCATCTCAAAGAAAAATCTAAGAGTTAGGGATGAATCCATATTATACTAAATGTACAGATGCAACACCACATGGGCTGGAATCTACCTGATTTTTCAAGCCCAATTGCAAATGTAACTAATCACAAATATTAAAAATGCTATGTTATCCGCTGCTTTGTATATGATTGTGAATTTATGAGCACCACTTTTGTTCTGGGCCCACATAAAATGAACCAGACCTACTCTTTCCATCAAGGAGCTGACATAAAGATAATGAACACAATAAGAAGTACACTGAAATAACCAAGGAATCTTAGCTTGAAATGCAAAAACCCATTCCCTCTGCCAGTGGAGCTCTCTAGACCAATCTTGGCATGATATGATTCCATGCAGGTTTACTATAGTCATCACTGATCCTGCAAGTGGCCCTTTGCAGCATCCTGTGGTACAAAGAGGTGTGTATACCATGGAGCTCTACACCCCAAAGCCACAAACTTCCTCCTCCCCAAACGCCCTCTCTCATCTCATCAGGGATCTTCTCCATTGCCTACCACTCACAACAAACACATAATTGCTCTTATAAAACAGACAGCTAACATCCAATTCTATTTTCCATGACACACCAGCCAGGAACTCACTGCTCCAATGACCATCTATTATTTTACGATAAGATCAGTAGCAATACTTAACACCAACTGAAGTATTTGTTTGTCTTATGAATGAATGTTGTAAAATTTAATTATACCATCTTCTCCATGATCGATGAAAACTTAAATCACACCTTCACATAACGTAGGGTATTAGCTATCCCAAAGTTAAGCAGCAATGCAGGAATCTGAGGTAAACCACGGATTTATGTTTTTTCCACCCATGGCCTAATCTTTCACACTTAACTGGTTCTGGCCTTCTGCCTCCTGTCTGGGGTTTTTGCTATCAGATTACCCTGTTGACTTCTCCACTCTACACCCTTACATAAGTAGCTCACCCAGGTGGATGTGAGGGCTGCAGGTGGCTGTGCTGCGAGTTGTGGTATCTGTTGAAGTCAGTCCTTCTAGTTCAGTGGCATGCCACAAGTGCTAAGCCCACACTTCTTCACAGGGGAATTCAATGATCCAGCAAGTGGAGGGACCTTTCAGCACTCACAATGCCACAGAGAGGCAGCCCTGACTTCTCCTCAGATCCAGGAACTAATAATAAAATATATATCTATATAGATATAGATATATATTCTGAGAGTTTTCAGTTTTGACCTTGAAACTTCTATCCCTCCTATATCTCAGAGTGCTGGTCGTCTCCTGAGAACATCATGATGTGAAGGAAAGATGTCAGTGGCGGTCCATGGTGTCAGAGTATCTGACAGGCTTCATTGAATACTGACTACAAATGACCATCTGTGCATCTGTGGACCTGAGGCCCGTAGTGAACTCTGGCTCCCTCACTGGAAAATGAGGCTCAAAGCACCTGCCTTATGGAATGATCGAGAGAGGCGTAGCATATGTGGCGCAATTTCCATGCACAGGTGCCCCGTGTTCCCTCTTCTCTCATCTGCACATAGCCCTACTGCTCTCCCCAGTGGACTGCTACTTCCTCACTCAAGAAATGGCCAGTTTCCATTATTTTCTTCTATAAAACTTCTGAAACCCTCTTTTTAATCTGCTTCCTATACTCACAATTTTACCTCAATAAGTTTGTGAGAACCCAGGACCAGAAATATTTTGTTGAAGGGTTATTTGGAATCACAGGTTGCAAAAGTAATGAGTTGGGTTTGTTTGTGTTTGTTTGTTTTGAGAAATAGGGAGTAACATGGTAATTGGAGCAAATTTTATGAAAAAGTCATGAATATACATCAAGAACTTTTAAAATGTTCATGACTTTTGACAAAATAATTTTTCCTCTAGGAATTTATTATATAAAGAAAATAATCAGGTAATTCTTCAAAGATTTGTATATTTGTCATAGCACTGTAGTAGTGAAAACTTGGAAGCAGTGAAAATGTTCACAGATAGGATAGATACTAAAATAATGAATAAATACTAGGTAGTCATTTAAAATCCTATAATGACATTGAGAAATGTTCATAATTTGATACAAAATTAATAGCATATCATCAACTTTAAAACTATATTATAGCCAGGTATGGAGGCACATGCCTGTAATTTCAGTACTTGGCAGGCTGAGCCAGGAGGATTGCTGTGATTTTAAAGCCAGCCTGGGCTACATAGTTCAAGGCCAGCCTGAACTATACACACCTATGTTCTTAGCAACATTACTCACAACCAAAATGTAGAAGGAGCTCAAATCGCCATCAATGGGTGAAAACATAAACAAAATTCAGTATATAAACACAATGGAATATTATTCAAACTTAAAAAGGAAGGAAATTCTGAAACATGCTACAACACAGATGAATGTTGAGGACATTTATGCTAAATGAAATAGGCTAGTTGCAAAGAGTCACTGCATATGTGACTCCATTTATATGAAATTCATATAACATTCATACAGAAACTAGAATAGGGGTTGCCAGAGGCTGGCAGAAGAAATGAATAACCTAATATTCAGTGGCCACAGAGCTCAGTTTGGGAAGAGAAAAATTCCTGGAGATGAATGGTGGTAATGGTTGCCCAACAGTGTGAATGCACTTAATGTCATAGACCTTTACCCTTAAGAACAGTTCAAATGTCCCCTACCCAGCACTGCTAGTCATGCAGGTCAGTGCTGAGCTTACCACAGGATGGCATTTATCAAAGTTGTCAAGTTAAGGTCATTTTAAGAGATACCTAGTAAGGCTGTACACGGTGGGGCACACCTGTAATCCCAACTACTTGGGAGGCTGAGGTAGGAGGATCCCAAGTCTGAGGCCAGGCTGGGAAATACAGCAAGATCTGTCTCAAAATAAGAAGGGCCAGGGATGTAGCTCAGTGGTAGAGTACCCCTAGGTTTGATCCCAAGTACCAAGAAACAAAACCAAATCAACAAATAAAACAGATGTCAAGTGAAATTTAGAAGAAGACAAGATTACAGCTGGTCATCATGTTTGGAAACATTTAGTGATCCAGGGTAGAAGTAAGTACATGTCCAATTTCAGGGTAATAGATAGTTTGTGTATGTCAGATTGTATATCCCTGTATGGAAGGGGATGTAATGGTCTGCTCAGCATATGCACAGCATATCCCCATATGAACCACCAAAATATGGTGTGAAAGTTGGCCTGATAAATTGTGCTGCAGCGCATTAGACTGTCCTGCTACTGGCCCACAGGACTCTCAATAGGTTTGGCATGGACAAGACCTACAAAAGCCAAATGGAGATGACTGGAGATGAACACAGTATGGAAAGCACTGATGGTCAATGTGGGGTCTTCACCTACTGTTTGGATGCAGGCCTTGCCTGAACAACTACTAGCAATAAAGTTTGGGGAAACTTGTCCCTTCCTCATATTACCAAGCAATTCCCTGGGTACAATTCTGAAAGCAAGGAATGTAAAGCAGAAGTATAATAAGCACATCATGGCCCAGCACACTGCAGATTGTATGTGGTACCTAAAGGAAAGGTAACTCCAGACAGGGAGGAGATGGATAAGAAAGCTCAAGCTGCTAGAGGACAGAATCCAGTCTATGTGAAAAGCTCAAGAGAGAAGTGAACAAGAAGAGTGGAACCGTCCCCAAATCCCCCTGCCCATGCACAAAAGTAGGCAAGCTTCCTCGGAGCTCAGGAGCAGGCTGTGAGAGTAACCAATCAACAGTTTTCCATGAAGATTTTTCAGGTAGAGACAATTAACTTGCTCACAGCACACCTTAAAATGGCTAAAGTGGCAAATTTCATGTTGTGCTGTTTTACCACAATAGTAATGCATATTATATATACACATATACATATGCATTTATGCAATATATATGCACATAGACATAAATACACAAAAATAAATGAAGCACTGAAAAGCTATAAGCCAAGTGCTCACAGTGACTTGTGAAGTCTAAATAGTAAAACTTTAAGATATTTTTACTTTCTTCTTTACATTTTCCAGTGTTTCTATTTTGAGCATGATTACTTTTATAAGCCAGAAAACAGATGCTTCCGGAAAACCATCAGCACCTCCTTCATCAGGCCGTCCACTCTGATCGAGGGGGCTGGCAGGCTGGGCATCCTGGTCCCACAGGCAGACATGCGTGTGGCCCACAGTGGACTTTCTCCCTCCCAGGACCTGCCCCGAGTCTTCAGAAGGTAGTTTCAGCCTTGCAGAGCCCATAAAGTGTCTCTCACCACCCATGGGCACTGCTGAAGAGCATTTACAAGGGCTATGAATCTTGTAAATGAATTTATGACTGTTTTCATGAGGGATTCCTCCTGAGGGCCCTAAAGCTATCTCTGGGCTGTTCTCCCAGTCTTAGCACCCGGTGATGTGAGTCAGGGTTTTGTGTGGTGTCGGCCATCAGAATTCTGCTCTCTGACCATCAGCCAGCCGCTCCCCTTCTCTGGCCCTTCATTGGTAAAGCGAGGAGCTCCAACAAACAATGACTCCCTCTCTCAAACCAAGCTCATGATTCACCTCCTCCAAGGAGCCTCCTCCTCTGATGAACTGCAGAGTCTGAGGGTCACTTTAGCAGCCATGGCCTCAAATACATCTCTATAAAGTTGCACTCAAGACTTGCATGTAGGTTCTTGTGTAATTCTCATGTGTGTCCTCGATGGTGCTCAGGAGTCAGCACAGAACCTTCCAGTCTTTTGCGGACCCAATCGCCTTCAAGACCCAACTCACATAATCATACCAAACATTATCCTGACTTTGTAAACTTCTATTTCTATACATTGGATATGTAACCAAAGGCAAGTCATTTAAAGGACTCAACAAAGTCCTGAATGCTTTTCTTAATCTGTTACCTAACTTCCTTGATTTCCTGTCTACATTTCCTTTTTGGTACTGAGAGTTGAACCCAGGGCCTTCACACTGAGCTATATCCCCAGCTTTTTCTAAGTTGCTAAGTTTCCCAGGCAAAGTTCAGACTTGCATCTTCCTGCCTCAGCTTCCAGAGTGGTGAGATTACGGGTGTGCACCATCACATCCAGCCTACATTTTTTTCAAAATACTTCTCCAGTCTCACAGTTGATTCTATAAGCCATGGTATCCTTCCTATAAAGTGTTATCCTGCCTAAGTGATCCAGGGCTGGTGACTCTTACTTAGAACCAATAACTGCATTTGTAAGACACCCACCTAGTGGATTTAGTCACTGGATCCCATGCCCTGTGCTGGTGTAGAAGAGTGGTGGAAGACAAGGCTTCAATCCTGCTCTTAAGGAGCTCACATCTGTGTGGAAAATAAGAGAACAATCCAAGGTGATTAAAGAAACAATGAGCATACTTAAGAAACTACATCTTAGATCTATGAGAACCCAGAAGATGAAGCGTGTAGCTGCCACAGTGAACTCAGAAGGCTTCACAGAGGTGACATTAAGGAGGCCATACAGTAACAGTGCTAGAGTAGGCAGTGGAGTCAAATACACAATGGATACGTGGCCTCAGGCAAGCCAATTAGAGCCTTTGGCCCCCAATTTCCTTACCTAGAATTTCTATTTAGTAATCCCCTCTATAGCCAACTTGACTGCCAGAGTCTATCATGCTCCCTGGTTTGGTCCAGCACAATCTGCCTTCTTGTCTTGTTGTAAGGAACATCTATCTCAAGCCCAGACCTCAACTTCAGTCACTAATTTATGGATCAACCCCTTCACCTGCTGGAAGATTCATTTCTTTAGTCCTAGACCTCAGACGTATCCCAGTTCCTTCTTCTTTCCAACTCCATCTGCCCTTTAAGGTTGAGCCGGCACTATTTCAAACGTCGTTTTCTTACTCATTGACGAAAAGATCACCTCCTCTGAAACTGTTCTGAATTTTTCCCTTTGATAAACGCTGGCTTTAGCTTTCTAGATTCCCTCTAAAACACTAGCCCTAACCTCAGTCTAGTGTAAAGGAGCCTCCCAGACTTTTTGAGTTAGAAAGGTCTGTGTTGAAATCTGTTTCACTCTCAGCTCTCACATTTTAGACACAGTACTGGAATTCTTCCAGCCTCAGTTTGTACATTAAAGCATTAGTTCAACACTGAATAAGGAAAACATGCAACAGATTCTCCGTTGACTTGTTCTTCTTACTTTCTATATCATCACTCTGAAATTCTTCTGGTGGCCAAACACACGCGCTGCCTCTCATACTGCTACATGTAGTTCTCCTTGCTTTACTTTCAATTTTTCTTCTAAAACTCTTGTCTCTCAAGAGTCACATTTCCTCGTTACTGACTCAATCTCTTTGATCATACTTTGTATAAAAGCCATGTCCACTAAGCATTTCATCTCAGCACAATGAAAGTATTCTCATCCTTAGTTTAAATTTACATGATCATATTGTGCTACAAAGTTGTGTCACTGAGCTTCAGCGGAGCGTTTGACAATGTCTCTTATCCTGGTGAAAAGGTTGAAGAGATCTTAAATGCATATGCAATTGTATAATTGCCTAAAATAAAGGTGGTGATTAATGAATCAGTATCTTTCTTAAGAAAGCTTGTAGTGTCATTTCGGGGTTCTATCCGCACCCTACTGTAGGTAACATTTTTATTAAGGACTTGAACACTGATTTCTAAAACATCAAATTCACAGATGACATAAGGTTGAGAAGGAGAATATAAAAACTTTAAGATTAGAATCAGTTTTTTTTTTAATCTTAGCAGGCTGGACTGAGGTATTGAATAAAAGGAGACATGTTTACAGGGGGAAATGCAAAGTTCTTGGCCAGTATAAACTGATTTCATATTGTTATGTAGTTGCCAAACATTTGGTATGGCCTTAGGAAAAAACTTAGAAGTCTGGCTTTAGAATAAGGGAGATAGTGGCATTCCTCTACCTTATCCAGCTAGATCATGCCATTAGAATTGGATTCAGCTAACAATGACACGTCTTAAGGAAGATATCAGTAAGCTAAAATGTATTTAAAATTCATTAGGATTATACGTCTTAACATAAAGGCAATGTTTGAAGGAAACAAGGCTATTTAAATTGAGCAAAAGATTCATAAGACAAAGGGAACAACATACACATAAACCCCTGGCCATGGGTTAAAAAGTAAATGGAAGGTAAAAAAGAGAAGATAGCAAGTACCAAAGTTAAACTCCAGGCTTTAGCTTACATGTCACTCCCTCAAAGAAGGGTCTCCTGTCCTCTAACACCCAGCTAAAGTAGCCATCTCTGATGTTGTCTCCCAGTGCTCTGTAATTGTTGCCCATAGAGCTCAACATTTATATTTTATATTTATTTGTGTACTATTTAATATCAATTTGCCTGCCAGACTGCATGCTCTGTGAGGGCAACCAGGATATGCCTGGAATGTACGTATGATAAACAATAAATATATACATTCAAATGATGACATAAAGATGAAATTACAGCAGATTATGACAGGCACTATATTGTAGGTAGACATTCCTCAGAAGACACGAAGTATTTGCACTAACAGATTGACTGGCTCTAGAGAAAGCACAGGGGCATGAAACAATATAGCAAGTACAAAGAACCTGTGGAACTTCCTCACATTTAGACCTGGTTAGAGGCAAGGGAGTGGTAGCCAACAAGACCAGAGCAGTAGGCAAGAGCTAGATCATTCATTCATCCAATGAATATTTATTAAGCACCAACTCACAAAGTGCTTCTTAATCCCATGCTAAGAAGTTTGGGTTTTATCCAAACTACTGAGTAACTACTGGAGGATTTAGAAGTCCTATAATTCACTTCGTATTTTACAAAGTTCATCCTGGAGGTTGGGCAATGGATTATTTAAAGGATGGCAAGACTGCAAGCAAGAATAGATCACTTAGGAAGCTGTTTCTGAAACCCAGGTAAGAAAAGCAGTTGCAGTGGGGACAGAGGATAGTTCAAAGAAATATTTAGACACTAACGTAGAACTTGATGATGTATAAGCTTTAAAGCAAGAAAAAGTGGAGTTTGGGATGAACTTGGGTTTCTCTTACGTGCTACTGCACACATTGGGATAAACAGAACAAGAGACTATAGGAAGAAGAGAACATGGAAATAAGGAAAATTGTTAAGTCCATTTTCTACATGTTGATATTTAAAGAAGAGATTATTAATTGTCTACCAGAATCTGTTTTCTCCTTTTTCCACTTAATGGTAGCTAGGATGTAGCTTCCCACTTCTCCTGTGGGAGTACATTTCCTAGTCACTCCTTCCAATGGGGGAATGGGCATATGACTGTAATTTTGCTGGTGGGATGTGACCAAGGACAACATGTGCAACTTCTTTCTCCCTTGCTTAAGAAGAAAGCTCTGAGAAGAAATCTCCATCTCTGCTTCTTCCTCTGTCTACTGTTTGGAATGGTGATGATCAGAATGACTTACAAAATCTCAAGCTGAGGATGGCAGAGCCTCCACTAGCTGGGGCCTGTCATGTATTAGAGTTGTCTGCTAACCTAGAACACTCACTTTGGGCTGTTTACATGATAAGTATGCTTATTTTTCTTTAAGACATTAACTGTTAAGTCTTTTTGTTACAGCAACTTAGCCCATCTCATAAGACATCTAAGTGGAGATATGGACAGTTCAATATACAAGTTTGAGTTCAGGACAACGGTAGATTTATCAGTCATAATCAAATTGGGTTAAGGTCAAATCAAGTGACTTGAATGAGTCTCTCATAAAAAGTATATAAATAAAGAAAAGAGAGGATGGCATGCAGGGGAATAAAATCTTTAAAGTGTGCATAGAGAAAAGAGCAGGATATCACAGGGAAGAATGAAAAAAACAATGTGAATTAGAAGACAGTGGAATTACAGAACCCAAGAAAGGAGACAGCATCAAGAGCAGAGCTGTCAAATGAAACTGTCAAAGGAAGGAAGTTCTGTGAGAATATGGGAGATGCTGGGACCCGGAACATCAAGGATTAGGCCTGGATCAGACTGGGAACCTTTTCCCACTGCAAGAGAATGTGAAGAAATCATGAATAGTGTCAAAAGAGGTAAGTTTTTGAAGGTGTTACAGGACATGAAGAAATAATCATTATTTTCTTTAAAAGTAGAAAGTGAAGTTTGTTTTTGGACATAGCTTGTGGAAAGTGGTGATAGGTTAGAAAAGTTACTGAGATGGGAAAACCTGATGGGGCAGAACTATAGTTAAGTAATCTCTCTGTTTGGAAAATAGGAGGGTACAGATGAAATTTACACTGATCCAAAATGGGGATTCTGTGCAATGTGGAATAAGGATGCAGTTGTTTTTTTAAAGTGGAAGGTAGGAGTGAGAGCAGTCTTGAGATTTCTTTATCACTTTGGGACTTGCACCCACGGAGATTCTCTATCAGGTCTGCTGCATTATATGCAATGTTACAGGGTTGGCATCATCACACCCTCCACACTTTCCCAGTCTAGGAGCTACATTTCCCAGAACCCCTTCCCACCTGGTTCTATAGTAGAATGTGCCAATGAAGGAAAACTGTGAGATTTAGATGGGAGCAAAGAGAAAGAGAAAGCCTCCTAGGAGGTCCAGGAGGCCAGATACAGTAACCTGTCCTCCACAGTGACTTTTTCTAAAGACTTCGGGAAGTCTTTCCATACTGTACTCTCTCAGCCCGCACCCATTCTCATAATACCCAATTCCTACGTTAAATCTCTTATTTCTATAATGCTTACAGTGGCTCTCTTCCTAACCAGCACCGTATGGATACACTAGGCCTAGTGCTGACATGACCTTTCCTACCCTCTTTGAAAAGAAAGAAGAAACAAAAACTACTTATTTTGGCTTCCATTAAACTCTATTTTCTTCAGCAATGTTGTTTGGGAAAACAACTGCAGATCCTCAACACTGTTGCTTTGGATTCTTGCGTCGTATCACCCGAAAATACTTCCTGCATTCTTGAGAGTAGACTTCCTCTTGGGTGCCATCATCCCCACAACGCTCCCACATAATTAGATGCTGCCACTTCAGGTTAAACATCTGCGTTCTTGGCAGCACTCACTAACCGGAGATCCAGCCATGGACACACCGGTAGGATCTGGACACATCATGGGACTCCATCTTCCCAGGCAGTGATTCACCACACTCATATTTGGCCAGTTGTTTATAGACACCAAGAAGATTCTCACTGTACCATTTGGAATCTCATGCCTCAGGCAGTGCAGGCTCCAGAGTCAGCTGCACATGCAGCACATGCAGCATGAGTCTGACACATTAGTAGGATATGACACAGTTGAAAGAGTGAACTTTGTCTAATTTAGCACATAAATCCTACTTAGTTCTGGTCACACATTGTGGGCCTAATTTACTTGGGTTCATACAGAACCTGGGTTTCTAAACCCTCTTTGGCAACCAACTGTTGCGATCCAGAGTTTAGACTCTGCAGCTGGACTGGCTGAGGTTAAATCCTGGTTTGATCTGGGGGAAGCTGCTTACCCTCTTTATAACTCATCTACAAAACAGGAAATTGAGGATTAAAGGAATAATGTATTTAAAGTGCTCTATAAATTCTTACCATTATCATCTTCACTTTATTAGCTCTGCACTAAAATCTGATTTCTCTTTCCTCTTAATGCCATTCCATCTGTTTTCTCCCAAATAAAGGGCATATAAGAATGGTTTATTCTAGGCTTGTCAGGCATATTTTCTACCCTTACTTCCACCCAGTGTACAATACACACCAAAAAATACTTTGTTTTTCATCTGTGTCTGGGCACCCTGTGGCCTAGCTTATACTTCTAAACTTTTCTACCTAATTACTGCTTTATGTTATATGATCTTGGCCCTCCCTGTATCACATTTAAAATCTTGTCTTTTATCTCTCTCCCTGCTTGTTCACTCTACTCCAGGCACACGTGTTCCTTGTTGTTCCTAACACCAGGCCTTTACCCATTTTTTTTCCTTCCTAGAAAACACTTCCTCTGGGAGCATTCCTTAAGCCCTCACTTCGGTCTGGTCTTTGTCCATGTCACCTTCTGAATCAGACCTTCCCTGACCCCACCTCCCTATAAAGTAGACTCCTTCCTAACTCCCAGTCTTCCTTATTCTCCTTTATTTTGCTCCACAGTATGTATCACTATCAGACCATGTATCCATTCATCCATTAATTGTTTATTTCTCTCACAATCCCTAATGGGATTTCCCTGACTACACATACCTCTGGGGAGAAAGATATCCCATCTCATTCACTAGTAACTAAGAGCAGAAGGGGTGCAGCTCTCCAGACTCATCTGATTCTCCCTCCCCACCTGTTTTTTGAAGGGGAGCCAGGCTGAGGATCCAACCTGGGGCCTTCTGCAGCACTTGACAGGGCTACACCCTCAGCCTCTGAGCTTCCTTTTTAAAATACCACCTTTTAAAAGTAGTGTGATAGTACACTGTTCCCAAATAAGACAAAACAATATTTTATTGTCATATGAATATAATACAGATGCAGCCACTTTTTCATATCTTTCCTAATAGTTAAACAAGAGATTGAAGGTATGTAGAAAAAAGAAATAACTGCCATTTATTTGTGTGTTCATGCAAAATTATAGGAATAAGAAACACTGGTATGCAGATGCCTGGAGTTGGAACGTTCCACAAGTTCGCATACATCTGGATTAAATGTTGCCATCCTGAACTGAACTGCATGAACTTAATGTTGGCCCCTTAGCAATCCTCTCTTAATAGTTTCTTTCCATTCCTATTGATAACTCATTTCATAGTAAGCTAATCTCTCTGATGGAAAAATGACAAATAGTCTCTCAGAGTTTAGGAAGGCTCAAAAATTATGAGGTCATTTTTTGATTTGGGGTTTGGAAACTTGCATTTATAGAGCCCAGAATGACTATCAGTTAACCAACAGATATTCATGTAGTGTCTACATCAACATTACTCAAATAATCTAATAGCATTTATTCAAACTACATCTTTATTACCCCAAATTGATGGCAGAGGGCATGCGTTGATTCTGGACATGGCACCTGATAAGTTAATAGACAGGAACTGTGATAATCAACACTGATCCAGACTAACAATAAATTATCACTGTCTTAGTTCCCTATTGCCACTACAACAGACTATTAATTTAGCGGCATGAAACAACACAAAATTTCCTTACAGTTCTGGAGTCAGAAGTTTGAAATAAGCCTTACAAGGTAAAAATCATGGTGTTGTCAGAACTGCATTCCTTTAAGAGGCTCCAAGTGAAATCCATTTCCTTGCCTTTTTCAGCTTCTAGAGCAATCCACATTCCTTGCTGGTGGCCTCTTTCCTCCATCTTTAAAGCACATCACTCCTACCTCTGCTCCCCTCATCACAGCTCTTTTCTCTGACTTTGATCTTCCTGCCTTCTTATGATCACAGTGGGCCCATAAAGACAACTCATGATAATTCCTCCCATCTACAGATACTTAATTTGACACATCTGCAAGTCTCTTTACCCATGCAAGATAACAGAATTCACAAGTTCCAGGGACTAAGATGTAGACATCTCTGGGGCAATTATTCTGGGTATCATAATGACCACTAGGTAAATAAGCACACAGTTCTAATGAAAAGATCAGTGGTTTCATGTTATAAAACCTAGGTTTGAGCATGCCTTTTGTGATTTCAAGCAACTTGACTGACCTTTTTGAACCATTTCCTCAAAGGCAGAATGAAGATAATATGTCAAGGAGTATTCTAGAAGACATATAACTGAAATTATTACATTTTACAGATGGCCCCCGACTTATGACATCTTGAATTATGATTTTTGACCTTATGATTGTGTAAAAGCAATACTCATTCAGTAGGAGCTATACTTCAAATTTTGAATTTTAATCTTTTTCTAGGCTAGCAACATGTTGTACAATATTTTCTTGTGATGTTAGGCAGTAGCAGAGAACTGGAGATTTGGTCTGCCACCAAATCATAAGATTAAACAACTGATTCTCTGCAGTGTACTGTCTTGATAAATTGTGATGTTCAGTGGGTTAAATATATGCCCTTTCAATTAATAACCTCAGTTTATAATGGTATCAGGATGTAACCCATCATAAGTCCAAGAGCATCTGTAGTGTGATTAGAGCAACAACAGGAATGTGCCCAAGGAGAGCAGATGACTCAAAGTAAAGAACAGATTCTTTAAGGGAAAAAGGCATCAAGAAAGACTTCTCAGAGCAAGTGGCAATTTGAGCAAGGTTTAATGGGGTAAACTCATTTTTGGATAAGACAAAAGAAAGTTATTGCAGGCAGAAAAATATCCATGCAACAGCATAGAGGTATGAAACTGCATTATGTGTTTAGAAAATTATACATGGGTTTGATACTAATGTCTCCTTATAAAAAGACAGGGAAGCAGGATTCATGTAAGAAAATGTCAGAGTGGAGTGAGATGAGGAAAGGCTGTACTGAAAAGTTAAACTGCGTATAATGAGAAATCATCTAAATATTTCAAGCTGGGAGGTGGCCAACTATTTCATTTTGCCTGAGATTACCTGGTTGTAGCAAGGATAGTTCCATGGCTCAGGAAAACTCAGAAAGAAGACTCAAATCCAAACTAGGATGCCTGATCATGCTATGAGATGATCTGATAAACTTACTTTCCAAACAATTCACTGGGGCTGAAATGAGGAGGGTGAGCTACAATGCAATGGGATGGGAAAAAAAGAAACTGATAACATGGAGATTTCTCAAAGAACTCAATTTAGAAATTCCATTTGCCCCAGCTATTCCTCTTCTAGGTATCTTCCCAAAAGCACTAAAGACATCATATTACAGTGACACACACACACACACACACTTATGTTTATAGTAGCACAATTCATAATAGCTAAAACCTAGAACCAGCCTGTATGTCCATCAACAGATGAATGGATAAAGAAAATGTGGTATCTGTATATAATGGGATACTACTTGACTATAAAGAAGAATAAATTCAAGACATTTGTAGGAAAATGGATACACCTGGAAAATACGTTAAATGAAATAAATCAGACACATGAGCTTGAATACCATATGGTATCTCTCAGTTGAGTCAAGCAAAGTATAAAGTGTACAATAAAGAACTGATAGGAGGAAACAGGGAGATAGATCTTTTGCAAACGGGAAGGGGTCTAAAAGACCAAGGGCAGGGGTGAGGGGCACAATAAGATTGAATATGTGTCATGTACATGTACCAAATACCCATAAAGAATGTAAATATACGGTGTAAACATGAACTAAAAATAATAATAATAATTAAAATGGGAAAAGGGGATCTAGAGATGGATGGAGGGAGGTGGGTGGGCAGAGGAAGGAAATAAAAAAGAATCAAGATGTGTTGTGAAGGGGCCAGGGGGTTTAGCTCAGTGTTTCCGCCGCCTGCCTCACAAGCACAAGGTCCTGAGTTCGATCCCTGATACCAAAAAAAAAAAAGATGTGTTGTGAACACGCACCTACTCCCTAAGAGGAATGTAGATTTCATGTACTGTAAACATGTATTAATATAATAAAATATTTTAAACCAATAAGATACTAGGGTTGTGGTCTTGCGGAGAGGTGGGGGGAAGCAGTGATTATGGAAGGGAAGGCAGGAGGAAGAGCTCACAAGAGATTCAGACAGCAGAATCTATATCACTTGTTGAATGACTGGATGTGGGAAATGAGGGAGCAGACGAAATCTAGGATAACTCCCAGAATTTGGAGCAACTGGGTGAGTGAGTTTAATGCCAATACAGGAAGCTAGGTGAGTTGACCGGGGTAGGGAATTTCTGTTGTAGACATGTTAGATTTGGTTTTGCTGTTTCCATGAGAAATCCAGTTGAAGCTCACCAGGGTATGGTCCAGAATTCAAAGGCCACTCAGGACTAGAGAGTCACATTCTGCACAAAAGTGTAGAGCATATGGAAGAAATAAGGAAGTCGTGATTACAAGCAATAATTATAATAGCTACCATTTATCTAGTGTCCTCATTGTGGGGAGCTTTGGTTGAGAGTTTGACCTAATTTAAGCAGAATTACTATTCAGATGAAGACACAGAGATGTGTCACAGGACCCAAGGGCAGAAACACACCCAAATTTCAGAAAGGGGCTGGTGCCAGGGAGAATCCTATTATCAGGGCTCTTTGTTAATGCAGTTTTCTTTTTGCCTCTGCTCCCTGCTTCCCTATTTTCTCTTGCTATAGATTTTTTCAGGCTTCCCAAGCTACATGACTATTCACACAGTTGTTTATATTTCTAAAGTTAATATCTCCTCTATGTAGGGCATCAGGCAGAGACTAACAAGGGAACCACAGAGTGCTAATACTGAATTGCAAGAGAAGGTATTCATTGTCCTATCTTAAAGAGAGAGATAATTCTGGACCAAACAATTGTGGAGAGGGCTTGGAAGAGAATAGGCAGATTCTGATATCCCAGAAAAGATATCAGTAGGGATGATGAACCAAGGTGTCCACTACCCACATATGTTCTTATTTATCTTTAGACTAACTCTGTGAGGTACGATTATTGCTATGCCTTAGACTACAAATGCCCTGAAGGCAAAGACCATTTTCACTGTTGTATTGCCACCACCTAGCACAATGCCTAGCTCACGCTTAATGCCTAGCTCATGGTTAAGACATACATTTTGTGCAAGTGAGTGAATAAATGAACCTCAATTCTACATTTGAGGGAACTTGGCCTCAGTGAGGGTTAATCACTTTCCCAGAGTGCCACAGCCAGGTAACAGAAAGAAGAATCAAGTCCAAATCTAGTCTTCTTCAGTTGTTGTGCTCTTAACTGAGGAAAATCAACTCCTGGTGAGGCCCTCACTGCTATCCTAGAGGCTGGAATTTCCTTGAAAAGTAAATTTTCCAGAGTAACAGATACTAGAGAATCTGGTTACATCCCACCAGCAGATAGAAGAGCTTTGTCAGGGGCTGGTCTGGCTGGGAACCATTGTGAAGGCTGGCACTCCACACAAGCGGCTGAAGGCCAGAACTGTGTACTGGGTGAAGGGCTCATCACTGGAGCTAATCCCATAACACTGGACACATGAAAGGCATTTGTACCACACCAGCCCTAGTCAGTTCTATCACCTGACTTGATCATCCACAGCTAAAAACTAGGAAAGGTTTCAGTGTGTCTCTACTCACAGGCCCGAAGAGCTCAATGAGATGAAGTACAATTGGTCATTTTTTTTCTCCTATGGGTTATGGTACAAAGAAAGTTTGGTTTCTCCCTCACGCCCTGATCCCTCGCTGTTTTTCATATGACTATCATTGTTCCAGCACCATGTTGAAAAATCTACCTTTCTTCAATTTCCTAAATGACTAACCTTTTGCTTAGAAGACACTTTCTTGATTAGTGTATTGTAGCTTTATAGTAAGTCTTCAGGTCAACCAGTATGAATCTTTCAATTTCTTCCAGATTGTTTTGGTTATTCTAATTCTTTTGTTTCCCCTATAAGCTTTAGAATAAGTCTGTTCATTTACATAAAAGGAAGGAAGGGAGGGAGGGAAAATACCATTAGAATATGTACTAGGATGCTATTGTATTTATAAAACAATTTGGGTGGGGGTAATTGACAACTTAATAATATTGGGTCTTCCTGTCCATGAACATGGATAACTCTTCATTATTCAGATTTTTCTTTTATGTCTTTCATCAATGTTTTGTAGATTTTAGCACACAGACCTTGCACATGTTTTGAAGAATTATACTAAAGTATCTAATAATTTTGGTATTATAGATGGCATTTTAATTTCAATTTGCAATCGTTTATTGCTAGTATATGGAAATATGTTTTGATTTTTCTTTACTGTCCTTATAACCTGAGTATAACCTCACAGGCTAGTTCTAGTAGTTTGCTTTAATTTTGGCTTTTTGTAGTATTTTTTTCTTGGTGAGTTCTACATCAGCAATAATCCCATCTACAAACACATTTTACTTCTTCTTTTACAACCTATAGTCTTAATACATGGGCTCAAATCTCCACTATGATGCTGAATATGAACAGTAAAATCCATGTTTCCAATCTTAAAGAAAAAGCATTTGGTCTTTAGCATTAGGTAAGATGCTAGCTGTTAGAATTTTGTAGATGCCTTCCATCAGGAAGTTCCCTTCTATTCCTTTTTATCCAAGATTTTTTAAAATCACAAATGGATATTGAATTTTGCCAAATACCTTTCTGCTTCTATTGAGATGATATTATAGTTTGTCTCCTTTAATTTTTTGATATGATGCATTACCTTGATTGATTCTGAGTGTTGAACCATCCTGACATTTCTAAGGATAAACCCTTGTTGGCCATAACATTATCCTTTTCATATATTGTTAAATATGATCTATTAAATTTTTACTAAAAATGTAGGCACTACTGTTAATGAGAAATATTGATGTACTTTTATTCTTTATAATGTCTTTCCCTGCTTTTTTATTGCTGACATCATAGAATGAGTTGAAAAGTATTCCATCTTCTCCAAGTCTTTGGACAAGTCTATGTATGACTGGTATTGTTTCCTCCATAGATGTTTGGTAGAATTTATGAGTAAGGCCCACTGAACCTAGAGTAACTTCTTTATGGAAAAGCTTTTAATTTTATATCCAATTTACTTAGTAGATAGGCCATTCATTTAGCCATTTCTGTTTTATTTTATTGTACATTGACAAATTATAGTTTTATATGTATATGTTTTTTTTTTTTGTACCAGGAATCAAACTCAGGACCTTGCACTTATGAGGCAGGTGGTGAGACCACTGAGGTAAATCCCTGGTCCATGTCATTTATTTTTGAGTAAGCTTTAGTAGTTAGTATCTTTCAGGGAGTTAATCCACTTCTTCCAAACTGCCCAAATTATTGACATAAAAGTTATTCACAATATCCACTCCTTACCCTTTTAAGACCCTTGGGCTCTGTGATGTCCCTTCTCTTGTCCTTGATATTAGACATTTACTTTATTGAGACTTGTTCAATGGCTCAGTTAGTCTATCTGAATAACTATTCCATTTTCACTTAAAAAGAATGTGTATTCTCTTATTGTAGACTGGAATGTTCTATGAATCACCAATTAGGTCAAGCTGGTTAATTGGTTAATAATGTTCTTCAAGAAATTACACAGTTTCTACAATTAAATGATAATGGCAATACAACATACAGGAATCTATGGGACACAAGGAAAGCAGTTCTACAAGGGAAATTCATAGCAGTAAATGCCCATATTAGGAAAACAGAATGAGCTTAAATAACCTAATGCTGAACCTTATGCTCCTAGAAAAAGAAGAGCAAGACAGACCCAAAGCTCATACAAGGGAGGAAATTATAAAGATCAGAGCAGAAATCAATGCAATGGAGACTAAGAGAACAATACAAAAAAATCAATGAATCAAAGAGTTGGTTTTCTAAAAGTAAAAATAAAATTGATAAACCCTTAACCAACATTATCAAAAAAAGGAAAGAAAAGGCTCAAATTCATAAATTAGAAATGAAAAAGGTGAAGTCACAACAGATCTAGCAGAAATCTAGAGGATCAATACCTACTTCAAGAACCTGTACTCTAATAAAATGGAAAACACAGAAATGGACAGATTACTAGATACATATGAATTACCACAGTTGAACGAAGAAAATATAAAAAGTCTAAAAACCCCAATTACAATCACTGAAATTGAAAATGTAATTAAAACTTTACCAACAAAGAAAAGCCCAGGTCCTGATGGCTTCACTGCTGAATTCCGCAGGACACTTAGAGAAGATCTATTGCCACTACTCTTAAAACTCTTCAATGAAATTGAAAGCGAAGCAATACTTCCAAATTCATTTCTGGAAGCAACTGTTACTTTGATTCCAAAACCAAGGAAAGACCCTACCAAAAAAGAGAACAACAGGCCAATCTCCCTAATGAACATAGATGCAAAAATCTTCAACAAGATAGTGGCGAAAAGAATACAGAGGGTCATCAAGAAGATCATACACCCTGACCAAGTCGGATTTATTACAAGGATGCAAGGATGGTTCAACCTACATAAATCAATAAATGTAATACACTATCTTAACAGAGCCAAGGACAAAAAACATATGATCATCTCAATAGATGCAGAAAAAAATCATTCAACAAAATCCAACACCCATTTATGATAAAAACTCTACAGAAAATTGGAATAGATAGTCTTTATTTCAAGCTAATAAAGGCTATCTATGAAAAAGCAACAGCCAACATAATACTAAATGGGCAAAAACTGAAAACCTTTATGCTAAAATCAGAAACAACACAAGGATGTCCACTATCACCACTCCTGTTTAATATAGTTCTGGAAACATTAGCCACAGAAATTAGAAAAGAGAAAGAAATAAAAGGAATAAAAATAGGAAAGGAAGAAGTTAAACTGTCATTATTTGCTGACAACATGATACTTTACATAGAAGACTCCAAAAATTCTGCCAAAATACTTCTAGACTTAACTGACAGATTCAGTAGAGTAGCTGGATACAAGGTCAGCACTCAAAAAATAATAGCTTTCTTGTACCCAAATAACAGACTCACTGAGAGAGAAATTAGGGAAACAATTCCTTTCACAATAGCATCCAAAAAATGAAATATCTAGGAATCAATCTAAAAAGGAGACAAAAGACCTCTACACTAAAAACTACAGCACTTTGAAAAAAGAGATCAAAGAGGATATAAGAAAATGGAAAGATATCCCTTTCTCCTGGATAGGAAGAACCAATATAGTGAAAATGGCCATACTTTCAAAGCTGCTATACAGGTTCAATCCAATCCCAATTGAAATCCCAACAGTATATTTCACAGAACTAGCAAAAGCAATTCTAGGCAACAGAGACATGGGTAGGGGCATCACAATCCCCAACTTGCAACCATACTACAAAGCTACTATGATAAAAACAGCATGGTACTGACAAAGAAACAGACCTGAGGATCAGTGGAATAGATTAGAAGATATAGAAACAACTCCAGACATACCCAGCTACCTCATCTTTGACAAAGGAGCCAACCACACTCACTGGAGGAAATATACCCTCTTTAATAAATGGTGTTGGAAAAATTGGATTTCAACCTGCCAAAGATTAAAACTAGACCCCTATCTTTCACCATGCACTAAACTAAAATCAAAGTGGATTAAAGATTTAAATATTAAAACAGAAACACTAAACTTACTGGAAGGTAAGTTAGGTAGAACTCTAGAAGACACTGGTACTGGAAAAGATTTTATGAACAAATCCTCAGTAGCACAGGAACTAGCACAAAGAATCAACAACTGAGATCTCATCTTATTAAAAAGCTTTTGCACTGCAAGAAAAACTACCAGCAGAGCTAAGAGACAACCTACAATGTGGGAAAAATTTTTTACCAGATGTTCCTCAGACAAAGGTTTACTATCTAGAATATATAAAGAATTCAAAGAAATCAGACACCCCAAATATAAAAACCCAATTTAAAAATGGGCATCTGAAATGAACAGACATTTCTCAGACAAAGAAGTAGAAAACAGCAAATAAATATATAAAAAATGTTCAACATCACAGGTCATTCAAGTGATGCAGTGAAAACAACACTGAGATTCCACCTCACTCCAGAAAGAATGGCTGCTATCAAGAAATCAACCAATAACAAACGTTGGCGGGACTGTGGGGAGAAAGGAGCCCTTCTTCATTGTTGGTGGGAGTGCAGACTGGTGCAACCACTGTAGAAATTAATATGGAGATACCTCAAAAAACTAGGATTAGAGGTCCCATTTGACCCAGCTATCCCTCTGCTGGGTATATTTCCAAAAGAATTAAAAGAATCATACCACAATGATATATGCACACCCATGTTTATAGCAGCACAGTTTGTAATAGCTAAAACTTGGAAACAGCCCAAATGCCCATCAACTGGAGACTGGATAAAGAAGATGTGGTTTTTCTGTAAAACGGAGTACTACTCAGCCATAAAGACTGACAAATTAGAGACATTTATAGCTAAATGGATGCACACTGAGGCCATACTCTTAAGTGAAATAAATAGGACACACATGTGTAAATACTGAATAGTTTCTCTGGTGTAAAATACTAAAAGTGTAAATAAGTTTCAAATGATATAATTGATAATGTGAAATAGGAAGAAAACATCTAAAGGAGTTGGGGAAGTGGGAAGGGTAGGAGAAAAGAAAGAAGGGAGAAGAAAAAGTATGAGAAAAGGAATAAATGGAAACAAAGTCTCTGTAAATAGGGAAGGGTGAAGGGGGTGAAGGGAGTGCAGGGAAATGGGGAAAAAATAAGAACCAAGATACATCATGTAAAGGTACAAGATCCCAATGATCAATGTAACTGTATTTTATACCTAAAATATACCAATAAACTTAATGAAAAAATACAATGTTCTTCAAGACTTCTTACTGATTTTCCATTTGTTTTGGCATTTATTGAGAAAGGGGTTTTGAAATCTGACTTTTATTGACTATTTCTTCTTGCATTTCTATCCATTCATGTAGAACTATAATGTCCTCTTGATGAAATAATCCTGGCTGGGTTCCCGCTACTGTCTTGTGCCCTAGACTTGCTCCAAGCTTTAAGCTGGGGCAGTCATAGTGCTCATTTAATTTATCTCCTCTGTTGTTCAATGGATGAAAACTTTTATGTTTCTTTAAAATTGTAATTGACAAAAGTAAAAGTATGAATCTAATCCATATTACTCTATCTTTTGAGAAAATCCTGTAGGCAATGATAGAACATAGACTTAAAGGAGATGGAGAGAAATCCAGAAATTAGCATTTCAGAGAGAGGAAACTCTGAGATGCCAGCGTACCTGGAAAGTTCATGGAACATCAGGAAGCTCAATATGGCTAGAGAATGACATTGAGAGGAGAAAGACATGAGGTCAGAGGTCTTTCGGTCTTCCTTCTTGCCCTGAGTCAGACAGAAGGCACTGTGTGGCATTAATTAGGGGAATGACATGCTCAGATTTCTGCTTTAAAATGTTCACTCTGAAAAAATTAAAACATTTACTCTACTCAATGTGTTACAAGCCAGAGGACTAAGAGTAGAAACAGGTATATCTGTTAAGAAGACAGTGGTACTGGCAACAAATTATGGCAGTTGGACCAAGATAGTCATAGTGGAAATGGTAAGAAGTAAGCAGATTTTGATTATAATGTGAAGGTAGAATGAATGAAATTTACTGACAGATAGCTTTTGAGTATGAAACCAAGAATGACCTAGAGTTCTTTGCATTATACTGTATCCTCATGTCTTTTATATTTGACAAATAAATTTAGTGATTAGCTTTCCCATTACTGTGTCTATAGAATAAGTATGGGTGTGTATTTGATACTTTTGCTCCGACTCCTTTCCCAGTGGTACAACACATATCAGCTACTGTGAATATGTCATGGATATAGGGATTGAAGCCCGTAGGTCTCTATTTTTAAATGGCCTAGTGCTGAAGTGCCTTTGGTGCAGATGAGGATCCAAAGAGACAACATCTGTTTCTTAGCATAGGATCTATATTAAAATTAACATCTAAAGGGCCCTCCCCTCACTACCATTCTCAAAATAGAGACCCAGCCTGTCTTATCACTTACAGGCCTGTGGAACAAATAGCTTAACCTAGGCTCCAGATTGTTGGATTGTGGAAGTAATGAGTGGGGAACCAGTCCTACAGCAGGCAGCTTCTGAACTTGGTCGGTATGTACCTGACTCAACTTGCCTCTGGCTTCATACAAAGGCCTAAATTGGGTTGGGCTTTGCTTCAGCTGAACTGCAGCCACTGGCAAATTGAGCCGCTTTCAGGAGAAATATGCAGCTAAATTTAATAAGTCAATTTACATTTAGATAGAAGATAGCTTAAAGGCTACAGAATATACATGTACACAAGGCCCCTCAGTCAGCAAATGTCTTCCTGCTATTTAGGCCAATTTGAGCCACTGAGAATTACTTGTCTCTCAGCCTCCTGTGGGATAGCAGGTGTCAAGAAGAGAGGCCCAAAAATCTATAATCCATTAGAGATTATTGAGAATTTGGCTCCTCATGAAAGAGAAGGGGCAGAAAAAAGTTCTACCTATAAAACCCCCAAATAATTCATGGTTTCAAAATCTGGTAAGAGTAAGCATTCCTACTGAGAATGAGGTGACCAAGAGCCATAAACAACCAAGAGGGGGCTTCCAGGGGCTAGAGTACAACCAGGGAAAGTAAAATTATAGATAAGAGAAGCAAGATAGATACGCACGATGCTCCTTCCCCTCGTGGGTCACTAGACTGAGTGGAAGGGAATGAGGAAGATAATCTATGCATCCTAAGTTCAGAGCTGATGATTGACCTTCTACTCCCAAAGTAAATGGCTCTGATCTGAGGATTCTATGTCCATATGGACAGAGTTTGCATCATTATAATGATCATCATAAATACAATCACAGTCATCTTTAATCCAAGGGTCCAGCAGCCAAATAAGCCAGAACCATGATCCACGTGCAAGCAGACCAATCACAGGCCACTTTTGTACATTTCTAGATGTCCAAAGATGTTGATTAATATCAAGTACAATGCCTAACATATGATTTTAGCCCTCAAAATAAAACTGGTAACAATAACTGTCAAATTGACAAGGTCATCCACAAAACAAAGAAAATATAGTATTTCAATAAAATATATAAAGGAAACTAGAAGTTTAAAAATTTTTAGAAAAAAATATCAATTTAAACATTTATTGACTGTTTTGTTCTAGGCACTTTACTTAACTTTTAAGCTTTATAACAACCCTATGAAAAAATTTCCCACATTCACAAAGTAGTATCCTAGCCCAGGTCTGTCAGATTCCAGTCTATGCTCCTAATCACTGGACCAAGCTGTTTTATTGTTTCAGGTTTTAGGGAGGCACCAAGAAACCTAATCTTTTAAGAGTCCTACCCTGTGTCTGCCCTGAATTCTTCTGTGTGGACTAGCCTTAGGAAACAAGTACGAGAATTGCTCTGGCAGAAGTCTAGGTCAATAGCTTCTCATGTTGGAGCAAAAGCCCCAAGCCCTACTCTCCATGTATGCTCGCCTCCCGATCCATTTCTATCCTGAAGATGAAGGAGATGTCATCTTTGAACATTTTTAAAATTTTTATTAGTACATGTTTGCAGCACATAATTATTACATTCATCATGGGGAGTTGGCACGCATACATAACACATCTTAATTCTTTTTCTTTGAACATTTAAAAAAGTTAAGTACTGGTTTCCCTTGGGCCTGCAGCCTCAGGCAGTGCATCCAACCATCTTTCACTGGCAAAAAAAAAAAATGGAATATTGGTGAAGCAATTAGATTATGGTTAGTCCAAGGTCACAGCTCTCTATAATAAACACAAAATAATTGCTCTATCTGCCTTTTGCAATTATCTTGCTAAGCTAGCAATCTAGTGACCCATTTTTGGAGCAACCAGTCCCTAGGAAGGAAAATCTACTAAAGAAAAGGTAAGACACTGCAGATGTATTTCTTCCATAGGTTTCCTGGGTTGGTTTGCTTATTTGGGCAGTGGTGGATATTGAATGCAGGACCTCACACATACCAGGCAAGGGCTTTACCACTGAGATACATTCCCAGTACCAGATCCCACTTTATTATCTTTCTTTTTTAGAATCCATATGCTCAGATGTCATTAAATTGAGCAGTCCCAGAAGACCTAAATCCTAAAGCTTAATTAGTGTTAGAGGCCAGGAATGAGTACATCGGTGAAATGACTTTACTTATAATAGGTGAAAAAACATAAACTAATTTTTAAAGGGAGAACCAATGAAATTATGACAGACAATGGCAATAATCAGTAACATTAATTGTATTAATTCATGAATTAAAATTTAATCCTGATGGTATAACTTATAGAGGTCCTAGATTTACTTTTCCCTAGTCCTACTCAGAGATGTCATTTTAGACAGCTCAGAATATAATTTTTGTCAGTTTTTTCATTATCTAAAAGGCATGAAAAATCAGCCTTAATGTGTACTGTAGGGAAAATCAGTCCCTAGCTTTATGGTAATTTAAGGACAAATGCTATTCACATGTATGTATTTGTGTATAATGTATTCTGGGCAAGCCCAAATGGCAAATCCTCAATACTCTTTCAAATAGGTGACTCTCAATATTACTGAAGGTTAATCCCAAAATCCTAAGTAATCCCAAACCAATATAATTTTATTGAGGCCACTGTGCCCAGCACTGGGCTTCCATGTTACAGATCTTCTGAAATGTATTTAACTGGAGAGGAGAGGAGGGGAGAGGAGGGGAGGGGAGGGAAGGGGAGGGGAGGGGAGGGGAGAGAAAACTCTTCAAAAGATTTTCTGATGCCCAAACCCAGGCCCAGCTTCAGTCCTGATCTAGGTTCATTATGCTGGCTCACACATTCTCACTACTGAAAGCACGTTTCTACAAAGAGAAGTGTCAGGCAATCATAGAAAGTACTCAAGAAACACCCGCTGAAGTAAAATGAATCACCAAGAGCCTCTGAAGCAAAGATATCACTCTGATTGCTTTAACTTCATACACAACAGTGGACTCCTGTTTTTAAAACCTCACCAATTAGTATTCTCTTTTCTTACAAGCTTGGTTCTGAATGATTATGAATGTTTCCAAAATTCACATTCATGATTAAAGGCCAATATTTCCACTACCAAATTATACTCAAAAGACTGCAAAGCTCAGACTATCCCAACATTCTGAGCATATAGTTAAAGCCTTTTAGGGAAATCAGCTTGCAGAGGTTCTCGATTGTTGAAAGACAAAGTCAACTGCATTACTTACTAGTCATATCTTGCAACTTGTCTAAATACAAATTCTAGCTCATCTAGTGAATCCTAGGGTACCAGTGCTAAGTCAAGTTCCTTCCCCTTCAGTGAGGTTTAACTAGCCAGTAAATTTCCAAATCCATCACCAGACAACCTCTTCTCCACAATTTCATCACAGGTTACTGATGTTGTGGCTGCAAGGACCATCTGAGCTTCTGAGGCCTACCCTTGAGATATGCCCCTAAGTAGAGCTCAGCAAGTACCTAGAGGTTTCAGGCAGGATATCTCAATTAAATCTGAACATAACAAGTCAGTGAAGTCCTGAGCTGCACTCTGAAAGCCTAGGTGTGTCAGCAGACATCCTCTTTATAAGATCCTGTTGCTCTAGCATATGGGTCTCAAGATACCAACAATCACTCGGAAAAATAAGAAAGGAATCTGGCACAAGGGCATTTTGGGCTGGTGTAACTAGGGCTCCATCTTCCTCATCAAGTTTTCACAATTAGACTTTAAAGGATCTTTGAGGGCCAGGTTATAAAAATAGGTGTCTGATTTTACAAAGAAAGAGAGACAACAAGGAAGCAACAGAGTTAAGAATCATCTCTAGGAACCATCACCTATTGATGGGCCAAAACCTATTGATAACCTTCTAAGCCAGATTAAAATTGACAGCTAGAAGAAAAAAAAGGAAAAATATATGGAATTCTTAGTGTGTGCCAAGCATTATCCTAATATTATGTCATCTAATTCTCAGGTGCCTGTATTGTCCTCATGTTACCCATGTGGAAACAGACACAGATTTAGAAACTTGCCCAAGGTATTACAGGCAGTATATGTTGAAGCTATGATGAAAAAATGATCTATGTGTCTTACTGTAAAATCAGTATATTTTCTGTTGCATCCTGCTATGGGCCAAAAACAGATCCTAGACTTCTTTTAGACAAAAGATGCATTTGATACATACATATCAATGTCCCCAGATGAAATCTCGGGTATCAGCTCAAAGTTAAGTTCATTGAACACCCCCAACACAGGAGTTTCTAAGAGTCACAGCCCAGAGAAAATGTTTGGTTCTTATGACAGCCACAGGCAGGAAGGAGGCCCACGCATGGAGAAATGGTATAGCTGAGACTATACCCTACTTCTCCACTCCAGGCCTCTGCTTATTTACACAAAATAACCTTGCAGAACCCAGGCAAGCAAAAGTGCCTGCAGGTACCATCAAGTCGGTCATTAGAAACCAGCAGTTTAGTTCCCTGTCAAGTGTACTGGGGCCTCTCTGGAATGGGGACAATATTTGTTCTTCAGAAATGTTGCTGAAATGACCTGATATGTGTCCACTTGTACCCGAACATTAATAATAAAAGGGAAAACTGAAGCATTGAGAAACGTGGAATCTTACCTACAGATACCATATGAATCACGACTTACTTGTGCAACTCTCTGGATAGATCCATTAATTTGTGCATTGTTACAGTTGAATTTTATGGTTTTTGAATTATAGATCAATAAATTAGTCTATTTTTTAAAGTCATGATTTAACCTTCTGGGCAATGCTTTTGAAAGAGAAGTAATACTTCTGTATTTAAAGATGTAATATTGGCTCCTAACTCATTTTTATCCAACATGATCAAGCACCTCTTATGTATGAAACATTATGCTAGATGCTAGGAAAAATGAGCTTGTAATAATCATGCAGTTTGCTAAGTATTTGTTGTATGCCACACATTATCTCCATTAGTGAGGTAGAAGTTATGTTCCCACTGGTTAAGTTGGGAAGCTGAGGCTGAGAGGATTATTAGATGGCTGAGATTTGAATTCAAGTCTTTCTGACTACAAAGTCTGTAACTTTATCTATTATGCTAAGCAAATGAGAAAAGGAAGAAAGACCTGAATGCTAAGAATACATAAGAGTAAATGTGGTCTTCTCAAAGTGGACAAACTATGGAGAAAGTTTCAACATTATAGACCAGAATGCTAGAGTTCCAGCACAAGGATGGCTTTAAAATTCTCAGTGTGGACTCTGGGGCCTGAAAGTCTACCTGACATAGCAGTCATTTTAACAAAAACAAACAATTCCAAAAGATTCATAAAATTGATAATGACCATCATGTCTAAGGAAAATATAACTTTCTGTCTGGTGGTTCTGGTCCAGGACTCCTTAGCTGTGAGAAGAATGGGTATATTTTAGGGGCAAATCCATTAACAATTTAGAACAAATACTTATTCTAAATGTTTACCAACTAGGCACTGTGTAGATTGAATTAAGATACGATGACTGTCCCCAAAGGGGCGCCCATATAGGAACTGACTGACCAGATTTGTCATACTGTATATGTGATTAAGTGTCAGGCTTTGGCATTAGACAGCATGAGTTTCTATCCTACCACTGCCACTGACCAGCTGTCAATTAAAACTAATTTTTGAATTTCTTTATTCTTCCATTTTCTTATCTATAAAATGAGGATGACAATAATACTGACCTTACAAGGTTACTGTGAGAAATAGGTAAGTATATAAAACTATCATGTCTAGAAGATAGTAAGCACCTAATGACAGCTAATATTATCATCACCTGGTGGAAAAGCACAGAAGAGCTGGTTTATTGTGCCTAATACAACTTTCTGATTTTTTCTGCTACCCTCAAATATACTTGATATACTTTGTGCATATAAATGACACTTTCCTAAGGGTCCAGGCCCAAAGATCCAGACTACCAACAGAAAGTGCATTCTAAATTCACCTTGAAAACTTTTGAATTCATTACTTTTATATATAGTCCATTATACTTTGATAGCCTAGAAAAGTCACAGTGCCAGGGAATATTTCTTCTTTTCCTGGTTTAGAGTATTTTTTTATTACTTTTTCACATCATGTGTGTTTCAGTGGGCCTGATACTCCAAAAATGGTGTGTAATTCTGTAATAAAGGTACAGAGATAAGCTATTATAATAATGTTAACAGCAACAGTACCATAATAGGCTTAAATCCTGCTTCCTCCACCTTCTAGCTTATGCCTTTGGAAACTGTCATGCCTTGGAAAGCTGTCTCTTCATCTGTTAACTAGGATAAAATACAAGCAGAAATGTTGTGAAGAGATAAGACAATATGTGAAACATATCCAGCACATTATTTCCTAGTGTATAGTAAATCCTGGAAAAATGGCAGTGATTATTGCAAGAACACATGAATTAGGTGAGTCTAATAGTTCAGTTCATTTTCAATTAGATAAGCATTTATCTAATTGAAATAAAGTTTCTGCTTTTCACATGTATATGAAAAGTGCATATAAAAAGTGCACTTTTAAAAAGTATCCTGCACCATGTCCTCACATCAGAAGGTGGAGCCAGTACCAGTTTTTCTGCAATCATTTTACAGATGGGAATGTGGAGAAGGAGGAAGATAAACATGTAGAGAGGTGGAGTTAGGTTTGATTGAAATGAATCAGCCCATCCCACAGAGGACAGCACCCACATTATAAGCTATATAAGGGTCACTCTCCCAATCCAGCATCACCCTGCAAGCTGCATCAGGCTTTATCCTACGTGTTCCTTTGGTGAACCAGGTGAGAAAATTCATCCAGCTACAACTATGGATATTTAGTGTTATGCGTGACAGAAATACAGGAGTATGAGTTAAAGCAGAGATCATGTTATATTTTGTCATTCTTTTTTGTATTTTTCTTTCTTTTATGTCTGGTTTTTGTTTGTTTAGTTGGTTAGTTTACTTTATTCTTGGGCCATTCTAGAATAAGTGTCTTTATGGAGAATAATAATGTAAGTAGAAGTTTGTCTTCTTCTAGCACTCGTACTCTTTTCTCAGACTTATTACATGCCATACTTTCTGGGCAATGCAGCTCAAATAGGGAAGAAGCTAGTATTATTGTAGGATCTCTTCTTTGTTTAGTTAGTTCCTAGACTTTAAGATCTAATTATTCAGTAGTCTAACTGCTGCCTATATTACTGGGCTTTTCTCCCTGAGACCAATGAAAAAGAACAATGTTTGATCAAGTGCTGAGATTAGGATAGTTCCTGAGCTCTGATAAGTGCTCTCTCATGCCTGTGAAGTACAAAGATTCTGCTAGCCCACTTTGCCCATTTTTAATTTTCTAAAGGCCTTTAGGATCTAGTTGAGGTTCTGGTACCAAAAGAGAACATAAATATCATGGTAGAATGCCTGTCACTTTTGATTTAAAAAAAAAAAAAGCAGCAGTAAAATTACAAAGACACATTACAATGTTATCTGGGTTTTCCTGAAAACTTTGGAAGCCCTAGGACAACACCCAAAACAACAAACCACTCAATGTGTACAGACATTAAACAGGACTATATTATTCTAGGACACGAAATATGGAGACCTGATACCTAGTCCCAGTTGGCTAATGATATGCCATGACTTAATCTTGGCAAAGTAATTTAGAGTTAACAAACTTCACTGTGTTGAAAGGTATTGTAAATCCCTGACCCATCCTTATTTGTTCGGTTTTAAAAGAGAAAAGAGATTTAAAAATCACATTAAAGATGACAACTGTAAATAGGGAGGAATGGAGAGGTTGAAGGGAGGGCTGGGCAAGGGTGAAAAATAAGAACCAAGAGAGACTATGTAAAGGTGCAAATTTCCAATGATGAATGTCATTATATTGTATACCTAAAATGTACCAATGATTAGAATGAATAATCGATGATGCAAAATAGGAAGAAAAGGTCCAAAGGGGTAGGGGTAGTGGGAGGGGCAGGGGAAAGGAAAGAAGGGAAAGGAAAAATGCTGAGAAATGGAAAAAATGGAAATAAAGTCTTTGTAAATAGGGAAGGGTGGAGAGGGTGAAGGGAGGGCTAGGAATGGGGAAAAAATAAGAACCAAGATGCATTATGTAAAGGTACAATTCCCAATGAGAAATGTAATTGTGTTGTATACCTACAATGTACCAATAAAAGAATTTAATAAAGTGCAAAAAAAAAAGATGACAACTGTTTATAAATTAAAAGACAGGAAAATGGATGACATAATATATTTTTTCTCTCTCTCTTTAGGTTCACTTAAACTTGCAAAAAGATGACAGACCTCTTAAGAAGTGTTGTCACAGTCATTGATATTTTCTACAACTACACCAAGCAAGATGGCGAATGTGACACATTGAGCAAGGATGAGCTAAAGGAACTTCTAGAGAAAGAGTTTCGTCCAATTCTGAAGGTAAAGACCATGTGCTAGGACTGAAAGCTACTGGGGTCCTGTACATGCTGCTACAGGAGCAAGATTAGCAAAACAGTGCACAGCCTCAATGGCATTTGAGAGAACTCTATCAGCAGCAGTAATAAAATCTATTGAGGCAACATGTATTTTTAGGAGCATATAATAAGCAATAGTTTAATGACACCATACCATTTGCAGGTATTCAAATAACTACATTATAAAATCTATCATAAAAATTAGTAAAAGGTAGGATACATTTTAATACTGATACAATGGCAGGAGCAGCTTTGCAAATATTTATCTATATAATTTCTATAGCACTTTTCTTATGAACCTGTATCTTACAAAAATGGTCAAATCATTTAGATTATAATGAAGCATATATTTTTTAAGAGGTGAATTTTTTATTCAATTTCCTGTGCACTCTTACCTTCCAGACTCTCAAACTTTCTCATGTACTCAGGATTCCCCTTCTGAAAAAGCAGAAAAGAAATCTGTGCTAAAACATGAATTAATAAATTATCCTATCAAACTGAGGGGATGGTGGAAAGGGATATCTTCTAAAAGGGGAGTTAACAAAGTGGCCAGGATAATTAAAAACTGAAAATGAACTATAAGCATTTTCCATCTATTTGGGGAGGAGCCAAGTATTAATTGCAAAATAATAGGTACTAACATAGTATGTATTAACATACATGCTTAAAATCTCTGCAAAACTAAGATATACCAGTTGCTGAACTTGGTTTATCACACTCCTTTCCATATGCCACACCCAAGCACTTAATCCTTTTGCTTATCCTTGAAATGTCTTCTTCCAAGGACCCCAGTAGTCTTTATTTTCTCAGACAAATCCATATCCCTACTTGATTGTTTTAGCTGAGAATGTGGGCTGGGCTAACTAGGTCTCCCTTGGCATGTCACTCATACACAGAACCCAGATGATCCAGATACAGTGGATGTCATCATGCATATGCTGGATCGAGATCATGACCGAAGACTAGACTTCACTGAGTTTCTTCTGATGGTATTCAAGCTAACTATGGCCTGCAACAAGGTTCTCAGTAGAGAATACTGCAAAGCTTCAGGGTCAAAGAAGCGTAGGCATGGTCATCAACACCAAGAAGAAGAAAGCAAAACAGAAGAGGAAGAAGAGGAGACACCGAGACATAAATCAGGTTATAGACATTCAAGTTGGGGAGAGGGAGAGAAGCATGGTTATGGATCTGGGGGCTCAAGAGGAACTGCAAAACATAGACATGGGTCCAACTCCAGGAGGCTTGAAAGGCGAGGTGAACTGTGCAGCTCAGAAGGTTCTGAGACAAGTCATCATGGGTCTAGTTCTGGTCACTCCTGGAGTAGTGGCAAAGAGAGATATGGTTCCAGCTCTGGAGGGCTGAAGGAAAGAAGAAGCAAGTCACATGGTAGCCCCTCTAGGGAATCTGGTGAGGAACATGAATCTGGAGCTGGGTCAAAGAGCCAGGGAAGGAGAGGTCGTTGTGGTCTGTCACATGGACTGGGGACAAATGGACATGAACCAAACTCTACTCAGACAAGAAAGAATGGAGAACAAATGCTTGGATCTACCTCTGGAGGTTTGGGAGACAGCAAGGAAGAAAGTCATGTGTGTGGATATAGCAATTCAGGTGGGTGTAGAAGACCACAACATGCTTCTAGTCCTTGCCAGCCAAGTAGATCTGGAGGTCAAGGAAATCAATCTAGCTATACCCACTCAGGTTGTCAATCAGGAAGGAGTGGAGGACAAGGTCATGGATGTATCTCAGGAGGTCATTCCTCTGGATGTCCTCAATCTGAGCCTAGATCCTGTAGCCACTCTTCTAGTCAGAGGGGATATGGATATAGACAATGTGGTCAACCACAGAACTGTGGAGGCCAGCAGGGAATAAGCTCAAGTCAGTCCTCTTGCTGTAAACAACATGGTTCTGGCAGAAGTCAGTCTTGCTGTGGACAACATGGGCCTAGATCAAGTCAATCCACTGGCAATGGTCAGTGTGGGTCTTCCAGTGGTCAGTCCTCTGGTTATGGACAACATAGATCTGGCTCAGGTCAATCATGCTGTGGACAACATGGGTCTGGATCAAGTCAATCCACTGGCTATGGTCAGTGTGGGTCTGGCACTGGCCAGTCCTCTAAATATGGACAACCTGGTTCTGGTTCAGGTCAGTCTTGCTGTGGACATGAGTCTGGATCACGTCAATCCTCTGGCTATGGTCAGTGTGGGTCCAGCTCAGGTCAGTCCTCTGGTTTTGGACAACAAGGGTCCAGTTCAGGGAAGTCCTCTGGCTCTGGACAACATAGCTCAGGTCACTCTTCTGGCTCTGGACAACATAGCTCAAGTCAGTCTTCTGGCTCTGGACACCGTAAGTCAGGTCAGTCATCAGGCTTTGGACAACACAGTTCAGGTCAGTCATCTAGCTCTGGACACCATGGCTCAAGTCAGTCCTCTGGCTTTGGACACCATAGCTCAGGTCAGTCATCTAGCTCTGGACAACGTGGCTCAGGTCAGTCCTCTGGCTTTGGACAACATGGCTCAGGTCAGTCGTCTAGCTCTGGACACCATAGCACAGGTCAGTCGTCTAGCTCTGGACAACATGGCTCAGGTCAGTCCTCTGGCTTTGGACACCATAGCTCAGGTCAGTCATCTAGCTCTGGACAACGTGGCTCAGGTCAGTCCTCTGGCTTTGGACAACATGGCTCAGGTCAGTCGTCTAGCTCTGGACACCATAGCACAGGTCAGTCATCTAGCTCTGGACAACATGGCTCAGGTCAGTCGTCTAGCTCTGGACACCATAGCTCAGGTCAGTCCTCTGGCTTTGGACACCATAGCTCAGGTCAGTCATCTAGCTCTGGACAACATGGCTCAGGTCAGTCCTCTGGCTTTGGACAACATGGCTCAGGTCAGTCGTCTAGCTCTGGACACCATAGCACAGGTCAGTCATCTAGCTCTGGACAACATGGCTCAGGTCAGTCCTCTGGCTTTGGACAACATGGCTCAGGTCAGTCCTCTGGATTTGGACACCATAGCTCAGGTCAGTCATCTAGCTCTGGACAACATGGCTCAGGTCAGTCCTCTGGCTTTGGACAACATGGCTCAGGTCAGTCCTCTGGCTTTGGACATCATAGCACAGGTCAGTCGTCTAGCTCTGGACAATGTGGCTCAGGTCAGTCCTCTGGCTTTGGACACCATAGCTCAGGTCAGTCATCTAGCTCTGGACAACATGGCTCAGGTCAGTCCTCTGGCTTTGGACATCATAGCACAGGTCAGTCATCTAGCTCTGGACAACATGGCTCAGGTCAGTCCTCTGGCTTTGGACACCATAGCTCAGGTCAGTCATCTAGCTCTGGACAACATGGCTCAGGTCAGTCCTCTGGCTTTGGACAACATGGCTCAGGTCAGTCGTCTAGCTCTGGACACCATAGCACAGGTCAGTCGTCTAGCTCTGGACATGGCTCAGGTCAGTCATCAGGCTTTGGACAACATGGCTCAAGTCAGTCCTCTACCTTTGGACAACATGGCTCAAGTCAATCCTCTAGCTTTGAACAACACACCTCAGGTCAGTCATCGGGCTTTGGACAAAATGGGACAGGTTCAGGTCAGTCCCCCGGTTTTGGACAACATGGTTCACGTCAGTCCTCTGGTTTTGGACAACATGGTTCAGGTCAGGCTTCTGGCTTAGGCAAACATGGAACTGGCTCAGGTGAATCCTCTGGAATTGGACACCATGGAACAGGACAGTCCTCAGGCACTACAAAGTACAGGTCAAGCTCAGATCAGTACTCGGGTACTAGAGAGCATGGTACTGGCTCAAGTCAGTCCAACACTTTTGAACAACATAAATTTCACTCCGGAAAATCTCAATTTGGTCCACGTTGGTCTAGCTCAGATCACTCTTCAAGTTATGGACAACACGGATACGGTTCTGAACAACCATTAGGATCACATCAAGGTCAAACTGGATCTCAATATGCAGAGTCAGGATCCAGACATCTAGGGAGATGGGGAAGTCCTCCTCAGCAGTCAAGAGACACCACAAGGCAGTCCCAGTCTGGGCAGAGACAATCCCCTCATTCTGGGGTGAGGCCAACCACAGGTAGGGGCATTGTTCATAGTGAGTCCAGTGGCAGTGAGGAACACTCAAAGTACTCACAGAGACATTCAAGATCAACTCAGGGTCACGATGGATCTCAACACGCAGAGTACGGACCCAGATCTCAAAGAAGGCAGCAAACTTCAAGTCAACAATCAAGAGACACCATAACACAGGGCCAGACTACTAGTGGGCAATCCAGACAGCCTGAGTCAGGAACCACTCAAAGAAGAACATCTTCTCAGAGCCAAGCCAGTGACACAGAGGAGCATATCCGAGGTTCACGGAGACGCTCAAGGTCTCCCCAGCATCACCCTGGTTCACAACATGCAGAATCAGGATCCAGAGGTCCAGGGAGACAGGGAAGTCATCCTCAGCAGTCAAGAGACACCACCCGGAAGTCCCCATCTGGTCAGGGACAATTCCCTCAGTCTGGGGTGAGGCCAACTGCAAGCAGGGGCCGTGTACACAGTGAGTCCAGTCGCAGTGAGGAGCACTCACAGTCCTCACAGAGACACTCAAGATCCCCACAGCACCACCCTGGATCTCAACATGCAGAGTCAGGATCCAGAGCTCAAGGAAGACAGCAAATCTCAAGTCAACAATCAAGAGATGCCACTAGACAGGGCCAGAGTGCTGCTGGGCAATCCAAACAGTCTGGGTCAGGAACCACTCACAGAAGAACATCTTCTCAGAGCCAAGCCAGTGACACAGAGGAGCATTCCCAAGGCTCACGGAGACGCTCAAGGTCCCCCCAGCCTCACCCTGGTTCACAACATGCAGAGTCAGGATCCAGAGGTCCAGGGAGACAGGGAAGTCGTCCTCAGCAGTCAAGAGACACCACCCGGAAGTCCCCATCGGGGCACGGACGGGTGAGGCCAACCACAGGCAGGGGCCGTGTTCACAGTGAGTCCAGTCGCAGTGAGGAGCACTCACAGTCCTCACAGAGCCACTCAAGATCGCCACAGGGCCGATCTGGATCCCAACATGCAGAGTCAGGATCCGGAGGTCCAGGGAGACAGGGAAGTCGTCCTCAGCAGTCAAGAGACACCACCCGGAGGTCCCCATATGGGCAGGGACAGGTGAGGCCAACCACAGGCAGGGGCCGTGTTCACAGTGAGTCCAGTGGCAGTGAGGAGCACTCACAGTCCTCACAGAGCCACTCAAGATCGCCACAGGGCCGATCTGGATCCCAACATGCAGAGTCAGGATCCAGAGGTCCAGGGAGACAGGGAAGTCCTCCTCAGCAGTCAAGAGACACCACCCGGAAGTCCCCATCAGGTCACGGACGGGTGAGGCCAACCACAGGCAGGGGCCATGTTCACAGTGAGTCCAGTCGCAGTGAGGAGCACTCACAGTCCTCACAGAGACACTCAAGATCCCCACAGCGCCACCCTGGATCTCAACATGCAGAGTCAGGATCCAGAGCTCGAGGAAGACAGCAAATCTCAAGTCAACAATCAAGAGACACCATAACACAGGGCCAGAGTGCTGCTGGGCAATCCAGACAGTCTGGGTCAGGAACCACTCAAAGAAGAACATCTTCTCAGAGCCAAGCCAGTGACACAGAGGAGCATTTCCGAGGCTCACGGAGACGTTCAAGGTCCCCCCAGTCTCACCCTAGTTCACAACATGCAGAGTCAGGATCCAGAGGTCCAGGGAGACAGGGAAGTCCTCCTCAGCAGTCAAGAGACACCACCCGGAAGTCCCCATCTGGGCAGGGACAGGTGAGGCCAACCACAGGCAGGGGCCGTGTTCACAGGGAGTCCAGTGGCAGTGAGGAGCACTCACCTTCCCCACAGAGACACTCAAGATCCCCACAGCGCCACCCTGGTTCCCAGCATGGAGAGTCAGGATCCGGAAGTCCAGGAAGACAGGGAAGTCCTCCTCAGCAGTCAAGAGACACCACCCGGAAGTCCCCATCTGGTCACGGACGGGTGAGGCCAACCACAGGCAGAGGCCGTGTTCACAGTGAGTCCAGTCGCAGTGAGGAGCACTCACAGTCCTCACAGAGACACTCAAGATCCCCACAGCGCCACCCTGGATCTCAACATGCAGAGTCAGGATCCAGAGCTCGAGGAAGACAGCAAATCTCAAGTCAACAATCAAGAGACGCCATAACACAGGGCCAGAGTGCTGCTGGGCAATCCAGACAGTCTGGGTCAGGAACCACTCAAAGAACATCTTCCCAGAGCCAAGCCAGTGACACAGAGGAGCATTTCCGAGGCTCACGGAGACGCTCAAGGTCCCCCCAGCATCACTCTGGTTCACAACATGCAGAGTCAGGATCCAGAGGTCCAGGGAGACAGGGAAGTCGTCCTCAGCAGTCAAGAGACACCACCCGGAAGTCCCCATCTGGGCACGGACAGGTGAGGCCAACCACAGGCAGGGGCCGTGTTCACAGTGAGTCCAGTCGCAGTGAGGAGCACTCACAGTCCTCACAGAGCCACTCAAGATCCCCACAGCGCCACCCTGGATCTCAACATGCAGAGTCAGGATCCAGAGCTCAAGGAAGACAGCAAATCTCAAGTCAACAATCAAGAGACGCCATAACACAGGGCCAGAGTGCTGCTGGGCAATCCAGACAGTCTGGGTCAGGAACCACTCAAAGAAGAACATCTTCTCAGAGCCAAGCCAGTGACACAGAGGAGCATTTCCGAGGCTCACGGACGAAGGTCGTTCACAACATGCAGAGTCAGGATCCAGAGGTCCAGGGAGACAGGGAAGTCAGCAGTCAAGAGACTCCCCATCTGGGCAGGGACAGGTTGTTCACAGGGAGTCCAGTGGCAGTGAGGAGCACTCAGAGACACTCAAGATCTGGTTCCCAGCATGGAGAGTCAGGATCCGGAAGTCCAGTCCTCCTCAGCAGTCAAGAGACACCACCCGGAAGTCCCCATCTGGTCACGGACGGTGAGGCCAACCACAGGCAGAGGCCGTGTTCACAGTGAGTCCAGTCGCAGTGAGGAGCACTCACAGTCCTCACAGAGACACTCAAGATCCCCACAGCGCCACCCTGGATCTCAACATGCAGAGTCAGGATCCAGAGCTCGAGGAAGACAGCAAATCTCAAGTCAACAATCAAGAGACGCCATAACACAGGGCCAGAGTGCTGCTGGGCAATCCAGACAGTCTGGGTCAGGAACCACTCAAAGAACATCTTCCCAGAGCCAAGCCAGTGACACAGAGGAGCATTTCCGAGGCTCACGGAGACGCTCAAGGTCCCCCCAGCATCACTCTGGTTCACAACATGCAGAGTCAGGATCCAGAGGTCCAGGGAGACAGGGAAGTCGTCCTCAGCAGTCAAGAGACACCACCCGGAAGTCCCCATCTGGGCACGGACAGGTGAGGCCAACCACAGGCAGGGGCCGTGTTCACAGTGAGTCCAGTGGCAGTGAGGAGCACTCACAGTCCTCACAGAGCCACTCAAGATCGCCACAGGGCCGATCTGGATCCCAACATGCAGAGTCAGGATCCAGAGGTCCAGGGAGACAGGGAAGTCCTCCTCAGCAGTCAAGAGACACCACCCGGAAGTCTCCATCTGGGCAGGGACAGGTGAGGCCAACCACAGGCAGGGACCGTGTTCACAGTGAGTCCAGTCGCAGTGAGGAGCACTCACAGTCCTCACAGAGCCACTCAAGATCGCCACAGGGCCGATCTGGATCCCAACATGCAGAGTCAGGATCCAGAGGTCCAGGGAGACAGGGAAGTCGTCCTCAGCAGTCAAGAGACACCACCCGGAGGTCCCCATCTGGGCAGGGACAGGTGAGGCCAACCACAGGCAGAGGCCGTGTTCACAGTGAGTCCAGTGGCAGTGAGGAGCACTCACAGTCCTCACAGAGCCACTCAAGATCGCCACAGGGCCGATCTGGATCCCAACATGCAGAGTCAGGATCCAGAGGTCCAGGGAGACAGGGAAGTCCTCCTCAGCAGTCAAGAGACACCACCCGGAAGTCCCCATCTGGTCACGGACGGGTGAGGCCAACCACAGGCAGAGGCCGTGTTCACAGTGAGTCCAGTCGCAGTGAGGAGCACTCACAGTCCTCACAGAGACACTCAAGATCCCCACAGCGCCACCCTGGATCTCAACATGCAGAGTCAGGATCCGGAGCTCGAGGAAGACAGCAAATCTCAAGTCAACAATCAAGAGACGCCATAACACAGGGCCAGAGTGCTGCTGGGCAATCCAGACAGTCTGGGTCAGGAACCACGCAAAGAAGAACATCTTCCCAGAGCCAAGCCAGTGACACAGAGGAGCATTTCCGAGGCTCACGGAGACGCTCAAGGTCCCCCCAGCCTCACCCTGGTTCACAACATGCAGAGTCAGGATCCAGAGGTCCAGGGAGACAGGGAAGTCCTCCTCAGCAGTCAAGAGACACCACCCGGAGGTCCCCATCTGGGCAGGGACAGGTGAGGCCAACCACAGGCAGAGGCCGTGTTCACAGTGAGTCCAGTGGCAGTGAGGAGCACTCACAGTCCTCACAGAGACACTCAAGATCGCCACAGGGCCGATCTGGATCCCAACATGCAGAGTCAGGATCCAGAGGTCCAGGGAGACAGGGAAGTCCTCCTCAGCAGTCAAGAGACACCACCCGGAGGTCCCCATCTGGGCAGGGACAGGTGAGGCCAACCACAGGCAGGGGCCGTGTTCACAGTGAGTCCAGTGGCAGTGAGGAGCACTCACAGTCCTCACAGAGACACTCAAGATCCCCACAGCACCACCCTGGATCTCAACATGCAGAGTCAGGATCCAGAGCTCAAGGAAGACAGCAAATCTCAAGTCAACAATCAAGAGACGCCATAACACAGGGCCAGAGTGCTGCTGGGCAATCCAGACAGTCTGGGTCAGGAACCACGCAAAGAAGAACATCTTCCCAGAGCCAAGCCAGTGACACAGAGGAGCATTTCCGAGGCTCACGGAGACGCTCAAGGTCCCCCCAGCATCACTCTGGTTCACAACATGCAGAGTCAGGATCCAGAGGTCCAGGGAGACAGGGAAGTCCTCCTCAGCAGTCAAGAGACACCACCCGGAAGTCCCCATCTGGGCATGGACGGGTGAGGCCAACCACAGGCAGGGGTCGTGTTCACAGTGAGTCCAGTCGCAGTGAGGAGCACTCACAGTCCTCACAGAGCCACTCAAGATCGCCACAGGGCCGATCTGGATCCCAACATGCAGAGTCAGGATCCAGAGGTCCAGGGAGACAGGGAAGTCCTCCTCAGCAGTCAAGAGACACCACCCAGAGGTCCCCATCTGGGCAGGGACAGGTGAGGCCAACCACAGGCAGAGGCCGTGTTCACAGTGAGTCCAGTGGCAGTGAGGAGCACTCACAGTCCTCACAGAGCCACTCAAGATCGCCACAGGGCCGATCTGGATCCCAACATGCAGAGTCAGGATCCAGAGGTTCAGGGAGACAGGGAAGTCCTCCTCAGCAGTCAAGAGACACCACCCGGAAGTCCCCATCTGGTCACGGACGGGTGAGGCCAACCACAGGCAGAGGCCGTGTTCACAGTGAGTCCAGTCGCAGTGAGGAGCACTCACAGTCCTCACAGAGACACTCAAGATCCCCACAGCGCCACCCTGGATCTCAACATGCAGAGTCAGGATCCAGAGCTCGAGGAAGACAGCAAATCTCAAGTCAACAATCAAGAGACGCCATAACACAGGGCCAGAGTGCTGCTGGGCAATCCAGACAGTCTGGGTCAGGAACCACTCAAAGAAGAACATCTTCCCAGAGCCAAGCCAGTGACACAGAGGAGCATTTCCGAGGCTCACGGAGACGCTCAAGGTCCCCCCAGCATCACTCTGGTTCACAACATGCAGAGTCAGGATCCAGAGGTCCAGGGAGACAGGGAAGTCGTCCTCAGCAGTCAAGAGACACCACCCGGAAGTCCCCATCTGGGCACGGACAGGTGAGGCCAACCACAGGCAGGGGCCGTGTTCACAGTGAGTCCAGTCGCAGTGAGGAGCACTCACAGTCCTCACAGAGCCACTCAAGATCCCCACAGCGCCACCCTGGATCTCAACATGCAGAGTCAGGATCCAGAGCTCAAGGAAGACAGCAAATCTCAAGTCAACAATCAAGAGACGCCATAACACAGGGCCAGAGTGCTGCTGGGCAATCCAGACAGTCTGGGTCAGGAACCACTCAAAGAAGAACATCTTCTCAGAGCCAAGCCAGTGACACAGAGGAGCATTTCCGAGGCTCACGGAGACGCTCAAGGTCCCCCCAGCATCACTCTGGTTCACAACATGCAGAGTCAGGATCCAGAGGTCCAGGGAGACAGGGAAGTCGTCCTCAGCAGTCAAGAGACACCACCCGGAAGTCTCCATCTGGGCAGGGACAGGTGAGGCCAACCGCAGGCAGGGACCGTGTTCACAGTGAGTCCAGTGGCAGTGAGGAGCACTCACAGTCCTCACAGAGACACTCAAGATCGCCACAGGGCCGATCTGGATCCCAACATGCAGAGTCAGGATCCAGAGGTCCAGGGAGACAGGGAAGTCGTCCTCAGCAGTCAAGAGACACCACCCGGAAGTCTCCATCTGGGCAGGGACAGGTGAGGCCAACCACAGGCAGGGACCGTGTTCACAGTGAGTCCAGTCGCAGTGAGGAGCACTCACAGTCCTCACAGAGCCACTCAAGATCGCCACAGGGCCGATCTGGATCCCAACATGCAGAGTCAGGATCCAGAGGTCCAGGGAGACAGGGAAGTCGTCCTCAGCAGTCAAGAGACACCACCCGGAGGTCCCCATCTGGGCAGGGACAGGTGAGGCCAACCACAGGCAGAGGCCGTGTTCACAGTGAGTCCAGTGGCAGTGAGGAGCACTCACAGTCCTCACAGAGCCACTCAAGATCGCCACAGGGCCGATCTGGATCCCAACATGCAGAGTCAGGATCCAGAGGTCCAGGGAGACAGGGAAGTCCTCCTCAGCAGTCAAGAGACACCACCCGGAAGTCCCCATCTGGTCACGGACGGGTGAGGCCAACCACAGGCAGAGGCCGTGTTCACAGTGAGTCCAGTCGCAGTGAGGAGCACTCACAGTCCTCACAGAGACACTCAAGATCCCCACAGCGCCACCCTGGATCTCAACATGCAGAGTCAGGATCCGGAGCTCGAGGAAGACAGCAAATCTCAAGTCAACAATCAAGAGACGCCATAACACAGGGCCAGAGTGCTGCTGGGCAATCCAGACAGTCTGGGTCAGGAACCACGCAAAGAAGAACATCTTCCCAGAGCCAAGCCAGTGACACAGAGGAGCATTTCCGAGGCTCACGGAGACGCTCAAGGTCCCCCCAGCCTCACCCTGGTTCACAACATGCAGAGTCAGGATCCAGAGGTCCAGGGAGACAGGGAAGTCCTCCTCAGCAGTCAAGAGACACCACCCGGAGGTCCCCATCTGGGCAGGGACAGGTGAGGCCAACCACAGGCAGAGGCCGTGTTCACAGTGAGTCCAGTGGCAGTGAGGAGCACTCACAGTCCTCACAGAGACACTCAAGATCGCCACAGGGCCGATCTGGATCCCAACATGCAGAGTCAGGATCCAGAGGTCCAGGGAGACAGGGAAGTCCTCCTCAGCAGTCAAGAGACACCACCCGGAGGTCCCCATCTGGGCAGGGACAGGTGAGGCCAACCACAGGCAGGGGCCGTGTTCACAGTGAGTCCAGTGGCAGTGAGGAGCACTCACAGTCCTCACAGAGACACTCAAGATCCCCACAGCACCACCCTGGATCTCAACATGCAGAGTCAGGATCCAGAGCTCAAGGAAGACAGCAAATCTCAAGTCAACAATCAAGAGACGCCATAACACAGGGCCAGAGTGCTGCTGGGCAATCCAGACAGTCTGGGTCAGGAACCACGCAAAGAAGAACATCTTCCCAGAGCCAAGCCAGTGACACAGAGGAGCATTTCCGAGGCTCACGGAGACGCTCAAGGTCCCCCCAGCATCACTCTGGTTCACAACATGCAGAGTCAGGATCCAGAGGTCCAGGGAGACAGGGAAGTCCTCCTCAGCAGTCAAGAGACACCACCCGGAAGTCCCCATCTGGGCATGGACGGGTGAGGCCAACCACAGGCAGGGGTCGTGTTCACAGTGAGTCCAGTCGCAGTGAGGAGCACTCACAGTCCTCACAGAGCCACTCAAGATCGCCACAGGGCCGATCTGGATCCCAACATGCAGAGTCAGGATCCAGAGGTCCAGGGAGACAGGGAAGTCCTCCTCAGCAGTCAAGAGACACCACCCAGAGGTCCCCATCTGGGCAGGGACAGGTGAGGCCAACCACAGGCAGAGGCCGTGTTCACAGTGAGTCCAGTGGCAGTGAGGAGCACTCACAGTCCTCACAGAGCCACTCAAGATCGCCACAGGGCCGATCTGGATCCCAACATGCAGAGTCAGGATCCAGAGGTCCAGGGAGACAGGGAAGTCCTCCTCAGCAGTCAAGAGACACCACCCGGAAGTCCCCATCTGGGCACGGACGGGTGAGGCCAACCACAGGCAGGGGCCATGTTCACAGTGAGTCCAGTCGCAGTGAGGAGCACTCACCTTCCCCACAGAGACACTCAAGATCCCCACAGCACCACCCTGGATCTCAACATGCAGAGTCAGGATCCAGAGCTCGAGGAAGACAGCAAATCTCAAGTCAACAATCAAGAGACGCCATAACACAGGGCCAGAGTGCTGGTGGGCAATCCAGACAGTCTGGGTCAGGAGCCACTCAAAGAAGAACATCTTCTCAGAGCCAAGCCAGTGACACAGAGGAGCATTTCCAAGGCTCACAGGGACACTCAAGGTCCCCTCAGCATCACCCTGGTTCACAACATGCAGAGTCAGGATCCAGAGGTCCAGGGAGACAGGGAAGTCCTCCTCAGCAGTCAAGAGACACCACCCGGAAGTCCCCATCTGGGCAGGGACAGGTGAGGCCAACCGCAGGCAGGGGCCGTGTTCACAGTGAGTCCAGTGGCAGTGAGGAGCACTCACTGTCCTCACAGAGCCACTCAAGATCCACTCAAAGCCATACTGTCTCTCCACATAGAGCCTTTGAATCTGGTCAAACACACTCACGTAATACTCACTCGCATTCAAGGGACAGCATAAAGAAACTTCCAACTCGTATTCACACTCATTCTGAATCTAGGCCTAATCACCTGCAAAATGATGGTAAACCAAAATATCTGTCCAATGAACGTTGGAGACATGGCAGTTATGGGTCAGCAGAATACGACTATGGGCAGTCTGGCTATGGACCTTCTGAGACTAAGCGAACTAGTAGCAGTGTTTCTAGCCCTATGAGATCAGCAGGCAGAGCTATACATACAGAAGTGTCTAGGCATAAACAATCCTTTTTTTCATCTGAGCATGTTAGGTCCAAAACAAGTGAAACAAGACAGCCAAGTGCTTTTCATGGACAGTCAGAAATCCTTCACGCCCCATCAGCTGATTCCTATAGTCTATCTGGATCCAGTATAACTAGAAGGCAAAGCTCTAGTCATGGTCATTCTATCCTACCTGCTGAACAGTCAAGTGACCCTCATGTTCAAAGTGAACATAGCAGAACCAGAAAGCAATCATCTACTCATAGCCAGTCAAATGATGACTCTGATCCTAGCCATAGAGAATACATGTCATTTTTTGGACATTCAGAATCCAGTTCAAGTAGAACACAATCTGGATTCAGCATTAATGAAAGGCAAGTACATAGCCATAGCCCATCAAGAGCCAGTGATGAGCTATCAATTGACAGCAGAAACAGAAATCAAAGATCCATTTCCAATTGCTCTCTTCATGGCCAAGAACCTATGGAAACTGAAGAGTATAGGTATAAATATCTATCAAGTACAGTCACGTGGGGTGGGGAAAGGCAAGGGGAAGTTTTAGGATCTAATCCATCAGAGAGCATCAGCAGATATAGTCAGCAAGTAGTTGATAATCAATCAAGAGGCTCTGAAGCCAGAGTTTACCAGCAGAGCAGGAGAATGGACTCAAATTGCTTCTACAGAGATAGCAACACTCCACTCTATGAATATTTCCAAGAACAAAGGTGCTATCACTTTGAATAAGAAGGCAGTAGAAAGCAAAAGAACCCATGACAAGAACTAACCCAAAGAAGACATGAAACACAGTAAGAAAATAAGATGTGTCATATGATCTCTTTTTTTGGTGGTAGGGGTATATGTCTGTTCTTTTACATTTACTGTATTACTTTACTCTATTAAATTTTTGGTGCAGAATCTTTTCATAGGACTCCAAAATCACTGAGCTCCTTGGATAGAAAATAGTGAATGGAAGAAGAAAATAGCATTTGAGACTACATCAGAAGTATATGAAAAAGTAGATGTTTGCAAATAAAAAATGAGCATTTAAAAATTTCCTGAGACTCAAAATTTGGATTTTCCTGATTTTGTTTTAATGGTTATTATCAAACCTATCCAAGAAGCTAAGAGACATAGCTGAAGAGCCAAAATTTCCTAAGTGACATTATAACACATTCTGTGTCCTGAACAAAGAATATGGTTGCTGCCTAGATGAAAATTCAGAATATTTTCATCTTTTTGTGTCACCATTGGAACGCTGTATAATACTTTTGAATTTATTGTCATAACCTCTTGGTTATAGAAACCAGAAAACTCTATTACATTAAAACTGACAATAAACTTTTCATCAAAATATGGTTTATCTTCTTTTTCATCTCCACGAACACATAGATCCCTGTCATGGTGTGAGGGGGAGCTGCACATTTTTCTTCTATCTCTAGACACCTGGATGCCAGTGAAGTACTCAAATACTAGTAGTTAAAGAAGTCCAAAGAAAGCAAAAGTCAGTTATATCTGATCTTTTCCTCAATCTTATTGGAAAAAAGGCTTTATACTGAGATGATCTCTGGTGCTTTGCTCAATTATGATCATCACAGCAAACATTATCAAATATAACCCCAAGTGGCTATTTCCTAACACAACCCAGATGCTGGAAATAAAAATTATGCAGTATGGATTTTCTCTGTCAAAGATATTAACTGAAATATCTCTACCAATGGAAAATAGTGGGGCCCTAAGATTTCACATAGAAGAAAAACAATTAAGATATAGATATATATATTAAGATATATTAAATGCTTAAAATGAGAAAATGTAAATTTATTATGACTGTGACAGAAATAATAAGAAGCAGAAAAATATGTACAAAAGATATTAACTTTGGCAGAAATATTACTGTTATTAAAACCAAAGATAATTTCTAGAATGTCAGAGCAAATAAGGACTTTAAAGGTCACTGCCTTAATTTGCAGACTCAAAGAAAATATATTTAAGAAAACAGTGGCAATTCCCCAAAACCAGAATTTGGTGCTCTACCCCTCTTTTCCCCAAGATCAAGCTGCTTTTCTTCTATCTGCCTTTTGGAATTCAAACAAAGTGAAATTCATCAGTATGTGTATAAAATCACTACTCCTGACATCTCAGTATAGCTGAATGCAGGCATCCAGCACTTAACTCCTCCTCCACAAAGAAGAGACAAAGCAACAAGTGTGTGGCTGCATTTTGAGGTGAGTGACCATAAGAGAACACTGAAAATCAGCATGAGAGAGGCTAGCTTCAGAGACTTAGGAAACAGCACAGGGAAAGAAAGAAAATGCCCTAAGCATTTGCCACACCAACTCCACAGACTGGGGAGGAGGAGAAATCCCTTTGCAGAGGCAAGGGTGAAAGAGAAAAAGGAGAAAGAGAGAGACTACATGTTTGAATACTGGCAATCCTAGCTATTGCAAAGGTCCACAATACTCACAGACTTGCAGTGTACCTAGATTAAGTAACCTGAAGTCTGCTTTAGAAAAGGATTTCACATCATTTCTCAGCAAACTAGGTTGCTGTAGCCAGCGGGTATCTTGATAGGGGAATTATTACCTGAATTTGGACTACTCTCAGGGTCAGAAACCCTGCATAGTCTCATCTCTGGGACCCCAGAGACATTCCACTGTACTGGCTTGGTGGGTAGCTAGCTGCTTTGTGAACCAGACTTGGCCCAGCAGAGTGATTCTTACTCAAACCAACTGCATTGTGGGGGACAGATGTTGTGATGTGGAAGGGAACAGAAAGGGCCAACTTCAAGAATCAGATCAAGGAACTTGCCCTCTAAGATCGGGGATGTGGCTAATCACATTTATGTCCGTGCTGGTACTGAAGGCAGATGCCCAAGCAGTTCACACTGTCCCCTCTTATGTTGTGCATAGAAACTTGCTTCTAACAAGGCAGGGAAGGAATGTCATTCCACCCCTGCCTGGCCCACATGGAGGTGCTACAGTGCCTTTTAACAATGCTGTGGCTCCAACCATCAACTTGCCCCTGGGTATGCATGGCTAAGAAGACACCAAGAAGAATTTTGCCAGGATCTCTCATTCACTGATGGCCTTATACCTGAGTCAAAGGGAGAAAAGCCCTATCATCCTACCCTTGGGTATCCATGCCTACAGGAGGTCCAAGAGGAATTTTGCTTGGCTCTGACCATGTCCAGCTCCCTCTTGTTCCATTGCAAACACAATAGCTGAAAGAGTCTGAGGAAGCAAAGCCCTGGGCATCTCCCATCTCCAGCCATGCACAGATGGTGGAAAGGGACCAAAGTTCTACTTATGGGAGGGTGCTTGCATAGTAGCGGCAGAGAGAAGCATCATAGTCCCTGCTGCCACCCCACCTATTCTGTTCCTACCACTGACTGCCCCTACACCTTGCCTGACCATATGCTGCAGTCAGGACTGCATATGAGTACCACCAAGGGGATACTGTGATTCTTGCCACTGTCTCTTGCCATAAAGTGCCTGATCTAGCACTACCACCTGGTCAGAGGACATGTGCTTCAGTACACTCACCACTACTGGTGTGGTCAGTGCCAGAGATCCTTATAAGTAACAGAGCCAACGTCAACACTGCCTGAGGAAACCTCCATCACCTGATAGGGGTCACCACTCCCAATGTAGAAGTAGCCAGTATGCGTACCCCTCACACTCTGCTGTCTACCCATACATGCTGAATTACTAGAAGGTTCCCCACTCTTGTGTGGCCTGCAGAGACAGTAGGTTTTTCCAACTGTGACATAGTAAGCACCATACCCAAATTCATTAATCATAACCAATGAAGTTATAGGAAGACTACACAACACTTCCCAGTTGGAAATAAAGCCCCAACACTGCATAAAAAACTAATACCCTCCAGGAGAAACCTGCTTGTTAGGAATGCTAGCCTATAAAAGTGGTAGAGATATATGACCTATTGGATACAAAAATCTCAATGTAAGAACTCAAGAAATATTTTTAAGTGAGGTATTATGACTCCTTCAAAAGATCATAACACTCTAGCAACAGATTCCAAAGAAATCAAAAAGGGATAAAATGCTTGATAAATAATTCAAAAGAATGATTATAGCTCAGTGAGATCCAAGAGAATTATATATTCAGTTAAAATAATCAAGAAGGCAATGCGTGATATAAATGAGAAATTCAGCAAAGAGACAAACTTTGATAAAAAACAAATGTAAATCTTACAAGTGCAGAGCTCAATAAGCTCAATAAATCAGATAAAAATTCAGTTAAAAAGGTCTACAACAGATCATATCTCTTTGTCTCCTTTTATCCATGCTTTATTGTGCTCTTTATACTTTGCCTCAATCAAATGAGAGATACTACATGATACTTAAGCTTGTTGTCTGATTTATTTCACTCAACATTATATTTTCCAGGTACATCCATTTCCATATAAATGTCTCCAACTTGTCCTTCTTTACAGCTGAGAAATATTCTATTATGTATAGATACCACATTTTCTTATCCAGTCATCTGTTGATGGGTATATCAGCTGCTTCCAGGATTTAGCTACTATGAATTGTGTTGCTATAAACATAGGTATGCACATATCGCTGTAGTATGATGTCTTTACTCTTTGGAGAAGACACCTAGAAGGGTGGGAAGGGGTCCTAGCAACCCAGGGTGAGAGGAGAAGGGAGGAGAAGGGGTAATAAGTAGAATAAATATATGCCATGTACAGGAACCTAATAACCTCAATGAATGTAAACATGTTATGTCATAAACATGAAATAGGATTAATAACAAAAAAATGAAAATAGGGAAAGGGGATTTAGACTAAGAGGAGGGAGGCAGGAAGAAAAGACAAGGGAATTAAAAAAGAATCAAACAATATTAACTACATGTAGCTACTCCCCAAGGTGATTGTAAACTGCATGTACTGCAAACAAGTACTAATAAAAATTAAGTATAATACTTTTTAAAACAACTCTACAACAAATCAAGTAGAAGAAAGAATATCTGAGCTTGAAGACAGGTCATTTGAAATATCTTAAATAGACAAAAAGAAAAGCAGTAGAAAGAATGAAGAGAGTATCCAAAATCTTTGGGACACCATGAAACAAACATCCTTCTCCCTGGAATATCTAAAAATGAGATAAAAGTTAAGGTCAATAGAAAACTTATTCACTAAAATAATAAGCACAAAATTTCTTAATCTTGGGAAAGACATGGACATCCATGTACAGGAGGCTTATAGAACCACAAACAGTCATGACCAAAAAAAGATCTTCACTACAATTACAGTCAAATTGTCAAACATAGAAGACAAAAAAACTTTTAAATCTATAACAAGTGCCAAGTCACAATTAGGAGCAATTCCACTAGAATAACAACATATTTCTCATTAGAAACCCAGGTAATAATAGAATGATGCATTCTATGTCCTGAAAGAAAATAATTTCCAATTAACTTCACCATATCACCAAAGCTTTCTTTCAGAAATAAAAAAATAAAGACCTTCCAAGATATACAAAAATGGAGGTAATTCGTTATGATCAGAATAGCCTGATGAAACATAAGTAAGGGACTCCTTCATCCAGAAATGAAAGAAAGATAACAGCCATCATGTTAGCATGTGAAAATATAAGTTCCACTAGAACAGTAGAAAGAGAAAGAAAAGAATCAAGTATTGTCAACACAATAAACCATGAAACCCCAAAGATGAACAAGAGAGAAAGTAAAGAAAAATATTCAAACAAGTAGAATAAAATCATCAAAATGAAAGGAATAAGTCCTTACCTTTCAACAATAATCTTGAATGTAAATAGACTAAATTCTTCAATTAAATGCAGACTGGCTGAGCAGAATAAAAATCAAGACCCAACCATATGGTGCCTACAAGAAACTCACTTCACAAGTAAAGACACATACACACAAGGTGGAAAATGATGTTACATGCAAACGAAACCTAAAGCAAGCAAGAGTGGCTATACTTACGTCTAACAAAATAAACTTTAAGACAAAAATGGTAAGAAGAAATGGAGGTCACTGCATAATAATCAAGTGATCAATTCATCAAGAAACTATAATGATTATAAATCCATATACACTGAACATCAGAGTACATAATTTTATACTGTAAGCAACATTTTGCCTAAGGAGAGATAAGCCTCAATACAATAATTGTGAGAACATTCAGTACCCAATTCTCATCAATGGACAGATTATTCAGACCTTCCAAGAAATTAATGAAAAACTATCAGATTTAAATTATATTATACATCAAACAGGCTTAAAACATTAGGGATATTCTGTCCAAACTCTTCAGAATACACATGTGTGTATGTGTGTGTGCATGTGTGTGTTACTGTGGTCAGAACCAAGGGCCTTGTGTGTGCTAGGTAAGCACTATACCACTGAGCTACATCTTCAGCTCCTTTAATTTTTATTTCCTTTTATTTTGAGACAGTGTCTTCCTAAGTGTCCCAGTCTAACCTAAAATTTGTGATCCTCCCAATTCAATCTCCCAAACTGGTGGGAATATTGGTGTGTGCCACCATGCTTAGCTCAATAATGCATTGTGTCATCAGTACATGGAGCTTTCTCTAGAACAGGCTGTATATTAGGCCACAAAACAAGCCTTAACAAATTCGAAAAAAAATTGAAATCATATCTGTAGCTTTTTTGTTCAAAATGGAATGAAACTAGAATCAACAACAAAATAAACTTTAGAAAATGTACAAATACTTGGGGACTGAGCAATGCACTTTGAACACATAGTGGGTTACTGAGGAAGCTAGAAGAGAACTTCAGAATTTCTTGAAACAAGTGAAAATGGAAGCACAATATACCAAAGTCTGTGGGATGTAGCAAAAGCAGTACTAAGAGAGAAGTTGATAGCAATGAGTACCTACATAAAAAATAATAATTTCAAATAAATAACAATGCATCTACAGGACTTAGAAAAGCAAGAACTAACCAATCCAAAATGAAGAGAAAGAATAATAAAGATCAGATCAGAAATGAAATAAACTAAAACATATATAAAATCAATGAAACATTGAGTGGTTTTTGGAAAAAAAATATATAAACCTTTAATTAGACTAACCAAGAAAAAAAGAAAAAAGACTCATATAAATAAAGTTGAAAATAAAAAAGGAGACATTACAACTAAAACTACAAAAATATAGAAGATCATTTGAGATTATTTTGAAAAAATGATATCCTATCAAATTTGAAAATCTAGAAAAAAAGACAAATTTCTGGACACATATAACCTATCAAAATTGGATCAACAGAATATAAAAAGTGATAATAGACCAATAATAAATAATAAATTGAGTCTGCAATACAGTCTTCCAATAACCATAAGCCCAAGACCAGATGGCTTCACTGCTGAATTTTACCAAACTTTTAAAGAACTAACACCAATTCTTATTTCTCAAACTATTCCACTGAATTAAAAGAGAGGGAACCCTTCCAAATTCACTCTATGAGGCTGACATTACCCTATTGCCAAAGCCAGAAAAGTGTATAACAAGAAAGAACTTTGTAGACCAAAATCCCTCATGAACATTAATGCAAAAACACTCAATAAAATGTTAGCAAATCGACAGCACATTTGAAACATACACCATGATCAAGCTCATTACAGGTATTGAAGGATGGTTCAGTATAAAAAAAATAATATGTCATATCGATAAAATATAAAAATAAATAAAGGATAAAATACTATGATCATCTCAAAAGATGCAGAAAAACATTTAATACAATTCAACTTTCCTGCATGATGAAAGCTCTGAACAAATTAGGTACAGAAAGATCACACCTAAACATAATAAAAGCTATATAAGACAAATCCATAGCCAATATCATACTGAATGGGAAAAGACTGGAAGCATGTCCTCCAGGATCAGGAACAAGACAGGGGTGTCCACCTCACTGCTCTTAATCAATATAGTACTAGAGGGCCAGGGATGTAGCTCAGTGGTTTTGCTGCCTGCCCCGCAAGCCCAAGGACCCGAGTTTGATCGCTGGTACCAAAAAAATAAATAAATAAATAAATAAAATATATATATATATAGTACTAGAAGTTTTATCCATAACAATTAGGCAAGAGAAATAAAAGGCATACATGTAGAAAGAAAAAAGTCAAGTTATCTCTATTTGCATATAATGTAATCTATGCATAGAAAAAAAATAAGACCACCAAAAGACTACTCAAACTAATAAAAAAATTCAGTAAAATTGCAGGATACAAAAATCAACATACAAATATCTTTACCTTTCTATGCACAATAACAAATTTGTTGAGGATCTTGAAAGCAGTCCCATTAGAATATCCACAAAAATGTAAAATACTTAGGAACAAACTTATCTGAGGAAGTAAAGTATCTACATTTAAAATTATAAAACACTGAAGGCAGTATAAAATGGAAAGAATTGCCATGTTCATGGATTTGAAGAAATTAATATTATTAAAATGTTCATACTACTCAAAGCAACCTACAGATTAGTGCAGTCCCTATCCAACTACCAATAAAATACTTCATAGAACTAGAAAAAAAAATCTTACAATTCACATTGAAGCACAAAAGACCCCAAATAGCCAAAGCAATTCTGAACAAAAAGGACAAAGCTGGAGGCATCATGACACTTGATTTCAAAAACTACTACAAAGCCATAGCAACCAAAATGGCATGGTATTAGCATAAAAACAAACACATAGATGGATGGAACAGAATAAAGATCCCAGAAATAAACCCATAAATCTACAGCCAACTGATTCTCAACAAAATTGTCAAAAACATATATTGAAGAAAGGAAAGCATCTTCAACAAATGGTGCTGGGAAAACTGAGTATCCACATGGAGAAAATGGAAACTTAAACCTTATCTTTTGCTGTGTACAAATATCAACTCAAAATGTATTAAAGACCTGAAAGTTTTAAAATACTGGCAGAGAACAGGGGAAATTCTTCAAGACATTGGAAAAGACAATGATATCTGGCTAAGACCCTGAAAGCATAGGATACAAAATAAAAAACTGGCAAATGGGACTATATCAAATTTTAAATTTCTGGACATCAAAGGAACAATCACCAGAATGAAAAGACAATGGAAGAAAGTATTTGCCAACTATTGATCTGATACAGGATCAATATCTTGTATATATAAGAAACTCAAAAAACTCAACAATAAAGCAATTTAATTGAAAGATAGTCTGAATAGATACTTCTCCAAAGAAAAAAATACAAATTTCCAACAAATAAATGAAAAAAGCTCAATGTCATTAGCCATCAGGGAAATGCAAATCAAAGCTACAATGAGATATCATCTCACCCCTCTTAGAACAGCCATTATCAAAAAGCAAAAACAAACAAATAAACAAAAAACAAATGCTGGCGAGGATGTGGAGAAGGTGGAACTTTTATATATTGCTGGTAGGAATGTAAATTAGTACAGCTACTATGGAAAACAGTATGAATATTCCTCAGAAAAGTAAAAAATAGAACTATGATAAGATATAGCTATTCCATTCCTGAGTATATATCCAAAGGAAATGAAATTAGCATAGCAAAGAGATAACTGCATACCCATGTTTACTGCAGCATATTCACAGTAGCTAAGACATAAATCAGCCTAGTGCCCATCATAAAAAGATAAAGAAAATATCATATATATGATAATATATATAATAATATTATATATATATATATTATTTGGCCATACATGAGGAAGAGTGAAATCCTGTTATTTGTAGAAAAATGGACAGAACTGGAGTACATTAAGTGGAATAAGCCAGGCACAGAAAGGAAAATACTATTCCATATTCTGTCTTATATATGGGAACTAAAATGTGTCACCCTGAAAGTAGAATAGTGATTACTAGGAACTAAGAAAGATGCTGGGTTGAGGGGTGAAAAAGGATGGTTGGATATGATCAATACACACTGTAAGCATGTATGTAAATATCACACTGAGTCCCATTCATATGTACTAAAAAAAATAAAATAAAATCACAAGCCCTTATTGGAAGCAGAAGTTATGTGAAAAATAACAAGAAGAATAAAGAAACAAACAGCCTCATTCTTCTGATAAGACTTAGAATGCATCTATGTGGGTTTAATTAAGGACTATACTTCATGAACTTGCAATCATTCTATATGATCAAAAGAATACTCCTTGTATTAGTTTACTCATGAAAGAAATAAAATAACTCTCCTACGATTGATGAAACATGAAAAATTACTAAGTATATGGAAATTAAGCTTAAATGGTAAACAATTCATACAAATCTACCCATCATCATTCATTGAATAAATGCTAATTATCAAAGAACCATTAGAAATTTAAATTTCATAATCTCATGCAAACAATTTGTATTTTAGGTAAAGTAAATGAGATTCATAGAGATGAGCTTGTCCATACTACACAACTAATAACAAGTATTGCTATGACCAAGGTATAGATTTCTAATTTTGAAGCCAAAGCTCTTCTGATTCTGCCAGTGAGTCTGCACTCACTCCATACATATATAATTCCACATTCTTAAATCTGTAAGTATACATTTGACAGTGTTTAAAATTCCACTGGATCCTGAACCAATGTTAATTTGCTCTTACTGTATTTGTGTGAATGTATGTATGGAAGTAAAAATATTTAAGTTATACATTTATGAGTGATTCCCACTAACCTTTAACCACAGTATAATTTAAATTTTAGGGCTTCTGGGAAGATGGCAGTGGTGAGCAGCAGCAAATCAGCCTCTCCAAGATTTGGAGTCCAGATGCTGGAATACAGCAATGTGAGGAATAGAAAAAGGAGAGAAGTGCATCCCCAGGACCCAGCAAGGATTTGAAATGAGAATTGGAGCCCACGGGGACAGTGAAGAGGGAGACCCCAATGCAGAAGAGGGAGGTGCCAAATAGTGCTTTCTTCCTCAATCCCAGTTCATAGCATGAGAGAGACAGCTCAAGCCTGCAGAGGCACAGTGACTATGGGTGACCCCAGAGGCCTCCATGGAGTAACACACTAGTGGAACAGAGCAGCAGACATAGCAGGCTGCAGTGGCTGGTGACTAATTCTGGTTCAGATATCCCCAGGAGAGGGTGACTTGCTACTCACCATTCTGGAAAGTGAGAAGCTGAACCCAGGATTCAGAATCCAGGAGTCATGGATTGGTTCCATCTTGGGGCTCCCAGTGTCAGGGTGAGGCACAGCTGTGAGAGATACCCATTTCAGGAGTTGAGTTCAATCCAGTAAGAGGCACCCAGAGTTTCATGGGCTGAACAACTCAAGTTCCAGCCTCACAGACCATAATCAGGATCAGCTTGAACTTCAGTGGAGTTGAAAACATAGGCTTGCTGGGATTATCCACCACCCCACTGTAATTCTACTGCAGGCTTTCTGGGATAAATCAACATAGATCTGGGTTCTGTCTGCCCCCTTTGTCTGCCAGTGACAGCAGAGACATGTCCTGAAATGAACATTTTGTCATCCTTTCTTTGCTTTTTTTCTTTCTTTCTTGTTTGCTCTTGTTTTTTGGCTGTTGTTGTTGTTGTTGTTGTTGTTGTTTTTGTTGTTGTTTGGGACCAGGGATTGAACTCGGGACCTTGCGCTTGCGAGGCAGGTGGCAGAACCACTGAGCCAAATCCCTGGCCCTTGTTCTTGTTTTTATATGTGTGAACATTGTTTCTAGTTTTCTTGCTGTTTTAATCCACTCTTGTTTCTGTTTGTTTCTTTCTTCTATCTTTCACTCCTGTCTTTTTCATGTTTCCCAAATCTAGCATAATCTTCCTTTGTACTTCAGCCTTGCTTCTAATCTCCTTCTCTTCTTCTATCTATTTATTCCACTTATCCCTTTAAAAATTCCCCCCTGAGAGTAAAATTGCTCTATTGAGGGGATATTTACTGTATACATTTTTCTGGTTTGTTTTAGATGTTGTTATATAACTACAAATATTGTTCATATGGTTACAGGTGGTAAATTGATAGTTACTACACTTTGTCATTTTCTAGGCTGTGTTTAATGTTATTATTATTGCTGATTGTGCTATTTTGGCCAAGATGACATGCTTCTTCTAATCAGTTGTTCTTTCTTGTATGCCATGACCAACATAGCCTGGGGGTTGTAAATGATACTATAACCCAGTACCAAGGAAGTAGGTGCTGGGCCAAATAGGATCCAGGTAGGATCTTGCACAGACTCAGAAGCCAGAAGCCAGCTGCACCTGGAGAATATCTTTGAAGAGTCATCATTTCCTAAGTGTTCTCAATATTAGCAATAAAGCCATCTACCACAAGCAACTTACAAGTATCAATACAGGAACAAAACTAAAAAAATACAGAATGAGAAGACACAGAAGCAAGATGCATTACCCAGACTTCCAGCTCACCCAAGGCAATCCCAGGAAGCAGTGATGTGGAAAGATTTGAAAGGCAACTACCTAAACTCTCTGAAATGGTAACAGTGGAAATAACAAAACAGATGAATGTGACTCTAGAAAAAATGAAATTAGAAATAACTTCTCAGATACCTTGTCAGATGATGACCATAATGAAGGACATGGTTAGTGAATCTAGAGTAGATACAGATTTAAAAAACAGGGAAGCTTAGGAAAATGATGGAAACCATGAATGCCCAATATAGGAAAGAAATGGAATCCATGAAACAGATTCAAATAGATATTAAGGAGATTAAAAATTCTATTGAAAGTATATGCAGCAGAATGAAGCAATATCAGATCTAGAGGACAGGTGTGCAGTTAACAACAATAAAGAGAAAGATGTCTTAAAAATAGCAAGAGATCACAAAAAACCAACCCAACAGCTGCTAGATGATGCAAAGAAGAATAACATAAGACTGATTAGAGTCAATGAAAAAGCAGGAGATAGCTCAAATGATATAAAAAACCTGTTCACGGAAGTAATGCCAGAAAACTTCCCAAACATGAAAAAAGAATTTGACATACTGTTATGGTTTGTATTTACATGTCCCCCTAAAGCCTCATACCGATAAGGTGGGACTTTCTTTTTCAGAGGTAGTTTAATCTGGAATGTGTGATGCTGGGATTAAAGGCATGTGATTACTAAACCACTACATGTGAGCATTTAGTTTGGCACCACCCCGATCCCGGTAGTCTGAATAAGATAGTAGGGGCAGAAAGATGCTGGTAACCATCTTGTTACCTTTGCTGCCTTGTGTGCGCCATGTTGTTTCTCCTCTGTGATGCTTGTTTGCCATCCCAGCCTCAGAGCCAGCCAATTATGGACTGAAAACTCTACGAACTATAAGCCAAATAAACACTTTCCCCTCTAACTTTGGATGTCAGGTATTTTGTCTCAGCGATGAGAGAAAAGTAACTAACACACATACAGATAAGTGAGGCATAAACAATTCCAGTTAGCCATGATCAAAAAAAATTATACCAATGTACATAATAGTCAAGATTCCAGAAATTCAACACAAGAACAGAATATTAAAAGCTGTTAGACAAAAGAAACAAATCACCTATAAAGGAAAGTCCATCAGAATTACAGCAGACTTTTCAGCACAAACCCTTAAGTCAAGGACAGCTTGGAGTGAAGTATTTCAAGCCCTAAAAGAAAACAACCTCCAAGTCAGATTGATGTAACCCACAAAACTATCTTACAAAAATTGATGGAGAATAAGATATTTCTATGACAAAGGAGAGCTGAAGAAATTCATAACCACCAAACAATCCCTCCAAAATTATCTGAAGGATATGCTAGAAAGAGATAGTGAGACTACGATTCTCAGAACCCCAGTAGAATGACTCCACCAGGCAAGGCAAGCAACTTAACAGAGGGGAAAGGAAGGGAACCAACAACAGGAAAATAACATGACAATGGTAAGTCAATACATATCAGTTATAACCACCAATAAAAATGATATCAATTCACCAATAAAAAAAACCCAGTTTGGCTGAAAGGATCAGGAAAGATATGCTGCATACACGAAACAGACGTAACTCAAAAAGAAATTCAGAGACTGAAAGTCAAAGGATGGAAAACAATACTCCATATGACAGGAATTTGGAAAACAGCAGGGGTAGCTATTTTATTTGCAGACAAAGTGGATTTCAAGCCAAAACTGATCAAGAGAGGCAAAGATCTGTACATCCTTGTTAAGAGAACAAGAGGAAGAGATAACTATCATAAATATATAGGCACCAAATACCAGTGCACACGACTATATAAAGCAAATATTAATGGACATGAAAAATCAAATAATCACTAATACAACTGTAATGGGGGATATCAATACCCCACTGTCACAAATAGATCAAGTAGACAAAAAAATCAACAAAGAAATATCAGAACTGAACCAAATCTTTGAACAAATGAACTTAATAGATGTTTACAATGTTCCACCTTGATACATCAGAATACACATTCTTCTCAACTGCACCCAGGACATTCTCCAAAATAGACCACAGGCTAGCTCTCTGGACATGTGTAAGTAAATGCAAAGGATCTGAAAGTATCCCATGCATATTATCAGACCATAGTGCAATGAAATTGGAAATCAATGGCAGGAGAAATCAGAAAACCTTTATAAACACATGTAAATTAAATAACACCCTTCTGAACAACCAATGGGCTACAGATGAAATTAAAGAAGATGTTAGACAGTTTCTATAATTAAACAATAATGCCAGCACAACATACTGGAACCTATGAGATGCTATGGAGTGGAATATTCTGTAGATATCTACAAGCCCATTTGTTCAAAAATTTGGTTCAGTTCTGATATTTCAATCTAATGAAGGAAATAAAAGAACTTTACATTGAAAACTACAGTACCCTGAAAAAGGAGATCAAAGAAGATATCAGAAAATGGAAAGATATCCCTTGTTCTTGAGTAGAAAGAACCAATACAGTGAAAATGGCCATACTTTCAAAATTGTTATACAGATTTAATGCAATCCCAATGAAAATACCAACAGCGTACATCACAGAATTAGAGAAAACAATCCTAAATTTTGTTTGAAACCAGAAGAAACCTAGAATAGCAAAAGTAATTCTAGGCAACAAAGGCAAGGCAGGAGGCAGGCAAAAATCCCTGACTTTAAATTATACTACAAAGCTACTGTGGTTAAAAACAGCAAGGTACTGGGAAAAAAAAAAACCTACACACCTGAGGGTCAATGGGACAGATTAGAAGATGCAGAAACAGGGCCAGGGATTTAGCTCAAAGGTTCCACCGCCTGCCTGGCAAGCGCAAGTGCCCCAGTTCGATCCCCGGTACCACACACAAAAAAAGAAGAAGATATAGAAACAACTCCAAACACACTCAGCTACCTTATCTTTGAAAAAGGGGTCAAACACCTCCACTGGAAGAAAGATACCCTCTTTAATAAATGGTGCTGGAAAAACTGACTTTCCATATGCCAAAGACTAAGACTAGACCCATATTCTCACCATGCATTAAGTTAAATCAAAATGGATCAAATATTTAAATATTAAAACAGAAACACTAAAGCTCCTGGAAGATAGAATAGGTAGAATTCTTCTAGATATAGGTGTAGGTAAAGACTTCATGAACAAAACCCCAATTACACAGGAAATATGCAAAGAATAGATACCTGGGATCTTATCTTATTAAAAAGCTTTTTCATGGCAAAATAAATTACCAACAAAGTGAAGAGACAACCTACAGAGCAAAAAAACAATAAATTACCAGCTGTTCCTCAGATAAAGGACTAATATCTCCAATATATTAAAAACTCAAAAAATCAGACCTCCAAATTTAAAGAACCAATACAAAAATGGGCATTTGAAATTTACAGACACTTCTCAGAAGTGGAAATAGCAAATAAATATATGAGAAAATGTTTGACAACACTGACCATTCAAGAGATGCAAATGAAAACAACACTGAGATTCCATTTCACTCCAGAAAGAATGGCTGCTATCAAGAAATCAACCAATAACAAATACTGGCTGGGGTGTGGAGGAAAAGGAACCCTTCTTCATTGTTGGTGGGAGTGTAGACTGGTGCAACCACTGTGGAAATCAGTGTAAAGATTCCTCAAAAAGCAAGAACCAGAGGTTCCATTTGACCCAGCTATTCACCTTCTTGGTATCTTCCCAAAAGAATTAAAAGCATCATAGCACAGCAACATATGTACACCTATGTTTACAGCAGCACAGTTTGTAATAGCTGAATCTTGGAAAACAGCCCAAATGGCTATCAATCAATGACTGGATAAAGATGTGGGGTTTTTTTTCTTGTCCAGTAGAATACTACTCTGCCATAAAGAACGATAAACTTGAGACATTTCTAGATAAATTGATGTGCCTTGAGACCATACTCTTAAGTGAAATAAATCTCACACACACACACACACACACACACACACACACACACACGTTTAAATATCACATTGTTTCTCTGGTGTGAGAAACCAAAGGGGTAAATAAGGACCAAGATGTATAATAGATATTGTGAAATAGGAAGAAATTTTTCAAATGGGAAGGGGAACAAGGGAGGGGGAGGGGAAAAGGAAAGAAAGGAAAAGAAAAAGAGAATAGAAGAAAAATGGAAACAAAGCTTTTTTAAATAAGAAAGGGAAGAAGTGTTGAAGAGAGACGACAGGATTGGGAAAAAAGAAGGTAAATCATAAGGTACAAATTCCTTATGATGAATGTGATCATGATGCACATCTAAAATTTACCAATGAAGTTAATTTTTTAAAAAAAGTTTTAATGTATTACAATTTCCTAAAGCCTTCAATAATTTGTTTCAATCAAATTTAGAGCACTGTTCCTAAAAATTATGCCAAAAGTATCTTAAAATAACTTAAAACAGACTTACACAGTTCCTTTCTAAAATGAAAAGAAAAAGTGACACACCAGGTGCAATCTCCAAGAAACAGAAACTAGAGTGCCCCTATGTGGAATCCTTGTGAACAGTTACATTTCTTAGATCCTATTAAACTGGAAAGAGAGAAGACTCATAAGTGTGTACAGTTGGAGATTTTTCCTGTACTGCTACCTGTGTGTCAGCGTCCTATAGATAAAACATGTCTGTGATAAGGACTATCCAGTGATGTCAAAGTATTCTTTTCAGCATGGCTGAGACTATCAGGAAAAAGCATATGACACTACGGAGGAACTCTTAGTGGCCAGACTAGGAGGAACAAAAGATAAAACTCTTCTTCCTCCAAACTTTATAGATACCAATGACCGTAAGATGAGAGAAAATTAAGGTCAGTTTGTACATGACATACTGTGTGTACTGGCTGCTTTGTTAGAATGTAAGACATCGTCACCTGTGTTCCAAGAGTTTTTGATAACCAATGAAGACCTTCTAAATATTACCACATGCTGAGTGTAACCTGTGTTAAGAATACTAATTCAATCAAAGATGAGTATGGAAGCTGTGGGGGAAATGAACAAGAGAAAGTAGAAAACCCAGAAAGGGTTAAAAGGATGAAATGGAGGGTCACCATTTAGTCTTCAAATCATTTAGTTGTGTTTCTGGCTTCACCAACTTTCTCTAGGAGTACAGCTTGAAGGACTGGCTGATTATCAGTCCTTAATTAGAACATAAACATGAAGGATGGTAGAGGAAGTTTCCCATAGAGAGGCTATTAGGAAGGAAGAAATATGGAGAAACTCTGAAATAGGTGAATTGGATGACCTGCACTGGTTAGAAGAATGAGAGCTATGACGTTCAAGAACTTGCACACAAGTATAGGCAGATTACCCCCAGCTTAAAGTCATTACTTCAAGATTACTCTAAAGTTGAAGAATCAGAAAACCTCCCATCTACTGGAAGTAGCTTTCTATAACTAGACTTCATACAAAACATTCAAAATCATTGTCATTTATTCCACTGTGGGTTAAAGAAAAAATTAAAATATATTGATTGCCTACTTACCATGTTTCAGCCACTTTCTGTAAAACAAAAGTTATTCATATTTCATGGACAAAATCTGAGTGGTTAAAAAATTCATTCAACCCCCACAGCTGATAAGTAGCAATGTGGCAATTTAAAGTCACACCCAATTCACTCAAAAGCCCAAGTGTATTCTACTTCATCAGCTAGTCGACCTAGAACTCTGACACCCAGAAATTACACATCAAATGTTGGTTTTTCCTTTTCTTCTTTCCTCTTAAAAAATCACTTTATGTTTCCCCTTTTAGAACCAATAGATGGATGGATGGATGGAGAGATAAAGAAAGAGAATGGATTGTTAAAATCTTATTCATACCTCATTAAGAACATGACTCCTTCCTTTTTGTCACAGAGCTTTAATGAACTGTATTCCCATTTTTCTTCCTCAAGTTCCCAAGTTTTTGCTCCAATGTTTGTTGAATTACTGGGCTGACTAAATGTCTTAAAAACCAATAAACAAACAAAATCACATCTCATTTGAACTAATTTACTCCACATGGCATTTTAAAATGTACTAGAGCCTGCAATTGTTTCTAATTGGTGAAATTTCAGAGGCTGGATGAAGGTTATGTTGTTTACCAAAGTATACCACATAATCTCTAGATTTCAGTTTTTAAGGATTAGGGGATACCTAATAGCCTTTACTTTCCAACATTACTAGTTAACTCCTACTACTTTTTCCTTCTAAATCCTTGCCTCACTCTTTCTAACACTTTTCTGACAAGTTTTGTTGGGCTTAGCTAGGCAAGCCTAGAAGCATGGTTGAGCTCCACCTATGTGTGACAAAATACTCTTATTTCCACAACTCTCCTTTGACAGGAAACCCAGGAATGTGGGCTGGGCTGATCAGCAATCCCTCTGATTAGTTTGTTGATGGAATTCAGATAATCTAGATAATGTGGGTGTTTTCAATGCAAGGTTGACATCACTCATTCACTCATCTATTCACTGGAGCAAAATTAATAACAACTTAATTAACAGACACAATAGTTGGCAGTGAAGTTACAAATATGAGAAAGACACTGGCCCTATTCTTTCAGAATGAACTTTATCAGGAGATCAAAATATGAGAAAACAATAGATATTAACTGTGGCAAGTGCTATAAGATATACTGCATGACCAAGGCACTGCATTTGCAGTGAAGTGTTCAACTTGATTCAAAGTGAAGAAACAAGATTAAGTAAGTCTCAAGAAAAAAGAAAATTTTTCAGTGGGTCTCTAGAAATGTCCAAGAGTTAGCCAGGTTTACCTAGAGAGACTACTTGAGGCATTTTTGAAAATGTGTTCATCAAAACTTAAACTAAGGGGCTGGGGATTTAGCTCAGTGGTTCTGCTGCCTGCCTCGCAAGCACAAGGTCCCAAGTTCAATCCCCGGTACCAAAAATAAAAGCACTTAAACTAAGAAAGTCCAGGGAGGGTGAACTCAGGAACCTGAAAATAATCCAGCATAACTGAAACACAAGTACATGTGGCAGCCCACCAAAACATGATGCCAGAACAACAGGCCAGAGTTAGACCACAATAAACTTTATCAATAAGCCTTGTTAAGAACTTTTACAAACAACTAGGAGTCATCAAAGTGCTTTTACAAAGTCACATGATCAGATTTTCATTTTGGAAAAATTTTCTGTGGCCAAGGGACAAGACTGGAAGTACAGAGACCAATTTGGATACTACTATAATAATCTGGGTGAAAAAAAATGAAAGAAGTTACATGGAATAGAGAAGATGGGCTGAATATAGTATATATTTATGAACAGATTTGTGTTCATATGATTTATAGTGATTGAATGAAAGGTATCTAAGATGACCTGCTAGATTTCTGACTTGAGCCACCAAGTAGACAGAGCAAGAGTACAAGCAAGTTTGCAGAGAGAACAAAACTGAGATTTTAATAAGTGAGTAAACTTTGTTGGTATTTTCTTTAAATGATATTAAATTCAAGTCAAGCCTGTGGTTATACAGTAAAATATAAAAGTTCAAAAGTGACTAGCAGGTCATAACCAGCCTACAGAAAACGTTTCATTTGGCCAGGATATTGATGGTTCCCATAGTTTAAAATATGAATTATTTAGCAAGTTTGGAAATTGAGAATACCACACAAACACACACACATATACACACACGCATACATACCACGTGCACATATGCACGCAGGAACAAAACCCTGGATTTCTGTTTTCAGCAAGATCAATATCCCTAACAATCAGCCAGATAGTAACTGTGGTCTCTGGATTAGGCATTTGCTACCCAGTTCATTGAGTTCCCAGCACAGTTGAATGTCTCCCATACACTTAAGCTAGCTTCATTCACTTAGTCAGTGAACAGATAGTCTTAAAGTATCACTTTTCCAAATCCCAAATATATGTATGTGTATATATATATATATATATCCTTTATTAAAATGTTTCTACAATGCTGCACTTACAGTAGCCCTTTTTCCACTTAAACAAAAGAAAACCATCCCCATTACTCATTCTAAATCTACACACAGTGAATTTCCCAAGACTATAAAATTTTACCCAAACAAGCAAAAAGATTATTTGAAATACCAGTATTATGGATGTCTCCTTTAATGACTGGTCAAGGTATTTCCCTGTTTTGTACATATTTCTTTTCTGAGGAAAAAAAATTAAGGCATAATAAATTTTAAAGAGTTTATTTGAGCAAGAAGACATTTGCAAATTGGCGAACACCAAAATGAAAGAGGTTTAGTGTCCAATGACAAAATGTCAGAGGCAAGGAGTCTAGGAAAACATGGAAGAAAAAGAAATTTGGTCTGCAGGTACACATCTGCCTCATTGGTAGTTCCTTTTGGAAAGTCCCTAATCATATAATTATATGTTAGTTGGCTGCTTACAATTAGCTGAGGTTAGTTTGATTCCTACTTAATATAAGAATTTATCAGAAAGGATCCATGTTAAATTTTGCTTGTTTGTAGTTATGACTCAAGGTAGGTTTCACTTATGTTTGCATTTTAAACTAGGCTAAGGCTGATTTTCAAGGCCTAGTTGATTTTACCTGTTTTGGAATTTTTCAATCCTCATCTCCATTATAATTTTGCCCTAACAAGATAAAGTTATTTGGATTTCTTTTAATATATTTAAATTTATGTATAATTTAGAATAGGATAAAAATATAGTGATAATCATTATTTCATTTTTTACAACCTGGAGGAAAATGCCTGAGATGGCAAAGCAGAAAAGAGTATCAATATGATATATTATATGCTAAAAACGTCTTTTTTATGTATCTAAAATGTAAGCACTTTTTTATTAATGATTCCCATTACTAATTCCTAGACTGTGTCATTTTCTGAAAACACCTTTAAATAGGCAAAGCAGTATGAATTGCTGATAATGCTTTTAAATTTAACTAGAATTTGTTTTAGGACTACCAAAACTTTACCAGAAGCAGAAACTATGAAAATCTTTTTAGAGATAAAGTACAGGCAACACAGACATACATCAAAATAAAGAATGTGGAGGTGGAGAATATATAATCAAAAGACTGAGAACATTTTTAAAGCACAAGTGAAAGAAATACTTTTTAAAAACTCATCACAGGGCCAGGGATTTAGTTCAGTATTCTGCTGCCTGCCTTGCAAGTGCGAGGACCCAAGTTTGATCCCCGGTACCAAAAAAAACAACAAACAAAACTCATCACAGCTGGACATGGGGACACATACTTGTAATATCAGCACCAGGGGGTTGAGGCAGGTGGGTCAAGAGTACAAGGACAGGATCAGCAAGGGAATGGTGAGGACCTCAGCCGCATGGAGCAGGGCTCCATCCCACCCGCGCCCCGACCCCAGTGACCAGCTTAGCACCCCCCACCCCCGCCTCTGGCCTCCTGTCTGTGCCAGTACCTGGTTCCACACTACAGAGGCACAGGGGGTCATGAAGACCATTGTCCTGACCTCCAGAAGATAGAGCAGAAGTGAACAACAGAAAGAGGGCCTCTCTCAGGCTCCTTGATGAAAATTGAAGCCCACTTGAAAAGTGAAGAGAATCTCTGCAATAAAGGTACAACAGACCACCGTACTTGGTAAGTTGGAGGGATCATCACCTCCTATCAGAACCTGGACTATCTTCAGGGGAAGAGCAACTGGAACCTGCAGTAGAACCTTGAAGAGTTCAACCCTGAAGGAGGACAGGGAGCTCAACACAGGACTTGCAGTCAGAAATCTGCCTGAATCTCATGGGTCTGCAACTGGCTTGCTGAGACTCATTGACTTATATCTGCACACTTCTACCCATGTTGTCTATTGTGACAGCAGAGACATACTCTGAAGGAGGCCCTTCATTTTTATTTTTTATTTGTTATTTTCAAAATTATTTCTTTGCTCTTATTTTTAATTTTTATTTATTTTTCTACTCTTTTCAAATTTTTCTTTTTCTTCTTTTTTTCTTCTTTTCTCTTCTCTCTCTCTCTCTCTGTCTCACTCGCTTTCACTCACACTCTCTCATTCTATTACTGTCCCACATTGTTCTTCATCTGCCTTTCTGTTCCTGTTCCTGCCCAAATTTGGATTTGTTCTTTATTTTTCTTTTCTTCTCTTTTTCCCTCTCTCAATTGTCATTAGTTTTAAAGGAAAGTAAATACAGTTTCTAGCCTCTCTATTGCTGTTAGGTTGTTCTGTTCTCATCTTTGTTCTTTCATTCTGTCTTTTCCCCTTATCTTGAACAGTTTCTTAGAGTTTGCATGATCTTCCTGTGTCCTCTGGCCTCACTGCTAACCTTTCCCTATTCTTCTATCTATCCCTCCCTCCATCCCCAACTCCCCCTAACTCCTCATTCCGAAGGGTAAAGTTCCTGTATTGGAGAGTTTATTCACTATAAACATATATTGGGCTGGTCCTTGATTTTGATTTAAATCACACAGTTAAAGGTGATAGATTAATAACTATCACAAATTGTCATTTTCTAAGAGGTACTTGATGCTATGGTGTTGCTGATTGCATTACTTGGGCTAAGATGTCATGATTGATCTAATCAGTTGTCCTTCCTGGTATAATGAAAATGAGACCGCCTCAGAGCCATTACAGGCTCAAAACCTAAAGACCAGCTATATCTGGAAGACACCTCTGAGAACCAATCATTCCATAAGGGTTCTAAACACAAGCAACAAATATACTTACAATAAGGAATTTCGAAGTATCAACACAGGAATTAAACCAAGGACAGTACCAAAAACAAAAATGAGAAGACATTTAAGCAAGGCACACACCCAGACTTCCACCCCACCAAAGGCAATTTCTGGGGGAAACGAGGTAGAAAAGTCTGATAATCAACCACCTGGACACCCTGAACTGATAGCACAGGAAGTAACAAAACAGATGAATGAGGCTTTAGAAAAATTCAAAACAGAAATAATCTCCCAGATAACTACAGAGATGGTGAGCAGAGTGAAAGACATGATTAGAGGCTCTAGAACAGAAACAGATAAAAAAAAAAAAATAGATGAGCTCAGAAATATGCTAGAAGCCATGAATGCCCAGCATAAGAAAGAAATTGAAACCATGATCACCCAACATAGGAAAGAAATGGAATCTATGAAGGAGGTTCAAACAGATATTCAGGAGATTAAAAACTCCATTGTAGGGGCTGGGAATTTAGCTCAGTGGTTTCACCACCTGCCGCACAAGTGCAAGGACCCAAGTTCGATCCCCGGTAACCCGCCCCCCCAAAAAAAACTACATTGAAAATATTCACAACAGATTGAGCAAATGTGAAGCTAGAATATCAGGTATAGAAGACAGCATTGAGGTTAGTGACCATGAAAACAGAGATTTCTAAAAACAGTAAGGGACCACGAGGAATCAATCCAGCAGCTGCTAGATGATGCAAAGAAGAATAACTTAAGACTGATAGGAGTCCATGAAAAAGCAGGAGAAAGTACAATTGACATAAAAAACTGTTCACTGATGTAATAGTAGAAAACTTTCAAGATAGAGGTAGAGAATTGGACATACAGATAAGTGAGGCATATAGGATTCCAATTAGCCATGATAAAAAAAAAATCTACACCTACAGATATAATAGTCAAGATCCCAGAAACCCAACAGAAGAACAAAATCCTACAGGCATTTAGAGAAAAGAAACAAATCAACTACAAAGGAAAGCCCATCAGAATCAGAGCAGACTTCTCAACATAAACCCTCAAGTCAAGGAGAGCCTGGAGTGAAGTATTTCAAGCCCTAAAAGAAAATAACTTCCAATCTACACTGTTGTATCCTGCAAAATTATCTTTCAAAATTGATGGGGAAATTAGATACTTCCATGACAAAGAACACCTGAGAAATTTCATAAACACCAAACCAGCACTCCAAACAATTCCAAACCATATCCTAGAAAAAGACATTGAGGGTCACAACTCCATGAGGCCCAACATAGCGAAGCCATGAGGCAAGGCAAGAAACTAAAGGGAAAGGGGGAAAAATAAAAAATAAAAGAGCCAACAACAGTGAAACATCATGACAAGGATGAGTCAATATCTATCAATTATAATCATCAATGTTAATGGCCTCAATACACCAACCAAAAGAAATAGACTGGCAGAATGAATAAGAAGCAAAATCCAACAATATGCTGTGTACAATAAACACACCTTACTAAAAAAGAAATTCATAGACTGAAAGTAAAAGGATGGAAAACAGTTCTCCATGCCACAGGAACCCAGAAAAAAGCAGGGGTAGCAATTCTATTCACAGACAAACTAGATTTCAAACCAAAATTAATTAAGAGAGACAAAGATGGTCACTATATCCTTGTGAAGGGAATAATCCAAGAGGAAGAGATGACAATCATAAGTATATATGCACCAAATAGGAATGCCCCCAACTATACAAAACAAATATTAATGGACATGAAAAACCAAATAAACACTAATACAATTGTACTGGGGGGCTTCAATACCCCACTATCACAAATAGACAGATCATCTAGACGAAAAATTGTCAAGGAAATTCCAGAACTGAAATAAGCTATTGAACAAATAGACTTAATAGATGTTTACAGAGTGTTCCATCCCACCAAATCAGAATATACATTTTTTTCGGCTGCACACAGGTCATTCTCCAAAGTAGACCACATGCTAGCTCATAGGACATGTTTAAGTAAATGTAAAAGAATTGAAGTTACCCCCTGTATATTATCAGACCATAGTGCAATAAAATTGGAAATCAATAGCATAAGAAACCACAAAACCCCCACAAACACATGAAAATTGAATAACACTCTCCTGAACAACCAATGGGTCACAGAGGAAATTAAAGAAGAAATTAGACATTATCTACAAGTAAATGATAATGCCAGTACAACATACAGGAATCTATGGGACACAATGAAAGCAGTTCTAAAAGGGAAATTCATAGCAGTGAATTGCCATATTAGAAAAACAGAGAGAGTTCAAATAAATAACCTAATGCTGACCCTCAAGCTCCTAGAAAAAGAAGAGCATGACAAGCCCAAAGCTCATACAAGAGAGGAAATTATGAAGATGACAGTAGAAATTAGTGCAATGGAGACTAAGAGAAAGATACAAAAAAATCAATGAATCAAACAGTTGGTTTTTTGAAAGAATAAATAAAATCAATAAACCTTTAGCCAACCTTATCAAAAAAAGGAAAGAAAAGGCTCAAATCCATACAATTAAGAACAAAAAACATGAAGTCACAACATATCCAGCAAAAATCCAGAGGACCAGCAAAAATCCAGAGGACCATCAATGCCTACTTTGAGAACATGTACTCTAATAAAATGAAAAACACAGAACAAATGGACAAATTCCTAGATACATATGAATTGCCAAAGTGAAATGAAGAAGATATAAAAATTCTGAACACCCCAATTATAATGAGTGAAATTGAAACCGTAATTAAAAATTTACCAACAAAGAAAAGCCCAGGTCCTGATGGCTTCACTGCTGAATTCTATGAGACATTTAGAGAAGAACTATCACCATTATTCATTAAAATCATCAGTGAAATTGAAAGGGAAGCAATACTTCCAAATTCATTCCTGGGAGCAACTGTTACTTTTATTCCAAAACCAGGGAAAGACCCAACCCCCAAAGAGAACTACAGGCCAATCTCACTAATGAACATAGATGCAAAAATCCTCAACAAGATACTGGCAAACAGAATACAGAGGGTCATCAAGAAGATCATACACCCTGACCAAGTCGGATTGCATCCTGGGATGCAAGGATGGTTCAACATACGTAAATCAATAAATGTAATACACTATCTTAACAGAACCAAGGAAAAAAACATGATCATCTCAATAGATGGAAAAAAAGCATTTGACAAAATCCAACACCCATTCATGATAAAAACTCTACAGAAAATTGGAATAGAAGGTCCTTATCTCAATCTGATTAAGGCTATTTATGAAAAACCAACAGCCAACATCATATTAAATGGGCAAAAACTGAAAACTTTCATGCTAATATCAGGAACAAGACAAGGATGTCCACTATCACTACTCCTGTTTAATATAGTTCTGGAAACATTAGTCACAGCGATTAGAAAAGAGAAAGAAATGAAAGGAATAAAGATAGGAAAGGAAGAAGTTAAACTGTCATTATTTGCTGACGACATGATACTTTACATAGAAGACCCAAAAATTCTGCCAAAATACTTCTAGACTTAACTGACAGATTCAGTAGAATAACTGGATACAAGGTCAACACTCAAAAATCAATAGCCTTTTTGTACACAAACAATAGACTCACTGAGAGAGAAATTAGGGAAACAATTCCTTTTACAATAGCATCCAAAAAAAATTGAATATCTAGGAATCAGTCTAACAAAGGAAGCAAAAGACCTCTACACTGAAAACTACAGCACCCCGAAAAAAGAGATTGAAGAGAATACAAGAAAATGGAAAGACATCTCTTGCTCATGGGTAGGAAGAACCAATATAGTGAAAATGGCCATACTTCCAAAACTCCTATATAGATGTAATGCAATGCCAATTGAAATTCCAACAATATACTTCACAGAACTAGAGAAAACAATCCAAAAATTTATTTAGAACCAGAAGAGACCTAGAATAGCAAAAGTAATTCTAGGCAACAGAGACATAGGTGGGGGTATCACAATCCCCAACTTGAAACTATACTACAAAGCTACTGTCATAAAAACAGCATGGTGGGATGGGGATTTAGCTAAGAGGTTCCACTGCCTGCTCCACAAGCAGAAGGACCTGAGTTCAATCCCTGTTGCAAAAAAAAAAAAAAAAAAAAACAACCCAGCACGGTATTGGCAAGAAACAGACCTGAGGATCCATGGAACAGATTAGAAGATGCAGAAACAACTTCAGACATTCTCAGCCAACTCATCTTTGACAAAGAATCCAATCACCCTCATTGGAGGAAAGATAGCCTATTTAATAAATGGTATTGGAAAAACTGGATTTCAACCTGCCAAAGATTAAAACTAGACACATATCACCATGCACTAAACTAAGATCAAAGTGAATTAAAGATCTAAATATTAAAACAGAAACACTAAACTTGCTGGAAGATAAGTTAGGTAGAATTCTTGAAGATATTGGCTTAGGAAAAGACTTTATGAACAAAACCTCAGTAGCATGGGAACTAGCACAAAGAATCAACAACTGGGATCTCAACTTATTAAAAAGCTTCTGCACTGCAAGAGAAACCACCAACAGAGCTAAGAGACAAACAACAATGTGGGAAGAAATTTTTAGCAGCTGTACCTCAGACAAAAGACTACTATCTAGAATATATAAAGAACTGAAAAAAAGCAGACCCCCCAAATTTAAAGACCCAGTTCAAAAATGGGCATCTGAAATGAACAGACATTTTTCAGACAAACAAGTAAAAGCAAGTAAAATATATGAAAAAATGTTCAACATGACTGGTCATTCGAGAGATGCAGATGAAAACAACACTGAGATTCCACCTCACCCCAGAAAGAATGGCTGCTATCAAGAAATCAACCAATAACAAATGCTGGTGGGGGTGTGGGGAGAATGGAACCCTTCTCCATTGTTGGTGGGAGTGCAGACTGGTGCAACCAGTGTGGAAATCAATATGGAGCTACCTCAAAGAACTAGGACTAGAGGTCCCATTTGACCCAACTATTCCCCTGCTGGTTATCTTCCCAAAAGAATTAAAAGAATCATACCACAGTGATACATGTGTACCCATGTTTAGAGTGGCACAGTTTGTAATAGCTAAAGGTTGGAAACAGCCCAAGTGCCCATCAATTGGAAACTGGATAAAGAAGATGTGGTTTTTTAAATAAAATGGAGTACTACTCTGCCATAAAGAATGAGAAACTAGAGACATTTATAGCTAAATGGATGCATATTGAGGCCATCCTCTTAAGTGAAATAAATAGGACACACGTGTAAATACTGAATAGTTTCTCTGGTGTGAGAAACTGAAAGTGTAAATAAGGATTAAAATGAATAGTTGATAATTTGAAATAGGAAGAAAAGGTCTAAAGGGGTAGGGGAAGTGGAAGGGGAAAGGAAAGAAAGGAAAGGAAAAATTATGAGAAAAGGAAAAAATGGAAACAAAGTCTTTGTAAATAGGGAAGGGTGGAGAAGGTGAAGGGAGGACAGAAAATGGGGAAAAAATAAGAACCAAGATACATCATGTACAGGTACAAGCACCCAATGATAAATGTAAATGTATTGTACACTAAAATGTACCAATAAAAGAATTTAAGAGAATAAAAAACACAGCCTAGGACAGCCAAGCACAGCCTAGAATACACAGGTAGTTGAGGCCAGCTTGAACTACATAGCAGGACCCTGTCTCATGGAAATAAACAAACAAAATTCATAGCAAAGGAAAGATAGTATCCATCAAAAATAAGAAGAGATATAGGAGCGGAGAGGAAGTATAAGCCTACTGATCTATTCATTGCTTAGAGTATCAATTACCACTCCCTAAAATTGGAACATCTAATTTTAAAGCTATATTTATTATACTTTCAATATTGTTCTTAGTCTTTCCCTCTTATTCTTAAAGAATTATGTAGACATTATTAGCATAACACTTTATTTTCATTTCATTAGCCTTTATAGCAAGTCATATATGAATAAAATTCAGATGCTATGTGAAACTGTTGTACTTTTATTGTAAAACTGAAAAAAATGGCATTATTGTTGAACGTGTTGTGTTGAATGAATTTTGTCTATATAACTCTCATCCAGCTGTGCACATACAAAGAAGCCTGTAACAATGTTTTCAAAAAGTTAATGCTTATTTTCTTTCTATGTGATGAAATTGTTAGTGATTTATTTGCTGTTGTCTTTCAAAAATGTTTGTGTTGAGGCAAGGCCGGTTTCCTCCCGCAGTGCCATTTTGTGGCAGCGAGACCTGCAAATAAAGGGGAGCGATGGGGTTCGACTGAAGGAGCGTGGCGGGGCCAGCGACTGGGGTGTGGCCTCAGCCTGGGTGACTGGCGGCGCCTGCGCGGCTGGGGTCTGCAGAGGATTCAAGATGACAAACGAAGAACCTCTTCCCAAAAAGATGGAAACGATACAAAGCATATGTTCAAGCTTTGGAGGGCAAGTACACAGCTCTTAACTCAAATGATGTAACTGGCTTACGGGAATCTGAAGAAAAGCTAAAGCAGCAACAGCAAGAGTCTGCTCGTAGGGAAAACATCCTTGTAATGCGACTAGCAACCAAGGAACAAGAGATGCAAGAGTGTACTACTCAAATCCAGTACCTCAGGCAACTCCAACAGCCGAGTGTTCCCCAACTGAGATCAACAATGGTAGACCCAGCGATCAACTTGTTTTTCCCAAAAATGAAAGGTGAACTGGAACAGACTAAAGACAAACTGGAACAAGCCCAAAATGAACTGAGTGCCTGGAAGTTTACGCCTGATAGGTAAACAAATCATACTCCCCAGTAAAGACTTCCCTGACAGTCCCACTACGAGAAAGCTGTAGTGGGACAGCCAAGTACTCGTTTGCACACCAAGACTCAGACTTTCTGAGAAAAAAAAGCCACATTCTTACACTGTCCAGCTTGTAACGGTTAATGTAAAACCTACCAGATGAACCTTTTCAGCTTTTTTCAAGCTCTTCAAGCTCTTTCAAGCTCTTTCAAGCTCTTCCCCTTGCTTCAGAGGCCTGATGCCGTCGGACTATTCCAAAGAAGAGGCCACCTTCGAAAAATTTCCCTTCTAGAACATGTAGACACTTTGAGAAATGTTTCTGTTTGAAGAAAATAGAGGGAGAAACAGAAGTCTTTAGTCTGTGGCACACTGTGTCTTCAGACAGTTTGGAGGATTGAAAACCTAGAGATTTCAAATGATGAATTGAACATGTAAAATTCCAGTTAAATGTAAAAATGGAATATGCATCGTTCTTAACCTTGAGCATAGTGACTTAGAGACATTGTATATCAGTTTTGCCAGTAAGACTGTGGACTTCATGATTGTTGTTGAACTTCTGGGTCAAAACTCAAATGAGGTGAATTTTTCCTTTAAAGGGTTTATTTGCTAAGAACCAACTTGAATAGTCACAAAAGAAATAATAGATGTTGGTAAAGTAGTACATATATTTAACCATTTATCTTTAGGGCTCTATATTACTTAATAGAGCCTAAATTAATATCATTTTAATCAATGATTTGTTCTTTGAATGGTTTCAAAAACTGTAGATAATCTTAACTAAGGACTGTACAAACATGAAGGAGTAGTATTAGATCTCAGGCTTAAACTGTTCAAAACATTATAAACATTCATTTCACAACTAGATTGTATAAGGATATTGGCTGTTGAGACTCACTGCTTAATTTTTCAGTAGTGAACTTTATGAAACCCTCATCTCATTCAACAGGCACATGTTAAAAGAGCGTTGTCTTTGGTGTTAATGGGGGAATATGTTCCTTCATTGTATTTGGGCCTTTTGTGTTAACACTTCTGATATTAAATTAAATGTGCCTTGAAAAAATAAATAAATAAATAAATTTTTGTGTTGCTTGAGTATTTTGTAATTAAGAAATATACATTCTTTTAAATTAAAAGTCATTAAAAATAAAATCTAAAACAATGCACATGTTTACACTCACACAAATACAAATTATGGACAGAGCAACTCTGGAGCAAAAGAACACCATTCACCCAGATGGACTAGGTAACAGCTCTTGCTCAAGGGAAGCAGGAAAGCAAGCTCACTCAAGAAGGCAAAGAAATATCATCAGATCAAGGATGTGGGGTCAAGTTCTTAGAACACACAGACTTGAGTCAAGCTTAGGGTATTTTGCTAGTAGTCAAAATCCTAATACAGTGGAATCCCAATTAAGTACCAACAATATTCCTCAGATGTAGTAAAAGAGTAATGAATTTCATTTGGAGTCAAAAAAGACCCTAAATAGCCAAAGCAACCCTGAGCAAAAAGAGCAATGCTAGAGGCATCAGTATCTTGGAATTCAAGCTATACTATATTATAAAGTCATTGTAACAAAAATATGTTACTGGCACAAAAACAGAAATGTATACAAATGGAATAGAAGACACAGAACAACCCCAAGAACCTACAGCCATCTGATTTTTTACAAAGGGGTCAAAAACATATGCTGGAGAAAAGACAGTGTCTTTTAATAAATGGTGGTGAGAATACTGGAGAGCCACATGGAGAAAACTGAAACTAAATCCCTATCTCCTACCCAGTACTAAAAATCAAATCAAAATACATAAAAACCTAGATATCAAAGCACATACATTGAAATGGCCAGAAGAAAACATAGGGGAAATACTTGAAGTCATATGCATAAGCAAAGACTTCCTGAACAAGACTGCAAAAGCACAGGAAATAATATCAAGAATCAACAAATAGGACTATATCAAATTAAAAAGCTTCCACTTAACAAAGAAAACATTAACAGAGTGAAGAGACAACTCACTGAATGTAGGAAAATCTTTGCTATTACTGTTCTGATAGAGAATTAATATCTAGGATATATAAAGAACTTTAAAGGGCCGGGGATCTAGCTCAGTGGTTCCACTGCCTGCCTCACAACCACAAGGTCCCGAGTTCAATCCCTCGTACCAAAAAAATAAAAATAAAAATAAAGAACTTTAAAAACTTAATACCAACAGTGAAATCCAATAAAATAGTGAATCCAATAAAAAAGTAAGTTCAGATGTCTTAAGAGTATATAAAAGGTGATAGAGAATTAATACCTACAATATATAAAGAACTTTAAAAACTTAATGCCCATAAAACAGTGTATGCAATAAAAAATAAGCAAATGAACTGGATACCTTTCAAAAAAAGAAGTTCAAATGTCTTAAGAGTATATAAAAAGTGTTCAACATCACCAGCCATCAGAGAAATACAGATTAAAACTACACTGAGATTCCATCTCACCCTCAGATTAGCTATCAACAATAACATTAAAAACAATAAATACTGCGAAGGAGCCAGGGAAAAAGAACCCTCCTACATTGTTGGTGGGAATGTAAACTAATGCAACCACCCTGGAAATCAGTATGGAGATTCCCCATAAGACTAAACATAGAAATACCATGTGACCTAGCTATATCACACTTGGGCATATTCCCAAAAGAATTAAGCTCGGCATACTATCATGATACATTCATACCCATGTTTATGGCAGTGAAATTCACAGTAGCTAAGCTGTGGAAACAGCCTAAATGCCCATCAACAGATGAATAAAGAAAATGTGATCATATATACACAGTGAAATATTTCTCAGCCATAAAGAAGAATGAAATCGTGTCACTTACAGGAAATAGATGAAACCATCATGTTAAGTGAAATTAGCCAGACTCAGAAAGTTTAAAATCTCATGTTTTTTCTGGTATGAGAAACCAAATGGGACAGGAAATCAGGAGGTGGACTGCTGGAGACAGGGAAGAGGACAAGTAGGAGGAAACAAAAAGGAGAGAGAGATGGTGAGATTGAAATTGATTAATACATGTTAAAAGCATGTAAAACTTTCTAAAATAAACCCTATCACCATGTAATATTAACATGATTTCATAAAATATTTTTTAAATACTCAAAAAGAAAATAAATACAGCTATGTCTATGATGAAGGTGAACTGTAGATTTCTCCATATTTTAAAATCTATTTAGTCAACATTATTTCCACAGAGAAGCAAATAATCAGAATTTTCTGTCTCAAGTCTACTTTTGCTCTTAAAAATAACTGAGGATCCTTTTGTTTGTGTGGATTATATTTATCAATATTTTCCGTATTAGAAATTAAAATTGAATTTTAAAATTATTCATTTAATAATACTAAATCCATTCCACATTAATATAACAATTTTTATGAAAAATAACTTTTTATAAATAAAAAATTAATAAGAAGACTGATATTATTCTACATTTATGCAAATCTAATTGATGCCTGTCTTTAGGTAATTGGATTCCAGCATCTACTTCTACATTCCATCTGTTGTGATGTCACACATCTGGAAAATTCTTCCAAACACTTGGGAGATAATGAGCAAGAAAAAGACAAATAACGTTAGCATTATGATGAAGGTAGCCTGGACTTCACATATTCCATGAGAACAGGTTTTGAGATTCAGTCATATAAATTTTTAGTAAGCACTTTAAGAGGTATAACTATTCTTTATTGGAGTTCTAATAAGCTTTCTAGGTTGGAATCCTCCGGGTGGGAAGAAAAGAAATATAGGAATATAAGGCCAATTTCTGGGAGAACATTGAATGCCTACCATTTTCCAGTTTCTGGACAGAACTAAAACTCATTTCATTGAGTTTCAGCTGGTTTTCTCAGAACTCAAAGAACTTTTCCAGCCCTAAATCATTATTTCAAAGCTGATCATATTCTCTAAGGAGACAAAAAAAAAATAGATCTCATTGCTGGCTTAAAAGTCAAATGCATTGCTATAACAGAAACAGATTTAACTACAGCTATTTAAAAATAAAACTCTATTTTTTGTTTACTATGTGCTAGACAGTATTAAAGGGATTTACATTTCCATTTAATTATCATACTAACTTTAGGAATTAGTTATTCACTTCTGGAAGCCAAATGGAAATGGATTAGTGTAGGTATAACCAAGGTTAAAGGAAACCTCAACATGAGAGTCCATCTTTTTTAGTATCAATGTTTTTTCTCCTTTTTCATTACATGCATGTTATATAAACAAGTAAGCCTGTTTATTGAAAATGAACCTACTTTCTACTACAAATAAATAAAAATTGCATCAAATTTAGTTTCACTTCTTTTTTTTGTATTAAATTCTTTTATTGGTACATTGTAGGTATACAACACAATTACATTTCTCATTGGGAATTGTACCTTTACATAATGCATCTTGGTTCTTATTTTTTCCCCATTCCTAGCCCTCTCTTCACGCCCTCCACCCTTCCCTATTTACAAAGACTTTATTTCCATTTTTTCCATTTCTCAGCATTTTTTCCTTTCCCTTCTTTCCTTTCCCTGCTCCTCCCACTACCCCTACCCCTTTGGACCTTTTCTTCCTATGTTACATTATCGATTATTCATTCTAATCATTGGTACATTTTAGGTATACAATATATTGACATTCATCATTGGAAATTTGCACCTTTACATAGTCTCTCTTGGTTCTCATTTTTCACCCTTGCCCAGCCCTCCATTCAAACCCTCCAGTCCTCCCTATTTACAAAGATTTTGTTCCTATTTTTCCATTTTCTCATATTAATCCCATTCCCTTCTATCCTTTCCCCTAGCCCTCCCACTTCCTTTCCCTTTGCCCCTTTCTTCCTATTTCACATTACCTATTATACATTTAGTCCTTATTTACACTTTCAGTTTCTCACACCAGAGAAACTATTCGGTATTTACACATGTGTGTCCTATTTATTTCACTTAAGAGTATTGCCTCAATGTGCATCCACTTAGCTATAAATGTCTCTAATTTCTCATGTTTTATGGATGAGTAGTACTCCATTTTATAAAAAAAAACCACATTTTCTTTATCCAGTCTCCAGTTGATGGGCATTTGGGCTGTTTCCAAGTTTTAGCTATCACAAACTGTGCTGCTATGAACATGGGTGCACATATATCACTGTGGTATGATTCTTTTAATTCTTTGGGGAAGATGCCCAGCAGTGGAATAGTGGGGTCAAATGGGACTTCCAGTCCTAGTTCTTTGAGGTATCTCCATACTGATTTCCACAGTGGTTGCACCAGTCTACACTCCCACCAGCAGTGGAGCAGGGTTCCTCTTTCCCCACAGCCCCACCAGCATTTGTTATTGGTTGATTTCATGATAGTAGCCATTCTTTCTGGAGTGAAGTGGAATCTCAGCTTTGTTTTCATTTGCATCTCTCGAATGACCAGTGATGTTGAACATTTTTTCATGTATTTATTTGCTATTTCCACTTCCTTGTCTGAGAAATGTCTGTTCATTTCAGATGCCCTTTTTTGGATTGGGTCTTTAAATCTGGGAGGTCTGATCTTTTAAAGTTCTTTATAGATTTGAGATAGCAGACCTTTGTCTGAGGAAGAGGAGGTGAAGATTTTTTCCCACATTGTGGGTTGTCTCTTCACACTGCTGGTGGTTTCTCTGGCTGTGCAGAAGCCTTTTAATAAGAAGAGATCCCACTTGTTGATTGTTTGTGCTAGTTCATGGGCAACTGAGGTTTTGTTCATAAAATCTTTTCCTACACCGATGTCTTCAAGGGTTCTACCTAACCTCTGTTCCAACTGGTTCAGAGTTTCTATTTTAATATTTAGATCTTTAATCCATTTTGATTTTAGTTGAGTGCATGGTGAGAGATATAGGTCTAGTTTTAATCTTTGGCAAGTTGAAACCCAATTTGTCCAGCACCATTTATTAAAGAGGCTATCTTTCCTCCAGTGAGGGTGTTTGGCTCCTTTGTCAAAGACAAGATGGCTGAGTGTGTCTGGAGTTGTTTCTGCATCTTCTAATCTGTTCCACTGGTCCTCAAGTCTGTTTCTTTGCCAGTACCATGCTGTTTTTATCACAGTAGCTTTGTAGTATAGTTGCAGGTTGGGGATTGTGATACCCCCTGCCATGTCTCTGTTACCTAGAATTGCTTTTGCTATTCTGGGTCTCTTCTTGCTCCAAATGAATTTTTGGATTGTTTTCTCGAGGTCTATGAAGTATGCTGCTGGGATCTCAATTGGAATTGCATTAAATCTACATAGCAGTTTTGGAAGTATGGCCATTTTCACTATATTAATCCTTCCTACCCAGGAGCAGGGGATGTCTGTCCATTTTCTGATATCATCTTCAATCTCTCTTTTCAGAGTGCCATAGTTTTCAGAGAAGAGGTCTTTGATTTCTTTTGTTAGGTTGATTCCTAGGTATTTCAGTTTTTTGGATGCTATTGTGAAAGGAATTATTTGCCCTATTTCTCTCTCAGTGAGTCTGTCATTCGTGTAGAGGAAAGCTATTGATTTTTGTGTGTTGAACTTGTAACCAGCTACTTGACTGAATTTGGTTATTAAGTATAGAAGACTTTTGGTGGAGTTCTTGGGGTCTTCTATATAGAGTATCATGTCATCTGCAAATAATGACAATTTGACTTCTTCATTGCCTATCTTTATTCCTTTTGTTTCTTTCTCTTGTCTAATTGTCGTGGCTAATGTTTCCAGAACTATATTGAACAGGAGTGGTGATAGTGGACATCCTTGTCTTGTTCCTGATTTTAGTGTGAAGGATTTCAGTTTTTGACCATTTAGTATGATATTGGCTGTTGGTTTTTCATAGATGGCTTCTATCAGTTTGAGGTAGAGACCATCTATTCCAATTTTTTGTAGGGTTTTTATCATAAATGCATGTTGGATTTCGTCAAATGCTTTTTCTGAGTCTATGGAGATAATCATATGGTTTTTGTCCTTGGCTCTATTGATATAGTGTATTACATTAATTGATTTTCGTATATTGAACCATCCCGGCATCCCTGGGATGAATCCCACTTGATTAGGGTGTATGATCTTCTTGATGATCTTCTGCATTGTTTGCCATTATCTTATTAAGGATTTTTGCATCTATGTCCATTAGTGAGATTGGCCTATAGTTCTCTTTTTCAGTTGGGTCTTTCTCTGCTTTGGGGACCAAGGTGATGCTTGCTTCCAGGAATGAATTTGGGAGTATTGCTTCCCTTTCAATTTCAATGAAGAGTTTAAACAGTAGTGGCAGCAGTTCCTCTCTAAATGTCTTGTAGAATTCAGCAGTGAAGCCATCAGGGCCCGGGATTTTCTTAGTTGACAAGTTTTTAATTACATTTTCAATTTCATTGGTTGATATTGGGTTCTTCAGAATTTTTAGGTCTTCTTCGTTCAGCTTTGGTAATTCATATGTATCTAGGAATCTGTCCATTTCTTCTGTGTTTTCCGTCTTATTGGCATATAGGTTCTGGAAGTAGGTATTGATGATCCTCTGGATTTCTGCTGGGTCTGTTGTAATTTCACACTTTTCATTCCTAATTGCATGGATTTGGGCCTTTTCTTTCCTTCTTCTGACAAGGTTGGCTAAAGGTTTGTGAATTTTGTTGATTCTTTCGAGGAACCAACTCTTGGCTTCATTGATTTTTTTGTATCATTCTCTTGTCTCCATTGCATTGATTTCTCCTCTGATCTTTATAATTTCCTCCCTTGTATGAGCTCTGGGGTTGTCCTGCTCTTCTTTTTCTAGAAGCTTGAGGTTCAGCATCAGGTTGTTTAATTGGGCTCGTTCTGTTTTCCTAATATGCGTATTCACTGCTATGAATTTCCCTCGTAAAACTGCTTTCATTGTGTCCCATAGATTCCGATATGTTGTATTGTCATTGCCATTTAATTGAAGGAACTGTCTGATTTCTTCTTTAATTTCCTCTGTGACCCATTGATTATCCAGAAATGTGTTGTTCAATTTCCACATGTTTATGAAATTTTTTGAGTTTCTTTTGCTATGAATCTCCAATTTCATCGCACTATGGTCTGATAATATACAGGGGAAAACTTCGATTCCTTTGCACTTACTTAAACATGTTCTATGTGTGAGTATGTGCTCTATTTTTGAGAATGACCTATGTGCAGCTGAGAAGAATGTGTATTCTGATTTTGTGGGGTGGAACACTCTGTAAACATCTGTTAAGTTCTTTTGTTCAAGAGTTCGATTGAGTTCTAGTATTTCATTACTTATTTTTAGTCTAGTTGATCTATCTATTTGTGACAGTGGGGTGTTGAGGTCCCCCACTACAGTTGTATTAGTGCATATATGACTTTTCATGTCCGTTAGTATTTGTTTTATATAGTTGGGTGCACTAGTGTTTGGTGCATAGATATTTACGATTGTCATCTCTTCCTCTTGGATTCTTCCCTTTACAAGGATATAGTGTCCTTCTTCATCTCTCTTAATCAGTGTTGGTTTGAAATCTACTTGATCTGCCAAGAGGATAGCTACTCCTGCTTTTTTTCGGGTTCCTGTCGCATGGAGTATTGTTTTCCACCCTTTAACTTTCAGTCTATGAGTTTCCTTTTGAATTAAGTGTGTTTCCTGTATGCAGCATACTGTTGGATTTTGCTTCTTGACCCATTCTGCCAGTCTATTTCTTTTGATTGGTGAATTGAGACCATTAACATTGATGGTTATAACTTAAATGTATTGACTTGTCATTGCCATGACTTTTTCTTTTTGTTGGGTTCTCCCCCTTTACATTTAATTTCTTGTCATGCCAGATGGGTTCATTCTGCTTTGCTTCCTGGGGTTGTGATCCTCGTCTGTTCCTAGGATATTGTGTAAAATTCTTTGGAGTGCTGGTTTGGTATTCATGAAGTTCCTAAGGTGCTCTTTGTCATGAAAGTATCTTATTTCTCCATCAATTTTGAAAGATAGTTTTGCAGGGTACAGCAATCTGGGTTGGAGGCTGTGTTCTTTTAGGACTTGGAATATGTCACTCCAAGCTCTTCTTGCCTTGATGGTTTGTGTTGAGATGTCTGCTGTGATTCTGATGGGCTTTCCTTTGTATGTAATTTGTTTCTTTTCTCTGACTGCTTGTAGAACTTTGTTCTTCTGTTGGGTTTCTGGAATCTTAACAATTATATGCCTATGTGTAGATTTTTTTTGATCAAGGCTATTTGGAGTCCTATATGCCTCACTTACCTGTATGTCAAGTTCTTTTTCCCTGCTTGGGAAGTTTCCTGCCATTATTTCTGTGAAGAGATTTTTTATGTCATCTGTACTATCTCCTGTTTCTTCATTGAGCCCAATCAGTCTTATGTTATTCTTCTTTGCATCATCTAGCAGCTGCTGGACTGATTTCTCATGTTCCCTTATAATTTTGAAGCAATTTTTCTTTTCCTGGTCACTAATTCCAATCTTATCTTCTATATCTGAAATTCTGTCCTCACATTGGCTCATTCTGCTGTGTAGACTTTCAATGGAGTTTTTCATGTCCTGGAAATCTATTTGCATCTGTTTTATGGATTCCATTTGTTTCTTATGTTGGGATTCCATCATGTTCCTCAGCTCCTCTCTAGATTTATTAATCATGTCTTGCACTAGGGGCACAATTTATCCTGTTATCTGAGAAATTATTTCTGATTTCATTTTTTCCAGATCCCCTTTTGTTGCCAGTTCAGTGGGTCCAGGTGGTTGAGTATCAGAGTGTTCCATCTCATTTCCCTTTGGGGTTGCTGTAGGTGATCTGGAAGTCTGGTTTTGAGACTTATTTAGGTGTTTTCTCATTTCAACTGGGGCAGGGGGCTGTTAGCGCCTGCACGGATTACCTCCACTGAGCTGGGTGAGGTGGGACAGGGGCCGGGAGCAGCGGTAGGGATGGTGACCCCAAAGCCCTTTCCTGTGGGCTGGGAGCAGCCGGAGGGATGGTGGCCGGGAAACCCCTTCCTCTGGACCAGGAGAAGTGGGATGGTGACTCAGAAGCCCCTCCCTCTGGGCCAGGAGCAGTGGGAGGTTTGGTGGCTCAGAAGCCCCTTCTTCTGGGCCAGGAGCAGTGGGACAGAAGGTGGCCCAAAAGCCCTTTCCTCTGGGCTGGGAGCAGCAGGAGTGATGGTGACCAGGAAGCCCCTTCCTCTGGACCAGGAGCAGTGGGAAGCTGGCTCAGAAGCCCCTACCTCTGGGCCGGGAACAGTGGGACTCAGTACCTTGGTCTGGTGGTCTGGTGTCCTCTGCGTCTTTGTAGTGTGGAATCAGGTGGTTGCCTGTCTGCAGCGGGGTGATTCGGTGTCTTCCGCGCGACTCAGGACCTCGGTAGGGCATGCACAGACCTACCTGTCTGCAGCGGGCTGATTCCGCGTGTGTTCCGCACGACTGGGGACCTCGGTAGGGTGTGGGCAGACCTGCCTGTCTGCAGCTGTGTGGTTTGGCATCTTCTGCGCGACTCAGGACCTCGGTAGGGCGTACACAGACCTGCCTGTCTGCAGCGGGCTCTAGTTTCACTTCTATTAATCATATGCACAAAATCACTGTATTCATCATTATTAGTTCATAAAATGCATGCATTCTTTCAACAAAAAACATAGTACAGAGTAATAAAAAGCATTTTGAAAATTAATTTTTGAAATAAAACAGGAATAACTCTTCCTTTTAAACTTAGAAAGTTTATAGATTAAGCTACAGCCTTCTCTGCCCTTCATCCAAAATTCAGTCTCTTCCCTCTCCTCCAAAGGGATAATCACTACAAAGTTGAGCTTATCCTTTCTAGATACTTTGAAGATATTTTTGCAGACATATATAGATACACAGAGAAGTAAAGAGTCACCAAAAAAAATGATTACATACTTCAGGAAAAGAAATATAGTATGATGTTTTTCAACAGATGGTGTTACCCTCATATGGGGGATGTAGAGGATGTATATCACAGAAAACCCACCACACTGCCAGCCCTTAGAGAAGAAACTGAAAATGTATGTGCAGCAATCTCAATGACGAAGGTTACCCAAGCAGCAGTTCACCATACTAATATCTGGAAGCTCATGGCCACCACTTCGAGCTCCTCCTGTAATTGTAGAGGCCAAAAGTAACGTATTAATCTCACAATGTCTCAATAAATTCACTATTAAAATGTTTATTCACGGTTTTCTTTTCCTGAAGTGTGTACACAACTTTTGGTGGACTCTGTATTTAACATTGCATGTGCATTTCCATATGATGACTTTGCTGTACTTATTGTTCTGTATTAAACATTTTTCAATGAATAATGCCTGGAGATGTTGACACATAAATCTAAAACATTCTTTTATTGCTATATAGAATTCTATGATATGGAAATACCAAATTTAATTTAGGCTGTTTTCAATTTCTCATTTTTACAAACAATGCTACAGGAATATTTTGCTCTCATCTCCTTGTTCACACATGTAAAGTTTTCTCAAGGATGAACTTAAAAATGAAGCTATTGATACATAGGGTGTAAGCAGCTTAATTTATAGTAAATAAAAAAATGTAATCATATGTCTTTTGAATTTCAGTTCAAAAATATTCAATGGATATTATGTCTGTCAATTAATTGCCCAAAATTTAAATAACATTCTTTTTTTTCCCCCAGAGACTTTTTTTTTTAAATGACATTCTTGACAGGAAAATTAATTTACTTTTATTCTTTGCTTTCTTCTCTTTTTTCTTTTTAATATTCTCATGCTTTTTTAAGCTTTCTTGTTTTTGTTGTTTTTAAATGAAACTATACATTTTCCATTTCTTCTGGCTCATTTCACTTAGCATAATATCTTCAAGGTTCATCCATGTTGTAGCATGTTTCACAATGTCAATCCTTTTTGAGCTGGATAATATTACACTACATGCATATTTCACATTTTGACTGTCCATTAACAAAATGGGCATTTGGGTTATTTCCACGCTTTGGCTATTGTGAATCATGCTGGTATGAACATATAAAAATATCTCTTCAAGGCCCTGCTTTCAACTCTTCTGTACATCTATTCAGAAGTAGAATTGAAAACTCATTTCTTATTAGTTAGGACTATGAAGATATTAGCAGTGACCGTGGGCATTCTTTTATTCTCAACTTCATAAGCATATATCCAATGTTTAGCATTGGAAATATAATGTTTGCGGCAGAGGAGGTGAGCTGTTCACAGAACCCAGGAGAAGGCTTCCAGGCCGCCGTACCACCTCTTCAGCACAGAGGAGGTGAGCTGTTCCCAGTGCCCAGGAGGACGCTTCCAAGCCACTGTACCACCCCCTCAGTGCAGAGGACATGAGCCATGCAGGTGCCAGAAACACCCCTAAAAATGAGAAGCCACATAAACAAATCTAAAACCAGACTTCCAGACACCTACAGCAACCACAAAGGGAAACAAGATGGAACACTGTGGTACTCAACCACCTGGACTCCCTGGAACTGGCAAAAAAAGAGGATCTGGAAAAAATAAAATCAGAAATAATTTCTCAGATAACAGCAGAGATTGTGCCCATAGTGCAAGACATGACTAATAAATCTAGAGAGGATACAGATTTTAAAAAATGGAGGAACTGAGGAACATGATGGAATCCCAACATAGGAAACAAATGGAATCCATAAAACAGATGCAAACAAATTACCAGGAGATTAAAACTCCATTGAAAGCTTATGCAGCAGAACGAGCCAATGTGAGGACAAAATTTCAGATATAGAAGATAAGATTGCAATTAGTGACCAGGAAAAGAAAAATTGCTTTAAAACTGTAAGGGACCACAAGAAATCAATCCAGCAGCTGCTAGATGATGCAAAGAAGTATAACATAAGACTGACTGGAGTCAATGAAGAAACAGAAGAGAGGACAGATGACACAAAAAAACTGTTCACAGGAGTGATGGCAGAAAACTTCCCAAGGAGGGGAAAAGAACTTGACATACAGGTAAGTGAGGCATATAGGACTCCAGTTAGCCTTGATCAAAAAAATCTACACATAGGCATATAATTGTTAAGATTCCAGAAACACAACAGAAGAACAAAGTTCTACAAGCAGTGAGAGAAAAGAAACAAATCACATACAAAGGAAAGCCCATCAGAATCATGGCAGACTTCTCAATGCAAACCCTCAAGGCAAGAAGAGCTTGGAGTGATGTATTTCAAGCCTGAAAGGAAAACAGCCTCCAACCCACATTGATGTACCCTGAAAAACTATCTTTCAAAATTGATGGAGAAATAAGATACTTTCATGACAAAGAGCACCTTAGGAACTTCATGAATACCAAACCAGCACTCCAAAAAACTTTAGACAATATCCTAGGAAAAGACAACGAGGATCACAACTCCAGGAAGACCAGCAGAATGAATCTGTTGGCCATGACAAGAAATTAAATGCAAAGGGGGAGAATCCAACAAAAAGAAAAAGTCATGACAATGTAAGTCAATACATATCAGTTATAACCATCAATGTTAATGGTCTCAATTCACCAGTTAAAAGAAATAGACTGGCAGAATGGGTCAAGAAGCAAGATCCAACAATATGCTGCATACAAAAAACACACTTAATACAAAAAGAAACTGAAATAGACTGAAAGTTAAAGGGTGGAAAACAATACTCCATATGACAGGATCCAAAACAAAAGCAAGAGTAGCTATCCACTTTGCAGATCAAGTGCATTTCAAACCAAAATCTGAAACATTTCTGGTCCCAAGAATTTCAGATAAGGGATAGTCAACTTGTATGTACAAATCTATTGTGACCATGTGTTTTCATTCCTCTTAAGTAAAAACAGGACTGTTAGTTCTTAACAGTAATACAAGAAATTTCTATATTGTTTTCCAAAATGGTTTTATCATTTTACATCCACATTAGCAGTATTAGAAAGTTCTAACTGGTTCACACCTAAGCTCACATTTGTTCTTTTAAAACTTTTAACTTCATCTTCCTAATGAGTGTATAATACGATCTTGTAATTATACTGGTATTTTTCTGATTCTAGTGTTGCACACCTTTCCTTGTGCTGTACTAGCTATTTATCATCTTCTTGTATCTATTTTTTAATTGGGTTGTCTATTAATCAGCTGTAAGTGTTCTTTATATATTCTGGTCATAGGTTATACGTATTATAAATATGGTCTGTTTAAGGACTACTTTTCATTTTCTTAACAAGGTCATTTCAAGTTCTAAGTTTTGATGGAATCTCATTTATCAATTTCTTTCTTTTATACATCATGTTTTTTGTATCCTAGGAAATTCTTGCCTGCCCTAAATTCATGAACATTTTGACTTATACTTTCTTCTTAAAGTTTTATAGTTTTAGTCTTTCATATTTAAGTTCATAGATCCTTTCAAGTTATTTTTATGTTTGGAAATAAAGGGTTGAGGTTAATTTTTTACATACAAATAACAGGTGTTCTAATACCATTTGCTGAAAACACTACCTTTTCCTCTGCTCTTGAGTTTACGTTCTATAAAATGTTAATGTTAAATAATCTTTCAAAAATCAGTGGACCACATATGTATGGTTCTATTTCTAGATTCTCTGTTTTATTCCAATGATCTATATGTCTTTCCTTACACTAACACTGCCTTGATTACTGTAGCTTTAGAGGAAGTCTTAAAATTAGGTAATAAATGGCTTCCAACACTTCTTTTTTCTTTTACTTTTCTAGGTCCTTTGTACTCCTACATAACTTTCAAATTTCAATATCCAATTGTTCATTTATAGCAAGTATACATAGACCTGAATTTTTATATATACCTTGTGTTTTCTAATCCTGCTAAATTCAGATACAAATTCTAGGGGCTCCTAGAGATTTATTAGTATTTTCTTTGTAGACGATCATTTCAACTACATATAAAGATTTTACTTCTACCTTGCCAATCCTATCCTAATTGTTTCTTTTTATGGCCAGACTATTTTGGTTTGGGCCTATGTTTCAAAGTTTCATGGACAGATGAAGAGTAGGCATATATGCCCTTGTTCCCCACCTTAGGGAGAAAGCATTGTATCTTTTCCATTCATATAAGGTGTTTTTGGTGGAAGTATGGAGTACATGTCTTATCTGCTGAGAAAGTTCTGTTCTACTTCTAGTCTCCTGATAGCTTTTGCCATGAACATCTGTAGAATTTAGTCCAATACTTTTTCTGCAACTAGTGACAGGATCATATGGCTTTTTCCTTTCCTCTGTTAAAATGATGACTTATGGTGGTGGATCTTCCAATGCTGAACCAACACTGCCATCCCTATAATAAAACCACTTTCTACCTACTGCCAAATCTGACTTCTAAGAGTTTGTTTTGTTAAACAAATTTTTATCTATGTTCATATTTTTTTCTTCTCTTATCTTTATTCAGTTTTAGTATTAGCACAATGTTGAGTTCCTAAAATGAGGGGAGAAGTGTTCCTTCTTTTTTCTGCTTTAAATGTTTGATATAATTCATCAGTTAAAATGTATATGAGCCTGTTGTTTTCATATAGGTAGGTTTTCTAGCTAGGAATATGCTTTCTTTAATAGGTGCTATTCAAATTTTATATTTCCTCCAGAGTCAGTTTCATTAATTTCTCTTCCAAGGCACTTCTTAGAAGTTGTCAAATTTATTTCAAAAAAGATTTTTGTAATATGCTTTCTATATCCTTTTAAATTCTGTAAAATCTGTGGTAATGTCCTCCAAATTTGGATATTATAATTAAAACAATGTATAATTGATATTTTGTTATAGGAAGAAAAAGCCTAAAGGAGTAGGGGAAGTGGGAGGGTTGGGGAAAGGAAAGAAGGGAAAAGAAAAAATATGAGAAAAGGAAAAAAAATGGAAACAAAATCTTTGCAAATAGGGAAAGGTGGAGGGGGTGAAGGGAGTTCAGGGGAAGGAGAAAAAAGTAATGTAAAGGTACAAAATCCCAATGATGAATATACCTGTATTTTATGCCTAAAATGTACCAATAAATTTAATGGAAAAAAAAGAAATATAATGTTTGCTAGGCTTTTTTTTTTTAGATAATCATTATCAGAATAAGGAAGTTCCATTATATTTCTAGTTGCCAGAGATTTTTTTACATAAATAAGTACTGAATTTTATCCCATGATGATGATAGGGATTTTTTCAATTTATGTTATAAAGTACATTGATTGTTTTTCAAAGATTGAACTGATCTTGCAAACTATTAGTGAACTTTATTTGGAAACTAAGGGGTTTTTTTCCCCTTAAATTCTTTTATTGGTACATTTTAGGTAAACAATATATTTACATTTATCATTGAGTGTTTGTACCTTTACATGATGTATCATGGTTCTTATTTTTTTGCCCATTATCTGTGCACCCTTCACCCCTCCACCCTTCCCTATTTACATAGACTTTGTTTCCATTTTTTTTCTTTTCTCATAATTTTTCCTTTCCCTACTTTCCTTTCCCCTTCCCCTCCCACCTATCCCTTTGGACCTTTTCTTCCTATTTCAAATTATCAATTATTCATTTTAATCCTTATTTACACTTTCAGTTTCTCACACTAGAGATACTATTCAGCATTTACACATGTATGTCCTATTTATTTCACTTAAGACTATGGCCTCAATATGCATCCATTTAGCTATAAATGTCTCTAGTTTCTCATTCTTTATGGCTGAGTAGTACTCCATTTTATTAAAAAACCACATCTTTATCCAGTTTCCAGTTGATAGGCACTTGGGCTGTTTCCAAGCTTTAGCTATTACAAACTGTGCCACTCTGAACATAGGTGCACATATATCGCTGTGGTATGATTCTTTTAATTCTTTTGGAAAGATATCCAGCAGGGGAATAGTTGGGTCAAATGGGACCTCTAGTCCTAGTTCTTTGATGTATCTCCACACTGACTTCCACAGTCATTACACCAGTCTGCACTCCCACCAACAATGGAGAAGGGTTCCTTTCTCCCCACACCCCCGCCAGCATTTGTTATTGGTTGATTTCTTGATAGCAGCCATTCTTTCTGGGGTGAGGTGGAATCTCAGTGTTGTTTTCATCTGCATTTCTTGAATGACCGGTGATGTTGAACATTTTCTCATATATTTATTTGCTGCTTTCATTTCTTTGTCTGAGAAATGTCTGTTCATTTCAGATGCCCATTTTGAATTGGGTTTTTGAATTTGGGGGGTGTGATTTTTTCCGGTTCTTTATATATTCTAGATACTAGTCCTTTGTCTAAGGTACAGCTGCTAAAAATTTTTTCCCACATTGCAGGTTGTCTCTTAGCTCTGTTGGTGGTTTCTCTTGCAGTGCAGAAGCTTTTTAATAAGATGAGATCCCAGTTGTTGATTCTTTGTTCTAGTTCCCATGCTACTGAGGTTTTGTTCATAAAGTCTTTTCCTAAACCAATGTCTTTATGAGTTCTACCTCATTCTACCGCTCCCAGGCCAGAGGAAGGCGCTTCCAGGCCACCGTTCCACCGCTCCCAGCCCAGAGGAAGGAGCTTCTGGGTTGCCATTCCACTGCTCACAGCCCAGAGGTAGGGGTTTCCTGGCTGCCATTCCACTGCTCACAGCCCAGAGGAAGGCACTTCCAGGGCGCTGTCCCACTCTCCCAGCCCAGGGGAAGGTACTTCCAGGCGGCCATTCCACCGCTCATAGCCCAGAAGTAGGGGCTTCTGGGCCTCCATTCCACCAGTCCCAACCCAGAGAAACGGGCTTCCAGACCCCCATTCCCTGCCTCTGAGCCCAGAGGAGGTGATCTGTGCAGGCACCAATAGCACACCCCCCCAACCCATCAAAATAAGAAGACATATAAACAAGACTCAAAACCAAATTTCCAGATCACCTACAGTAACCCCATAGGGAAATAAGATGAAACACTGATACTCAACCACCTGGACTCTCTGAGCTGGCAACAAAACAGGATCTGGAAAAAATGAAAACAGAAATAATTTCTGAGATAACAGCAGAGATTGTGCTCATACTGCAAGACACGATTAATAAATCTAGAGAGGAGCTGAAGAACATGATGGAATCCCAACATAGGAAACAAAAGGAATCCATAAAACAGATGCAACCAGATTTCCAGGAGATCAAAAAATCTATTGAAAGTCTACCCACCAGAATGAGCCAATGTGAGGACAGAATTTCAGATATAAGAACACAAGATTGCAGTTAGTGACCAGGAAAAGAAAAATTGCTGCAAAATTGCAAGGGACCGTGAGAAATCCAGCAGCTGCTAGATGATGCAAAGAAGTATAACATAAGACTAATTGGAGTCAATGAAGAAACAGGAGACAGTGAAGATGACACAAAAAAAACTCTTCACAGAAGTAATGGCAGAAAACTTCCCAAGCAGAGGAAAAGAAGTTGACATACAGAGAAGTGAGGCATATAGGACTCCAACAAGCCTTGATCAAAAAAGCAATCTACACATGGACATATAATTGTTAAGATTCCAGAAACCGAACAGAAGAACAAAGTTTTACAAGCAGTTAGAGAAAAGAAACAAATCACATTCAAAGGAAAACCCATCAGAATCACCGCAGACTTCTCAACACAAATTCCCAAGGCAAGAAGAGCTTAAAGTGATGTATTCCCAGTCCTAAAGGAAAACAGCCTCCAACCCAGATTGATATACCTTACAAAACTATCTTTCAAAATTGATGGCAAAATAAGATACTTTCATGACAAAGAGCACCTTTGGAACTTCATGAATAGCAAAACCAGCACTCCAAAAAATTTTAGACAATATCGTAGGAATAGACAATGAGTATCACAACCCCAGGAAGCAAAACAGAATGAACTCATCAGGCACAACAAGAAATTAAATGTAAAGGGGGAGAATTCAACAAAAAGAAAACGTCATGACAATCATAACAATATGTATCAGTTATAACCATCAATATTACTGGTCTCAATTCACCAATCAAAAGAAATAGACTGGCAGAATGGGTCAAGAAGCAAAATCCAACAATATGCTGCATACAAGAAACACACTTAATTGAAAATGAATCTCATAGACTGAAAGTTAAAGGGTGGAAAACAATACTCCATGTGATGGGAACCCGAAAAAAGGCAGCAGTAGCTATCCTCTTTGAAGATCAAGGAGATTTCAAACAAACACTAAGAGAGACAAAGAAGGACACTATATCCTTGTAAAGGGAAAAATCTAACAGGAAGAGATGATAATCATAAATCTCTATGCACCAAACACTAGTGGGCCCAACTATATAAATCAAACACTAATGGACATGAAACATCATATATGCACAAATACAATTGTAGTACAGGACCTCAATACTCCACTGGCACAAATAGATAGATCAACTAGACAAAAATTCAGTAATGAAATACTAGAACTCAATCAAAATCTTGAACAAATGAACTTAACAGATGTTTACAGAGTGTTCCACCCCACAAAATCAGAATACACATTCTTCTCAGCTGCACACGGGTGGTTCTCCAAAATAAACCACATATTCACTCGTAGAACATGTTTAAGTAAAAGCAAAGGAATTGAAGTTATTCCCTGTATATTATCAGACCATAGTGCGATGAAATTGGAGATCCATAGGAAAAGAAACCACAAAAATTTCACAAACACGTGTAAATTGAACAACACGCTTCTGAAAAACCAATGGGTCACAGAGGAAATTAAAGAAGAAATCAGTTTCTTCAATTAAATAACAATGACAATACAACATATCAGAATCTATGGGACACAATGAAATCAGTCTTATGAGGGAAATTCATAGCAGTGAATGCACGTATTAGGAAAACAGAGTGAACCCAATTAAACAACCTGATGTGGAACCTCAAGCTTCTAGAAAAAGAAGAGCAGGACAAACCCAAAGCTCATACAAGGGAGGAAATTATAAAGATCAGAGGAGAAATCAATGCAATAGAGACTAAGAGAATGATACAAAAAATTAATGAAGCCAAGAGTTGGTTCTTCAAAAGAATAAACAAAATTGACAAACCCTTAGCCAACCTTATCAGAAAAAGGAAAGAAAAGGCCCAAATCCATGCAATTAGGAATGAAAAGGGTGAAATTACAACAGACTCAGCAGAAATCCAGAGGATCATCATGACCTACTTGCTGAACCTACATGCCAATAAGATGGAAAACACAGAAGAAATGGACAGATTCCTAGATACATATGAATTACCAAAGCTGAATGAAGAAGACCTAAAAATTCTAAACAACCCAATATCAATCAATGAAATTGAAAATGTAATTAAAAACTTATCAACTAAGAAAAGCCCAGGTTCTGACGGTTTCACTGCTGAATTCTACAAGACATTTAGAGAGAAACTACAGCCACTACTGTTTAAACTCTTCATTGAAATTGAAAGGGAAGTAATACTCCCAAATTCATTCCTGGAAGCAAGCATCACCTTGATCCCCAAAGCAGAGAAAGACCCAACCAAACAACAGAACAACAGGACAATCTCAGTAATGAACATAGATGCAAAAATCCTTACTAAGATACTGGCAAATAGAATGCAGAAGATCATCAAGAAGATCATACACCCTGATCAAGTGGGATTCATCCCAGGGATGCAGGGATGCTTCAACATATGCAAATCAATCAATGTAATACACTATATCAATAGAGCCAAGGACAAAAACCATATGATTATCTCCATAGACGCAGAAAAAGCATTTGACAAAATCCAACATGCATTTATGATAAAAACCCTACAAAAATTGGAATAGATTGTCTCTACCTCAAACTGATAAAAGCCATCTATGAAAAACCAAAAGCCTGTATCATACTAAATGTTCAAAAACTGAAATCCTTCACACTAAAATCAGGAACAAGACAAGGATGTCCACTATCACCACTCCTGTTCAGTATAGTTTTGGAAACATTAGGCACGACAATTAGACAAGAGAAAGAAATAAAAGGAATAAAGATAGGTAATGAAGAAGTCAAATTGTCATTATTTGCAGATGACATGATACTCTACATAGAAGACCCCAAGAACTCCACCAAAAGTCTTCTAGACTTAATAACCAAATTCAGGGGCCAGGGATTTAGCTCAGTGGTTTTGCTGCCTGCTGCGCAAGCGCAAGAATCCAGGTTTGATCCTTGGTTCCAAAAAAAAAAAAACAAAAACAAATTCAGTAAAGTAGCTGGATACAAGGTCAACACACAAAAATCAATAGCTTTCCTCTACATGAACAACAGAGTCACTGTGAGAGAAATAGGGCAAATAATTCCTTTCACAATAGCATGGAAGACACTGAAATACCTAGGAATCAATCTAATGAAAGAAATCAAAGACCTCTTCTCTGAAAACTATAGCACTTTGAAAAGAGAGACTGAAGATATCAGAAAATGGAACGACATCCCCTGCTCCTGGGTAGGGAGGATCAATACAATGAAAATGGCCATACTTCCAAAATTGCTATATAGATTCAGTGCAATCCCAATTGAGATCCCAGCAGCATACTTCATGGACCTTGAGAAAACAATCCAAAAATTCATTTGGAACAAGAACAGACCCAGAATAGCAAAAACAATTCTAGGTAATACAGACATGGCAGGGGGTATCACAATCTCCAACTTGAAACTATACTACAAAGCTACTGTGATAAAAACAGCATGGTACTGGCAAAGAAACAGTCCTGAGGACCAGTGGAACAGATTAGAAGATGCAGAAACAACTCCCGACACACTCAGCCATCTCGTCTTCGACAAAGGAGCCAAACACCCTCACTGGAGGAAAGATAGCCTCTTTAATAAATGGTGCTGGAAAAATTGGGTTTCAACTTGTCAAAGATTAAAACTAGAACTATATCTCTCGCCATGCACTAAACTAAAATCGAAATGGATTAAAGATCTAAATATTACTGCATGAGCGCAAGGACCTGAGTTTGATCCCCAGTACCAAAAAAAAAAAAAAAAGATCTAAATATTAAAATAGAAACGCTGAACCAGCTGGAACAGAGGTTAGGTATAACTCTAGAATGCTAGATACTGGTGCAGGAGAAGATTTTATGAACAAAACCTCAGTTGCCCCTGAATTAGCACAAACAATGAACAAGTGAGATCTCTTATTAAAAACCTTCTGCACAGCAAAAGAAACCACCAACAATGTGAAGAGACAACCCACAATGTGGCAAAAAATCTTCACCTCCTCTTCCTCAGACAAAGGCCCACTATCTAGAATATATAAAGAACTTAAAAAATAAGACTTCCCAAATTTAAAGACCCAATTCCAAAATGGGCATCTGAAATATACAGATATTTTGCAGACAAATAAGTAGAAATAGCAAATAAATATACGAAAAATTGTTCAACATCACTGGTCATTCAAGAGATGCAAATGAAAACAATGCTGAGATTCCACCTCACTCCAGAAAGAACGGCTGCTATCATGAAATCAACCAATAACAAATGCTGGCGGGAGTGTGGGGAAAGAGGAGCCCTGTTCCACTACTGGTGAGAGTATAGACTGGTGCAAGCACTGTGGAAATCAGTGTGGAGATACCTCAAAGAACTAGGACTGGAAGTCCCATTTGATCCAGCTATTCCCCTGCTGGGTATCTTCCCCAAAGAATTAAAGTAATCATTCCACAATGATGTATGTGCACCCATCTTCATAACAACACAATTTGTAATAGCTAAAACTTGGAAACAGCCCAAATGCCATCAACTGGAGACTAGATCAAGAAAACATGCTCTTTTTTTTAATAAAATGGAGTACTACTCATCCATAAAAAATGAGAAATTAGAGACATTCATAGCTAAATGGATGCACATTGAGGTGATACTCTTAAGTGAAATAAATAGGACACATGTAAATGCTGAATAGCTTCTCTAGTGTGAGAAACTACAAATGTAAATAAGGACTAAAAGGTATAATAGATAATGTGAAACAGGAGGAAAAGGGGCAAAAGGGAAGGGGAAGTAGGGGAGGTAGGGTAAAGGAAAGAAGGGAATGGAATTAATATGAGAAAATGGAAAAATGGAAACAAAGTCTTTGTAAATAAGGAGGTCTGGAGGGGTGGGAGGGCAGGGGAAGGGGGAAAAATAAGAACCAAGAGAGATTATGTAAAGGTGCAAATTTTCAATGATGAATGTCATTATATTGTATACCTAAAATATACCAATGATTAAAATGAATAATTCCTAATGGGAAATATGAAGAAAAGGTCCAAAGGGGTAGGGGAAGTGGGAAGGGTAGGGCAAATGAAAGAAGGGATAGGAAAAATTATGAGAAATGGAAAAAATGGAAACAAAGCCTTTGTAAATACAGAAGGGTGGAGGGGTGAAGGGAGTGCAGTGAATGGGGAAAAAATAAGAACCAAGATACATCATGTAAAGGTACAAGTGCCCAATGAGAAATGTAAATGTATTGTATACCTAAAATGTACCAATAAAAGAATTTTTAAAAGAGTTCTACCTAACTTATCTTCCAGCAAGTATTAGTGTTTCTATCTTAATATTTAGATCTTTACTCCCCTTCAATCTTAGTTTAGTGCCTGGTATGAGTCTAGTTTTAATCTTTGGCAGGTTGAAATCCAGTTTTTCCAATACCATTTATTAAATAGGTTATCTTTCCTCCAATGAGGGTGATTGGCTCCTTTGTCAAAGATGAGGTGGCTGAGTATGTGTGAAGTTGTTTCTGCATCTACTAATCTATCTCACTGATCCTCAGGTGTGTTTTTTTTACCAGTACCATGCTGTTTTATCACAGTAGCTTTGTAGTATAGTTTCAAGTTAGGGATTGTGATACCCCCACCCATGTCTCTGTTGCCTAGAATTGCGTTTGCTATTCTAGGTCTCTTCTGGTTCTAAATAAATTTTTGGATTGTTTTCTCTAGTTCTGTGAAGTATATTGTTGGAATTTCAATCAGCATTGCATTACATCTATATAGGAGTTTTGGAAGTATGGCCATTTTCACTATATTGGTTCTTCCTACCCATGAGCAAGGGATGTCTTTCCATTTTCTTGTATCCTCCTCCATCTCTTTTTTCAGAGTGCTGTAGTTTTCAGTTTGAGGTCTTTTGCTTCCTTTGTTAGACTGATTCCTAGATATTCTTTTTTTTTGGATGCTATTGTAAAAGGAATTGTTTCCCTAATTTCTCTCTCAGTGAGTCTATTGTTTGTGTACAAAAAGGCTATTGATTTTTGAGTGTTGACCTTGTATCCAGTTATTCTACTGAATCTGTCAGTTAAGTCTAGAAGTATTTTGGCAGAATTTTTGGGTCTTCTATGTAAAGTATCATGTCGTCAGCAAATAATGACAGTTTAACTTCTTCCTTTCCTATCTTTATTCCTTTCATTTCTTTCTCTTTTCTAATCGCTGTGACTAATGTTTCCAGAACTATATTAAACAGGAGTAGTGATAGTGGACATCCTTGTCTTGTTCCTGATATTAGCATGAAAGTTTTCAGTTTTTGCCCATTTAATATGATGTTGGCTGTTGGTTTTTCATAAATAGCCTTAATCAGATTGAGATAAGGACCTTCTATTCCAATTTTCTGTAGAGTTTTTATCATGAATGGGTGTTGGATTTTGTCAAATGCTTTTTTTCCATCTATTGAGATGATCATGTTTTTTTCCTTGGTTCTGTTAAGATAGTGTATTACATTTATTGATTTACGTATGTTGAACCATCCTTGCATCCCAGGATGCAATCCGACTTGGTCAGGGTGTATGATCTTCTTGATGACCCTCTGTATTCTGTTTGCCAGTATCTTGTTGAGGATTTTTGCATCTATGTTCATTAGTGAGATTGGCCTGTAGTTCTCTTTGGGGGTTGGGTCTTTCCCTGGTTTTGGAATAAAAGTAACAGTTGCTCCCAGGAATGAATTTGGGAGTATTGCTTCCCTTTCAATTTCACTGATGATTTTAATGAATAATGGTGATAGTTCTTCTCTAAATGTCTCATAGAATTCAGCAGTGAAGCCATCAGGACCTGGGCTTTTCTTTGTTGGTAAATTTTTAATTACGGTTTCAATTTCACTCATTATAATTGGGGTGTTCAGAATTTTTATATCTTCTTCATTTCACTTTGGCAATTCATATGTATCTAGGAATTTGTCCATTTGTTCTGTGTTTTTCATTTTATTAGAGTACATGTTCTCAAAGTAGGCATTGATGGTCCTCTGGATTTTTGCTGGTCCTCTGGATTTTTGCTGGATATGTTGTGACTTCATGTTTTTTGTTCTTAATTGTATGGATTTGAGCCTTTTCTTTCCTTTTTTTGATAAGGTTGGCTAAAGGTTTATTGATTTTATTTATTCTTTTGAAAAACCAACTCTTTTATTCACTGATTTTCTGTATTGTTTTAGTCTCCATTGCATTGATTTCTGCTCTGATCTTTACAATTTCCTCTCTTCTATGAGCTTTGGGTTTGTTGTGCTCTTCTTTTTCTAGGCACTTGAGATTCTGCATTAGGTTATTTATCTGAGTTCTCTCTGTTTCCCCAATGTGGGCATTCACTGCTATGAATTTCCCATGTACAACTGCTTTCATTGTGTCCCATAGATCCCTGTATGTTGTACTGCCATTATCATTTACTTGTGGAAACTGTCTAATTACTTATTTTCCTCTGTTACCCATTGGTTGTTCAGGAGGGTGTTATTCAATTTCCATGTGTTTGTAGGGGTTTTGCAGTTTCTTATGTTATTGATCTCCAGTTTTATTGTGCTATGGTCTAATAATATACAGGGGGTAACTTCAGTTCTTTAATATTTACATAGACATGTCCTATGAGTTAGCATGTGGTCTACTTTGGAGAATGACCCATGTGCACCTAAAAAGAATGTGTATTCTGATTTTGTGGGGTGGAACACTCTGTAAATATCTATTAAGTCCATTTGTTCAATAGCTTGTTTCAGTTCTAGAATTTCCTTGTTAATTTTTTGTCTCGATGATCTATTTGTGATAGTGGGGTATCAAGGTCCCCCACTACAATTGTATTAATGTTTGTTTGGTTTTTCATGTCCATTAATATTTGGTTTGTATAGTTGGAGGCATTCGTATTTGGTGTATATATACTTATGACTGTCATCTTTTCCTCTTGCATTGTTCTCTTCTCAAGGATATAGTGACCATCTTTGTTTCTCTTAATTAGTTTTGGTTTGAAATCTGCTTTCTCTGCAAATAAGATTACCACTCCTGCTTTTTTCTGGGTTCCTGTAACATGGAAACCTGTTTTCCATCCTTTTACTTTCAGTCTGTGAATTTCCTTTTGAGTTAGGTGTGTTCCTCGTATATAGCATATTGCTGGATTTTGCTTCTTAATCCATTCTGTCAGTCTATTTCTTTTGATTGGTGAATTTAGGCCATTAACATTGATACTTATTATTGATAGATACTGACTCATTCTTCTCATGATGTTTTACTGTTGTTGCCTTTTTATTTCTTATTTTTCCCCCTTTCCCTCTAGTGTCTTACCTTGCCTGGTGGATTCTCTCAGTTGAGCCTCATGGAGTTCTGACCTTCATTTTCTTTTTCTAGGATATTGCTTAAAATTGTTTGGAGTGCTGGTTTGGTGTTCATGAAATTTCTCAGGTGTTCTTTGTTGCTGAAGTATCTAATTGCCCCATTGATTTTGAAAGATAATTTTGCAAGATACAACAGTGTAGGTTGGAAGTTATTTTCTTTTAGGGCTTGAAATACTTCAGGCTCTCCTTGATTTGAGGGTTTGTGTTGAGAAGTCTGCTGTGATTCTGATGAGCATTCCTTTGTACGTGATTTGTTTCTTTTCTCTAAATGCCTGTAGGATTTTGTTCTTCTGTTGGGTTTCTGGGATCCTGACTATTATATGTCTAAGTGTAGACTTTTTTTTTAATCATGGCTAGTTGGAGTCCTATATGCCTCACTTATCTGTATGTCCAATTCTCCACCTCTGTCTGGGAAGTTTTCTACTATTACATCAGTGAATAGTTTTTTTATGTCAATTGTACTTTCTCCTGTATTTTCATGGACTCCCATCAGTCTTATGTTATTCTTCTTTGTATCTCCTAGCAGCTGCTGGATTGATTTCTCATGGTCCCTTACTATTTTTAAGAAATCTCCATTTTCATGGTCCTTCACTCCAATCCTGTCTTCTATATCTAATATTCTATCTTCAGATTCCCTTAATCTGCTATGCATGCTTTCAATGGAGTTTTTAATCTCCTGAATATCTGTTTGAATCTGTTTCATGGATTCCATTTCTTTCTTATGTTGGGCAGTCATGGTTTCCATTTCTTTCTTATGCTGGGCATTCATGGCTTCTAGCATATTTCTGAGCTCATCTATTTTTTTTTTAATCTGTTTCTGTTCCAGAGCCTCTGATCATGTCTTTCACTCTTCTCACCATCTCTGTAGTTATCTTGGAGATTATTTCTGTTTTGAATTTTTCTAGAGCCTCATTCATCTGTTTTGTTACTTCCTGTGCTATCAGTTCAGGGTGTCCAGTTGGTTGATTATCAGACTTTTCCACCTGATTTCCCCCAGAATTTGCCGTTTGTGGGGTGGAAGTCTGAGTTTGTGCCTTACTTAAATGTCTTCTCATGTTTGTTTTTAGTACTGTCCTTGGTTTAGTTCCTGGGATGATACATTGAAGTTACTTATTGTAAGTATCTTTGTTGCTTGTATTTAGAACCCTTATGGAATGATTGGTTCTCAGAGTTGTCTTCCAGATATAGCTGGTCTTTAGGTTTTGAGTCTGTAATGGCTCTGAGGCTGTCTCATTTTCATTATACCAGGAGGACAACTGATTAGATCAATCACAACACCTTAGCCCAAGTGATACAATCAGCAACACCATAGCATCAAGTACCTCTTAGAAAATGACAATTTGTGGTAGTTATTAATTTATCACCTTTAACTGGAAGAATTAAATCAAAATCAAGGACCAACCCAACATGTTTGTAGTGAATAAACTCTTCAATATAGCAAATTTACCCTTCAGAATGGGAAGTTAGAAGGAGTTGGGTAGGGAGGGATAAGTAGGTAGAAGGATAGGGGAAGGTTAGCAGTGAGGCCAGAGGACACAGGTGAGAGGAGGAAAAAGAAGAAAACAAAAATAAAGAAGAAATACAAATTAGGGCTGGAACAGGAACACAAAGAGAGAATAAGAATAATGTGGGACAGCAAGGGAGTGAGGGAGAGAGAGAGAAACAAAAAAGAAAAGAAAAAAGAGAAAAATAAAAATTTTAGAAGAGTAGAAAATGAAGGAAAAAAATTAAAAATAAGAGCAAAAAAAATAGTGCTAACTTTGAAAATAACAAATAAAAGATAAAAATGAAGGAACTCCTTCAGGGTATGTCTCTGCTGTCACAATAGACAATGTGGGCAACAGTGTGCAGTTATAAATCAATGAGTCTCAGTAAGCCAGTCACAGACCCAGGAGATTCAGGCAGATTTCTGGCTGCAAGTCTCAAGTTGAGCTCCCTGTCCTCCTGCAGAGTTGAACTGTGCAAGGTTCTATTGCAGGTTCCAGCTGCCTTTCCCCTGAAGATAGTCCAGGTTCTGATGGGAGGTGATGATCCCTGTAACTTACCAAGTATGGTGGTCTGGTGTGCCTTTACTGCAGAGATTCTCTTCACTTTTCCAATGGGCTTCAGTTATCATCAGGGAGCCTGAGAGAGGCCCTCTCTCTGTTGCTCACTTCTGCAGCTCAGGACAATGGTCTTTATGTCCCCCTGTGTCTCTGTAGTGTGGAACCAGGTAGCTGCAAAGCCAAGAGGCCAGAGGCAGGGGGCCCTCTATGGTTGCATTCACTTGCGTGGCTCCTCCAGCAGCTGGTGGGCATGCCTGGTGAGTCCTTACTGGCTCCTGGTCGCAAGTAGCCATGGCCACCCAGACAGAGCTGGGCTCAGTCAGTCCTCGGCATTCTATCCCGGCCGCTCTGCGTGTGTGGCTCTGCCTGTGTGGCTCCATGGGCAGTGGGTTGGCATTCCCCAAGGTGGGGGTGGGGGGGTCCTTACTGGCTCCTGGTCGCTGGTTTTTATATGGCATCCCGATGGAATTAGTATGCTCATATTTTACTAGAATATTTGCTCTTCTGTATTCATAAGTGAAGCTGACCTTTAGTTTTATTTTCTTGGGCTTGCATTATCTATTTTTATAGCAAAGCTATTCCAATATGATTAAGTTGATTTGGGAAATTTTCATTCTTTTCTGTGCTCTTGGATTAGTTCACATAAAAATAGATTTCTTGAAGTGTTGGCAGAACTAGCCCTTGGAACTAGTGCATTTTCTTCTGTTGGAGACTTTGAAATAGATTTTCATGGTTGTAATGGATATAATCAGAAAAAATGTCCTTGGTGGCTTACAAGTTCTTAAAAAATTGTCTATGTTGCCCAGCACTTGGAAGGAAGCTCCCCCGCCACCATCCCAAGCTCCTAGGGCAGAGAAGCTGAGCTGGTCCCAGCACCTGGAAGAAAGCTCCCTTGTTGCCATCCCAAGCTCCTAGAGCAGAGAAGGTGAGCTGGTCCCAGCACCTGGAAGGAAGCTCCCCTGCCACCATCCCAAGCTCCTAGAGCAGAGAAGATGAGCTGGTGCCAGCACCCAGAAGGAAGCTCCCCCATCGGCATCCCACACTCCTAGGGCAGAGAAGGTGAGCTGTGCAGGTGCCAGAAGCACACCCCCCCCCGGCCTGGAAATGAGAAGACACTTAAACAAGGCTCAAAAACAGACTTCTGGATCACCTACAGCAACCCCAAAGGGAAACGAGATGGAACAATCTGATACTCAACCACCTGGACTCTCTGAACTGGCAACAAAAGAGGATCTGGGAAAAATGAAATCAGAAATAATTACTCAGATAAAAGCAAAGATTGTGCTCATGGTGCAAAACATGATTAATAAATCTAAAGAGGATACAGATAAAAAGTAGAAGATCTGAGGAACATGATGGAATCTCAACATAGGAAACAAATGGAATCCATAAAACAGATGCAAACAGATTTCCAGGAGATTAAAAACTCTATCGAAAGTCTGCTCAGCAGAATGAACCAACGTGAGGATAGAATTTCAGATATAGAAGAAAAGACTGCAATTAGTGACCAGGAAAAGAAAAATTGCTATAAAATTCTAAGGGAACACAAGAAATCAATCCAGCAGCTGCTAGACGATGCAAAGAAGAATAACATAAGACTGACTGGAGTCAATGAAGAAAGAGGAGAGAGGGCAGATGACATAAAAAACTGTTCACAGAAGTGATGGCAGAAAACCTCCCAAGGAGGGGAAAAGAACTTGACCTACAGATAAGTGAGGCATACAGGACTCCAGCTAGCCTTGATCAAAAAAAATCTACACATAGGCATATGATACTTAGGATTCCAGAAATCCAACAGAAGAACAAAATTCTACAAGCAGTGAGAGAAAAGAAACAAATCACATACAAAGGAAAGCCCATCAGAATCACGGCAGACTTCTCAATGCAAACCCTCAAGGCAAGAAGAGCTTGGAGTGATGTATTTCAAGCCCAAAAGGAAAACAGCCTCCAACCCAGATTGATGTGCCCTGAAAAACTATCTTTCAAAATTGATGGAGAAATAAGATACTTTCATGATAAAGAGCACCTCAGGAACTTCATGAATACCACACCGGCACTCCAAAAAATTTTGGACAATACCCTAGGAAAAGACAATGAGGATCACAACACCAGGAAACCCAGCAGAATGAATCCATTGGGTGTGACAAATTAAACACAAAGCGGGAGAATCCAACAAAAAGGAAAAGTCATGACAAGGCTTTTAAAACTTTGAACTTCATCTCCCTAATGAGTGTATAATTCAATCTTGTTATTGTACTGATTAGTATTTTTCTGATTCTAGAGTTGCACACCTTTCCTTGTGCTATACTGGCTATTTATCATCTCCTTATGTCTACTTTTTAATTGGGTTGTCTATTAATGAGCTCTAAGAATTCTTTATATATTCTGGTCATAGGTATATTGAATTGTAAATATGGTCTGTTTAAGGACTACTTTTCATTTTGATGATATCATTTAAAGTTCTAAATTTTGAGGGAATCTCATTTATCAATTTTTTTCTTTTATACATCATGTTTTTTGTATCCTAGGTAGTTCTTGCCTACCCTGAATTCATAAACATTTTCCCTTATAATGTCTTCTTAAAGTTTTATACTTTTAGGCTTTCATATTTAGGTTCATAGATCCCTTCAAGTTATTTTCATGTATGGAAATAAAGGGTTGAGGTTAATTTTTTATATACAGATACCAGGTATTCTAGTGCCATTTGCTGAAAACACTATCTCTTCCTAGGCTCTTGAATTGAGTTTATGTTCTATAAAATGCTAATGTTAAATAATCTTTCAAAACTCAGTGGACCATATATGAGTGGTTCTCTTTCTAGATTCTCTGTTTTATTAAAATGATCTAGGGGCCAGGGATTTAGCTCAGTGATTTCACCACCTGATGCACAAGCGCAAGGACCTGAGTTTGATCCCTGGTATAAAAAAAAAAAAGATCTATATGTCTTTCCTTACACCAACACTGCCTTGATTACTGTAGCTTTAGAAGAAGTCTTAAAATTAGGTACTAAATGCCTTCCAACACTGCTGGGTTTGTTTTTTTTTTTAACTTTTCTAGGTCCTTTGTACTCCTACATGACTTTTAAATTTCAATATCCAATTCTTCATTTATAGCAAGTATACACAGACCTGAATTTTTATATATACCTTGTGTTTTCTAATCCTGCTAAATTCAAGTACAAGTTCTAGGGGCTCCTAGAGATTTCTTAGTATTTTCTCTGTAGATGATCATTTTATCTACATATAAAGATTTTGCTTCTACCTTGCCAATTCTATCCTAATTGTGTCATTTTATTGCCAGACTACTTTGGTGGGGCCTAGGTTTCAAAGTTTAATGGACAGATAAAGAGTAAGCATATCTGCCCTTGTTCCCCACCTTAAGGAGAAAGCATTGTATCTTCTCCATTCATATAAGGCATTCTCGCTGGAAGTATGGAGTACATGTCTTTAATCTGTTGAGAAGGTTCTGTTCTACTTCTAGTCTCCTGATAGCTTTTACCATGAACAGCTGTAGAATTCAGTCCAATATTTTTTCTCCAACTAGTGACAGGATCATATGGCTTTTTCCTTTCCTCTGTTAAAATGATGACTTTGGGGGGTGGATCTTCCAATGCTGAATCAACACTGCCATCCCTACAACAACCACTTTCTACATACTGCCAGATCTGACTTCTAATAGTTTGTTCTGTTAAACAAATTTCTATCTATGTTCATGCTTTTTCTTCTATTATCTTTATCCAGTTTTAGTATTAGCACAATGTTGAGTTCCTAAAATGAGGGGAGAAGTGTTCCTTCTTTTTTCTGCTTTAATTGTTTGATACAATTTATCAGTAAAAATGTATATGAGTCTGCTGTTGTCAGATAGGTAGGTTTTCAAGCTAGGAATATACTTTCTTTAATAGGTGTTATTCAAATTTTATATTTCCTCCAGAGTTAGTTTCATTAATTTGTCTTCCAAGATACTTCTTAGAAGTTGTCAAATTTATTTCAAAAAAGATTTTTGTAATATGCTTTGTATATCCTTTTAAATTCTGTAAAATCTGTGGTAATGCCTCCTAGATCTTGATATTGTAATTTAAAAAATGTATAACTGATATTGTGTAACAGGAAGGAAAGGTCTAAAGGAGCAGGGGAAGTGGGAGGGGTAGGGGAAAGGAAAAAAGAGAAAAGAAAAAATATGAGAAGAGGAAAAAAATGGAAACAAGGTCTTTGCAAATAGGGAAGGGAGGGCAAGAGAAGGGGAAAAAAGTAAGAACCAAGATACCCATGTAATGGTACAAGATCTCAATGATGAACGTAACTGTATTTTATACCTGAAATGTACCAATAAACTTAATGGGAAAAATAAAGAAAGAAAGAAATATTGAAAAAAAATTGTCTATTTTATATTGTTTCTGATTTTATTGGTATTTATTTTTCATAATATTCTATTTTTATTTATTCCAATTTTATTGAGGTATAGCTAGCAATAATATTCTAATTTTAATCATTATTTTACCTATAGCTATTCATTACCTTTTTTAACTGTTCTTTTTTTTTTTTTTTTTTGGTACTGGGGATCGAACTCTGGTCCTTGCGCTTGCACAACAGGCGGCGAAACCACTGAGCTACATCCCCCGCCCTAAAATGTTCTTGAAAGTGACTTTTATGGTTTTCTCTATTTGTGTTACTATACTTTTAAAATACTGTTCATGGGTTTTGTGGAATAAATATATAGTTTTTATCCATTCTCCTATTTTCTTTGTTTGTTTTTGCCATTTTTTCTATTGGAAACTTAGTTCATGTTTTACACTTTTCTTTGTAGCTAATAAATGTATTTGAAGTTATAAATTTGCTTATTTCCTCTGTCTCATGAGTTACCTAGAAAAGTGTTGTTTTCTGTATGTATGATTTTAACATATCCAGATACATGCTTTAATTTTTTGTCTATCCTGTATTACTCATTTCTATTTTTTCATTATAGTTACTGTGGTATGTTTGACACCCATTTTGCATTTTATTCACACTTCCTTTGTAACCTAATATATATATGGTTTTTTTATTATCTTGCTTGAGCTACTGAAAAGAATGTGCATTCCTTGTTGAAAACGGAAATAGATATATCTGTTAGTCTATAAATACATGCTAACTGTATTATTCAAGGCTCCTATACATTTTCGCTTGATTTTGACTTCTAACAAAAGTGTAAAAATTGCTCACTATACTTGTAGGCTTTTTACCTTTATTCCTATTAGTTCTAATTTATACACATCAAATTAAGGATTAGGTACTAGAAGTTCACAGATAATGCTTTATGCATTCTTCCTTTTCCTTGTATTTTTTACCTTTAATAACTAATGTTTTTCCTTCAATTATATTTTGCTGATATTATTTTAATGTTTATTTTTTCAATTGCTCTCCTTTTATCCTTTGTTTGCAATTTTGCTTTAGGTATGTTTCCAATAAAAGATATACAAGGTATGATCAAAAACTATGTGAGTTGGGCTGGGGATTTAGCTCAGTGGTTTTGCTGCCTGCTGTGCAAGCACAAGGACCCAAGTTCGATTCCCAGTACCAAAAAATTTTTTTTAAATAAATAAAATAAAAACTATGTGAATGTTTCAATTAGAAACAAATTTATTACAGCTAAAGACACATTGCCATTAACCCTCAAAATACTCTCCCTGTTTTCAAACACAAACCATCATGCTTGCCACTTTTGAAGCAGTTCTGGAAGTCCTCTTTCATGAGTGTCTTTAGTTGCACTGTTGTGGCTGCCTAGATATCCCGAGTCAATTTAAAACATTTACCTTTCCTGGTCATTTTGATTTTAGAGAAGACCCAAAAGTTGCACAATGTCAAATCTGGTGAATAAAGTGGATGAGGACACACTGTAATGTTTTTACAACCCTGCCTTTCTGTTGGACAGCACTTGGCAGCTGCATTCACTGTAAATTTTTCTCATATCTCGTAAAGATACTTACAAAAGAACACTTCCAAAACTGTTGCAGAAAGTGGTAAAAATAGTGGGATAAGTATATTCAAAGGGGAATATTATTAGGAAGATCAATGTCAATGTGTCCTTTTTCTATAATAAATTTTAATTTAAACATTTATCGCATATTTTATCACACTTTGTATAGCCAAATATGGGTCTTTTATTTACTTATCCAACCTGAGTTTATATCTGATAAGAAAGAAGAAAAACACGGTTAATAACCCTACAGCAAAAGGAAAGTATGTACTAGGATGGCAGCAATAACTCTGAATAGTGACCAACTTTATAAAAGTAAACCGCCTAAAAATAAATCATTGAAAATACAGAGACTTTCAGATTTGAAAACAAAAACAACTATTCAATGGTGTGTTGTCTACAAAAGACAAAAAACATAGTAATTTAATACAAAATAATAAAAAATAAATCAGGCAAATATGAATAAATAAAACTAAAGGAGACCTCTTAATATTTGAAAATATGTCTGAGACAATATTATATAGAATAAAATAGATACCATAAACATTATGTGTACCTAATGATTCAGGCTGAAATATGTCAGAAAACTAGGAGAACCACAAAGAGAAATAGATAGTAAATGTTTTAAATTTTTAATATGCCCTCTGAGAAATGACAGGCAAGCTAAAACTAAGCAGAGATATCAAATACCTATAAAGTAAAATATTAACCTCAAGCTATTATTCACCAAATTAAGAATATGCATCCTCTAGAGTACATTAGCAGTCAAAAAGAAACCATTCAGGGCACAAAAGAATAAATTCTGGAAGATTAGCGTAAGATACCCTATATAATCTCTGACAAGTGTGCTATAAATAATAAATTAATAGCTTTTAAAACTCATATTTTTAGAAACAATCTTTGGATTAAATATAAATAATGAAGAGTACTGAGAAATATGTAGAAGTACATTATGATGAAAATTTGGGGAACAGGAATCAAAGAGTTCTTAAAGAGAAAGTTATAGCATTAAATACCTAACAAGAAAGGAGACATGACCACTGAACACAAGTTAACACATTTGAAAACTTAAATTAATGGGGTATAGTCCTAGAAAAAAACTAAGTTGCCAAAACTGTTGGAAAAAAATGGATAAATTCAACAGGCCAGTAAGTATTAAAACTATAAATAATAATTGAAGATTCTACTTTCCTATCTTGAAAATAAAGTCACATCTAGATCACTAAGGATTTCTACCAGACTTTTCAGGAATAGTTCTTATTTTATTTAAATTCTCATAGAAAAGAGATAGAATGAACTACTCAGCTAATTTCATGAAGTAAGATAATCTTGATTCCAAAACTACATATGGGCAATACAATAAAATAAAATTATAATTCCATTTTATTAGTGTATATAAAATCATAAATTAATATTGACTATTAAACATAATATGACTATTTCCTAAAGTGTATTTAAAAATAATAATATATCATGATTAACACAGGTTAATACCAGGAATAGAAAAAGACTTTAAAATTGTTGTCACTTTGATATAGTAAGGGAGAAAAATTATTTATAGCTTAATCACTGACACAAATATATTTGCTAAATCTCAATGCATACCAAAGATAAAAAAATCAAACTAGAAATAGTAATTTTATTCACTTGATTGAATTATATATCAAATCATATAGTATACTTCAATTAAAACTTTAGAGGCACTCCCTTCAGAACTAAAATCAGAGATAATATCACTATTATTTTAATTTATTTTATTGGGGGGGGTACCAGGGATCAAACTCGGGACCTTGCACTTGCAAGGCAGGCAGTGAAACCACTGAGCTACATCCCCGGCCCCAATCACTATTATTTTTAAACTTAGTGTTAGGCAAGCTAAAACTAAGCAGAGATATCAAATACTATGAAGCTGCTCAATGCTATAAAGAATAAAAAGAAATAAATGTATTGATTGGGACAAAAAAAGGGAAACATCATTTTCAGGTGACATGTTCCTATAGCTAAAAAAATAACATGGGCCAGGGATTTAGCTCAGTGGTTCCGCCACCTGCCTCACAACCAGAAGGACCCGAGTTCAATCCCAGGTACCAAAAAAAATAAAATAAAATAAAAAATAAAAAAATAACAAAGCCAGGGATATAGCTCAGTGACACTGTGCCTGCCTGGCAAGCACAAGGTCCTGAGTTTGATCCCCTACTGGGGGGAAAAAAACAGAAATTATTACAACTAATAAGATAATCCAACCAGTTTATAATATGTAGTCAAATTACAACATTAAAAGCACTCACCAATAATAATCAATTGCAATGTATATAAAAAATATATCATTCAGAATACCAATAAAACTATGAAATAACTAAAAATTAGTGATTACAATATCTTTATGGAGAAAAATTTTAAATCTAATAAAGAATACAGAACTATCTCTTGGTTGGGATGACAATATTATAAATATTTCCATTCATATTAATCTACAAATTCAATAAATCACAAATATCTCAAAATATTTTGTTGAATATTTTACAAAGGTGATAACCTTATATCTATACTTTTTTATGAAGGAAAATGTTCCATGAGCAGCTAAGTTACCATTTCAAGAAAAGGACAGAAAGAAGGAACCTGCCCTACTTTATATGAAGAAATACTAAACAAACTAATGAAACAATGTGATGGTATTGCAATAACAAATAGATCAATGAAACATAATAGATCAATGAAACATAATAGATAGCTTTAAAATATAGTCTTGTCTTCTAGTCATCTTATAACTATATGAGAATTTAATACACACTACAATGGGTATCACATATCAGTGCAGAAGAACAGATGTTTAAAAAAATTGCAAACCTATCTCACACTTTAGAATAAAACAAAATTGAACCTAAAAGCACATGCAAAAGTAGACTCCAAATGGAATAAAGACCTAAATGTGAAACTTAAAACAACAAAATTAAAAGGGGAAAATATCTTAGTAAAGCTCAAACAGAGAATAATATTATTGACAGAGCTTCATGTCCACATAAAAAACCAAAAATAGTGATGATTTTTATTATATCATAAACATTTCTGTTCAATTGAAAGGCACAATGAACAAAGTTAACACACAGATTGTTAAAGTGTGTGACCATGGCTGTGCAAAGGACAAAAAAGATTAGCTGGAGATAAGACTTTAGTTCAGTCACCCTGAGGACCTGGAGAGGCTGCTACTTCAGCATAAGAGAGCTTCAGGGAAACAGCAGCCAGCTGAGACCTCTGCAGTTATTTATTTGTAACTCAAGGACATGAGAACAGAGATTTAGAAGAAAAACATTTGCAACATATTGCATAAAGTTTTGATCAGGGCCAGGGCTAGAATGGGATGGTTTGTTTCATGACACATATTGACCTAGTTTAAGGAATCTTAGCTGGGCAGAGGGGACACAATGGCCAAAGCAAACATCTCTGAGAACAAACTGCTTTTAATTCTGCTGATGGTTGTCTTGCAGATTCTGGTCTAAACTCTAACTATGCCTTCTAGGGGTCCTGAACTGTTGTCCACAAAGTCTCTTCCTTTTTCACATTCACTTCAAACACTCCTTTGGCCAGAGTCTCCCCACAGCAGATGACAGATTGGGAGAAAGTACTTGCAACCTCTAAAACATATAATTACAAATATCTAAAACTATCCAAAAATTGGCAAAGCATTTGAACAGGTACTTTATAGAATAAGTAATCAAAGTGGCTTAGAAATGTTCAAACTCATTAATAAGAAAAATATAAATTGAAATAGTGATACAGACAGAAAAAAAGTAAGAAATTATATAATTCTTATTGGCAGAGGTATGGGTTTGGGAAACCTCATGCATTCCTGGCAGGAAAGTAAATCCACTCTGGAGAGCAATCTTAGAGTGTTTAATTAAATCAAGTATCCCACTTAGCAATTTAACTTCTGTGTTTATGACTCCTAAAAAAACAACAGCACTCATAAATCCATAATGGAGAGAGAGAGAGAGAGAGAGAGAGAGAGAGAGAGAGAGAGAGATTCATCACAGCAATGTTTTTAGTGCTGAAGAATTAGAAGCAATCTGACTTCACCAGGAGAGTGCATAGGTACACGGAATACAGGCACAGTGAGGCACAATTAGAACAATGGACTAGATAGACACACAGTAACATGGAAACTAAGTGAATAAAAAGTTAGGAAGGAGAACGAGCTGTCCTCAAAACTGCAAGTACATAAAAGTAAAACTACACAAACATAAAAATACCTATGTATACTTTACAACCCACTAAAGAGGTACAAAATAAACTCATTAGACTAATTGGTGTGTGAGGAGCAGAAGAATGGAGAAAAATGAGAAGAAGTTCATCAATCAACCATTCTGAGGAAAAATATGCATAAACCAACAGTTGGAATGTGTCATAAAGTAAGAAGCATGAATAACTCAAATCTCTACATTTGGGATCTAAGAATAGACCTTGTTATACTGAGTTCTGATGGCCTCAAGAAAGCAAAAACTCTGGGGCCCTGGTCTACATATTGTTAATTTTGGAAGTTCTCAAACTGTAAAAAGGGGAAAACATCCCTGGTGAAGGCATAGGAGAGAATAAAAGAACAGAGACCTAAAAATAAATAGTTCTGGCTCTCTGGCTTCAGAAGAGAAGAGGAAAGACAAGAGAATATGAAATCATTTTGTAAAGGAGGAACAATCCTCAGATTGCTGATAGTGTGCAGTGTTGGCCACAAACTTCTCTTTCCATCAGAGTTTCAAGGAGCAGACCTCTAATGCCATCAGATAGGAAACGAATTCATCCTTTAAAGGGTGTTGTTATATCACTGATTTTGGTTGAGTTTTTGATTTGGAGGAGAAAAGGAGATATGAAATAACTAAGGGGAGGCTCCTCCCCTTTCTCTATTTCCACTTTTTCTTTAACATGTCCCTGGTTATCTTGCTATGTTTTCTATGTATATTATAGATGCCAAGCACAGGAAAAGTACATAGCAATTATGTCAGTTACTTCTTCCATGTGAAATGGTGAAAACTCAGACTTTATTAAACAAAAAGGAATATGTATTGGTACAGGAAATTGAAAAGCACCAGAGTGGATCTACCAGGCAGTACTCAATCTGAAGCTCAAAGGATATCATCAGAGTCGTGTGAGTCTCTCAGTCTCTATCTCTGCCTTTCTCTGTGTTGACACCATATTGATAGACTTCTGATACATAGTTGTGAGGTGGCTACAGCAGCTTTGTCTATACCCTTATGCAAATCTTAAGGAGGGGCCAGGAAAATGCTTTTTCTTTAATGGTGGTTCCCACAAGAGTCCTGAGATTCACTCTGCTTTAGATATCCTGGTCACACACACACACACCCCTCCCACTAACATCTAAGTCTTCAACTTCATAATCAGAGGTAGGCTCCCTTGTCCCATGCCAGCCACAGAGAGTAATGGCAATGGGTGGATTCTCAAATGAGAATTAGGGACTGTTGGAATGCAGAGGGGGGAAAGAAATCAGTATACCCAGAGTAATTATCAGAAATTTTTGCAGTATCTGTAGTTATCATTCACTATTCCCCTAAAGCTACCTTTTCCTAAAACAGATGAAAGCTTTCTCTCTGATCTTCTAGCACTAGCAATGGGATTCAGTAGATCACACTGCATCTTAAAGGACCTTCAAAAACTTCCATAACCTCAGGGAAAGGAAATAACTCTTGAAGAAAAAATCCTTGAAAAAGAAAAGGATGTGTACTTCTGGCTCTGCTGATGGAAATACACACACATGCAAAAATCAAACTACAGGTGTCTTGTGCTGAGTTTACCAATTCTGTAAGACTTCATAGTTACATAATACTAACAATTGCCATTTATTGAAAACCTGCTACAATGCCAGGCAAAATGCCAGAACACTGATATATAATTTATTTAATACCCTCAAGAACCATGCAAAGTAGGTATTATTATCCTCACTTCAGAGATGAGGAAACAGACAGAGAGAGGTTAAGAAATTCGCCCAAAGTCACAAAGCTGATAAGTGGAGGAGTCAGTAGTCAGAGGCACAACTGAGAGGTTTGTGAGCCTGGGCTGTCATAAATATAACATGGATTTTGTGCCCTTCACCCTAACTGGAAAACCAATGTTGCGAATGTAGAGCTAGCTGAATTCAACTACTTCATGTAACTATCTAAAATGTTCTTATAACTAGGAATTTCGTGAGAAAAATAAAATGATTACTTAAGGATCACTACATCCATACTGTAAAAAAAAAAAAGTACTTTGAAAGAGTAGTTGACTGATGGCCTGGTTAGAAAAATTAGAAATGAGGTAAAAAGGCAGGTGTGTAAATACCGAATAGTTTTTCTAGTGTGAGAAACTGAGAGTGTAAATAAGAATTAAAAGGATTAATAACTAATAACTGATATTTTGATATAGGAAAAGGTCCAAATGGGTAGGGTGGAGGGAGGAGATGGGGAAAGGAAAGAAGGAAAATTATGAGAAAAGAAAAAAAAATGGAAACGAAGTCTATGTAAATAGGAAAGGGCGCACAGGTAATAGGGAAAAAATTAGAACCAAGATACATCATGTACAGGTACAAGCACCCAATGATAAATGTAAATGTATTGTATACCTAAAATGTACCAATAAAAGAATTTAAACAAAAAAAGGTAGATTCAAAATTTGATAACAAAACACAAAATATAAAAAAACCTCTCAAGTAAAGCAGTGAAGTCACCCTGAAAAAAAATAGAAGCCAAAGAGAGAAGACCTGAACTCTAAGTAACACAGTAGTTTGATAATCCACACTGTGGGTATCACCAGAAGTTGTCTCATCCAGCCCTGGGGTGCTCTGTCCCAAGTTGTCTATATATCCTAAAATAATATAAAAATGAAAAAAATGCTCTAAGAAAAAGAAAAATCATAGTTTAGCAAATGCTGTTAAAATAAGTAGAAATGTTGGTAGAATGAATCTGCTATACCTCAACAAGATCACTATTGATGTTATATAAAGTTAACTAAAAGCATCGTTAGTCTCATAAAGTCATGCTTTAAGGACTTTAGAACTTTGGGCCTCAGTGATTCTTCTGGATGTACGGTACTTTAGGGTTATGAATAATTTCATTAACTTTTTCTATGAGCAGAAGTTGCAAATACACCAGTATAACTGCATAGTGTTTTGATGCACACCTTCTGAATTCATCCAGTTCCCAGGCTATTAGACTGCGCAACTCTCTGGCCTACAGCTGAGCCACATACACTATTCTGGGCCCTCCCTGACTACACCTGGGTGAGAGGGGTGTGGTGTAGTCAAAGTCTGGTGCTAAGCTACATCACTAATCATGAAGATTATCAATCAAACATCTGCCAGATCTACAAGGTGTAGGAGGGGAATTGTGACAGATGAGTAACCAAGAGACACACGGGGGAAACAAAGTTCAAGTTGACAGAAAGTAAGTGCTGAACAGATAGAAAGGACCTCAGGTATTAGAAGTTTTAATGAGGTTCCCCATCAACCAAGACAAATACTGACCTTCAGTACCGAACTCAGGAATAAACATCAGGTCACCTATGCCACTGATCTGGTTCTGAACCCTCTGAGTTCTATCAAGGTCTCTGTCTATCCTTATCTTTGAGTGACCCGTGATAGAAACTCTTCTTTGTTCTTCAGTCTTCCCTTTGCCCCAAATTACAATCCCGGTCTGAAAAATGAGCCTTAAAATCCTACTACCTATTGATGTGAAATTGTTGATACCTGCTCCCCTGTACCTGGCCATCTAAACCTCCTGTTTCCAGCTTCTCCGTCATTGAACTGGCTTTATTGAGTTGCTTTTCCCTAATCTGCTCCATACCAGATGCTCGACAGGACTCTAATCTTGCTCTTCATCCTCCTGCACCAGTCTGCCTCTGGAAATGTCTCTTCCCTTCAGTGCCACTTACCGATGCCTTAGTTTGAGACTTCATTACCTCTTCTTTTCTTAAATTATCTGCATCAACTCACTACACCTAGTAGTTATTCTTACTGACTAAAAACTTGATCCTGTAATTTGATCCTACTTTTAAAAACCTTCAATTATTACCCAATACAAATTAGATAATATCCACATAATATCTGCATCACTTGGCCTTTGAGGCCTTTTTATATGGACTCCCAGGTCCATTTCCCTTGTTCTTTCCCATGCAATCCAATGAATGCACTCTTTAAATATAAGTTCAAATATCACCTCCTCTTGACTGCTCTAAAAGAGAATGAATTACCTCATTGTTTGTCTTACATTAATTTGCAGATGCCTTTAATAATACATATCACACTGTTTACATGTCTACTTTCCTCATCAGATTATGAACCTTTGAGGACAAGGAGCATGCCTTCTTCGTTTATATGACAAACATGGTGATTGGAGAGTAGTCAGCTGGTAATAAACGTTTGTCAAATGAATGAAGGATCCCTAAATACTGTGACTTATTTCTTAATCTGAACTATCTTCAATCACCTGCAGAAATTTTCTCTCCAGAATACATTCTTGTATCTATTTATCTACCATCTATCTATAATATCCCTATACATAAAGGGAAAAGGTGAAAAGGGAGAGCAAAAACATTTTAAATTCGGGCTGGGGATTTAGCTCAGTGGTTTCGCTGCCTGCTGCGTAAGCTCAAGGACCCAAGTTCGATCCCTGGTACCAAAAAAAAAAAAAAATTTTAAATTCTAGCCTCTCTTGATCTCCCACATTCTCCTGTAATTACTGGCATATGTTAGACCCTATCTGAAAAGATAACGTTGGTAAAGACTTTGGTCATACACAGCTATAGTATCCCTGTCCTGGCTTCATCTTGGATTCTTTTTTCCAATTTTTTGATGCTGCATCACTCTGTCACCAATCTTCACCGTTTGTATGGGACATGGAAGGTCTGAATGGTTCATCTTTTACTGCTGATGCCAGTCATTGCTGATATAACCACCCTAAAGATCTCATAATGCCTTTGCTTCTAATCATCCAAGAGTTAAGTCATGAAGGTTTTTCCCATTAACTATGGGAGATGATCAATTGTTTTTCTTTTATTTTTTTCTGTTCTTACTTTTGTCCTTGTTGGAGAAAACTTTCATATAATATAGTTACTGCATAAATACACTTTCCTTCATACCACTAGTCATCTGCGTGGTTGGACTTCAGAGATTTAACAACCACCATGGCTTTCAGAAAATAACCACATCAATTTAAGTACTTCCTAGGGAATCACTCCACTATTCAAAAGACTCATCTCTAAACATGGTTTTCTCTAAGTCTGTCTCTCTCACACACATGCATTCTGTTTGTGTGTCCAGTGGCTTTTGCATCTGTAGTAGTTAGAATAATGTGTGACATACACATTCACACACAAACACACACACCACCTTCTCCACCACCACCACCACCACAACCTATCACAGGCTTCCTGTAATTGTATTCTCAGCTTCTAACCTGTTCACTATTCTGATTCTTCTGTTTTCCACACCTCAATAAAACTGTCCACAAGTGCCTCGGAGTGACTACAACTGTTTTGGGTATGTGCAAACACTGAGAGACAATAAGCACTGGCATAAAAGGGCTTCCCTAGAAAAGGTCTCTCTCTCTCTCTCTCTCTCTCTCTCTCTCTCTCATTCTCTTTCATTCCTCCTCATTATCAGTTTCTCTGTCTCTCATCAATTGTCTCACAGAGAGAGAAAGAATAAGAGAGGAGGCTAAAGAAATCAGAGTGTGAGGACACTGACAACAACTTGAAAATTTTGCTTTGGATCAACATTATTTTCCTCCACCACTGTCCTGGAAAATTCAGCAGCAAATGGAGTTGTTTTCATCAGGTACTGCTCCAGCTCTGTATGGTTAAGCAGGAATATCAGCTTCAACTATGCCAAGGAACCCCAGAGAACATCCAACCTGGAAAAATTCTAACCCCAAAAGAGCACCTCCCAGGAGATGACTACAGCTCCTGCAGGAAACCATTTAACCACAAATTCCAACTCCCCTTCACTCCTACAACTTCAGTCACACGTCCCAAAGGGCTGATCCCGAGTCATGACAACCTGACCCATATCAGCAGCCTAGAGGCCATATGGCAACATACCCTTTCCAGCCCACTGGGTAGGAGAAGGGAGGGACAAACAAATGAATGATTATAATTGAAATCCTATAATTTATGATTTGTCAATGATTCCAGCCTTTGGAGGAATTTTCTTCACCCCTTAACAAATCAGGAAGGTACAATATGTAACTACAGACACCTAAAACACCTCTGAAACCATTTCATTTTGTGGTAACAATAATATGAAGAATAAGGGCTCTCTGGGGACAGAGAAGTCCCATGCCATACAGTTCAGTGTTCTCAGTCAACAATTTTAAAGGCATAAGGAGAAAATCCTTTGGGATTCCAAGAGTAAGGAGCCAGTATATAAGTCGGATCAGCAGTGCTGGCAGAAAGTAGGGCATGGAGCCCTAAGTACTGTCCAGTTCACATCATAAAGTAGAATTAATAGGTCTACTATCCCTACTGTTATTGAACTACACCGATCAAAGAGCCATCTGACCTGAGATAAATCAAATCAGGCAAAGAATTTTTCTCTAAACACGGAATAATAGTTCTTAGATTGATCAGACACCCACCTATCTAATCTCCCCTCAAAAATATGTTTTTCTCTAGCTGGCCATGGTGGAGCACACCTGAAATCCCAATACTCTGGGAGACCAAGTAAGAAGGATCACAAGTTCAAGCCCAGCCTGGGCAACTTAGCAAGGCTCCATCTCAAAATATATTTATTGTTGTTGTTAAGGGCTAGGGATGTAAAGTGCAGAGTGCCTCAATTCAATCCCCAACACACAAAAGGAAGAGAGAGAAGGAGAGGAAAGGAAAGGAGAGGAGAGGAAAAATCCTTGTCTTGTGCTCATCTCCATGATACAACCTGGTACAAAATTAAGTAGATTTATAATGAAAAGTACTTAACTGAAGGCCTTGGCCTTACTTTTTTACCAGCCATGCAACACTGGACCTCCTGGTCTTCAACCACAATGTGAAGAGACTAGACTTCTTGATTCCCAACGTCCTATCCAGTTCAAAATTCTCTATGCAGTGGCAGAGAACTCACTATCTCCAGAGATAATTATTTTATGTTTGGACAATTCCAAGTATTACAAGAAGTCCTTCCCTATAAATCTGAAATATACATTCCTATGGTTTCACTGATTCATCTTGAGTTCTACCTGCCTTGCAATAATATAGGCTGAGTATAATACCTTTTCTATATAACAGCCACTCACTTAACTGAAGACAAATAAAGTATTGCATCATCCATCCATTTCTCATGCATATATCCATCTCACTTGGTTCTTCACCATGCATTCAGCCAATCATCTCATTCACTCTACTCAGAACACATACCAAGTTATCCATATTGTTATTGAAAAGTGATCATCAGAATGGAACAAAGAGCTACAGAAACAATTTAATCAATGCTGAGTGAAGAATCCTACCACTTTGTGCTAGCTTGTGTGCTGTTTTAATGTAGCCTACAACAGCATCATACTTTTGGCTGCAACATCACTGCCACTGCCACAATATTGCTTTTTTTCTCATGTCTTCTATCTTGTCCCTGTGAAGTTTAATTTAGAGCCAAAGTCAGAATTTTACTTTTACTTCAATAAGATTCATTTTATTAGATTTGAACTATTAGTGTGATATACTAAAATCTCCTTGAATGCCCAGTCATATTTGCCATCTGTCCACATTTTATTGAAGTTATTGATAAAATATGACTATAACATTGCCAAGAAAATAGTCCAAGAGCAGACCACTAGTGACTACCCTCCATATTGATATGAATCTGAAAGACTTAGGTCTTATAGTCATTAAAATATCAGTTTCCAGATTATCTATCCTTGCCACTCTCTGGACTCTATCTTCCTCAGCTCTCATACATGGTCTAGTCCTACTATTGTTCCTACAATGATTTACACAGTTAAGGTCACCCAGCACTTGGAGAATTTTTAGAGAAACTGCTGTTTATAACTTTAAAAATATAAATAAAGCTAACCCCCAAAAAAGGAAAAAGTTCATATCCAGAGCATCCTGCTATAGTAAAAATAATGTGAGATTGAATCCTAGGTGTTCACCTTAACACTATCAGTTTTCTCATCTCTACAACAGAAATAATAATGACCTTACAGGGTTGTTTTAGGGGAACTAATGCATGCAAAAAACACTGGCACATTCTTAGCTTATAATGAATGTGCAATATAGGATTACTATTGTTGTTGCTTTTGTTCTTATTGTTATTATTAATTACTGCATGGTAAAAGATAAAAACACAATAACTACTGGCACACAAAGACAAACCCAAGAAGAAAAGGTAAAATGAAGCCCTGGATTCTGTGTTAACTGATATTCAAAAAATGGAACTGATACATGAACATGAGATGTAAAGGAGACCAAAAAATGACTTTGCCTAGCTTAAGATGCTCAGTGGATGGGGATGTCAGTGGCCAGTGTTTGGGCTGATAGAGTGGACACCATTGAGTTCAGTTTTGAAAATGGATTGAGGTAACAAGAGGATATGCAAAAGGAGATACAGTCTACTCAACATACCAATATGAATATGAAGAGACAGAACAGTGATAGGAGTCACCTGTGTATTTTCAGGAATAATAGAAAACCTACAGTTTAAGAAGGAAGACAATATAGAACATGTTTCTGGTGGCCCAATGTAATAATCTTGAAAACAAGGTAAAATTAGACTAACGATTCTTACCTAATAAGGTCATGCACTAGTGGTCACTACTTCTAATAGAATGTTACTGTCTTTTGAAAAATAAAAATTAAGTGTGCCTACCTTCTCTTCACTCATTATAATTTCTAGAAGATCAACATTGATCTGATGGCAAGTTCTCTCATCAAGCAGAGATGGAATTCACAGATAAATAGGAACATGAAGCTAGGAGCTTGTGATGTTTTCCTACCATAAATTGAATTTGTTTCCTATAAATATATATCCTACCATTTTGGGTATAAAGATCATCAACAGATATTTATCAAATATCCATCAGGTCAAGGCAGGGGTTACCAAAAAAGTAGTTGCAGACCCTACACACAAAGAACCTGCAATAGTCACATAGTCCCCTCCATAAAATCTCCAATAACTCCAATTAATCTAAATCCAAATTTGCAACTTGCTAAAACAAGTATAGATGAGTACGTGAGGAAGTTGGGAAGTAAATAGATGTCACTGGAGAAATAAAGGTGGAGGTATGGGTGGATCTGGGTTTGGTTAGGAATGAATCAGACCATCCCACAGAAGAAGGCTGCTCCCTAGATGCAGTTGCTATAAAAAGGCCCTTAGCCCAGAGTTCAGTACCCAGCAAGCTCCTTCAGCTGCATTCTATTCACTCTTCTTGTGAACAAGGTAAGAGGGAGTACATTTAAATTTGCCTACTTGGTGTTAAGCAAAATGAAAATATGGAAGAATGTGTATTCTAAGGCAAAAAAAAAACCTTCATGTTTAAGAGTTTTCTCCTTTATTTTTAGTGTCACTATCACAAAAAGTTTACTTCTATATAGACAGTCAATGAGGGCACAAATTTGCTTTCCATGAGGATACTCAATACTCTGTACAGTTAGATTCTCCGTTCATTCATTCAATAAATATATATTAGCTATCTTCTATTTGCCAAGCTCTGTTTTTTGGTACTGCTTTAGCAGCAGTGAACTATATAAACTCATTACTCTTAGGAACTGGCATTTAGTAGGGAGAGGCAGTCAGTAAACAAACAGCAAATAAAAGCATTTCAAATAATAACAAGAATAATGAAGAAAGGCAAATTGATGTAGCAGAGCGGTGGGAGGAGGAACGTATTTTAGATCAAATGGCCAGGTGAAACTTCTTTGAGGAATTATCCTTTTCTTTTTTTTTTTTTTTTTTTTTGCTTATTGAATAAAGGTTTTAATTGACACATAATTGTGTATATTTATGGAGTACAGTATATTTTATTGCATGTATACAATTTGTAATGATTAAATCAGGGAAACCGGCATATTACCTAAAATATCATTTCTTTGGCTGGGAATATTCAAAATTCATTTTTAAATTTTTATTAGTACATGTTTACATTACATGCTTATACTTGTTGTATGAATTTGATACATGTACACAACACATCTTAATTCTTTTTGAAAAATTAAGAATCCATTTTTCTAGCTATTTTGAAACATAAAAAATTATTGTCACCCTAGTATACTAGAATTTATTCCTCCTATCTCTGTTTTTAGCTTCCACATATGAGTAAGAATATGTGGTACTTGTCTTTCTGTGCCTGGCTTATTTCACTTAACATAATGTCCTTAAGGCTCATCCATATTGCTGCCAGTGATAGGATTTCATTATTTTTTATGGCTGAATAAAACTCCATTGGGTATATACTCCTTTTCTTCATCCATTCACCTATAAGTGGACACTCATATCTTGGCTATTGTGAATAAACATGGGATATATATCTAGTAGTATCTTTGGGTATATATCTAGTAGTAGGGCTGCTAGATCATATTATAGTTCTATTTTTACTTTTTAAAGAATGTTCACACGGTTTTTCCGTAAGAGTGGAACCAATTTACAATCCTACTAACAGGATGTAAGAGCTCCCCTTTCTCGGCATCACTGCCAGCATATATTTTTGTTTTGTTTTGGTTTGGTTTGGTTTGATTTGGTTTTTGGCTTTGGGTCTTAGTGATAGTTTTCTAACTAAAGTAGGATGGTATTGCAGTAAGCTGAGATCTTAAAGATAAAAGAAATTAGCCAAGGTAAAAGGCAGGATTCTAAAGTAGGAATTAACTTATTCCAAAGGTTAAAAAGAAGCTAGTGTCCTTATAGCAAATTTTAAAAGAGGAATATGGTGATTTCAGAGAGCTACCCAGGATTGGGCCATGTAAAAAGGAGCATAGTAGACTTTGTACATTAAGAACATGAGGAAGGATGTAAGAGAATTCAGGTATCTTATGTACATGTACCAACTCCCTGTGATGAAGGTAATCATTATGTACTGCAAACATATATTATTAAAAATAAAAATAAAATGAGTACATGAGAAGTCACTGTAGAGTAGTAAAATAATCTAGTATATGTATTAAACAGTCACTCTGGGCTGCTAAGTGAAAAACAGGACTACAGGAAGTGGAAAAAAGTAGAAAGAACCTCCAAAGCACAAGGACCCGAGTTCAATCCCTGGTACCAAAAAAAAAAAAAAAAGTAGAAAGACCATAGTAGTTTAAATGAAAGAAAATGGAAATCATAATAAAAATCATGAGAAATACCCAAAACTATAAATTAGCCATAGTCCCTGTCTTTTTCCGACATTGATTCATCAGTATGTCTGGTTCTAGTCAACTCTGCCTGCACAACATGCCACACCCACTCCCACTGGCTCCTTCTCTACACCTGTCATCCTAGTCCAAGCTACCCTCCATCCCATCTCTGTTATATGAAAATACCACAGCCTATTTATCCATTTTTCTCCTGATAAATATTTGAGTTGTTTCTATTTGAAGAGGCATTATAAATAAGAGACTATGAACATTGTGATGTAGGATTTTGTTGCATATAGGTACGTATCTCTGTTATGCCTAGTCTGAAAGTAAACTGCTGGGTCTTAGATACTACCCAGCAATTTTCCAAAGTGTTTCTGAGAGTTCATGCTCCCTCCAGCATATGAAAGACTTTTATTCTCCACATCCTCACAGATACTTCATGTTGTCAAGTTTCTTTCCCTGTTTATCTTTTTAGTTATTTTGGGAGTGTGCTACAGTCTCACACTGTAATTTCAATTTGCATTTCTCTAGTGATTAACAAGGTTGAAAACTTGATATATTTATTTAAAACTTTATATATTTATATTATTTATTCATTTAGCTACGCTCTGTAAAATTCCTGAGGGACTCATTTTCCCAATGAGATATTTGTATGTTTGTATTAATTTATAGGAATTATTGTTATATTCATTTAAATTTTTTTGAGACAGAGTCTCAGTATGTAATCCAGCCTGACCTTGAACTCACTACGTAGCCCAGGCTGGCCTAAAACTCATGGCAATCCTCCTGCCTCAGCCTTGCAAGTGCTGGGATTACAGGTATACGCCACCATGCCTGGCTATTGGTTAAATTTACTGCAAATATCCTCCAACACATACACACACACTCCAGCTTTCTAGTTGATCTCAAAGAAGGGTTAATCTGAAACAACCTAATAGTGTATTGCACAAAGTAATATTTTTTAACTGTATCATATCATTCTCTACAAAAACTTATCCAGTGACATCCCATTGTCCTCTGAATAAAATAAACCAATGTTATACTCAGACACTTAGAACCTCATAATCTGAACCATGTCTATATCCCTGACTTTAACTAGTATTACTCCTGGGATTTCTTATTTTCTCCTTTCATTTCAAATGTCTTAGAAATTTTAAATTCTCTTTCAGGGGATACCCATAAATTCATCAAAATATATATGTTCTTATGTGATTTAACCACAGCAAAAATTAATTGACACCTGTTTCCTCTTACCAATCTAAGGTCCAAAAATGCTTTACTCCTGACTATTACAGTAATATATTTTATATTATTGTTTCCTTTGGTATTTTAGTTTCACCTGATTTTACAAGTTCTGAAGAAGTCATTATGACTCTTTTGTACAATGAGTGCTTGTTTAGATTTACTGACACACTACTTTCTTTCATTATCAATGAGATAACTGAACATTACTTAACTAGCATTCCTCAAGTGACAAAATGAAAACCAGTCAAAAATAAACTTGTTTGTATTATATTGAAAATCTATTAAAGCCATCCTATCCAATTAAAAATACTACAAACTTAATGACATGCTTTTAAAAAAAAAAGGCAATGAATATTTCATGTCTTACCACTGGAGAAATTGGCTTTCACAAAAGTCTCTGCAATTTAACCATTCATAAAATCAGCATTGGAGAATTGGTTTTCAACAAATTACTATGACTAAATTTTCCTGTTTCGGACTAGTGACACATTCTAAAATTCTGCTATAACCAACAGCCAGATCAACAAGAAAGATGACCTTAACTACAGCACACAGGTCTCTGACAACTACTGTTATGACTGGGCTTAGGCCCAGAAATGAGCAATGCCAGTAAATTGGCCTAGTCTTTGTTGATTTTCACTGTGTCTATTGTAGACAGTTTTTCATGGGCAGTTTTTATTTTTAAAGACAGATTACTTAGGGGAGAATATAGGATTAAATGTGGAAAATCATTTAATAATACAATCTCAAAATAAAAAAGTAGTATAAGACAAAGTTTTACCTCCTCTTTCTAGGTTCACATAAACCACCCCCAAAAAATGTCCACTCTCCTGGAAAACATAATTGCCATCATTGACCTTTTCCACCAATATTCAAAAGAAGATAAAGAGACTGACACATTGAGCAAAAGAGAGCTGAAGGAACTGCTGGAAAAGGAGTTTCGGCCAATCCTGAAGGTAGGCACTATTTGAGAGGACCAAAGAATAAAGTAATTCTGTTCTTCACCAATAACCTAACAAGATTATTCTGAATGCTCTTTAACCATTTCATTTGAAACACAGTCATATTTCAGAATTTGCTTTTATCTCTATAACTATACATATACATATACAGACACCCTATGTGAAAGAAAAATGATATAGATATTTCATTATAAACACAAGATGAACAATTATTTAGCTATCTATAATATTATTACCCATATCAAGAATATTATCAAGGTATATTTAAAAGACAAGTAAGTCTTGGATTATACAAAATAATGACTCTTGAAAGAAGGTAACAAGGCAATTATTTCATGAAATCTTTTCATCATTCTCTACTAGTCTATAAAGCTTATTTTTCCAGAGTTTCCAGAGTTATCAGCTGAATCAAAAAAGCTAAAAAGAAAAAGCTAAAGGGAAAAAAATATAAGAGATTTGTTCCATTATGGTACCAAGAGTTCTTGAAACCTGAATGAACTCAAGGTTAGTTAGCTGACATTCTGAGTCAGATGTGGTTTACCACTGTGAATTTCTTTTTACAGAATCCAGATGACCCAGACACTGCTGAAGTCTTCATGCACATACTGGACGTAGACCACAATGATAAAATAGACTTCACAGAGTATTTGCTGATGGTACTCAAGCTGGCTCAAGCATATTACCAGTCTATTGGAAGTAAGACTTCACATACATCAAGGCAAAAACACAAAAGGAATAGTCATGGTTATGAAGATGAAGATGATGAGGTAGATGAAGGAATAGAAGACCAAAGGAAAAGAACTCACAGTGACTCAAGGAAAAGTGGAAGAAAACACAATAAAGAAAGATCCAAGAGTCCAAAACGGAACAGAAAAATTAGGCATAGGTCTACCTCTGGAGAAGGAGGACGAAAAGGTAAATCAACCACTCCAACAGAAAGCAAACAACATGGAAAAAAACATCAGAACTCACAAGGAAAACACAAAAGGTCTAATTCTACAGAAAAAGGAGAAAGAAGGCAAAAAGAAAGAACTGGTCATTTAGAAAGAAAGGGAAAGAAGGGAACTGGACTGGGTTGTGACACAAAGGAAATATTTGCAAAACAGGAAATGTCAAACAATGAAGACTCATATTGCAGATCAGAAGGAGAAGAGTTTACAGCACTAAATACTCAATTATGGGAAAATCAATCATTTGACAGGCAGCCAGCATATGGACAGAGGAGGGGACAAGAATCCCACCACGAGCACTCAGGAGACAGCCCTAGAAGTTCCAGAACTGGACCTGGACACTCCAGGTCGAGGACAGACAGATACCAAGAGGCCAGCCACAGTCAGGAAAGTGATAGTGACGGGCATTCAGAAGACTCAGCCACAAGATCTCCTTCAACCCACACAGGGGCTGTCTCCCAGCATGGCTCTACCGAAAGCAGGGAAAGAAAAACCAGTAGGCACTCAGTGTCCCATCAAGGACACTCAGCCCAAGAAAGGCAGGCTGACAATGCTGGTGAACACTATGGCTCCACTACACAAGGATCAAGAGGAGCACATCAAGGGCAATCAGTAGACAGCTCGCAGCAACAAGGCTCCAAGCATAGTCAACCTTCCTCTGCTTCTAGGGACATCAGACATAGGGTTGCCAATGAGAGTAGAGTCAATGACAATGAGCAAAACTCTGAATCCTCAGAAAGACGGGCCAGGTTCTACCAGGTATACAATGAGGATGAGTCTGACTCTGCCACTGGACAACACCAGACCAGCAGTAGAGCCACCAGGGGATCCCGCCAAGAGCAGGAACGGGACAGTGCTAGGCATGGGGCCTCTGAGGGCCGTCAGACTTCCACTGGCCGACAGACCCAGTCCTCCCGGGGAAGGTCTGCATCTGGACACACAGGAAGACAAGAACCCCACCACGAGCAGGCTCGAGACAGCTCCAGACACTCTGGGTCCCATCAAGCTGGTACAGTCAGACACCGTCGCCCACAATCCGGCACAAGGGGACAGCAAGAACCCCGCCACGGGGAGGCTGGAGACAGCTCACAACACGTTTCATCCGATGAGGGTAAGACTGGCCAGCATGGGAATCCACGATCCAGCAGTGGAGTAATACACGGATCCAGGCATGAGCAGGCAAGAGACAGCTCCAGACACTCGGGGTCCCGGCATGCTGAAACACCCTGGCATGGGCGTCCACAATCCGGCACCAGGGGACAACAGGAACCCCACCCTGAGCAGGCAAGAGACAGCTCCAGACACTCGGGGTCCCGGCATGCTGAGACACCCAGGCATGGGCGTCCACAATCCGGCACCAGGGGACAACAGGAACCCCACCCCGAGCAGGCAAGAGACAGCTCCAGACACTCTGGGTCCCATCAAGCTGGTACAGTCAGACACCATCGCCCACAATCCGGCACAAGGGGACAGCAAGAACCCCGCCACGAGGAGGCTGGAGACAGCTCACAACACGTTTCATCCGATGAGGGTGAGACTGGCCAGCATAGGGATCCACGATCCAGCAGCGGAGTAAGACAGGGATCCAGGCATGAGCAGGCAAGAGACAGCTCCAGACACTCAGCGTCCGGGCAAGGTGAGTCAGCCAGGCATGCACACCCCAAAGCGGGCTTGAGGCAGGCCAGTGAGAGCGAGGGACAGTCTGAAGGCTCAGAAAGTCAGTCTTGGTTGTACCAGGAATACACTGAGGATGAGTCTGATTCTGCCACTGGACAACATCAGACCAGCACTAGAGCCACCAGGGGATCCCGCCAAGAGCAGGCACGGGACAGTGCTAGGCATGGGGGCTCTGAGGGCCGTCAGACTTCCACTGGCCGACAGACCCAGTCCTCCCGGGGAAGGTCTGCATCTGGACACACAGGAAGACAAGAACCCCACCACGAGCAGGCTCGAGACAGCTCCAGACACTCTGGGTCCCATCAAGCTGGTACAGTCAGACACCATCGCCCACAATCCGGCACAAGGGGACAGCAAGAACCCCGCCACGAGGAGGCTGGAGACAGCTCACAACACGTTTCATCCGATGAGGGTGAGACTGGCCAGCATGGGAATCCGCGATCCAGTGGCGGAGTAACACACGGATCCAGGCATGAGCAGGCAAGAGACAGCTCCAGACACTCGGGGTCCCGGCAGGCTGAGACACCCAGGCATGGGCGTCCACAATCCGGCACCAGGGGACAACAGGAACCCCACCCCGAGCAGGCAAGAGACAGCTCCAGACACTCTGGGTCCCATCAAGCTGGTACAGTCAGACACCGTCGCCCACAATCCGGCACAAGGGGACAGCAAGAACCCCGCCACGAGGAGGCTGGAGACAGCTCACAACACGTTTCATCCGATGAGGGTGAGACTGCCCAGCATGGGAATCCACGATCCAGCGGCGGAGTAACACACGGATCCAGGCATGAGCAGGCAAGAGACAGCTCCAGACACTCGGGGTCCCGGCATGCTGAGACACCCAGGCATGGGCATCCACAATCCGGCACCAGGGGACAACAGGAACCCCACCCCGAGCAGGCAAGAGACAGCTCCAGACACTCTGGGTCCCATCAAGCTGATACAGCCAGACACGGTCGTCCACAATCTGACACCAGGGGACGGCAGGAACCCCACCACAGGCAGGGTAGAGACAGCTCGGGACACGTTTCATCCGATGAGGGTGAGACTGGCCAGCATAGGGATCCACGATCCAGCAGCGGAGTAAGACGGGGATCCAGGCACGAGCAGGCAAGAGACAGCTCCAGACACTCGGGGTCCAGGCAAGGTGAGTCAGCCAGGCATGCACACCCCAAAGCGGGCTTGAGGCAGGCCAGTGAGAGCGAGGGACAGTCTGAAGGCTCAGAAAGTCAGTCTTGGTTGTACCAGGAATACACTGAGGATGAGTCTGATTCTGCCACTGGACAACATCAGACCAGCAGTAGAGCCACCAGGGGATCCCACCAAGAGCAGGCACGGGACAGCGCTAGGCATGGGGGCTCTGAGGGCCGTCAGACTTCCACTGGCCGACAGACCCAGTCCTCCCGGGGAAGGTCTGCATCTGGACACACAGGAAGACAAGAACCCCACCACGAGCAGGCTCGAGACAGCTCCAGACACTCTGGGTCCCATCAAGCTGGTACAGTCAGACACCGTCACCCACAATCCGGCACAAGGGGACAGCAAGAACCCCGCCACGAGGAGGCTGGAGACAGCTCACAACACGTTTCATCCGATGAGGGTGAGACTGCCCAGCATGGGAATCCACGATCCAGCGGCAGAGTAACACACGGATCCAGGCATGAGCAGGCAAGAGACAGCTCCAGACACTCGGGGTCCCGGCATGCTGAGACACCCAGGCATGGGCATCCACAATCCGGCACCAGGGGACAACAGGAACCCCACCCCGAGCAGGCAAGAGACAGCTCCAGACACTCTGGGTCCCATCAAGCTGGTACAGTCAGACACGGTCGTCCACAATCTGACACCAGGGGACGGCAGGAACCCCACCACAGGCAGGGTAGAGACAGCTCGGGACACGTTTCATCCGATGAGGGTGAGACTGGCCAGCATAGGGATCCACGATCCAGCAGCGGAGTAAGACAGGGATCCAGGCATGAGCAGGCAAGAGACAGCTCCAGACACTCTGGGTCCCATCAAGCTGGTACAGTCAGACACCATCACCCACAATCCGGCACAAGGGGACAGCAAGAACCCCGCCACGAGGAGGCTGGAGACAGCTCACAACACGTTTCATCCGATGAGGGTGAGACTGGCCAGCATAGGGATCCACGATCCAGCAGCGGAGTAAGACAGGGATCCAGGCATGAGCAGGCAAGAGACAGCCCCAGACACTCCGGGTCCCGACGAGGTGAGTCAGCCAGGCATGCACACCCCAAAGCGGGCTTGAGGCAGGCCAGTGAGAGCGAGGGACAGTCTGAAGGCTCAGAAAGTCAGTCTTGGTTGTACCAGGAATACACTGAGGATGAGTCTGATTCTGCCACTGGACAACATCAGACCAGCAGTAGAGCCACCAGGGGATCCCACCAAGAGCAGGCACGGGACAGCGCTAGGCATGGGGGCTCTGAGGGCCGTCAGACTTCCACTGGCCGACAGACCCAGTCCTCCCGGGGAAGGTCTGCATCTGGACACACAGGAAGACAAGAACCCCACCACGAGCAGGCTCGAGACAGCTCCAGACACTCTGGGTCCCATCAAGCTGGTACAGTCAGACACCGTCGCCCACAATCCGGCACAAGGGGACAGCAAGAACCCCGCCACGAGGAGGCTGGAGACAGCTCACAACACGTTTCATCCGATGAGGGTGAGACTGGCCAGCATGGGAATCCACGATCCAGCGGCGGAGTAATACACGGATCCAGGCATGAGCAGGCAAGAGACAGCTCCAGACACTCGGGGTCCCGGCAGGCTGAGACACCCAGGCATGGGCATCCACAATCCGGCATCAGGGGACAACAGGAACCCCTCTCAGAGCAGGCAAGAGACAGCTCCAGACACTCTGGGTCCCATCAAGCTGGTACAGTCAGACACCGTCGCCCACAATCTGGCACAAGGGGACAGCAAGAACCCCGCCACGAGGAGGCTGGAGACAGCTCACAACACGTTTCATCCGATGAGGGTGAGACTGCCCAGCATGGGAATCCACGATCCAGCGGCGGAGTAACACACGGATCCAGGCATGAGCAGGCAAGAGACAGCTCCAGACACTCGGGGTCCCGGCATGCTGAGACACCCAGGCATGGGCATCCACAATCCGGCACCAGGGGACAACAGGAACCCCACCCCGAGCAGGCAAGAGACAGCTCCAGACACTCTGGGTCCCATCAAGCTGATACAGCCAGACACGGTCGTCCACAATCTGACACCAGGGGACGGCAGGAACCCCACCACAGGCAGGGTAGAGACAGCTCGGGACACGTTTCATCCGATGAGGGTGAGACTGGCCAGCATAGGGATCCACGATCCAGCAGCGGAGTAAGACGGGGATCCAGGCACGAGCAGGCAAGAGACAGCTCCAGACACTCGGGGTCCCGGCAAGGTGAGTCAGCCAGGCACGCACACCCCAAAGCGGGCTTGAGGCAGGCCAGTGAGAGCGAGGGACAGTCTGAAGGCTCAGAAAGTCAGTCTTGGTTGTACCAGGAATACACTGAGGATGAGTCTGATTCTGCCACTGGACAACATCAGACCAGCAGTAGAGCCACCAGGGGATCCCGCCAAGAGCAGGCACGGGACAGTGCTAGGCATGGGGGCTCTGAGGGCCGTCAGACTTCCACTGGCCGACAGACCCAGTCCTCCCGGGGAAGGTCTGCATCTGGACACACAGGAAGACAAGAACCCCACCACGAGCAGGCTCGAGACAGCTCCAGACACTCTGGGTCCCATCAAGCTGGTACAGTCAGACACCGTCGCCCACAATCCGGCACAAGGGGACAGCAAGAACCCCGCCACGAGGAGGCTGGAGACAGCTCACAACACGTTTCATCCGATGAGGGTGAGACTGGCCAGCATGGGAATCCGCGATCCAGTGGCGGAGTAACACACGGATCCAGGCATGAGCAGGCAAGAGACAGCTCCAGACACTCGGGGTCCCGGCAGGCTGAGACACCCAGGCATGGGCGTCCACAATCCGGCACCAGGGGACAACAGGAACCCCACCCCGAGCAGGCAAGAGACAGCTCCAGACACTCTGGGTCCCATCAAGCTGGTACAGTCAGACACCATCGCCCACAATCTGGCACAAGGGGACAGCAAGAACCCCGCCACGAGGAGGCTGGAGACAGCTCACAACACGTTTCATCCGATGAGGGTGAGACTGGCCAGCATAGGGATCCACGATCCAGCAGCGGAGTAAGACAGGGATCCAGGCATGAGCAGGCAAGAGACAGCCCCAGACACTCCGGGTCCCGACGAGGTGAGTCAGCCAGGCATGCACACCCCAAAGCGGGCTTGAGGCAGGCCAGTGAGAGCGAGGGCCAGTCTGAAGGCTCAGAAAGTCAGTCTTGGTTGTACCAGGAATACACTGAGGATGAGTCTGATTCTGCCACTGGACAACATCAGACCAGCAGTAGAGCCACCAGGGGATCCCACCAAGAGCAGGCACGGGACAGCGCTAGGCATGGGGGCTCTGAGGGCCGTCAGACTTCCACTGGCCGACAGACCCAGTCCTCCCGGGGAAGGTCTGCATCTGGACACACAGGAAGACAAGAACCCCACCACGAGCAGGCTCGAGACAGCTCCAGACACTCTGGGTCCCATCAAGCTGGTACAGTCAGACACCGTCGCCCACAATCCGGCACAAGGGGACAGCAAGAACCCCGCCACGAGGAGGCTGGAGACAGCTCACAACACGTTTCATCCGATGAGGGTGAGACTGGCCAGCATGGGAATCCACGATCCAGCGGCGGAGTAATACACGGATCCAGGCATGAGCAGGCAAGAGACAGCTCCAGACACTCGGGGTCCCGGCAGGCTGAGACACCCAGGCATGGGCATCCACAATCCGGCATCAGGGGACAACAGGAACCCCTCTCAGAGCAGGCAAGAGACAGCTCCAGACACTCTGGGTCCCATCAAGCTGGTACAGTCAGACACCGTCGCCCACAATCCGGCACAAGGGGACAGCAAGAACCCCGCCACGAGGAGGCTGGAGACAGCTCACAACACGTTTCATCCGATGAGGGTGAGACTGCCCAGCATGGGAATCCACGATCCAGCGGCGGAGTAACACACGGATCCAGGCATGAGCAGGCAAGAGACAGCTCCAGACACTCGGGGTCCCGGCATGCTGAGACACCCAGGCATGGGCATCCACAATCCGGCACCAGGGGACAACAGGAACCCCACCCCGAGCAGGCAAGAGACAGCTCCAGACACTCTGGGTCCCATCAAGCTGGTACAGTCAGACACGGTCGTCCACAATCTGACACCAGGGGACGGCAGGAACCCCACCACAGGCAGGGTAGAGACAGCTCGGGACACGTTTCATCTGATGAGGGTGAGACTGGCCAGCATAGGGATCCACGATCCAGCAGCGGAGTAAGACAGGGATCCAGGCATGAGCAGGCAAGAGACAGCTCCAGACACTCTGGGTCCCATCAAGCTGGTACAGTCAGACACCGTCGCCCACAATCCGGCACAAGGGGACAGCAAGAACCCCACCACGAGGAGGCTGGAGACAGCTCACAACACGTTTCATCCGATGAGGGTGAGACTGGCCAGCATAGGGATCCACGATCCAGCAGCGGAGTAAGACAGGGATCCAGGCACGAGCAGGCAAGAGACAGCTCCAGACACTCGGGGTCCCGGCAGGCTGAGACACCCAGGCATGGGCGTCCACATTCCGGCACCAGGGGACAACAGGAACCCCACCCCGAGCAGGCAAGAGACAGCTCCAGACACTCTGGGTCTCATCAAGCTGATACAGCCAGACACGGTCGTCCACAATCTGACACCAGGGGACGGCAGGAACCCCACCACAGGCAGGGTAGAGACAGCTCGGGACATGTTTCATCCGATGAGGGTGAGACTGGCCAGCATAGGGATCCACGATCCAGCAGCGGAGTAAGACAGGGATCCAGGCACGAGCAGGCAAGAGACAGCTCCAGACACTCGGGGTCCCGGCAAGGTGAGTCAGCCAGGCATGCACACCCCAAAGCGGGCTTGAGGCAGGCCAGTGAGAGCGAGGGACAGTCTGAAGGCTCAGAAAGTCAGTCTTGGTTGTACCAGGAATACACTGAGGATGAGTCTGATTCTGCCACTGGACAACATCAGACCAGCAGTAGAGCCACCAGGGGATCCCACCAAGAGCAGGCACGGGACAGCGCTAGGCATGGGGGCTCTGAGGGCCGTCAGACTTCCACTGGCCGACAGACCCAGTCCTCCCGGGGAAGGTCTGCATCTGGACACACAGGAAGACAAGAACCCCACCACGAGCAGGCTCGAGACAGCTCCAGACACTCTGGGTCCCATCAAGCTGGTACAGTCAGACACCGTCGCCCACAATCCGGCACAAGGGGACAGCAAGAACCCCGCCACGAGGAGGCTGGAGACAGCTCACAACACGTTTCATCCGATGAGGGTGAGACTGCCCAGCATGGGAATCCACGATCCAGCGGCGGAGTAACACACGGATCCAGGCATGAGCAGGCAAGAGACAGCTCCAGACACTCGGGGTCCCGGCAGGCTGAGACACCCAGGCATGGGCGTCCACAATCCGGCACCAGGGGACAACAGGAACCCCACCCCGAGCAGGCAAGAGACAGCTCCAGACACTCTGGGTCCCATCAAGCTGATACAGCCAGACACGGTCGTCCACAATCTGACACCAGGGGACGGCAGGAACCCCACCACAGGCAGGGTAGAGACAGCTCGGGACATGTTTCATCCGATGAGGGTGAGACTGGCCAGCATAGGGATCCACGATCCAGCGGCGGAGTAAGACAGGGATCCAGGCATGAGCGGGCAAGAGACAGCTCCAGACACTCGGGGCCCCAGCAGGCTGAGACACCCAGGCATGGGCATCCACAGTCTGTCACCAGGGGACGACAGGAGTATATTAGTTACAGTATAAGGAGCAGTGATATACAACCAGGTTTTTATGGCTCTTCAAATGATACATCAAAGCAGTTGGAATTTAGTCGGTCACACAGATGTTATTACTATGAGTGAGAAATTAGTGGAAATAGAATTAAGCCAAACAGTAGGAAAAATTACATATAATTCAACTTTCAATCTAGAAACTTTACATAGTAGTTTCGGTTAATAATTTTTTCCTACCATTTTCTTTGGAATATTCTATACTACTTCATGGCCCTTTGTTTTTCTTATGGCCCTTTCTTTTTCTTCTCTGGGATCTTTTAACTTTATAGTCAGATAATGTTAAGTCAAAGAAATTAATGTGACTGAGGACTAAATTTGGAAAACTATGATTGTTTGGATATTGTATTGTACTGTATTGGATATTGGATACTGTATTGCATTTTAGAAATTAAATTTGGATCCACTTCTGTTTGATACTTGAATCTTCGAATAATGTTTCAAAGGAGCCAAACTACAAAAGCAGTCTTATAGACTCCCTGAATCCTGTATTACTCTCAAAACTCAGTAAATCTCCCTGTATTCTCCTTCTTTTGCAACTGTTTCCTTTAGCATTTAATAAAACCATATTTGGCCTATAGAATTTTAGAAAGTAAACTATATAAAAATTGAGAATAAACAATTGATCATATATAACACATTTTGTCTCTTTTGTGCTTTTTTCTCATAAAATCTAAAAATTTAATTTTTCATGTATAGAACTAAATCTCTTTACTCTATCATGGAAAAGTAGAATGACCATATAGTAGTATACACCATGCCAAAAATAAGTAATGAATAGTAAGAGAAGGAATTTATTCAAATCTTGTAGTTTTGTCCAGCACAAACACTGTCCCACAGTACCACTTTTCAGAAATAAAAAGGTTTTTGTTCTATTGTAAATATCACAACCATCAGTACAAAAGCATTAACCCAATGGCTATTAGTCATCAAACCAACATCAGAAAACAGAAATAACTGACCATAGGTCCTCCGCCAAAGACACTGACAGATGGAGCCTAAGGTAGCTTCATATGATTTAGGCAAGTGGATAAGGAGAGGGGTAAAAAGGACAGTACAAATGTCACATGGGTCCACCATCAGAAGGAATATCATCCTATGGGAATCATCCCAATTTTCCTTCCTATAATATTTGACCAAAAAAGCCATGTTCTCATTGTGCAGATGAGTCTATCACACAAATAACTGATACCAAAACAGCAATGGGATTTCAAGTCTCCAAACCCTGAGTTTCTTGAATTCTTTCTTGAATTTTTTACTTGAACAAATCAAGCTAAAGTGAAACTGATTGCCAATGTGTGAATAACCCCCACTGGAGACATGGACTGAACGAAAAGAAATAAGCTCATTTTTCTAATTGGCTTTATAAGTATGATGGCTGTGTTTGCTCTCCACATGCCACTTACAGGTGGCACTTCCATCCTACCAGTGGCCTGCTTCTCTGGCAGAAGTGCTATCCCAAGATATCTCTACAAAGATGCATATTTCAAGGGCCAGGGATTTGGCTCAGTGGTGCCACTGCCTGCCTCACAAGCACAAGGTCCTGAGTTCGATCCTTGGTACTGCAAAAAAAAAAAAAATGCACAATTCATAAGGTTTCAAATTTACAGACTCCTCAGAGCTGCTACAGATACAGCCATGGGGTCCCTAGTTTCACAGCCAGATTTTTCTTCTTCCTGTACTCCCTCTCTAAAGAAGTCAGCCCTACTTTACAGGCTAAGGAATAAAAAAATAACAAAGAGAAAATAATCCAGAACTAGTGTAATTAATGTGCAGATACTGAGGGACACTGACTGACATTACGACAGAGATAAACATGTGTACTTGGCAATAACTAAGCTCCCCACATTTTCTGAAGAACCCATAAACAACTGAAATTGTTTTCTTTCACATCCCTGCTGACTGAAGAAAGGACGACCGGATAATTCTTTTTATTAGCTGCCAAAAATCAGTTTACCCAAAAAAGGTGAAACAAGATTCACTGGAGACATCAACTTTTCTTTGTGTTCTTCCCTTCTTTTATAAAATTTTTGTCCTTGTTCTAAATTCAGTTGACCAACTCTCTCACACATAAATTAATAATTTTCATTCAAAATAACATTTCTAAGGTTTTCTTCATTGAGACAATCATAAGGGACAAATTGTATCTACCCATCTCTTTCACAAAAACTTTCTCAACACATATCAACCCACAGCAACCTTATCCAGTGGGGAAAGCAATACACAACAGTGGAGTGGGAAGAGAGACAAGCACAAGCTTAACTATTCACAATCAGCCTTCAACTATTCATCTGCAGTGTCATGTGACAGAGTTTCTTCAAGAGTGGGCCACAGAAAATTGCACTGCTGGTATGCACACCTTACTACTGGACTTAACAAAATAAGGACAAAAACTGAGCAGAAGGATTTAGAAATGTTTACAATTTGGCACTGACACAAATTACAACTATTTAATTATTTTTGAAAATTTTATGAAAGTATCAGTTCCTGATAGATTAGATATATAAACCCTGATCTTTCAACACAGATAGTATAAGAAACACTGTTCTATAGTTCTCACTACAAATGATTGAATTTGAATTTTATCTAGTGGACAAGCTTATAGACAAGGATTCTCTGTTAATCAAATGTCTAGATTAAACAGTATGGGATGGTATGGAGAAGATAAAAGACACAGAACCCTGCCGATAAGTAAGAATGGTTCAAGGAAAAGATAAAACCAGAATCCAAATCAAGTCAGTAGCAGTGGAATATTTAAACAATAAGGCCAACTAAATTTGATCAGTGACTGAATCTGATAGCTGAAATAAAAGAAAGGGGATAAAAGATAGGGAAAATGGATGAAGTGTGAAACCATTCAATGAGGGAAGGAATAAGATTGGAAAAAAATGGGTAATCAATTTTCAACCTAAAAGACTCAAGTGAAGCAGTCCTACAAGCAAGCAGATAAACATGTCTATATTTCAAACCAATTAGGTCTTGAATCACCAGTATATACGTAGTTTACTGAACCGGTTAAAGTACATAGTCATAGTCAAACAGGAAAGAGCTCAGAACACTCGTGGTCTTCTCAGACACTCATTATCCCCTGTGCAGGCTAGATCCACTATAACAGACAACAGAAATCTAATTTTATTCAGTTCATTAATAAGGGGCCATCAGGAGACTAGAATAGGTAATCATCTTCTCCCATGGTTATGCCATGTATGAACATGGGCAGTCTGGATTCAGCACAATTTTAAAAAAACAAAGATTACATAGCCATGGACAGTCAAAAGTTAGGTGAGGAGCTCATCAAGTATAAAGCCAGATAGAGGGACATAAAAAACCCAGGGCAAAATGGGGACGGCTAACATTGCAAAATTATCACATGCTTATCTGTGGATGACGATTATAATGGTTATGTGTGGCTGATAATTGTAACATTATCACATGTTTATCACGTTACTCTACTCAAATTTATGTTGACCTTGTCCCCTTGCCAGAAACAAAGGCTAAGACTTTGATTGGCCTGGCCCACACCAATCAACAAAACAGTTTGCCTCTACAAGAATGAAGTACACCTCAAATTCACAGGCCATTCTGAGTAGGATGCCCCCTGTCTTGAAGCACCACTCTGCTGCTAAGAGAGCTCTCCTTCTGCTTTCTCTTCATTTGCCACACTTTAGATAAACTTTCGCATCACAGTATACTAGTCTTGACTCTCCCATTTTCTGCTAAGAGCCCCACTTCTCCATTCTTCACTAGAGTTAGGGCAACAACCCAAAGAGAGATAGAGCGTCATTATAGGGGACCCCCAGTCCTCCCTTCTCAGAGACCCCCACCCAGACACAACACAAAGATTGGCATATACTCAAAGGCAATCCAGACATTCTAATGAAGAATCAGCATCTAACACAGGGGAAAGAAATGGATCCGATTATGGACAATCAAAAGGAAGCATTGGATTTTCAGGGTAGACTTACAAACAAATATTATAAATACATTCCAGATTTACTATAAACAAATGTCAAGGATGCAAGTATAATTAGTACAGTGATGATGAAATACAGTATAAAAACACAGACAGAGAGTCAGAATCAACCTACCAGCCGTCTGAGTGTGGACAAAGCAGTTGGACTCTAGCATAAGAGAAAAATAAAGATCCAATTATAGAAACTTAAAGAGATAGCTCTATAAATTCTGATACTAGGTCTTTTCAGAGCCAGATACTCCACTAATAGGCAATCTAAATCCATACAAAGATGATTATACTCAACACTAAAAACAAATAGCCAGCCATAAATAGACAGAAGACAGCTCTGGACAATGAGTGTCTTAATAATGGCAAGATACAAACTCATGGACAGTTTGGATCTAGTCATGGAGAGGTTGAGTCAAAGAAAACAGAAACACGTGTATCCACCCAGGAACACTTAAAAGATAACTACAGATGCTTGGAGTATTCTAGGACAGTCATCACCAATAGTTGGAACCAGTACAGTACAAATAAAAATCCAGTTAATAGGCTGGGGAAGGACAATCAGGAGACTCATATGGAGAATGAGCATTAATCTATGAAAAATCTATACCTAGAAGGACAAGCCATAGTCAAAAGACAGTAGTGGATACTCATAGTCTATATCCACATAGTCTATTACCAGTATAAGCAGAAAACAGGCAACCATGTTATACTTAATACAGTAACAGTGAAGGACAATCAGTGGGCCGAGATAGACTATCAGCATTCACCCATGGTCAATCAGAATACAATCAAAAGCAATCATGATTCACCACAAGAGGAAGACAGGACACTAGCCATGGAGAGTTAGAAGACATTTCTAGACATTCAGCATGTCAACATGGCCAAATAACAAATAATTCATGGAAATTCTGGAACCACCCAAGGAGAATCTGGGCTCAGTATAACAGGAAGATATGCATTTCACTACGAACAACAAGGTGATACTTTTAGATAGCCCATATCTACTTTCAGACAATCTGCATTTACAAAGTCTGGATCAAGCACACATAGACACTGAGGATCCAATTATACTAGTGATAGTGACACACAGACATGAGATGAACATAGAAAGTCAGCATCATTTTACGTTCAATCTGGGTATAGATACTTGAGACACAGTCAGAAGACAAGGCAAGACATTCAGAGTCTTACCACAGACACACATTGGAAGGCAATCTTGGCCTCCCCTTGGATAGCTGAGCTATAGCACCAAAGCACACAATTTAGCCATAGACAAATAAGGAATGGGTATGGATATTCAGAATATATTCACACATAATCATTTACACGTTCTGAGTCTAGTATGAGTAGGCAAGGAGGATCCAGTCACAGTCAGTCCGGTGATAGTGAAGGATAATCAGAAGACAGAAAAACAGTCTTTTCTTCCCATGATGAGTCTGAATATAGTCATAGGAAATCTGGTCTAGTATAATAGGAAGGGATGAGTCCAGCCATGGGAAATTCAGAAGACAGTTCAGGATTCTATCAAAGGTGGACACCTACTTATAGGCAAACTGTTTCTACCATAGAGAACTTGGGTCTAACGTAAGAGAAAGACATGAGTTTATTTGTGGACAATCTGGGTAATCTCATAGGCAATCATCTATATAGACTGAATTCATAAACAACAAAACATCAGGGACCCATTACTGATCAAGTCAGTGATAGTGAAGTACAATCAGAGCATCAGAAGAGAAGTCAGAAGCAACCCATGGATGAATGAGGCCAGTTCAAGAAAACAATATAAATTTACCTATTGCTCGTGAATAAGCAGGCCCAGACATATAAGATTTCATATTGGCCAGAAAGCTACTAACAATCTAAGTCTACCCATGCACACTTAGGATGCAGAACAGGACAAAAGCAAGGATCCTCCCAGAAAGATTTCTATCTCTGACTCCCCTATCTTTCATTTACCTTTAATGCTTTATAATATTATTTTCATACTCTCATTCAGGCTTTCTTTGAGGGAACCTCTTGCATTGTCTGAACTTAAATGATTTGTTCTCCAAAGCTCCATTCTCAGTTCTTTGCCATTCTAATCAGTTTCTATCATTTATAACATAGTTTATCTGAATAGAAAAGAGGTAAAATGGATTTTTCATTCATAGGTTTTTGTTAGCAATTTTTACATAAATGGTTACCTGAAACTAGAGCTTCAGACACTCTGTCCATGCAATGACAGGAATAAGTCAACACCTTCCAGTAATAACTTTCAGTATGAATGGTCTCAACTCCCCAGTCAAAACACAGATTGGCAGACTGGATCAAAAACAAAACCCAACAGTATGCTGTATACAAGAAACACATTTTATTCAGAAACAAATTCATAGGCTAAAAATCAAAGGATGCAAAACAATATTCCACACAATGAAAGCCTGAAGACAAACAGAAGTAGCTATCTTATTTTCAGACAAAGTGGACTTAAAAGCCACTCTGATCAGAAGAGTCAGAGAAGGTCACTACACATTCATTAAGGGAACGATTCAACAGAATGTAATAACAATTGTAAATATATATGCACCAAACATTAGTGCTGCACCCACCTTCCTTAAAAACAATAATAATTGACATAAACAATCAGATAAACATCACAATTGGGGAATCTTAACACTCCACTGTCACAAATAACTAGACAAAAAAGTCAACAAAGAAATATCAAAGTTGAATCACACTTTCAAACAAATGGACTCAACAGACATCATCAGTATTCCACCCAGCAACAACAGAATACACATTCTTCAAAGCAGGACACAGAACATTCTCCAAAATAGATTATATATGAGCAAATAAAGCATGCTTAAGTAAATAGGAAAAAATAAAAAGTATCCCATGCATATTAACAGATAATCTTGCAATGAAGCTAGGATTCACTGATAAAAGAAACCACAGAAATTACATCACCACATAGAAATGACACAATACACTCTTGAATAACCAATAGGTTACAGAAGAAATCAAGGAGAAACCAAGGAGACAATAATGTCAATAGAAAATACAAGAACAAATGGGATAGAATGAAAGCAGTCCTAAGAGGGAAGCTTAGAGCTGTGAATGCCCACATGAGAAAAACAGAGCAAGACATACAGATAAGTGAGGCATATAGGACTCCAACTAGGCTTGATCAAAAAAAATCTACACATAGGCATATAATTGTTAAGATTCCAGAAACCCAACAGAAGAACAAAATTCTACAAGCAGTGAGAGAAAAGAAACAAATCACATACAAAGGAAAGCCCATCAGAATCATGGCAGACTTCTCAACACAAACCCACAAGGCAAGAAGAGCTTGGAGTGATGTATTTCAAGCCTGAAAGGAAAACAGCCTCCAACCCACACTGATGTACCCTGCAGAACTATCTTGCAAAATTGATGGAGAAATAAGATACTTTCATGACAAAGAGCACCTTAGGAACTTCATGAATACCAAACCAACACTCCAAAAAATTTTGGACAATATCCTAGGAAAAGACAACGAGGATCACAACTTCAGGAAACCCAGCAGAATGAATCTGTTGGTCACGATAAGAAGTTAAATGCAAAGAGGAAGAATCCAACAAAAAGAAAAAGTTGTGACAATGAGAAGTCAATACGTATCAGTTATAACCATCAATGTTAATGGTCTCAATTCACCAGTTAAAAGAAATAGACTGGCAGAATGGGTCAAGAAGCAAGATCCAACAATATACTGCATACAAAAAACACACTTAATACAAAAAGAAACTCATAGACTGAAAGTTAAAGAGTGGAAAATAATACTCCATGTGACAGGAACTCAAAAGAAAGCAGGAGTAGCTATCCACTTTGCAGATCAAGTGCATTTCAAACCAAAATCTGAAACACGTCTGGTCCCAAGAATTTCAGATAAGGGATAGTCAACTTGCATGTACAAGTCTATTGTGAACATGTGTTTTCATTCCTCTTGAGTAAAAACTTAAGAACAGAACTGTTGGTTCTTAAAGGTAATACAAGAAATTTCTATATTGTTTTCCAAAATGGTTTTATAATTCTACATTCACATTAGCAGTATTAGAAAGTTCTAACTGGTTCACACCTAAGCTGATATTTGTTCTTTTGAAGAAGATAATTGAGAACTTTAAAAAGAGATTACGAGTCGACACCTGCCTCACAAGCACAAGGTCCTGAGTTCGATCCCTGGTACCCCCCCCCAAAGAAAAGGAAATTATGAAAACAAGCTTCCCAGCAAGCATTTACTTCAGACCGAGATACATGAATACAGTGTATGGAAGAGATTTAAGTTTTTGTGGCCCAAATTTGTTAAATAAAGTGCACAATACTCAAAAAAAAAGAAGTACAAATGGCCAATAAATACATGAAAAATGTTCAACGTATCTGGTCATTAGAGAAATGCAAATTTAGAATCACTATCATGAAGAAACAAATGCTAGTGAGGCTGCAGGGAAAAGTGAACCCTTCCACATTGTTGATGGGAATGTAAAATAGTATAACCACTGTGGAAATCACTGTGGAGATTCCTCAAAAAACTAAAAATAGACATTCCGTTTGACCCAACTATTCCCCTTTTAGACATCTTCCCCAAAGAGTTAAAGTCATCATATTACAGTTATGTATGAATACCTGTATTTATAGCAGCAGAACTCATAATAGCTAAATCTGGAAGCGACCTTACATCCATCAACAGATGAATGGATAAGGACAACATGGTATTTATACACAACGGAGAGCTACTCTGTTATAAAGAAGGATACGTTTGAGTCATTTTGGGGAAAATTTATCCACCTTGAGACCATAATGCTAAATGAAATAAATCAGACACACAAACTTAAATATTGCATGGTTTCTCTTATTTGACAAGCCCAAAGTATAAATAAATTAAATGAAAAAAGATAAATAATAGGAAATAAAGAGATAGATCTTTTTCAAATGGGAAGAGAATCAAGAGATAGGGGACTGGAAAGGGTGGAGAGGGAAAGGGGACATAAAAATAATTAAGATGTGTTATGTACATTTACTCCCCCTGATGAATGTAATCATTATGAACTGCAAACATGTACAAATACAAAATAAAAATTGAAAAAGAAGCTCCATTCAAAATTCAGGCTCCTGCAACAGTAACTGTGATCTGATGATACTATAAAATCTAATACACTTCCATAATAGTCATGTGTAATACAAAATTTGGCAGAAACTTCAAAACTTGAGCTTTCATATTTAACATTCTCATTGATCCCCAAATGACATGATTTTCATATATTCCTATTAAAATTTAAACTTATACCATATACCTAGCCTCACTGAGGATATGAAGTGTACACTACACTTTAATCATGACCATCAATATTCTCTGCATATGTGTTTATATGTGTGTGTACACATGTATGCATATCTCCCTGGGGGTTTTTTACATAGTTTTTTCATTAATAGAGCCTAAGCTACAAAGCACTATGACAAATACCATAGGAGATGAGGGGAAATGAAGAGCAAGGAAGGCACTTTCTGTAGTATTTCCCTAGACCCAGCAGATGGTGCTATAGGAACATCATTGCCATCCAGACAGGCAGGACAGTTGTACAAGGGTGGCATGAACATTTTAATTCATCCTTGCTAGTTTCTTTTTTTGGGTGGGATGATTTTCTTAGGTGAGACATTCCATTGCTCAAGAAATAGCTCCACAGCCTGCCTTTTTCAAGACATGAGTAGTTTCCTACTCCTTAGCTATTCCTAGAAAGAAGTAGTTTTGAGTTTGAATCTTGTCTTCTCCACTTAATAGCTAAATGACTTGAAATAAGTTAGACATATTCCCTGAACCTCAATTTTCTCATCTGCAAAATGGTGGCAACAATACCTGCATCATGGAGTTGTGATCAGGATTAGTGATATGATGTGCATCAGCACACAGAGCACTACACTTGGCATTAAGGAGAACACAATGTTTTTTCTTCTAGCAACAAACACACTGAGAGAGACACTCAAAAATCCAGATCATGGTGCATGCTGTAAGAAATTTCGAATCCTAAAATCTATTAGCTCCAAAGGGAAACATCACTAACCAAACTTATAATAAGGGAATCTTCATGCTCAGTCCACACACCAGTAAAATCATGAACCTCAGTTTTAGAAAGAACTTTTGTGATAATCTAGTCCAACTGTTAAATTAGTAATACTCAGTAGGGAGAGAAGAAGCTAAAACTCACATTCAACATACCTCTTGTTTTCATGACACCAACCTGGTAGGTGAGGATATTCAAAGAATAAGGCACTGGAAGGATTAAGTGTTTCCAAAAATTGTAAAATACTATTTACATGACACATGAAAGTCCCCATAATATCCTTGACAATAAATCAGATTATTATAGAGTTCTCTGGACTTGTAGTCGATGTAGAAACTGAAATTTTCTTCCCTACATCAAACCAAAATTTACCACCCTTTGATGAGCCTAAGGTCCCCTACTCTGACTTCCCCTCCACCCCACACACAATGAAGTTCACAGACACGTGCACTCTTCCCCTTCACAAGACTTAGTGCCTCTGATGTCTCATACACACTTCCCAGCCCTGCTCTTACATGTAAGATTTTCCTCTGCCAAAGAATTTTCCCTGCCAAGCAAAGGAAGGAGCCAGAAGTAGCAAACTATGAATCACAGGCCATATGGAGCACATCATCAATTTTTGTACAGCCCAGAAGTCAAGAATATTTTCTATATGTGTAACTGGTTGAAAAAAAAAAGTGACATGAAATTCAGAGTTCAGTGTTCATAAGTTTTATTGAAAACAGCCATGGTCAGTTGTCCACTTATCATTTATGATTATTTTCAGGCTAAAGTAGCAGAGATGAGTGGCTGCAACAAAGACCAGCTGGACCACAAATCTTGTCATATTTATTATCTAGGCTTTCACAGAAAAAGTTTGCCGAAAAAGTTTGCCGAAAATGTTTAGGAGAACCCTTGTCTCAAGGACATGTTCACCTGGGATAGTCTACAAACAGTCCTTTCCTCCCTCTGAGACAAGTGGCTCCCACAGGAAATTAGTCTTCTCTCAGCAAATTCCACCTCCCCTTCACTCCCACAGTCTCAGTCACACCTTTAAAAAGGTTATCACTCTGACAAGCACGGCAACCTGGCCCAAATCCAGGGCCCAAAGGGAGCACAACTACAGACTGGATATTGATTCCATAGCCTTCTGGGTAGTTTGTAGAAGAAAACACACAGGATAATGATGGCTGAATTTGGAATCATGTAATTATCATTTGCCAATAGTTGCTACTGCTCCTTCTCAAATCCCAATTACGATATTGCTCATGTTGTAAGTCTATGTAACTTCAGTTTCAGTAAAATTTGTGGCATATTTTCACAATGGAGAGAACGTGAGCAATGTCCTTAGGGGTAAGCAGAGAGCCACTCATTGAATCCCAATGCTAAGATTCAGATTATATTGGGGTGAAATCATGCCTTGTGAGGGGAAGATGGCACAAGAGCAGGCAGACCCTAATCCTACTGTGAGAAAGTTGGTCAATGTAAAAAGATTTGTAGTTAGGACCCCTTTTCCACTTTGAATTCAACTCAAAATGACAGACATTTATTGGAGACCTTGCTGTGTCAGTAATATATTGGGTCTCTAAGTGACATGAGAATAAATGATGCCCATTCCCTGTCTCAATGACCTTATAGACTAGAAATTATACAAGCATATAGACAAATGTGTATAAGAATAATTAACCAAATGATTAATATTGAATCAAATAATTAATAGTAGTTATTTATGGCTAGTGGGTTTACAGGAGTTTTCATTTTCTTTTCACTTCAGTATTTTCTAATTTTTATACTAAACATTATTGCATAGTAAGACAATTACGAAAAATAAAATATTCTGAGTTATATAACTATAAAATTATGAGTTAAGTAATCAATTATAACTCTTTCTTGAGTAATTCAAGAAAGATTTCGCACAGGAAGGCTAACGGGGATTCTGAACAATTAACAGGAGTCACCAGGCAGATAATGAAGAAAGATATACCAAGAAAAAGAAACTTGAAATAGCACTGTGAATTCAGGAAGGTTGAAATAGGTAATTATAAGTGGAACATAAAAGGAAATATAGAAAGAAAAATGGAACTGGAGAACACCCACATCCCAGATCTTGAGGAACAAGAGATACCATGTTATAAAACATACTTTTCTTCCTCAGGTTATATGGTGGTTGAAATGAAAGCTACTAAATTGAATTAGTTAAACAGATTCAAAAGACAGCCTCTGCAGCCATTAATCATTCCAAGAGGTAATAATAAAATCACAGATGACATCTTGGACAGAATCTTATATAGATGATCTTTAAGGTTACTTTTGAACATTAAATTCTATGATTCTTTGACATTAAGGCCCTGATGTCCCTGCACATACTCTATTCAACCTCTATCGAAGTACACACAGTCTGTTGTCGATGCATTGTGCCATTTAGTTGGGTGAATACATGAAGAGGCCTTCTTTCAGTGTCCTGCGACTGGCGGGTGGGGCTGATACTAGCCCAGATCCGAGAACTACTTTTGCAGTCTCAGGTGAGCATGTAAGGAAGAAGGTAAACACCAAGAAGGTGGAGATGGAGAAGGAGCTGGACTTGTTTAGGAGTGTATTAGGACATCTCACAGAGTGCAGCTCCTCCCTCATATGGACCATTATCCCTTGTATAAAAAGGCCATTATCCCCAATAGCAGCACCCTGCAAGCTGCTCCAGTCTCCATCCTACTGTTCCTCTGGTGAACTAGGTAAGTAAGCGGGGTTCAGTACTGCTCATGGATTCTTCAGGGTATAAAATTATGAATGTCTAGGATGTGCTCTAAATCACTGGAATGAGTGTGTGTGTGTGTGTGTGTGTGTGTGTGTGTATGCTTTAGATAACTTTGGTATATGTTTTAACTATTGAAAAAGAAAATGAAGCAATGACCAATTATATGTAGGATATCCTTTCTTTTGGGTCTTTGCTATCCACTAGACAAGGTCCCTGTTTTACTGCTGAGCCTTTTCTTCATGCTGTATGACCAGTAAAGCCTGAGGGTCGATCCCTGTGCGGAGAAGCAAAATCTGATAGCAGCTTCCCCCTGGTTTCATGTCTCCTAAGCCTGTGGCTGGTTTTGCCCACTTTGTCTACCTTCGCTATTCAACAAGTCTTGAAAATCCAATTTAGCCACTGGTGCTCTTTAGCTGGAATCTGGGATGTTATGTAGATCAGAAACCTCTCCCCTGGAGTGTGATGGTTGGAACCTAGAAAGAAACAGGAAGTGAATCAACTGGCAGACTCAGGATTTCTATAGTTCCTGAACAAAGTTCATGCCTGTGGTAGAGGTAGGGAGCCCAAAACAGAAAACTGTCACTCCTACATTCATTTAGTAATGGAAATACAAAATATAGATCCTGTTCCTAATTTCATCATTCTCTTGCTAAATGGCTTCAACAAGTCATTCAATACTGGAGTACTTAATTAAAACAGAATAAAATTATTCCTGGTTGAAAATTCTTACAAATGATTAGATCTATTTATGTGTTAAAGCAAGAAAAAAGGAATAATCACACATGGTAGCTTATGGCTGTAATCCTAGCACTCAGAAGGTTGAGGCAGGAGGATCACCCTGAGTTTGAGACCAGATTGGGCTACACAGTGAGTTCAAGGCCGGCCTGAACTACATAGCAAGACTCTGTCTACAAAAAAAAAGAAAGAAAGAAAGAAAAAGAAAAAGGAATAATAAGAAATAAGAGGTATATCTCTCCCCACACCCTTTTTAGGTTAACTTAAATTTGCAAAAAGATGCCTAAACTCCTACAAGGCATTGTCACTGTCGTCGATGTTTTCTACCAATATGCTACCCAGCATGGGGAGTGTGACATGTTGAACAAGGAAGAGCTGAAAGAACTTTTGGAAAATGAGTTTCGCCAAATTCTAAAGGTAATAACTCCACGTTAGGACTGAAATTTGTAATTCTCTCCTTTGCTCTTTCCTAACCTTTTATCATATATGCCAGTCATCTCAGAGGACTCTCCCTACTTGGCAATACAGAATTGGAATTTGGTCAGCTTGAGATACCATCAAAAGTTAATCCACAATGGTGTATATAATATGACCAAGTAAATGATCCTACCAAACATCAGACAAAATCTATAGGTTTTTAAAATGTCATATCTATGGGAGCAATTGTGACCATCCTCAAAAAAAGTTACAAAGTATGTGAAATGCATCTTCGTCCTCATCTTCCTCTTTCTTCATTCCAGAATGTCCAGACACTGCCCATTTCTGAGATTCTGGTACTAGAAGGCATCTGAGTTTTAGAAATTGCCATTTACACTTGAATCACAAGAGCAACCACTACTCTAAAATTGTCAGCTCTAAAAATAGGTATTTGAGTGCTTAAATCTAGCTCTCCTGCTTCAATTCCTTAAATTCAACTGCCTACTGAATATTACTTAGATTCCTATGGATGTCTTAAATTAAGTTGGTCAGATATGAATCTCATTATCTTCTCCTCTAAACTTTCCTTCCCCTTTCTGCTCAAGGTAGAAATCTGGTGCCATTCTTGACGTCCTCGCTCTCAGCTGGCACCACCACTTTCCTACCTCCATCTAGTTCATCAACAACCCCCGTCTCTGTACCACTATTGTTCATCCACCTCGTACTTCCAATCTCACCATTAGATGCTCAAAACCCTTCAACAACTTGTATCTGCTCTTAATACAAAATCCAAAGTTCCTTAACATGACTTAGAAATTTCTACCTAATCCCTACTTATCTCTCCATTCACTTTTTTTTGTATCTTCAGACCCTAAACCCAGCAATTCTTTCAGTTGAATGAGCCATGCCTTCTCTGACCTCTAGCCCTATGTTCATATCACCTCTTCTGCCTGGGACAGTCTTTTGCCCCCTCTCCTTTCCTTTCTGCCTCTTCATTTGGCTAAGTCTAACCCATCATTCAAAAGGCATTACATCCTCTCATTAACCTTTCTTAGACCTTGAATAGTTCCCTTCCAATGCCCTCAGAGAAACCTTACCACAATAAATTGTAATTGTAAGTTTGTGTATCTGCTGCATTAAACTTCAAGCTGCATTTTGTCAGAACCAGTCATGTTTACTGGTTTATTCCCTCATATAACACAATGCCAGGCAGATAACAGGTAATAATAAGTGTTGAAAGAGTTAAATAATTAATTTAATTGGACAAATAAAGATGTATATAATTAATTCAGTTATCTAAAAATTATTATTATTCATAAATTAACTAATTATTTCTATTTGACCATTCTTTACCAAAAAAATTGGTCCTCTGCTCCCTTCCACCTTCTAGTTGTATGCTCTTCTAGCTATTTTGCACTGCATTATTCATTGCATACTCCTTTCTCTCTTTCTGCTGAAAATAGGGCAATCCAGGCCAAAGTACTATGTGATTTAGCTCCACCTAAATATGCCAAGCATCACATTTGTACAGCCTTCCTCCAGCTGGTTAGTTGGGTGTATAATCCATACTGACAGAGCTTCCTTTGTATCTTATTCCTACACAGAATCCAGATGATCCAGATACTGTAGATATCATCATGCAAAATCTGGATCGAGACCATAATAAACAAGTGGATTTTATTGAGTATCTTCTGATGATCTTCAAGCTATTTCAGGCTTGTAATAAAATCATTGGCAAAGACTACTGCCAAGCTTCAGGGTCAAAGCAGAAAGATCACAGTCACCAGCACCAAGAGGAACAGAGTGAAACAGAAGAAGAGGAAGGAAAAGGGCAAAAATCCTCTTCCACTTATTCAAGTTCAAGTGCAGGAGAGAATGGTTCCTATTCCAGGGGCTCCAGAGGAAGCACTGAGCATAAGCCTAGGTCAACCTCCAGAAAACTGAGGCATCAAGGAGACTTGTCTAGTTCTGAGCACAGGGAAAGCTCTGAGGAAAGGACAGAGTCAAGTTCAAGCCACTTCAAGAATAGTGAAAAAAACAAGCATGGCTCTCATCAACAATATAAGAAAAAAGGAGGCCAGTCCCCTAACCAACAGCATCATGGATTCAGCTCAGGGAGCTGCGAAAAACAAGACTACCAGTCAAGTTCAAGTGACCTTACTAGTCAACAACAAAAATATGGTTCTGAACCAAGACAGTCCTCAAGTTATGAAAAGTATAGGTCTGAATCAGGCAAGTTCACAAGTAATGACAAAAATCAATCAAGCTCCTATCAGTCCTCTACTCAGAGAAAACTTAGCAGCAGCTCTAGTCACCAGCTAGGAAACTATGGAAGACAAAATCATGGATCTGGAGCAGGTCAGTCCTCTGCCTTTGGTCACCATGGGTCTGGCTCAGGACAAGCTTCCAGCCAGGGTCACCAAGAGACTAGATCTGGAGAGTCTTCTGGCTATGGGCAATATGGTTCTGGGTCCAATCATTCTTCTAGGCAAAAATACCATGAATCCAACTCAGGTGGTCATTCAGGGAGTTGTGAAAATCAAACACATAGCTCTGGATCAGGTCAATCCTCTAATTATGGAAAATATGGATCTGGCTGTAGCCAACCTCCTAGTCAGAAATACCATGAGTCCACCTCAGGGAGTTATGAACAATATGGGTCAGGGTCAGGTCAGTCATCAAATTATGGACAGCACAGCTCTTCAACTGGTCAATCCTCAAGCTTAGGTCAACATGGATCGAGATCAGGTCAATCTTCTAGCCATAGTCAACACAGTTCTGGTTTAGATCAGTCATCTAGCTATGGCCAACAGAGTTCAGGCTCAGAGCAGTCTTCAAGATATGGTCAATATGGATCTGGATCAGGCCAATATTCTAGCCACAGGCAACATCAATCAGGTTCAAGAGAGTCATCTGGTTTTGGTCAACAAGAGTCTGGCTCAGGAGGATCTTCTGGTTTTGGTCAACATGGGTCTGGATCAGGTCAGTCTTCTGGCTTTAGTCAGCATGGATCTGGTTTAGGTCAGTCCTCTAGTTATGGATATCATTGTTCTTCATCAGGACAGTCATCAAGCTGTGGCCAACATGGATCCAACTCAAGTCAGTCTTCCAGCGGTGGACAGAATGTGTCTGGATCAAGTCAGTCTTCTAGCCACAGGCAATATAGGTCTGGTTCAAGTTCATCTCCTAGCAGTGGTGAATATGGCCAACACAGATCCAGATCAAGCCAATCTTCTAGGCACAGGAAATATAGGTCTAGTTCACAGCAATCTTCCAGCAGTGGTAGATACAGGTCTGGCTCAGGTCAGTCTTCTAGCCACAGTCAGCATGGATTTGGATCCAGTCAGTCCTCAAGGTACAGCCAACATGGGTCTAGGTCAAGTCAGTCTTCTGGTTTGGGTCAATATGGATCTGGTTCAGGAAAGTCATCTAGGTTTGGGCAACATGGCTACAGCTCAGGACAGTCCTCTGGCTTTAGTCAGCATGGATCTGGCCTAGGTCAATCCTGTAGCAACAGGCAACACATTTCATCATCAGGAGAGTCATCAAGCTGTAGCCAACAGAGGTTCACCTCAGGTCAGTCTTCCAGCTATGGTCAGCATGGATCTGGTTCAAATCAGTCTTCTAACTACAACCAATATGGGTCTTCTTCAGGACAGTCCTCTGGCTTTGGTCAGCATGGATCTGGCTTAGGTCAATCCTCTAGTTATGGACAACATGGTTCCTCATCAGGACAGTCATCAAGCTGTGGTCAACATGGATCCAGCTCAGGTCAGTCTTCTAGCTACAGTGGATACAGGTCTGGCTCAGGTCAGTCTTCTAGCTGTAGCCAACATGGGTCTGGATCCAGTCAGTCTTCAAGGTATAGCCAACAGGGGTCTGGATCAAATCAGTCTTCCACCTTTGAGCAACATGAATCTGGCTCAGGTCAGTCTTCCAGCTTTGGCCACCATGGGTCTGGCTCGGGACAGTCTTCTCACTTTGGTCAGCATGGATCAGGTTCAGGTCAGTCTTCCAGCTATGGTCACCATGGGTCTGGTTCAGGTCAGTCTTCTAGCTATGGTGGATATAGGTCTGGCTCAGGTAAGTCTTTTAGCCATAGCCGACGTGGATCTACATCCAGTCAATCTTCAAGGTTCAGCCAACAGGGGTCTGGACCAAATCAATCTTCTGCCTTTGGGCAACATGAGTCTGCCTCAGGTCAGTCTTCTGGCTTTGGTCAACATGGGTCTGGCTCAGGAGAGTCTTCTGGCTTTAGTCAACATGGGTCTTGTTCAGGTCAGTCTTCTAGCTATGGTGGACATAGGTCTGGCTCAGGTCAATCTCCTAGCCATAGCCGACATGGGTCTACATCCAGTCAGTCTTCAAGGTGCAGCCAACAGGGGTCTGGATCAAACCAGTCTTCTGCCTTTGGGCAACATGAGTCTGGCTCAGGTCAGTCTTCTGGCTTTAGTCAGCATGGATCTGGCTTAGGTCAATCCTCTAGTTATGGACAACATGGTTCTTCATCAGGACAATCATCATGGTGTGGTCAGCATGGATCCAGCACAGGTCAGTCTTCCAGCTATGGTCAGCATGGGTCTGAATCAAATCAGTCTTCTAGCTATAGCCAACATAGGTCTAGATCATCTTCCAGGCACAGGAGATATGGGTCTGGTCAAAGGCAGTATTCTGGTTTTGGTCAACATAGGTCTAGCTCAGGTCAGTCTTCTAGCTTTGGTCAACATGGATCTGGCTCAGGTCAGTCTTCCGGCTTTGGCCAACATGCATCTGGCTCAGGAGAGTCTCCTGGATTTGGTCAGCATGGATCAGGTTCAGGTCAGTCTTCCAGCTATGGTCACCATAGGTCTGGCTCAGGGCAGTCTTCTAGCTATGGTCAACATGGGTCTAGCTCAGGTCAGTCTTCCGGCTTTGGCCAGCATGCATCTGGCTCAGGACAGTCTTCTGGCTTTGGTCAGCATGGATCAGGATCAGGTCAGTCTTCCAGCTATGGTCACCATAGGTCTGGCTCAGGGCAGTCTTCTAGCTATGGTCAACATGGGTCTAGCTCAGGTCAGTCTTCCGGCTTTGGCCAACACACATCTGGCTCAGGAGAGTCTTCTGGCTTTGGTCAGCATGGATCAGGATCAGGTCAGTCTTCCAGCTATGGTCACCATGGGTCTGGTTCAGGGCAGTCTTCTAGCTATGGTCAACATGGGTCTGGCTCAGGTCAGTCTTCCAGCTTTGGCCAACATGCATCTGGCTCAGGAGAGTCTTCTGGCTTTGGTCAACATGGTTCAGGATCAGGTCAGTCTTCCAGCTGTGGTCACCATGGGTCTGGTTCAGGTCAATCTTCTAGCTACAGTAGATATAAGTCTGGCTCGGGTCAGTCTCCTAGCCATAGCAGACATGGGTCTACATCCAGTCAGTCTTCAAGATGCAGCCGACATGGGTCTGGATCAAATCAGTCTTCTGCCTTTGGGCAACAAGAGTCTGGCTCAGGTCAGTCTTCCAGCTTTAGCCAACATGCATCTGGCTCAGGAGAGTCTTCTGGCTTTGGTCAACATGGTTCAGGATCAGGTCAGTCTTCCAGCTGTGGTCACCATGGGTCTGGTTCAGGTCAATCTTCTAGCTATAGTGGATATAAGTCTGGCTCAGGTCAGTCTCCTAGCCATAGCAGACATGGGTCTACATCCAGTCAGTCTTCAAGATGCAGCCAACAGAGGTCTGGATCAAATCAGTCTTCTGCCTTTGGGCAACATGAGTTTGGCTCAGGTCAGTCTTCTGGCTTTGGTCAACATGGGTCTGGCTTAGGTCAGTCCTCTAGTTATGGACAACATAGTTCTTCATCAAGACAGTCATGCTGGGGTCAGCATGGATCCAGCTCGGGCCAGTCTTCCAGCAATGGTCAGCATGGATCTGAATTGAATCAGTCTTCTAGCCAAAGTCAACATGGGTCTTGTTCAAGAGAAACTTCTGGGTTTAGTCAACATGAGTCTGTTCCAGGAAGGTCATCTGGCTATAGTCAGTGTGGTTCTGGCTTAGGTCAATATTCTGGCTATGGACAACATAGCTCAACATCAGGACAGTCATCATGTTCTGGTCAACATGGATCCAGCTCAGGCCAGTCTTCCAGCTATGGTCAACATGGATGTGGTACAAGTCAGTCTTCTAATGATGGCCAGTATGGATCTGCTTCAAGTCATTGTTCTAGCCATAGCCAACACGAGTATCCCTCAGGTATGCCTGAACACTCTGAGTCTTGTTCATGTCCTTCATCTACCTCTGGACAATATTGTTCTGGGTCTGGTTATTGTTCTAACTCTCAACAATATGGGTCTGGCTCATGTTACCCATCTAGTTCTGGATCATGTGGCTCTGGACCTAGTCAGTGTTCTAGTTTTGAGCAAGGGAGATGTGGAAACCAGTGGGAATCTAGCTATAGCCATTCAAATTGTAATGAAGGGCAATGGAGAAGTGGTTATAGACAAGTAGAAAGCTCCTCAGGCTGTGCCTCTGAACAATTTACACCCTCTTGTGGACAGTCTAGATCCAATACTATCAATAAATTGTCATTTTGTAATGAAGATCACAGACAAAGTGGCTATTCTGACCAGAAAGGAAGAGGTGGAAGTATAGGCTCCAGATCCTATAGTTTCAATAGTAGCACTCCACTCTATCAATATGTTCAACAGCAGAGGTGCTAAATCTAGGGCTGAATAGTAAATACAAGTGAAATTAACTCAAATAGCAATTTTTAAAATTAGAAACTCTTACAGAGAAGCAAGTTGTCATAAAAACTTTCTTAAAGTGAATATATCTGTTTCTATCCTTTTCTTTTAAACCTGTAACTGTATTCTACTATTTATTACTGGGTCCCTTCCCAAAAATGTAGGGTGTTTGGGCTACTTTCTTAGGAAATACTGAGTTAAATAAATGACTAGTATGGGGTTAGATTTGGAAAAATAATTCAAAGAGCTTGGATTTTAGCTAAGGTATCTTTTTGACAGCTCATCATTTAATCAGAGATAATGTCAAAGCTGTGTGTGGTTTTAAAAAATAATAAATCAAGGGGCCGGGGATTTAGCTCAGTGGTTCTGCCACCTGCCTTGCAAGCGGAAGGATCCGAGTTCGATCCCTGGTACCAATAAATAAATAAATAAATAAATAAATAAATAAATAAATAAATAAAATAAATCATTCTAAATGTATTACCAGTACTAAAGCTAAAGCTTTCTCTAACACCTACATGTACTCAAATTTTTGGTGTATCCTATATAGAATAGTAGCAAAAAGGAAAAGCCCTAAAAGAAAAGATGCAGCACAGGTTGCTTATAAAATCCACTAAGCCCCGATTCTTGACCACATCATCCGTTAGGTAGCTAACTTATGAAGAGTTGCTTCATATGCTTCTCCTTGACCAAGAAAGAGCATAAATTTCTTAAAGAGTGGGGTTGGATCAGTTCAGGATCAAAGGATCCAAATGTGGGCTTTAACCTGATTCAACAAGAAAAAGCTCCTATTTCTAAGAAGCTGGCTCCAGATTAGAAAACTTCAAGGTGCTTAGCATAGAAATGCAATAACTCCTGTGGTTTACTGGTCTTTCCACATAGGGGAATATCCATACCCAGATGGAAAGAAAGACTATAGTTCCTTGATTTGACTGTAATGAATTTGTTTCAAGTGTTTGGATTCAAATAATTGCATTGCACTAAAATTGGCAATAAGTAAATGGTGATCAAACATACTGTGTTTTGTCTCCTTTCTGCTTCATTTCATTTCTCTTACACAGGTGGTCAAACTAGAATTCAATACAAATAGCTATTTCCCAAGGTCCTATTCTTCACAAACAACCCAGATTGTACAGAGTTTTTAAACTTTATTTAATAAGACAATTTAATTTGAAAATGGGCAAAATTTAATGACATTGCTCTTGCCCATGATCTTTTAGATCTGACACAGGCACCAAAAACCAAAAAACAAATAGGTGAGACTACATAAACTAAATGAATAAATGAGATTACATCAAACTGAAATAAATAAATAAATAAATAAATAGATCTAAACTGAGTGAAATAAACCAGTCACAGAAAGACATTTACTACATGATCTCACTTATAAGCATAATCTTAGACGGTCAAACTCACAGAAACAAGAGTGAAAAGGGGGTTGCCATGCATCAGGGGAGTAGGGGAAATGGAGATGTTGCTCTCAGTTACAAGATAAATAAGTTCTGGAGAACTTACAGCATCATGATGGTAGTGAACAATAAATGTATTTTATCTAGAAATCAGCTAAAGAAAAGATTTTTTCCTCGCTTTATTTTTTTATTTTATGAAAAAATAAAACAAAATTTCATAACAAAATAATAAAATAACAACAGTTAATATATCATTATCTTCAAAGTAGTTACTCAGAGTACAAGGCATAAGCCAAAAAGATTCTTACAAAAAAATAAACAAACAGATAATTACACAAAACTTTCTTTTGAATGATGTAAGATAAATGAGTAGTATAAATGAAACAAATTAGCATATATATTAAAATATTTTTGAAATAACAAAATATGTAATTTGGGGAACTATTTGAACTTCTCCTTCCTTTCTACTTATCTCTCTTCTATTTTGCTCTTTATTTTTATAGTTATATATATTTTGTGTTTCTCATTTAAGAGAAACCATGCAATATTTGAGCTTTTGAGTCTGATTTATTTCACTTAACATTTTATTCTCAAGTTGCATCCATTTACCTATGGATGCCTCAAGTTTATCTTTCTTTAGAGCAGCACAGTTTTCCACTGTGTATAAATAATACCATTGTAAACTAGTACAACCACTGTGGAAATCAACATGGAGATCCCTCAAAAAAAACTAAAAGGAGAAATTCCATTTGATCCAGCTATCCACTTTCTAAGTATTTTCCCAAAAGAGTTAACAATCATCATATTACAGGGATACAAGCATGCTCATGTTTATAGTAGTACAATTTATAATAGTGAGATCTTGAAAACAGCATATATGTCCAACAACAGATGAATGTACAAGAATAAATCTTAAATGTTCTGACTATATCAAAAAATGGCAACTATGAGGGGACAGACATGCTAAATTAGCTTACCTGTGGTAATCATTTCAAAATGTATACATATAAAAACATTACATTGTTCATCTTAAACAGGTACAACATAACTTAAATGGTGTCCAGACAATTTATACCTCAATAAAACTGAAAAATTTTTAAATAGGCACGAGTTGAGTATTTGCAAAAGTAGATGTACAAATGGCCATTAAGCACATGAATAAACATGCAACACCATTATTCATCAGAGAAAATAAAGAGATATTATTACACACCCATTAGAATGACTAAATTAAAAACACTGACAATACCAAGTGCTGGTACTGCTGGGGGAAAATAAAATGATACAGCTACTCTGGAAAACAGTGTGGCAAGTTAAATAATTTTTTTGAAAATTACAAGAATTGAAATGATATTGCTTCTATTAATTTTAACAAAAAATAAAATTCAAAAGCTAGGAGTTCTTGAAGGAAGAATTTTCATACATGATTGCTTAATAGTAACTACCAGAAAACACTTTGACAGAACCACAACCTTACACAAAAAATATTTCTACAAAGACATCTGTCCAGCAACTGTCTGTTCAATCTCATACTAGTGCCACCCATGTTACTAATCCTTTAAAATTTTCCCCTTGCCATAACTTCACTGAAGATGCCCATAGTTTGCTATGTATTCCTTTTACAACGCTCTGTTATCCCCCAAATAAACATTATTATTTTTAAAAAATCTCTCTCTCTCTGACTGGTATTTAGGATGACACTTTACTATATAACCAGAAGTTCTACTTCTAGATGAAATGAAAATACATGTCCAAATGAAGATTATTATATGAATAGTCATAGCAACTCTAATAACAATAGCTCTAAACTTGAAACAATTCAAATGTCTAAAAACTGGTGAATGAATAAACCAACTGTGATATAAGCTATTCAACAGAATACTATTAGGCAAGGAAAAAAGAATGAACTACTGATATATATGACATGGATGAATCTCAAATTATTATGCTGCATCAAAAGAAACTGGATATAACAAAATATTTGTATGAAATTTACTAAAGAGAAATCTAATCTATAAAAACAGCAAATTGATAAATAGTTGACTAGAGCTAAGTAAGCTTGTGAATTGGCTCTGAGGAGTCACACAGGATCAGTCTAGGGTAATGGAATTATTCTACATCTTGATTGTGACAGTGGTTACATGGATAAATATTTTTGTCAGAACTCAGCATTGATTGCTTAAAATAATTGCATTATATTATGTGTAAATTAAACCTCAATAAAGAAATTGCTTAAAGGCTTTTTGTAAAACTGGATATACTTGATAACTCTAAAATTTACATTGAAGAGCAGAATCAAAAATGGCCAGAATGACTTTTAGGATAAATAAAGGAGACAGTGGCATCCCATCAGATATCAAAATATGTTACAAAGTTACATTATTTAAGACAGTACGGAGTTCTTGTAGGAACACTGATATAGAATACTGGATTTCCTAGAAATAGACTCATGCATACTTCATACGTAACAGCAGTAGCTCTGCACATCAGTGGGGAAAGGTATAACTTTCAATAAATGGTATCAAGATAAACTTTTTCACATGAAAAAACAATTATATCTCTATTTTATGCTACATACAAAAAGTAATGTCAAGTAAATTAAAGACCTGTAGTAAGACAATTTTTAATTTTTTAAAAAAATATGGAGTATATTTACGACTTCAATTCAAAGTAAGAATGGATCTCTTAATCAAAAAATACACAAACCACAAAAGAAAGATTCATTACTCTTACTTCAATTAAATTCCAAATGTCTACAAAATAAAAGATGCTCTCAAACAGTAGACAAGCTACAGACTAGGATAAAATGTTTGGAAAATCTCAAACAACAAATAATAGCAAGATTTTACAAAGAACTTATAAAATCACATTTGAAAAAATACAAAATTATAAAAAGAAAGTTTACCATAGTAAAAATGTGGATTTTAAAACAATGTTCAGGGAAACAGATACTTAAAACATACTTAAATCCATTCTGTACCTACAAGATTAGAAAAAAACTAAAAATCTGAAATATCCAGCATAAAAAAGCTAAAGAGCAACAAAATTCTAAACTGGTAACCACTTTGGAAGCAACCTGGCAACCACACAAGGGTCTATAACAGCAAAACACATCAAACAACTTGAAAATACAACAGAGGAATGAATAAACTGCAACAAATACACTAAAATGCTACAGCACTTAAAATTAATGACCTACAGGTATAGATAGATAGATATAGATATAGTAAATGTTGCAAAAGTATAATATTGAGAAAACATGTAAAACATATATATACAGTGTGGTACCATTTATATAGTCTTAAATATATATTTAACATCTATTTGATAAATATAAAAATCTTTTTAAAAAATGAACACTCGCTACTGGATGCCTCTGGAGGGAGTAGAGAACATGGAACTGAAAGACCAAATGCTATCAAGGACTGCTCAAGGGAGGAAGTCCTATGACAGGCTAGTCCCCTGGCATATCTGGTCCAGCATACCCCAGTTTGTTAAACAAGTGTATGAGCATATCAGTGCCTGATGATATTCAACAATGAGTCACACAACTAGCAATCTGACTCAGTCTTGAAATTCACCGTGGAGCCTTATAAAAAAGTGGGCTTCCCATACTGTTCCCAAAAGGAGAAAGCATTCACTAGTCAGTTTAATACAGACATCTAGTGTTTCTACAATTTAGTTACAATAAAACAGATTTCCTAAATCTGGTCAACTCCAGAGCACTGACATGAGAATCCTTCTGGGCCTACAGGATGAGCTCCAAACCCTGATCCTTTTTCAAGGCAATACCCTACCCTTATTCTTTACTTTCTAAATTTCAAGAGATAAGGAATGAGAAAATAAATTCTAACATACATCCAAGAAATTTCAAGTACATGCCTAGTTGTATAGCTAGCTAAGTCGGGTTTTTATGGTGTTTCTCTCGTATGATCCATAATGTTCCAGCTACAAGAAGAGAAAGAGGTAAGCTAAATGTTCTAGGCAGACTCTCAATATCTCATCCAGAGTCAGGAACTCACCTTTGAAAATCGAGAAAGTCAACATTTTTCTGTACACTCAGATGTTATCAAGCTCTGGAAGACAAACTCATACTAAGCAAAGTCTTACTGGTTCAATTTATTAACTATAAGACATATTTGTATTGAGAATAGAAACCAATTATTTACCATGAGGTAGTCTCTCTCACTGAATAAAATCATTTTTAAAATATCTGAGGTTATTAGATACGCTTTACTGCAAAAGAATTTTATTCCCCAAAGGTTCTCTATCTTGCTGTGGTAATGTGATGACTTTAATAATTTTTTCCAAAAAGGAAAGAAGAGTTCAAAACTATTATTTTTATTGATTACCTTATGAACTGGAAACAATATATGCTATATGGTTGGCATAAATTATTTAATATATTATTTAATTTTATTCTCATAACAACTCCATGATTATGGGTGTTACACTCATTTTATTGAAGAAATTGAGACTCTAAACGGTTAAGTGATTTGCTGATGTTAATCACATCTGTGCAGGGCCACAGGTCCATAACTACTCAAAAGCTACTCAAGAACTAAGTCAGGAGGATTGCAAGTTCGAGGCCAGCCTGAGCAATTTAGCAAGATCCTGTCTCGAAATAAAAATTAAAAGGACTGGAGATATAGCTCAGTGGCAGAGCACTCCTGGGTTCAGTCCTCACTACCACCACACACATACACACACACACACACACACACACACACACACACAAATCTATCCATCCAAATCTGTTTAACTCCAAAACACATGTGTCTGCTACCATATCACTGCTTTGCGTTCCAGTATAATTTCTTACTAGAAAACTACAAACATATAGGACCAGAGTCACCTCCTATTCTGGACACTACTGGATATATTCCAACTAATACTTATCCTCTTACTCCTTTTCCTACCCACAATGCAGATACTTAATGTCCTTAAGGGAGACTTAAGAAATACCTTCATTCACTGGCAGTACACCTAAGAACAATTCTCAAGGGTGGATCACTGACAGAGATTACTCATCTCACATCTTATTTCTCTCATTATATTTAATGATTCTCATTACCTTTAATTCCAGAGGGTGGCACTTTCTGACCTAGTCCTTTCAAGCAAAGCCTTACTTGAAGTTCACTGTGGATAAATAATAAACACAACACAGTCCTGTACTCTTTTTCTTTTTTAAAGATCCCAATCCAGGGCCCTGCCCAACACCTCAGTGAAGGAGACCTACTGTTTGTTTTGGTTCCATATTTGGGGGTGGGGCAAAAAATATTGGCTTGTCTGGTTTGAGAGGAGACCTGCGACCACCTACTGCTGCTGCGCCCTAGGAATAGGAGAGAGCCGTGGACATGGACATGGTGTTCCATAACCAGATGATAAACACAGAGCTGGCTAAACATTTTTTATAGCTGATGAGGCAAGGGGAAGGGAAATGTCCACCCATGGTGTTACTTTTGGGGAAGGAGGGCTGTGCCTAGGCCATATTCTCTAGAATCTATTTTACTAACTAACCTTTTCTGGGACATGTTACCCAAATAAAAGATGTTTCTAAATAAATATCCCAATCTAACTCCCATAGCAGCCAAAATTTCCTATTTCAGTCTTCCATCCCTACCCATTTCTAGGTCTCAGACTGCCCCATTCTGAGGGCTCAAACTCATATTTGAAGGATCCCTGAGCAGCAGCCCCCACCTAGCCTCATACTTATCTACAAATTCTAGTCAGAACATTCCAAATGTTGAAAATCTTCAATCATCAAGTACTCTGAGTCATGACAAATCATCCATGCAATATTCTTAGCCTTCATGGGCAGGGAAGAAAATTCCATATGCAAAGATATTGAGGAAATAGTGTGTTCAGGGATCAAAACATAGATGTCTTTGGCTAAAGCATGTAGGAAGAGGAGTATCAGAAACCTTTCGACTGAAAAATCAAGTTGGAGGCAGGCTGTGAAGGACTCTAAACAGAATTATGTCAGCTAGCCAGAGAAGAAAAGTCAATGAGAGATACAGATAAAGATGAATCAAAGTAGAAGGAGAAACAGGAAAAGTGGTGTTCCAGAATCAAAAAGAGAGAATTCCAATAAGGAATGGGCAAGATAATAAAATGCATTTTATAGTTATAATAAAATCAAGGTGTATTGGAAAAGAATAGATAATGCAGATCAATATGAATGAATAAGAAGCCCAGAATCAGATCCTCAGTATTTTAACTGATATGTGCACTATCTAGTACACAGGTAATATATGAAGCACTTATTATCCCTACTAGTTACACGTTACAACAAACGTTAGTGACTACCTTTATTGCTACCTCTTGCAGTGTTTTATTTGTTATTAGTACAGGGTTCCAGTACATTTATGGTTACACAGTAATGATCACATTGATTGTGGGGAGTAGGCACACGTACATCTTAAGTTTTTGGTTCCCTGCCCCTCTCCTCCCTCCTTGGTCCTTTCAACTCTTGGTCCTTGTTGTGGCTTTTATTACAAATCAATAAGGAAAAGAAAAAGTCTTTAAGAAGTTTAGTGGTAAAAAAGAAGTACCAGGATAGGCAAAGAAGAAAGAAAACGACTTACAAAGATTCCATCATACCCCAGAAAGAAGGGCCACGATCAAGAAATCCAATAATGGGGGGCCGGGGATTTAGCACAGTGGTTCTGGTGCCTGCCTCGCAAGCGCAAGGTCTTGAGTTCAATCCCCAATACCATAAAAAAAAAAAAAGAAAGAAATCCAATAATAACAAATGCTGGACAGGCTGCAAGGAGAAAAAGGAATTCTTATACGTTGTTGATCGGAATGTGAACTAGTACAACCACTATGGAAATCAGTATAGAGATTCCTCAAAATACTAAAACTAGAAATTCCATTTGACCCAGCTATTCCCCTTCTAAGTATCTTCCTGAAAGAGTTAAAGACATCATAGTACAGTGATACATGCATACCCACGTTTTTAGCAGCACAATTCATCATAGCTAAATTTTCAGAGTAGCCTATATATCCATCAAAAAAAATGAATGGATCATGAAAATGTGATATTTACAGAGTGGAGCACCACTCTGTCATAAAGATAACCTTGAGTCATTTGTAAGAAAATGGATGCACCTAGAGATCATGTCAGGTGAAATCAATCATATACAAACTTAAATATCACATGGTTTCTCTTATATGAGAAACCCAAATTATAAATAAAGAGCAAAATAAAAAACAAATAACAGAAAGTAAGGGGATAGAACTTTCTCAAGTGGGAAGGGATCAAGAGATAGAGAAGATGAAGGGAGAGGAGGGAAAGCGAAATGGGAAAGGGATTCAGATGTGTTATACATTTTACCAAGTCCACACAAGGGATGTAAACATTACATACTGAAAACATGGACTGAAAATTTTACTGTTAAAAAAGAAAGATGAAGTTTTACCAAAAAGGAAATTAAATCACATGCTGGAAACATAGGAAGCAATCAATAAAAATTCAGTCGATGAGTGAATAATACTTATAAGCCAAGAAGAACACTGCAGCAGACTGCCAATACCAGAGCAGGGAACTGTTGGCAGCTCAAAGACCGAGAAGAAATTAAAACAAATGGAATCAAGACACATAAAGAAACCAACCTTAAAAAGGCATAAGATACATACTTCGTACTCTTGAGGCAAAAAGGAGATTAAAAATAAGTGAAGATATAACTACTGCTATGGCTTCATAGCAACTGCTTCTCAGTGATGTTCATCCCTATCCCTATAATGAGTTGCATCAGACTCATCAAAATAATTACTTAAGCAAATTCTTAGATGCCATCCCACCCCACAAAATCACAATATGTATCCAGTAAGTGGAGGGTAGGATCCTGATTTTTTGTGGTTTGTGACCCAATGGATTCCTTTAAGAATGGAAGTTGGGAGAATTCAAATGTCAGCCCCTGTGGAGAAAGTAAAATTGACTCCCACCCAACTACCATTATGACTAAGCAAGCACACCCAGTCCCACCATTTTAGAGGGAAAAAAACAGCTTCACACTCTTGAGATAAAAGAAGATTCTACCTAGATTTTAGTCTTCTAAAATCCACAAAACCCGAGCCCTTTCCTATAAACTGATAACAACCTAAGGTAAACAGCTTTATAGCTGACTTGGCCATACTGACACCCACAAGTAAAATAATTATCTGAGGAAGTTGTTGTTCTAGCCACAAAAGGACAGATTGTCACCTTGATAACCTATGTAGTAGGGCTTTTCCCCCCTGCCATACATTCTTCCCAAGATTGGACTTCTAATGCTTTAACACTCACTCTATCTTTACAAAGGAGATAAAGAGATCCACTAAAAAAATGGGGAAGGAATGAGGTCAGAGGCTTGTGAAATTTTTGGAGAACCCTGCTGAGGGTGTCTTAGGAAAGAATGAGAAAAGAGATTTTCCAGGCAGTATTCAGAGGTTTGGTAAGGGTGAATCTCATAAATCCAACTGGCCAGAACCCCATAGGCTAGAAAAAGCAGCAAAAAAATGGAATTAGGTTAATCATAGGTTTGGGATGGCAGGACAGATGCAAGGATAAAAGGATCTAGGGACACTCAACAGTTCCTACAGTGCAGTAGTGGGAACCTATGGCACGTGTGGCATAGAAGGTATTTGTTATCACCGAACGCTCTAAAAGATTCGCCATCATTGCTACAGAGAAACATGTACAGGAGGAACACAGAAAAACTCTTACAAAAACTCTCCTATCCCAAACTATATGTCTGTGGAAAGGATAATTTTAAAATCAAATTTCTGTTAGGCAAAACTTTACAGTCCAACACATGTGTAAATACCGAATAGTTTCTCTGGTGTGAGAAACTGAAAGTGTAAATAAGGACTAAAGGTATAATAGGTAATGTGAAATAGGAAGAAAAGGGGCAAAGGGGAAGGAAGTGGGAGGGCTAAGGGAAAGGATAGAAGGGAATGGGATTAATATGAGAAAATGGAAAAATAGGAACAAAATCTTTGTAAATAGGGAGGACTGAAGGGGTTGAAGGGAGGGCTGGGCAAGGGTGAAAAATAAGAACCAAGAGAGACTATGTAAAGGTGCAAATTTCCAATGATGAATGTCATTATATTGTATACCTAAAATGTACCAATTATTAGAATGAATAATCGATAATGTAAAATAGGAAGAAAAGGTCCAAAGGGGTAGGGGTAGTGGGAGGGGCAGGGGAAAGGAAAGAAGAGAAAGGAAAAATGATGAGAAATGGAAAAAATGGAAATAAAGTCTTTGTAAATAGGGAAGGGTGGGGGGCGTGAAGGGAGGGCTAGGAATGGGGAAAAAATAAGAACCAAGATGCATTATATAAAGGTACAATTCCCAGTGAGAAATGTAATTGTGTTGTATACCTACAATGTACCAATAAAAGAATTTAATACAAAAAAAAAAAACTTTACAGTCCACTACATTATTGTAGAAAAGAGGAAAAAGTAGCTGCAACTTTTCAGGTAAAAGAAAATAATATGAAATATACTAGTAGCTATATATCAACATCTAGTTACTTAGTCCTTTCTTCCTTTCACAATAAATCTGTGAGACAGTGATCCTCAAACTTCTCAGAGCACAAACTGAAGTTTTTGAAAGTTATCATAGCTCACTTATGATGCAGTTCAGATTTGAACTCAAATGTAATGGACTACAAAATTCATTCTCCGTCAGATTCACCAGCCCACACTTACTTCACCAGTAACAACTAGGCTCCCCCAGGAACAGCTGGGCTCATCAAGGGAAAGATAGATTTCTGGGAAAACAGAGAGAGAGACAGACAGAGTTTGCGGGTGTGCATGGGGGTGGTGGGGAGGAAGGATGTGCTGGGTGGAGAGGAAGTGAGGGAAACATTATCCATGACATTATCAAAGGAGGTAGAGTGGGAAGCAAAAGGAGATTAAAGCTGGCCTGTCTCAACAGTCATCATGCCTGGCAGGAGGCCATTCTCATTGCATTCTTACTCTAATTATTTTCTTCTGCCCACTTTGGGGAATGATCTGGGTGACTTGGTTTGCTTTCCCTTGTCATGCTTAATCCACTGCTGATAACAATCACTACATGACTGAAGCCCAGTTTCCAGTGTGTTGATGAAATCCTGCGCAGACATGAGGTTGGGGGGGTTGGGCTGACAGACTGAAACAAACAGAGAAAAGGTCATGAGTCTATTTAAAAAGTGCATATCCTACCTACCAGCAGTTCTCGAATTTGTACATGATAATATTTATGGTAACACCCAATATTTATATAGAATTTACTATATGTACTACAACAGTATATATAAAATCTCTTTCATTTAACCTAGGAGATAGATCATTCCATATCCCCATTTTACTGATGAGGAGAATGAGACACAGAGGCTAAGTAATTTGCTTAGTTATACAGCTAGAATTTGAAACCAAGCAGTGTGACTCCAGAGTATCACACAAAGCTATGCAATGTTTCCATTGTCCAGAGGTGCTCAAAAGGAGCCAGCTGGCACATGAACTCAACCAACTTGACAATCCTAGTTCAACATCCCTAGTTGAAATCTAAAACCACCTGAATACACTCACACCCTCAGTATCCTTGGAGGGATTGGTTCCAGGACTCTCCATGGGTTATCAAAATCTGCAGATCCTCCAGTCTTTTATGTAAAATGGTGTAGACATTGTATATAATCTGTGCATATCCTCCTATATACCTTAAGTCATCTCTAGATTACTTATAATACCTAATACAATGTAGATGCTACATAAATCATTGTTATACAATATTAGAGAACAACAAAAAATCTGTGTATGTTCAGTACAGACACATATTTTCCCAATTATTTTTGATCTGAGGTTGGATAAATCGGCAGTTGGTTGAATCCATAGGTGTGGAAACCACAGATACACAGGCCATCTGTGCTTTTATCTTTGCCCCAAGCAGCTTCCACTTGTCAGCCTGTGTACTCAGAGGACAAGCTCCATGCAATAAGGAGGTCTTTTTAATTCACAAAAAGATGATATAGCCTAGCTATGCTCCTACTTTAGCCATGGAACTACACTGACCTATTCTGTGTGGGAAGACATTTACAACGATGTTTAATATACCATTCTTTATAATAATGAATATCAAAAATTAATAGAATATATTATATTCATGTTAGACTGCTATGAAGCACTCTGAAAGAATTAACTATTACGTATACATAAATTTTCAAAATATAATAGAGTGAAAAGTCAAGTTACAAATTATATATAGTACATGTTGTAAATTTTAAAATAAAAAATACGCATTTTAGATATATATATGTGTATGTATATGCTGTTTTCTCAAAAACAAGACCTAACCAGAAAATAATCAGCCTTGAAAACTAGAGATCAAAAATACCAGACCCTATCAGCCTCTCCTTGCTCTACCTGCCTCGCAGAAGAGCCACTGAGCAAGAGAACAGTGATGGCAGGTAAGCCAAGATCAGCCGACTGGGGCTGGCTTTCGAGTCCCAGCTTTCAAGGCTGATTATGTTCTAGGTAAGTCTTATTTTCAGGGAAACACGGGTACATATCATATACATATTCAAAATTCATGGTGGGTACTTGCTTCTCAGAAGAAAAGATGACCATTTAGGGCTAAGAACACAGAGGTCTTAAATGTACCTATAATGTTTTATTCATTATTATTTTAATAAAACAAAGCAAATATAGGTAAAAATGTTTACCTCCATCAATTCTAGATAGTATTTATGGAATTATTTGACATGAAAATAGAGATGATTTCTTAAGAAAGACTTAGAGGGAACTTAAGAGTAGGACAGTAACAAGACTATGCTGTGTGATTAATGTGTGAAATTTCAGGGTTCACAGTGTCAGAGGTGGAGAAGTCATGGACGATGCCAAGGTATAGGGTGTGGCCATTTGAATGGGCTGCTCCGGAGGTGGAAGTGGAAATCCACAGTGTGTAAGAAGTAAAGGATGCAGATGTGTCACTAACATGGAGGTGGAGCCTCTCCAGAATGATGACAAGAGCCAGGGTGGAAAGAGATAGTTGCCAAAATCCTCACTGAATATGATTGCAGGGTAAAGAGATCAGGGGAGGAAAAAATGAGGATGGGAAGAGGGTGGAGTATATGTGTGTCAGTGGAGGACTGGTTGCTGAAAGAAGCCACAGTGATGAGTAGAAGGCATGCCCTGCCCATCTCCATGCTCCAACACGGTGCAGGGAGAAAGAGTGCCCTGCGCTTGGCACTGCAGAAAAGTAACATGATTCTGGGAAAGTCTGGTTTCAGTTAAGGTGAGGAATTAGTTACATTAAAAATCCTATAGAAGGGCCAGGGATTTAGCTCGGAGGTTTCACCGCCTGCTGCGCAAGCACAAGGACCCAAGTTCGATCCTCGGTACCAAAAAAACAAAACAAAACAAAAATCCTATAGAAACTCTTAACTTTGTCATTCACTGACCTAAAATTATGTGTGCAATCAGAAGGGAACAGAAGATTTTTACCAATATGTGCACACACACGCGCACACACACAGGAGGAAGAAGGAGAAGGAGTAGAGGATGGAAGGAGGAGGAAGTGGCAGGGGGGGAGAAGGAGGAGGGAAGAGGAGGGAAAAGAATAAGCAAGGCCCTCTTATACTGGAAATAAAACTTCCAACTGCACCAAAGAGGAGAGAATGCTGAAGGAGATTAGCACAAAACCAAAGGCCAAACAATCCATAAAATATTCAATCTTGAGCCAGGCATCGTGACTCAAAAACTTGGGAGGCAGAGGCAGAAGGATCACTGTGAGTTCAAGGCCAGCCTGGGCTACATATTGAGATGCTGTCTCAAAACGAACAAAAAGTTTACTCTTGGGAAATCACATTGGCATAGGGTGAAATAACCTAAGGAAGAAGATAAAGGAATTTCAGAGTAATTTGAAGAGGTTATTCTGGTTCAGGGAATGGTTTGGTTTCTGGAAACAGCTCTGGGAATCAAGAAATAAACAAAGAGAGTAACCCACATAACAAGAAAGATGAGGTTTAGAGTCCAAAATGGGCCCATATTCGGGGGGGGGGGAGAAGGGGGCAACATACTGAAACTTAAATCTTCTTAAAAATAAAACTAGAAAAGTATCTAGATAAGAATGTGAAGAGGAAGACAGGCAAGAAGCAAAGACAGAAACAAAAATAGTACTTTAAGAGGTCCTCTCATCCCACTTTTGGGCTGAGAGAAACTCCAAGGGCTGAGTTTGCCCAGCACTCATGCCAAGACATGGAAAAACATACCTTCCCCTCCAGAGCACTGAAAGGCCCTTCACAAGCCTTGCAGCCATCTTGGTGACACTAGGAAAAGGAAGCACACGTCCTCTTATCTCTGAGCTCCCCATGCTTAAAGAGGGTTCAGCATATACCCACCTGCCATTCTCCAACTCAGTTTGGCCAAGGGAAGAACATAAACCCAGAGCCAACTACATCCTATACTTTACTTTTTCTCCCAAATCCACTCATTCTACTTTTGCTTTCAAGTGGTCTTTTTCCTACTCTGGACAGGTGGAGTAGAAAAAGTAAAGCTCTGTCCAATAGCATCTTCTCTCAAATTGTAATGCCTCACACCTGTGCCTTGCCTTTTGAATTTCCAAGAGAAGAATGTTGATGTTTTTGCCCTCAGGTCCCCCACTTTAGACCCCCTGAGTACACCGACATGAAGCCCAGCCCAACGGAGGCCTTAGAAAGAATGCATTAATAGCACACACACCTAGCCACAATTATTTTCGTGGCTCTAAAATATTTGACTCCCAAGTGTCTCAAAATTCAGCAAAATAAAATCATTCTAAAATATGAAATAAGTGATGTCAAATTCATCTTGGCTTTCTTGGCAGTAGTGAGGGAGCAACAATACTAATGACTGAAATGGTGGAACACAAGGGCACTGGAACACAGAGGTGAAAAGCAACTTTTTACAGTTGTGTAGTTTGATAAAATTACCAAACACCCTTATCCCATCTCAACAACATCCAACTCTTACAATGAAATATCCCATTGTGTTCACAGAGGGTAAGAGAAAAACAGGTAGTTGGGAGAAGATGGGAAGGTAGGAGAAGAGGGCTTTTTAAGATGCTACTACCAATCATAATTTTCCCTGGCTTCAGGCTTGGTTGTGTTACATGCCTATGAAACAAAACTAAGGTCAGAGCAGGATTCTTTTAGTTTTCTGTACAGTCCTGCATATAGTAAAACTTCCTTAGTCGTCTCAGGGAATTTGAGTACAGAGTCCACCAAAAATAATCCCATTTGGACCTGTTACTTCCCTCTGTGGCAAGTGCCATCTCCTGCAGGAACACAGTTCTCACTCAACAATTTCCAACTTCCCTTCGAACCCACAACCTCAGTCACATCTGACAAAGATCCTTCCCCCAATGAAGTGTGGCTGCCTATCTGATTAGCAGCCGAAAGTGACAAAAGAACATATTAATACTTAATGACCTATAAAAACAATAGTAGCTAGAGAAGCTCAGCCAGTCCCAGCACCCAGAAGGAAGCTCCCCCGCTGCCATCCCAGGCTCCTAGGGCAGAGAAGGTGAGCCAGTCCCAGCACCTGGAAGGAAGCTCCCCACCTCCATCCCAGGCTCCTAGGGCAGAGAGGCTCAGCCGGTCCCAGCACCCAGAAGGAAGCTCCCCCACCACCATCGCAAGCTTCTAGGGCAGAGAAGTTGAACCAGTCCCAGAACCGGGAAGGAAGCTCCCCTGCTGCCATCCCAAGCTCCTAGAGCAGAGAAGGTGAGCTGTGTGGGCACCAGAAGCAAACCCTCCCCGCCGTGGAAATGAGAAAACACATAAACAAGCCTCAAAAACAGACTTCCAGACCACCTACAGCAACCCCAAAGGGAAACGAGATGGAACAATCTGATACTCAACCACCTGGACTCTCTGAACTGGCAACAAAAGAGGATCTGGGAAAAATGAAATCAGAAATAATTACTCAGATAACAGCAAAGATTTTGCTCATGGTGCAAGACATGATTAATAAATCTAGAGAGGGCACAGATAAAAAAAAAAATAGAGGATCTGAGAAACATGATGGATTCCCAACATAGGAAACAAATGGAATCCATAAAACAGATACAAACAGATTTCCAAGAGATTAAAACTCCATCAAAAGTCTGCACAGCAGAATGAACCAATGTGAGGATAGAATTTCACATACAGAAGATAAGATTGCAATTAGTGGGAATGAAAAGAAAAATTGCTTTAAAATTGTAAGGGAACATGAGAAATCAATCCAGCAGCTGCTAGACGATGCAAAGAAGAATAACATAAGATTGACTGGAGTCAATGAAGAGGAGAGAGTGCAGATGACATAAAAAAAACTGTTCACGGAAGTGATGGCAGAAAACTTCCCAAGGAGGGGAAAACAACTTGACATACAGATAAGTGAGGCATATAGGACTCCAGCTAGCCTTGATCAAAAAAAATCTACACATAGGCATATGATACTTAGGATTCCAGAAATCCAACAGAAGAACAAAATTCTACAAGCAGTGAGAGAAAAGAAACAAATCACATACAAAGGAAGCCCATCAGAATCACAGCAGACTTCTCAATGCAAACCCTCAAGGCAAGAAGAGCTTGGAGTGATGTATTTCAAGCCCAAAAGGAAAACAGCCTCCAACCCAGATTGATGTGCCCTGCAAAACTATCTTTCAAAATTGATGGAGAAATAAGATACTTTCATGATAAAGAGCACCTCAGGAACTTCATGAATACCACACTGGCACTCCAAAAAAATTTTAGACAATACCCTAGGAAAAGACAATGAGGCTCACAACCCCAGGAAACCCAGCAGAATGAATCCATTGGGCATGACAAATTAAACACAAAGGGGGAGAATCCAACAAAAAGAAAAAGTCATGACAAGGCTTAAAACTTTTGACGTCATCTCCCTAATGAGTGTATAATTCAATCTTATTATTGTGCTGATTAGTATTTTTCTGATTCTAGAATTGCACACCATTCCTTGTGCTATACTGGCTATTTATCATCTTCTTAAGTCTACATTTTAATTGGGTTGTCTATTAATGAGCTCTAAGAATTCTTTATATATTCTGGTCATAGGGTATATGCATTGTAAATACGGTCTGTTTAAGGACTACTTTTCATTTTAATGATGTCATTTAAAGTTCTAAATTTTGATGGAATCTCATTTATCAATTTTTTTTCTTTTATATATCATGTTTTTTGTATCCTAGGTAGTTCTTGCCTACCCTGAATTCATACATATTTTCCCTTATAATGTCTTCTTAAAGTTTTATACTTTTAGGCTTTCTTATTTAGGTTCATAGATCCCTTCAAGTTATTTTCATGTATGGAAAAAAAAGGGTTGAGATTAATTTTTTATATACGGATACCAGGTGTTCTAGTGCTGTTTGCTGAAGACACTATCTCTTTCTCAGCTCTTGAATCGAGTTTATATTCTATAAAATGCTAATGTTAAACAATCTTTCAAAACTCAGTGGACCATATATGTGTGGTTCTATTTCTAGATTCTCTGTTTTATTCAAATGATCTATATGTCTTTCCTTACACCAACACTGCCTTGATTACTGTAGCTTTAGAAGAAGTCTTAAAATTGGGTGCTAAACGTCTTCCAACACTGTTTTTGTTTTTGTTTTTGGCTTTTCTGGGTCCTTTGTACTCCTACATGACTTTTAAATTTCAATATCCAATTCTTCATTTATAGCAAGTATACACAGACCTGAATTTTTATATATACCTTGTGTTTTCTAATCCTGCTAAATTCAAGTACAAGTTCTAGGGGCTCCTAGAGATTTCTTAGTATTTTCTCTGTAGATGATCATTTCATCTACTTATAAAGATTTTGCTTCTGCCATGCCAATCCTATCCTAGTTGTGTCGTTTTATTGCCAGACTATTTTGGTGGGGACTAGGTTTCAAAGTTTAATGGACAGATAAAGAGTAAGCATATCTGCCCTTGTTCCCCACCTTAAGGAGAAAGCATTGTATCTTCTCCATTCATATAAGGCGTTCTCGCTGGAAGTATGGAGTACATGTCTTTAATCTGTTGAGAAGTTTCTGTTCTACCTCTAGTCTCCTGATAGCTTTTACCATGAACAGCTGTAGAATTTAGTCCAATATTTTTCTCCAAATAGTGACAGGATCATACGGCTTTTTCCTTTCCTCTGTTACAATGATGACTTTTGGGGGTGGATCTTCCAATGCTGAACCAACACTGCCATCCCTATAACAACCACTTTCTACATACTGCCAGGTCTGACTTCTAATAGTTTGTTTTGTTAAACAAATTTTTATCTATGTTCATACTTTTTTCTTCTATTATCTTTATCCAGTTTTAGGATTAGCATAATGGTGAGTTCCTAAAATGAGGGGAGAAATGTTCCTTCTTTTTTTTGCTTTGTTTGGTATAATTTACGAGTTAAAATGTTTATGAGCCTGCTGTTGTCATATAGGTAGGTTTTCAAGCTAGGAATATACTTTCTTTAATAGATGCTATTCAAATTTTATATTTCCTCCAGAGTTAGTTTCATTAATTTGTCTTCCAAGATACTTCTTAGAAGTTGTCCAATTTATTTCAAAAAAGATTTTTGTAATATGCTTTCTATATCCTTTTAAATTCTGTAAAATCTGTGGTAATGTCTCCTAGATCTTGATATTGTAATTTAAAAAATGTATAACTGATATTGTGTAACAGGAAGAAAAGGTCTAAAAGAGCAGGGGAATTGGGAGGGGTAGGGGAAGGGAAAAAAGGGAAAAGAAAAAATATGAGAAGAGGAAAAAAATGGAAACAAGGTCTTTGCAAATAGGGAAGGGTGGAGGGATGAAGGGAGGGCAAGGGAAGGGGAAAAAAAATAAGAACCAAGAGACTCATGTGATGGTACAAGATCCCAATGATGAATGTAACTGTATTTTATACCGAAAATGTACCAATAAAGTTAATGGGAAAAAACCAGAATAATAGCTAATAATACTTGTTAAGCATTCACTATGTGCAACACTGCTCTAAGAACTTCCTGTGGACTAATCCCCACAAAAACTCTGTGAATTATTATTCTAACCCATAAATTACAGATGGAAAGACTGAGGAACAGAGAGCTTAAACAGTTCTCCTAGGCACACACAGCAGTCAGTAAGTGGCAGAGTCAGGATTTCAACCCTAATTCCAGGGCCCATTCTTTTAACTATGATGTGATTCTCTCCCTTAGAAGAGGACAAGACGGGTAATATGATGATTTCACTTAGAAGTACGTAATTTACAATTTGCCACTGCCCCTGCTTCTCAATGACTTCCTATTTGCTTAGCCTCACTGTTCATGTTTGATGCTTTCAGTCAGCCATCACATCTCAACACAACAGTGTACACTGTGATGTCATGGCTTAATAGAGCAGGAAGCAAGGTTTCAGGAAGAATACAATGCTCATGTGAAGTCACAGACAACCAGGCCCTTTGCTCACATCAGCTAGGTTGACTCCAAGTTTCTGACTTAATGGAGCAGAGAGACAGTGTCCTCCCTAACAGAATTCAAGGACTTGGAAGGTGGGAGAGAGTAAGTTTAGACAAATACACTTAGTTTAGGGCATTCATTCACTCAATGAATATTTTTAGAGCACTAAATATGCTTATGACACAGTGCTGGATTCTGGGCACTCGACAGGGAACCAGACCAAGTTCTTGCCCCCATCAGCATTCATTCTAGGCTATACTACAGGGCACTGAGAATAAGCAAATAAGCAACAAATAAGACACAGAATGCTGTGACAAATAACCAAGGGAATCTCTTTTCAAGGGACATCTGGGGACAAAGTAAATTTGAGATGCTCAGAGATGGGTGAGTATTATAGGTCCTAATGACACCCTGTCTTTATGCCTTCATGACAGATCACCAGGAACTTCCAGATTTAAGAACAAAATCACGATGCTACAATGCAAAACTTCTCAAACTGCTGCTCCAGGCCCCACTCCAGTCTTCCCACAACCACTCCCAAACACACCCTCTCTGTTCCATTTAGCCTAATTTTCTCACTGGCCCACGACACATCAAGTCCATCCACACCCTGTTCCCTGTCCTACATCTATTAATTCTACCTACCCTTCCAGACCAGGCAGTTTTACCTTCCTCATTCTTATCCACTGAGGATTACCAAGCTCTCCTCTTTAAATTACTAGTTCTCAGGTAATTAATGACCTAAAACTAGTCATGTGCCCTTCACTGCTCATTTACTGTGTCCTTACCTGAGCCACGACCTAGTACTGTGATTGTAACACAAGTCACCACAATCTCCTCCTAGCAAGTGTGGGCAGCAAGAGAAAGAGATCTGGCTGGTGTCCAGTGTTATCAAGGCCAGAGGCAGAGAGAAGTGATTCAGGCTCAGAGAAGTAGCTCAAGGGGATCAAGCATAGTGTCTGAGACACATTTCCAAAACAGGGGGGCACAAGGTTTCCAATCAAAGGAAAAGATCCCAAAACTGAAAGTACAAATAAGAAGGCAGTACCAGTGAGGAACTAAGAATCCAGGTAAGATAGCTAACTGAGCAGCAGAGAGCACACATAAGCTTGTCTCATACACTGCAATACAGAGTAGAGAGAGTAGAGACTTGTGACTTGGGGTTATAACTAGGGGGCCAGACATTGACTGGCAGCAAAAGAGATCTTGAGAAAAACCCAAGAACCTAGCTCCAAAGAATTAAAAACCCAATTCAAGTATATGACTTAATTCCAAGCTGTAGATAGAGATTATTAGTGCAATTCTTTTGGCAGAAAGTGGATAAAGTAGATGAAAGAGAGGTGATGAAGGCCAAAAATGTTTACATATAAATTATTAGTCCTTTAAGAGAAGGACTAATTCTACCCTCATTTCTACCCTCCACAGCTCTTAGCAAAATAAATATTTATTGATTACATTAAAAACAATCGCAGTTTGGTTAGTACCCAATAGGGGAAGTATGCCAAGATAACATGAGTCATACTTAGACTATGTATTATGCAGGTTAACAAGAAGGCTCTGTCACCTTGGCAAACAGTGGTAATGTGATCTGGTAAGGACTAGAAATGAACAGGGGAAACTAGATGGGTTTTGCCAACAACCTCTTTCAAGGCCTTAACAAGTCACTTCAGTTCCTAGAGCCTTAATTACTATAAAGGAATAAATGTAACTGTTGTAAATGTAACTATTATAAATGTATAAAGGAGTAAATGTAACTCTATAGAGGAGTAAATGTAACTATTCCAATTTTTTCATAATTTCTGGAACACTCTTTCCCCAGATCTTTTCCCCAGATCTGTAACTTAACACTGTAACCTGTCCATCCCACCAATGCCATCTCCACACACACTGGTCTACACTTTTTCTTTTTTTAAAACACTTGTAAAACACTATATAATTTATGTAGTATCTTTATCGTTGCCTGCTAGAATTCAACTTCCATAAAGGCAAAGATCTTTGTTCTATTTGCTGATGTATTTCAAGCCTCTGAATGGTGTCTGAAACAGAATGCCCAATAAATTTTGGTTGAATGAATATATTAAAGGACAAAATCTTGTGAAAGAAAAAACTAGAATAATAAACCACTTAAATTCTCCTCGAGGCCAGGAGAATTTGTTCTTGTGTGTGCCTTCAAGCATTCCTATATATCCTGGTACCCTGTATCACAGTGTGGCGTGGGTGCTCCCTAAATTCTTACAAATTACTAATTAAATTACGGATCCAAAAGGGCACACAAATCCACCGTGTTCTGGGGCCACCTGGCGGCAACTCTATTTAGAAGCTAAGGTTTAGAAACCTTTAAACTGACCGGAATTAACAGTGGTGAGTGGAGCTGCAGGAAACACTACCTTCACTTAGTGAAGACAAACCAGTCTCCAGCTAAAAAGTCTAAAGGAGGCAGGCTGGAAATCAGACATTCGCACAGGCTCTTGGAAGAGACCTCTTCTGAAGGACCATGCCCTCTGGGTTTCCCACAACTTCTTTGCGCTTACAGTGACAACATTAAACAGGAGGTACTTGAAAGAGTCGCCGAAGAAGTGGGGCACACACGGACGTTCAAGCAAGCTTTATTGGGGCGGCAGTTTGCAGCCTGCCGGGCTGACTCACAGAATGGAGACCAGCAACTGCATGGGCTGAACTGGAAGCTTATATAGGGATCTTGCAGGTGGGAGAGCACTAGTCCATTGTGGGGGTGGGTAATTGGGACTGGGATATGTAGCAACAGGTTTCGGTCAAGGGGGATGGAGTCACCGCTTTCGGGAAGCCCCTATCTTACTGGAACATCCCACCACGAAACCCGTGGGGCAGAAAGACCTTAACCAGGCAGAGAGTCACTAACAAAGGGAGGTCGTGCCTTAGTTATGCGGAAGTTCCCTGTTCCCTGTGGCCGGAGTGGAGCAGGGGGAAAGGAGAGGAGGGGGCGTGCTCTGTGGGGGCTCTGAAATACCTAACAGTACTGAGCGCTCGCGTGCCTGATACCGTTTTAAATTACATTCATGTATTATTTCATGTAACCTTCACATCCAATCTGTTGATGTAAGTACCACTGTGGCCACCAGTTAATGGATGAACCTTTCCTTTTGGAGGGTTTTCATTTAAATAAAACAGTGAAACAATTTAAACGAAAACATCAGTAAAAAGCAATCGAGGCATGGCATGCACACAGCGTCTGGGGAGTAGGGTACCAAGGCATAAGGGCTGGTCTCGAGAGTCAACTGAGAAGGACCAAGCTCCACGCTGCTGACCTACCGGCCGTCCTCCTCCAGCCAGGTGCAGCCTCGGGCCTGGGCTCTGGATCCCAAAGTCGGCAGCGTTTCGTTCGGGCCACCCCAGAATAAGGAGGCACAGCTCCGCCCGGCCTTCTCCCCGCCTCCCGCCACCCCGCTCCGACGGCGGGAACGCTCCGGTCTGACTGGAGCGCGGCCGGAAGTGCAGCCCCTCTCCCCGGAAGTCGCTGTCGCTACTCCCACAGCCGCCGCGGCGGCGCCGCTGACCTGCGCTCGGGCGACACCCGATGCCTCAGCGGTGCGCCTCGCCTCGCGTGCGGTCTCCCGAAAGCGCTGCCCCGCGTGCCCCCCCGGCGTTGCGAGAGACAGGCAGACGCACCGCCCACCACGGCCCCCTCCGCCCCCGCCGCAGGAGGCCTCCCCGCCCAGCCCGCGCGTCGGGGAAGGCTGTCCGCGCGGTCCCTCCCGTCGGCGCCCCGCGGCCCTCACGTCCCCAGCCTCGTGCCCCTCTCGGGACAGCCTCGGCCCGCCTCCCGTGTGACGCCTGGCGGGGTAACACTCAGGGCTTCCCTCTCCCTGTGCCAGAGTTAGGTCAAGAAAAAGCCTGCCCTCACCCTACACCCCTGCTCCCCACAAGTCGGCTCTCCGGGCGACGGACAACGGCGCCCCCTGGTGACCGGGGGAACCCCGGGCCACTCCACCCTCGGACTGCCTTGATTGCGGTGTTTCTCAAACGGGGTACCGAGATGGATTTAGGTGCCAGATGCACTTTTTTTGTTGTTGTTACCGGGGATTGAACTCGGATCCTGGAGCTTGCAAGGCAGGCGGTGGAACCACTGAGCTAAATCCCCAGCCCTGCACTTTTTTTTTTTTTTTTTTTTTTTTTTTTTTTTTTTTTACTGTTTAAGAGTTATTTATTATTAGGTCTGTTTTTAAAATTACAACCAACACAATAAACTCTAATCTCTAATACTAGAATACAAGTCTGTTTTTGAGTACCTAATAGTGGTTTAAAATGGGGTATACTCAGCCATAAAGAACGAGAAACTAGAGACATTTATAGCTAAATGGATGCATATTGAGGCCATACTCTTAAGTGAAATACATAGGACACACATGTGTAAATACCGAACAGTTTAGTGTGAGAAACTGAAAGTGTAAATAAGTATTAAAATGAGTAATTGATAATTTGAAATAGGAAGAAAAGGTCCAAAGGGGTAGGGGAAGTGGAAGGGGAAGGGGAGAGGAAAGAAAGGAAAGGAAAAATTATGAGAAAAGGAAAAAATGGAAACAAAGTCTTTGTAAATAGGGAAGGGTGGAGGGGATGAAGGGAGCACAGGGAATGGGGAAAAAATAAGAACCAAGTTACAACATGTACAGGTACAAGCACCCAATGATAAATGTAAACGTATTGTACACCTAAAATGTACCAATAAAAGAATTTAACCCAAAAAAAGAATGCTAAAAGCATAGTATGTAAGTATTGCAAAAATTATACAGGTGGTAGTCAAATGACAAATGTCAGAAAAGTAATGTCAGTGGGAAATATACTTTAAAAAGTTTTTTTCAGAGTCTCTCAACCCATATCTGTCAATCAGTCAATTGGTTAAGGAAGTTAAAAGCAAAGATTACTGGTTCAAATTTTGTCCATGTCCCTTGCTAGCTATGTGACCTTAAGAAGGTTGTTTAACTTCTCTGTATCTTCAAAATAGGGGCGACAATAGGAACTTGGAAAACACTCAGTAAGCACCACAGAACACCTGCTATATGTCAGACACCATTAATTCCAGATCCCTAGGAATTTTACATCTAGAATAAAATCTATGGAACTAAGAAAGGAAATTGGTTGCAGAGGTTGGGGGAAGTGTAAAATTAAACCAAATTAAACATTTGGACAAGTAACAAGGATAACTATCTGGACACCCGTGTCCTAGAAAATGGGAACATCTTCTCAGGATGCACCCCTAAGATTGATAGCAGACTAATCAACAGCTTCTAAACCCAGGGCACTCTCTTGGAGATACACCTGAGTAATATCCATAGAACTTTGCTTCCTGATAATATGGACCATGATTTCTCCAAATTCACCACCAGGTGTCTACTGACATCCTTTGCCTCTGGTTCCTGAGTCAACAAATGTGAAGATGTGGCAGCTGGAACTGAGTAAGAAGGAACTGGCCCAAGGTGCAGTTTGTTACTGATAGACTGTGGTAGAACTTAGGTTTGAGTGGCTCCTTATACTCGGCCCTGACTCCAGGTTCCCCAGAGGCAGAAGAAACAGATTTCCAAGAAAGAATCTTAGTACCAAGTGGACCTCCCATCTTATCACCCATCCTTCTACCTCCGTAAGGATAACATAAGCCATTCCAACCAAAGTGGAATCCTTTTGCCAACAAAAGGATTTAAATGACCCATCAGTCTCCTTGAGCCCCCTCCCCAGGGTCTGACATTTTCACTGCTAAGGAGTTATTCCTGACTCTGTTCAGAGGTGAGTGCTGGAATCCTCAGCTTATACCACCAGGCCAAGATAAGTTTCTTCCTAGTGCTTTAATGTCCTTCCTTATGAGTGCAGAAGCACTTTAACACTGCTCAGTGCAGGGCAGAGAACCCATCTGCAAATCCAACTTTCTTCCTCTCTTAGTTATAGTTGTTGATATATACAGGGGTAACTACGAGGTGTAATAAAAAACTACTGTAAATGCTTAAATTTTTTTAAAAGTTTATTACAGTAAAAGACACACTGCCATTGATCCTCCTCACTTCGAACACACTTATCCCATCATTCTTGCTACTTTCTGAAACAGTTCTGGAAGTCCTCTTTCATGAGTGTCTTTAGCTACACTGTCATGGCCGCCTAGATGTTCTGAATCCATTCAAAACATTTGCGTTTCATGATCATTTTGACTTCAGAGAAGAAGCAGACATTGCGCAGTGCTAGATCTGTCAATAAAGTAGGTAAGGACAAAACATGTTTATATGAGCCTGACTTTCCATTGAGTGACACTGGGTGGCAGCATTCACTGTATTTTTTTTAACCACGCCTCACAAAAAGACACAAAAGAGGACTTTCAGTTCAAAAAGTGGCAAGAACAATTGAGTAAGTGTGTTCAAAGCAAGAAGGAGGGAGTATTTTGAATGCAATTAACAGCAATGTGGCTTTTACTGTAATAATGTTTAAACATTCACTGTATATTTTAATCACACCTGGTATATACATTTTGGGGGGGGGGGTTCGCCGCCTGCTGCACAAGCACAAGGACCCAAGTTCGATCCCTGGTACCAAAAAAAAAAAAAAAAGTAAGTGATATATCTCTTTTTTTTCCCATAAACACCCTGTATTTGTAGCTCAGAGTCCATCGCTAACTACAAAGGATATTCTGGCTTCTACTACAGCTGTTTATCTGTTTGTCTTACTTATATAAATGCACACACTACCACCACTACTGGATCATAAATAAGTTCCTTGAGGGAGGGAAATTTGGCTTTCTCTTCCAGCACTACATATTGCAACTTACAAAATGAATGATTGATGGATTGATGCCAGTGGTGACAAACGTTCAAGGCTTATGTGGATTCTTGATGTGGGATTTTGTGACCATGGTGCTTTTCTGTCCTAAGGAACTACTGCTCTGGAAAATGGCATCTGTTTCCCCAGTGGCAACCCTGGCGCTGTGAGTGCATGAGGTAACAACACATGGCTCATCAGTGAAAGAAACAGAATGTGAGCCATTTTTCTGACTCTTGTTACAGGTTTCTAGTTATAAGTACCTGACAGTGGCTAGTTCCTTACCAAGTGGCTACTATGCCAAATGAGCTTGTGACAGCTGCAGCTGAGGTTACTTTAGCCAGAAAGCTGCAGAACTAGCATACAAAACAGCAGCTCTCTCTGGGGAGTGATACGAAGTGGCATTATTCCACAGGGAGGTTGATTGCTGAGCCAGCTCATAAATTCAGCCCAGGGTCTTGAGGCTCCAGGGGGCTGAGTCACAATATCCACACTCAGTATCTCCCGACTGGTAAGCCAGACACCAACGCTCATATTTAATAGACTCTAGGCCTTATCATCAGGCCAGGTCGCTGAGACATGCCTACAGTGGTACATAAGATCACTAAGATGCCAACGTCATATAGTATAAGTTTATAGGGAGGAACAGAGGGTGGGTATGGAATATTTTTCACCTTGAGAGGTATTTTAAAATAAAGAAATAAAATGCCATTTCCCTCAATATTACCAAGAAAAAGTTTTAAATTCAAACTTCTCTCACACTCTTTGGGGAAAAAAAAAATTAGGTCTGTGACCCTGTCACAAAGGAGTTGAAAAACTTGCATATCCAGAGATGGCAGCCAGTATTGTGACACAGATGAGATTTAATAAAGAGCTTCAGTGATTGTTTTCTGATGTCACCTGGAGGAAGGATGATTCATCAGCCTTGATTTACATTGTTCCAGAAGGTAGAATGGAAACCAAGGAGCAGAAATTCCAGGAGGATTGTATCTCTAAACAGATGCATATTACCCAAGGCTGGAAATACCCAGAGGCAAGACAGATGCCTCTTCCATCAGAGGGAACAGCTAAATAGAGGCTGGATGCCACCTGGGGATAGGGGATTGTACAGACAGGGAACCAGGGAGGGCCTGAAACTGGTGAGAGGTTCCAGCAGAAGAGGGACCTCTGAGATGATTACCCGGGAGAACAAAAGGATGACTTTTCATGTGATATGAGTCCTGCAAGACCCAGCGCAAAACTATGAAAAAGAGACATATTAGATAATTATAATAGTGTCAATTAATAAAATGTGTAAGAAAAAAAGGGAAATCTGTCTCTAGCCTTCCTCCTTACTTTTTCACAACACTTATTCCCTCTCCTCACAACACTCCTAACACTAACATTTTTCTCTTGGATACAAGCAGCCTAAGAACTCAAGAGTGCATTGACATGTCAATCCGTATTTTGAAAGAGGGTGTCTCAAGGAAACAATGGGCAAGCCAAGCAGGGTGGCACATGCTTGTAATTCCAGCATTCTGAGAGTCTGAGGCAGGAGATTCACATGGTAAAACCTAGCCTGGGCAACTTAGCAAGACCCTCTCTCAAAATTCTAAAAAAAATAAAAATAAAAAAGACCCGAGCACGCAGGTCACTGTGAAGGCCCTGGGTTTGATCCCCAGTACAACAAAAAGAAAAAAAAAAGGTCAATGGGTAAGTATAATGGTGTGGCTTTTAGCACAGAACCGTTCTAATTTTGAAAGGAAAAGTCTTCTTAGACATCCTCCAGCTGATCAACCAACAAGGGCTCAGAATTCACACCGTATCCAGCATAGTGTGAGACAGAGGGGATGGGCACTGGATCCAGAGGCCAAAATCCTAGGCGCGAGTCCTACCTCGGCTTTGTACTATGTGATCTTGAATAGTTACTTAGCCTCCCTGAACCTGAGTTTCCTCATCTGGAAAACAGAGCTACAAATGTATCTCATAGGGTCAATGAGACGCTAAATGTAAGAGTGCTTTGTCAAATATAAAATACTGTGCGTGTAGCAGTATTGTGGCGATCACTGTCAGACATAAGTGGGAATGTGAAGCTGTACAAAATAAAGTTGCCGTCCAGCTGTCCCCAAGGGCCAGGCCCAACTGAGCTGCTCTTCACTGCTTCCCTTCTTGGCCGCAAACACGCAAAAGAAAGGGGCAAGGCAGGACTTGGAAAAGGAGGTGGTCCCGGGAGAGGAGCAAATCACACCCAGCCCAGCCAGGCCCGACTGCTGCCCAGAGCCCTGCTTTTCCTCTGGGGACGGGAGGCTGCCCTGTTGTTCTCTTGACTCCTCAGCCCCATGAAGCCCCACGCCCTTGGAACTCACACACTCCCAACCACTTCAGGCACAGAGCTCGTCCTCTCCCACCGTCCTTCCTACCCTTGCTTCAGAGGCAAACAATTCCTATAAACGAAAACCCAGCTTGGGCAATTTTGGCAGTCAGCCCCTTTAAGTTGCTTTATTGCAAATAAAAGTCTTCACAATTACATTGCATAGAACTCACTCAGAGCACAGTAACACTGACTTCTACAATGAACTGATGACCTTGCTCTTCCCTGACGGCGTGGCTGTGCCAAAAGAAACCCACTAAACTGCAGGACTGCGGACTTAGCTGAGAATCAAGACCATGCTTCCTGACAAGGAATGAACTATAAAGAAAATGGGATCTTGTGATTACTGTCTGTCTGTCTGTCTGCTCATTTGTTTCTTTTTTGTTCTGGTATAGATTAAATCAGGAGCAAGCAAACTTTTTCTGTAAAGGGTCAGCTAATAAATACTTAGGTATTTAGGAGCCAAAGATACTACACAGGTAATATATGTAACAAGAGAGAAAGAAAACTTCCACAATTTTTATTGGTAAGATCCAAAATATATTGATAATAATATTGAATAAAAATTTTTGTGACACAGGTCTACCAGAAAGAAAACCACAGTTCTTTGGAGTAGAGTACAATACTTCATTTAATTGGAGTTCAAAGCTATTCTCCCCTATCACAAAAATCTATTGCAAGTGTTCATTTGCTAATGCCAGTGTGTAATGAGATTTTGCATATTGCATTTCTTAACATGTCTTTCACACAGATACTGCCAAATACTGATAACCAAAACATATCGTTTTAATTCAGCATGTTCATAACTTGGAAAGTACTTAGAATTCTACTCAATTCCTTTCTTGGTATTTCTCTTATAACATGTCATTTTGTTAAAGAGTAATTGCTTTCAGTTCAAGAGTGAGAGAAAGCTCTTTAATTACACATTTAAATGAATTTTGAGATGTGGAAATTTCTTTTGTGCTTGCATTGATGTCCAAAATTTCTGCTGGAACTGTAGTCTGAAATATATAAGCTATAAATTGGTATAGGAATAAAGATCTTACTTCTTATTTTAACTTTTGAGTTTTATAAGTTTAACATTGCTTGTGAATCAAGCAATGTTATTTTTCTTTGAAATAACTTTGCCACAGTACAAATTTTACATTTAAGCACTGCTTTGCCTTGTAATTTTAGATTGAATTCATTAAGAAATACTATCAAGTCTGCCACAAAAGCTAATTTCCAAAGCTATTCAGTGTTCAAAACTAGAAAATTGTGAGAGGTGATTCTTTTTAAAAAAAAAAAAAAAAAGATTTCTGTTCCATTCATGAGCTAAAAAAATCACAATAAAACTTTCCCACTGTTAAGCCATCAAACTACTGTGTGATAATAGGACGTGTGAAGATACACAATTTCTATATCTGAAAACAAAAAGCCACAAAACTGGTGATCATTAAATCACAAGAACTAATGAAGTTTACCACTGACATCACTTGTTCAATACCATGTGAAAGATTTGATTATTTTCTCCAAAATACCAGCTAATGAAAAACACAATGAATAAAGCTGGTCGTTAAACACTACATTTTGACAAGCTTTGAAAGTTTTGCCATCTAAGCTTTTACCATTTCCCACATGTATTTCACATCTGTTGTAAAATATCTTAGCAAATCCTACTTCAGGAAATTAGTATTTTCTCTACTTTGAAAATGCTATTATATGTACTTGTTTCATAGGAACTATGAAACAGAGAAGCTAATTTTTTGGTCACTTCAAACTCAGCATTGACTATTTGAAAAACAACTGAGAAATATCAAAAACATCTGTAAAAAGAAAATCACTCAAAAACATTTTTCTTGTTAATGACTATTGATGTTACTCCCAATGTCTTCTTTCTTTGCATAAAGGCTGATGGTCTCAAGAAAGTTTAATTTCTCTAGACACATTTCTTCGGGTACAACAAAAAACATGGTATAATTGGTTCACCATTGATAAACAGCTTTCCTTACTTGGCTAACAAGTGAACCAAACAGAAATTTACTTTGATTGCAATCTTTTTTTTTTTTTTTTTGGTAAAGAAATTCTGCTGTGGTCTGGGAATGTAGCTCAGGGCTCAAAATGTAGCTCACTGGCACAGGGCCTGCCTGGCAAGTGTAAAGCCCTGAGTTCAATTCCCGGTACCAAAAAAAAAGAAACTCTGCTGTGATGAAATATTGCATTTTAAGCTTTCAAATTTTTCTGATCATTGCTTCCTTTGAGTTGGGAACATTGTAAAGCATGCTCAGCTTGATAATGCCAACGTATGTCTATCACTGTGTAATAAATATGATGTTTTGTCATCTAATTCATAGCCAACAAAAATCCACACTCCACTGTGGCAGCATGACATCCGAAGTCCACTTTTCTCTTCTTTTTTCTTTTGACATGATGAGAATGCACCAGTAAAAAAAATAAATAATTAAAATGTCACAATACAACAATAAATAGGCACTTCCAACAGAGTCAAGTTATAATCTCAGGGCTGAAATTTTCAGCAGTGTGAAATTGCTGTAGCATGAAAGGAGCCATAGATACAATGAATGAGCATGGCTGTGATCCAAGGAAACCTTTTTTTTTAATTTCAAATGATATTTTTGTGTCCCAAAATGGAATTCTCCTTTTGACATTTTTTTTTCAGTTAAAAATGTAAAACCAATCTTTGCTTGTGATCCTTACAGGAGCAGTCAGCAGGCTTGATGAGCCCCACAGGCCATAGCTTCCCAAGCCTAAGTTAGATGAATGACTTCCTTGAATGGTTGTTTCCTTGTAGTTAGGAAAGGGACTGGATGACTTCTAACTGCCCCACCAATCAGAGAATCCACTGCACATGTCACAGGCCATGGTGCTGTAACACAGCCAGGGCCGTCAGCTGGGAGATGTACACAGGGTGCTGGGACAGGGAAGGGGGACAGAAGTAGAAGAGAGATGGAAAACAGAAGACTGGCTCTCCGGGAGCTCACAGTCGAGTTGCAGAGACCAGATTTCCACACACGGACACCTGAGGAAAAGGCGGCCTTAACAAACACTTTTCACATTGTTTAAGGTCTCTTGAATATAATCAGAAACAAGAAATGTTTGGTGAAGGAACTAGTGAGTAAATGATACTCACTGCCTCTGAACTTAATAGAAAGAAGGTCAGTATGGTAGCAACAATTAACGCCTTATTTTCTGGAGTCACATCACCAAACTCAAATCTTGACACTGCTACTTATTACCTTTATGACCTCAGACAAATTATTTCACAACTTTTATTCTAAATCTCCTCATCTATTAAATAAGAGTGAATAATGTCTATCTCATAAGCATGTTTTTGGCATCAGATGAGATAACAGATGCAAAACAATAAGCATAGAGACTAAAGTATTCCATAAATATTAACTGAAGCTTGGCGAAGCCCGACCAACCTCCAATGCTGCTTGACAAAGTTCCAGCTGGGGGAAAAGGAGGGTGGAACACATCGTACCCTCATGTTTTATTTTTTCTTGCCCTAATGTTTACAATTGTTACTCTGGTCACAGGAATCATTGTATTTGTGACTAACAACATATTCTCCATGATGCAAATTGGCAATGTTGTATTGAAATCTGATCTGGCTCAAAAGTCCCAAATTCCTGTTTCTCTCAGTTCTATTGTCACACCCACTTCTAAAGAAACCCCTCCTAAAACTCCCTCTGTTTTCCTGACACTGTAACTCCTTTCCTCTATTAATGACTTTCTTTTTACTAAAGGGGTCTTATAAAGAGATTGAAAGGACAGATTTTAGATGTAAGACACAGTAGAAAATGGGAAATAGAAAGAAAGTTAAGACAGATAAATACACTAAGGAGGCAAGTTACTCAGCTTTTCTCAAAGTACTGTAAACATTTCCTGCTCATGGACCATGAACCCAAATAACATTTAAGCAAGATGAATAGAGGTATAGAAAAAATAGAGAGCTAATAGCAAACTATATTAACCATTGTGCAGTTTCTCAAGGGCCAGCTGACGACCACAAGTTTGACATTTAATTAACTAAATCTTGCTTGTACCCCCGCTGATATAGAGATTTTGATTAAGTTACTTTCTGTTCTGTTTAGGTGTGGGTAAATAAGGGGACAATTGTAATTTTTAAATATGTATTCGTGACGTTCAATGAAATGAATCAGCTTAGGAAAAATATACTTTGTTTAGTAAAAAATAACCTTTATTTCTATAGAAATTGCTAAGGCAACCTAAAATGTAAACATGTTCTGCCCAATGCCTCCCAGCCATTGCTTAAAGATATAAAAATATATCAGACCCTGAGACTTCTCAGAGGAAACCTGCACATTGCTTGCGAAGGTTCTTTTCTCACTCGCCGGCCCAGGACATCTCCCCTTCCTACCCTGCATCGACTGCAGCTGGTCTGCGGCAGAAGCTATTACTATGAGAGAAAGGAAGGTCACTGGGGGCCTGAGGAAACCGAGCAGGCTTCAGGACCAGGTGGATGTTACAAGAACACGTACAGAGAAGGACAGAAAGGAGAGTGCAGGGAGGGAGCCAGGCACAGCTTGGAAACTTCGTGAGGGACTATTTGAGAGTCTGTTGGCTTCCTGGTAAATTGGCTTTAAGACCAACACTGAATGGACAGTGAATAAAGGTAGGGGTGGTTCAGGTTGGTTATCTGAGCTACTGAAGGTGCCAGAAGGTCCGCCCAGGAAGCCACCCAGGGGCTCTCAGGGGCCTGCCAGATGTACATATCAGCCTACCATCACCATCTGCAACAGTAGCCGTGTTTGCTGAGCATCTCTGAGGAAGGCCTTGTGCCACGATTTACTTTCTTGGTGTTTAGGATTTGTTTGCCTGTTGTTTGTTTGTTTGTTGACACAGGGTCTCACTATGCTGAGGTCTTCAGGCTGGCCTTGAACTCACTGTGTAGCCCAGGCTGGCCTTGAACTTATGGCGATCCTTCTGCCTCAGCCTTCTGAGTGCTGGGATCACAAGGCGTGCACCACCACGCCCAACTCACAATTAACTTCAGTGAACAGAACATGGCACAGTTTCACCAACACTTTCTGCTAACAGGAGATATGGGTCTCAGGGGCCTGGGACTCTTAGCACTTCCTTTGCCATTTGGTATTATGTCCACATGGGCCTCCATTAAGTCAAATTTAGTGCTGTAGTTTTCAAGCTGTTTAACTGAAGAACCTTTTCTTCAAAACAAAGTTTAAAATGTTTTTGGATTTTGTTTTGAGATACATTCTTGCTATATAGTCCAGGATGGTCTCTAACTAGAGAACTTACGGCATCAGCTTCTCAAGTGCTGGGATTACAGGTGTGTGCCACTGGACCTGGCTCAAAGTTTAAGATGCTTTAAAATAAGAGCAAACTAGTTCAACGGATATAAGCAGCAGAGCCCTTCAACCAGATCTCCTCCCCTTGGCCCTTGACAATTGGAAAACCACTGGATTACAGCTAAACAGTGCTGCCTTGAGGATTCTTTGTGGGGGTAGATGCGGCTCTGAACTAAGTGCTATGTAAGATGTACCTGGTAGGGGAAGAGATCTCCATGACAGCGCCCTTAGTTCCCACATGGGTTCTGCAGCTGGATCTAGGAACCCAATCAATGCAAAAACTGATTAACAAGGGAAAAGCATAAAAGTTTCATTAGATTTACATGTACTTGGAGATCTTTGCAAGAGTGAAGTTTGAATAAATAATCAAAGCCTGATGCTTTTATACCTTTTAGACACAGAGTAATACTTTTGTGAAGGAATGATATGATAAATGGATATCTGGAGCCGGAGATTTAGCTCAGTGGTTCCAGCGCCTGCCTCACAAGCTCAAGGACCGGAGTTCAATCCCCAGTACCCCCCCACCAAAAAAAATGGATATCTGAATGAAGGTAGTAAATTCTGTTCTAGGGATGTTACTGAGACACCTATGGGAGATAGAGTAGCAGCTAGTAGAAGATAAGGGTTACTTCAAAGAGTTTGTTTGTTCAGATCCATTGCAGTTCCAAATACCAGTCTCTGGTGATCAAGGCTATTTTCAGGCCCTGGAATGTGAACGATATCCCTCCAAAATAACCTCTATGATTTACTGCATGTAGGGAGAGAAAGGCCAAATGGCCCTTTCTAAAGTTAAAGCTCTTCAAGTGATTTCAGCTTGAAACAACCAGTATGCAAACTGGGCATATTTTGATGGCACACCTTTAACTCCTTCATCAGATCTGGGAGAGATCAAAGGACAGCACCAGGAGCATTCCACTGGACAGGAGAGTGTTGACATTGAAGGGTGGGCAGATTTAGACAGATTGAGAGGAAAATGAAACACATTTCACAGAAGACTGTCACTGAGTGGAGGTGTGGAGAGAGGACCAGGGCTCAGCAATGAGACCATTTTAACCACAGCTGGGGGTTTTGAAGGGAAGATGGCATCAGAATAAGAAAACCCAGACAGAAAGAGATGTCTTGCAGCCAAGCCCCCTGGTGCCCACCTGGGTCAGTGACATTTGCTACACAGACAGCAAGAGAGCTATTGGAGTCTGCACTATTTCCCATGGTGGCTGTGGCTGGTCATCAGCAAACTTCTCTGACACCTGTCATATCCCTTACAAGTTCACCAGGTGTCGCATACCTAAGCTTTGCTGTCACAAGGCCCTATACGGAAGGCAGGTGGGGCCCAAGAGACAAGGACTTCACACCCAAAACAATTATTTCTAGAGTTCCTAAACAATAGCCAGTACAGACCCAAGGAAAAGGAGAACGACTGCCGTAGTGAAGTCTGTGGGGCTGAGCAATACATTGTGTCAGGTCGACCCTCTAATTTAGGAAGAGCTAAAAGCCTTTAAATCATAGTGGTATCTTTAATTCTAAAATGTCACTAATCCCTTGAAACACACCTGCATTCTTGTATATGGGCGGTAATATCTATTATCCTCATTCAACTGGTAAGTAAACGCCAAGAAATACTCAGTCATGATGCCTAGCACAAGAAACGTGAGATGAGGAAGGACTTGAAATTTGAGGAGACACTCAACAAAGGAGTGGAGAGGAGACAAGAACAACAAACTGGAAATGAAGAGAACACAAACCCCACCTCAGGCTTCCGTGGCAGCAAGAAGCCTCCCCGGGCTCCTCCAGATAGGATGGTGCCTTGCTCTGTGCCGCCCCAACACCTAAACATGTCTCGAGGCATTCCCCACACTCATGGGGAGCCATTTACCTATCTCCTTTGTCAGACAGAAAGGTTCACAGAGGCACATATCCTGTCTGTCTTGTTCTCTGTGTCCCCGTTGCCTAGGGGTTAACTGAGTGAAGGAAACAGGAGAGCCTGGAACAGGGAAGGGCATGAGGTTCTGAAGCATGTAGTCAAATGCAGCTATCAGGTTGCTGAGAACCCATGAGGCCAGACAGAAAACTTCAGCTCCCTACACCTATTATTATTCAATGTCACCTTCCCAGAGGACCCTCCCCTTGACACCCAATTACAAATCACGGCTGGTCTCTGCCCCTCAGGCCACCCTCCTAGCACTTCCTATCCCCTCCGTAGTATTTCTCAGAGCACTCGGTACTGACATACTAATATGTTACTTACATGTCTTTCTACCCTAGAACATAAAAGCTGTAGCAAGGCAGGTTTCCACCGTTACAACTTCCACTTCAAAACAATGCCTGATGTACAGTAGGTCACCAGTAAACATTTGTTAAACGAAGGAACCATGAGTGAGTCTCTCCAACCCAAGGTCTGTGATGAGCCCCCAATTTTTCGAGTGTAAATGCTCCCTCTCGAGTCTCCTCCCTGCTTCTCTCATTCCTGAAGGCTCAAGGGAAATGCAGACCTATCACTCTCCACTCTATGTCTTGCAACTCCCCATCCCTCCTGTTCACCCTGAACAACCCCCACTCTTTGCCTTCTTGTCTCTCCCATAGAAATACCTGAAATGGACAACTGGAAACCAGCCCCGTGTCCATCCACCCAAGATCTGGCCTCCAACAGAGGCCAAGGGCAGTATGGAGTGAAGCTGTGGAGCTCCCGGTGCTGGATGGCTAGAGAAGCTGCCCAGAGCTTACAGAAGTCTGTGAATGGATTCTTGTTTAATATATATTTTATTTATAATTGAAATATATGAATTGTCCATATTCCTGAGGCATAAGATGACATTTGAATTCATAAATACAGTGTATGATGATCAGATCAATGGAATTGGCATATTTATCACCTCAAATATTTACCATTTCTTTGCATTAGGAACATTCAAAATATGAATGGATTCTTATTTTTCAGCTGCCGCCACTTCTTAGGGCAAGTTCCCCCCAAATTATGGACTGTTGTATAAAAATAAAACTTGATTTTCTTTGACTTAAACTTACCTTTCTCAAGCCTTAAAGGGCTAGAGACTTCCTTATGTTATTACTTCACATATTTGTGAGCATAGCTGTGTGTATAGCACATGGGGCCTTCTGGACCTTATAGTCTTTCATCTAACTTCCCTGCTCTCATCCTCTGTCAACAATGAGACAATTTTACAGGCCACTCCATCCACAAGCATTTACCCACCCTTTCGGCCACTGCTCTAGGCACTGATGCAAGGTGCTTACTTTCCAGTATACAAGAGATGAAATAACAAACGCGCATTAAACTAGGTGGCGGCGGTAAGTACAGTGCTAAAAGAGAAAATAAAGCAGAGGAAGGGAATAGAGAATTAGAAAGTGATGACTTATGGCAGGGGTTTGCTATTTTCTACACGGTGGCCAGGAAGTGTTCTCTGATAAGATGAGTTTTAGTAGAGACCTGAATGAAATAAGAAATCAAATTATGTGATTCTCTGAGGGAATTGCATTCCAGGCAACGGGAACAGCAAGTAAAGCACAGAGGCCTTGAGGTCGGAGATCCCTTATCACCATTGCCTAGGTACATTTTCTTCAAATTTTCTAATTGCTTTTTACTTAAGGATGTGGGGACAGAGCCTTTAGGAGGCCCACAGCTCGGCGGGGGGGCAGCTGAGCTGACAGCCAAACAGAAGCACAGAGAAGGATTGCTGCAGAGAAGGCGACAGCACCGTGTGGGAGGACACCACCAGGAGGGCTGCAAACATGCGCTGCCCCGAGGATGGCTCCAGAGGCAGTGCAGAGACTCCTGGGCTCCCTTTCTTGGGTCATGGAACACTGTTCAGAGTACACTACTCTATATGGATAATTTGGGCTGATTTTAGTAATAATAATAACTGTAATGACTACTATCTGTCAAGTAGTGTGCTAAGACTTGTATCTACAGAAAAACTGCTGAAAGCAGCTAACACGCTTGAGTGCCTACTTGTGCCAGCAGAGCTGTAAGCACTTTGTCATCATAACAGCTCCATGCTATGTCAGGGATAAGAGGCCCTGCACAGGCCAGCATGGTGAATGTTCACAATCTAAAGGTGGATGTCTACTAAGTGATAGGAAGAGGAAAGGTAAAATAGTGGGCCTACTGAGGCAAGCCTAGAGCAAAAACACTGGCCTGCCATTACAACCTGCATTATTTCATGCCTTTTGGGAAGAGTGACACATAGGGACACTAATATAGACAAGATACTATAACAAAATCAAGCAAAATCTGATTTTTCAAAAGAAGGATGCCATATGAAGCAGAAGCTGCTGATTTGGCATCTGGGACTAAGCCACCCATGTAAAGAGGCACTACCTGGCAACAGACAGAAATCCAGGCAAGTAATATAGAATGAATGAGTTACAGCTGAGTCAGCAAGTGCCGACTTGGGTGCTGGTACACATCCACTTCGGCATTCCATGTCCATGGCACCGGATCTGTCCTCCTTTCACCTCAGAATGAGTCCTTCAAGTTTCATGAGAGTTTAGAGAGCCAAGAACTAAAGCCAGGTCTAACTTCTCTCCCCTACAGTGCAGTTCATGAGCTTCACAGTATAAATATGTCTCACTAAATGCATTATTTTGCATTTACCTGTGATTAAAACTCGTGTCATTTTCCTTTCCACTGCCAGGACTGAAAAAGATGGTTGCCCAGGATTCTAACTATCACTTAAGGAATGAAGGAAAACAGTCTGTCTTCCCTCTGTCTTCCCACTACCCTATTGTGGCCCTTCCATGGACTGCCCACCTCTTCTGCAAGATGCACAGCTCTCTGGGAAGCAGTGGAAGAGAGCTTTACCTGTGATATTAGGTGTCTAGGAGAATGGATTATAAAAGGTCGGGCTATGACAAAGGTGAGAGTATAGATTAAAACAAATTCTATAACCCAAGTTCAATCCCTGGTACCAAAAAAAAAAAAAAAAATTTATAAAACCATCTACTCTCCACAGCCAACATCCTCAGGACTCAAACCAATGGCATATGTCTTACACCAGACTTGCACTAGCCTCACAAACTTCCTCCACTGCTTCTCAGATAAGGTAGTCCAGGGCAGCATCTCACTGCTGTGGGCAGTAAATAAATTAAATAATAATAGTCTCTGCTCATGTAATAGCTGTAGCTGGGCTCCTGACAAAGCGTACAGGGAGGCTAAATAAACTCAGCAGTGTGCTCAAGGTGGTCAGGACCTTCTGGTGCCCACTGAGTTTCCAGGAAGGTGACAACAGCCTGGCCACTCAGGAGGGAAGGGGGGACACACACTGAGACTGTGTGCTTCCTGTGCCAGACACTTCCACATGTGTACACATCACATGCTCACAACCCTGGGCATCTGGGATTTGAACTCAGATCTGCCTGACCCTCAAAACCACACTCTCCATGTCTTGGATTTGATTAGTAAATGTAACCAGATCAACGAGCAGAATGTAGATTTTCAGTTCAAGAAAGATCCCATGTCATATACTTGTATTCTAATATTTGAATTCTAACTATAACTTTGCTGTTGACTTCTTGTATGATCCTGCATGACTCTAAAAAAATCACATCTTCTCTCCTGAGACTAATTGTTTCCCTCATCAAAGGCATGGAAGTTCTGGGTACTTGAAACCAGTGTGTGGGGCCTGAGAGGTTTAAGGTGCAGGGACCCCGGACCTTCCAGATAAAGGGTACCTCTCTGCACTCACTTTCCACCGCCAAGCTTCTCAGGGCACAGAGCCAGGCTCCAGAACACCTCACCTCTCCTCCTGAACAAGGCAGGAGTTCTTGGCCTGCTGCACAAAGGAACGGATGCATGTACTCAGATAGGCAGCCAGGCTCTGACTGAGTTTGACCAGCCTGATAATGTGTCACAGCTGAACCCTTCCTGGGCCTTGCCTTCTGTTGCCACTTTTCTTTCCCTAACCCCTCCTAAGCTCTGACCTGTGTCTATACTCCCCTCTGCTCCTGAGAAAGGAAGGCTCTGTTTCTGATGTTGCAAGAAACATGATTTCTTTCCTGCAGGTAACTGGGGCCCCGTGGAGCATTTGTGACCACAATAAAGAGGCTGGAGATTAAAGGAGGATACTTGGCAGGACTCCCATCACAAAATGGTACAGTAATTATGCCAGGTCATGGCCGAGGCACCCAGAGGAGTGTGAAGCTGCTGGGGCAAAGGGCCTGGGTCATGGGAGGTGGGAGACAGAGAGCCCGTCCGGACTATTGCTATTGTGCAGGAAGAGTTGATGACGACATTTGGCTCTTACCCCAACCTAGTCTCCAGCTCGCCTTACCCTCTTCACAGACGCCCTTCTGCACCAGTGGGTCTGTCTTCCTCACTAGACATTTGTCAGGAGGATAAACGAAAGAGTGGAAGGAATGAACAAAACACCCAATGAAGAAATCTCTTGCTTGGCTTCCAGCCCTTCAGTCCCTCCTTCTTGTTTCTCATCTATGTCAAGAGTTTGTTGGCCATCACTGCCTTGATTACTGTAGCTTTAGAAGAAGTCTTAAAATTAGGTACTAAATGCCTTCCAACACTGCTGGGGTTTTTTTTTTTTAACTTTTCTAGGTCCTTTGTACTCCTACATGACTTTTAAATTTCAATATCCAATTCTTCATTTATAGCAAGTATACACAGACCTGAATTTTTATATATACCTTGTGTTTTCTAATCCTGCTAAATTCAAGTACAAGTTCTAGGGGCTCCTAGAGATTTCTTAGTATTTTCTCTGTAGATGATCATTTCATCTACTTATAAAGATTTTGCTTCTGCCATGCCAATCCTATCCTAGTTGTGTCATTTTATTGTCAGACTATTTTAGTGGGGACTAGGTTTCAAAGTTTAATGGACAGATAAAAAGTAAGCATATCTGCCCTTGTTCCCCACCTCAAGGAGAAAGCATTGTATCTTCTCCATTCATATAAGGTGTTCTCGCTGGAAGTATGGAGTACATGTCTTTAATCTGTTGAGAAGGTTCTGTTCTACCTCTAGTCTCCTGATAGCTTTTACCATGAACAGCTGTAGAATTTAGTCCAATACTTTTTCTCCAACTAGTGACAGGATCATATGGCTTTTTCCTTTCCTCTGTTACAATGATGACTTTTGGGGGTGCATCTTCCAATGCTGAACCAACACTGCCATCCCTATAATAAAACCACTTTTGGGCCGGGGATTTAGCTCAGTGGTTCTGGTGCCTGCCTCACAAGCGAAAGGTCCTGAGTTCGATCCCCGGTACCAAAACAAAAAACAAAAAAAACCACCACTTTCTACATACTGCCAGATCTGACTTCTAAGAGTTTGTTTTGTTAAACAAATTTTTATCTATGTTCATACTTTTTTCTTCTATTATCTTTATCCAGTTTTAGGATTAGCACAATGTTGAGTTCCTAAAATGAGGGGAGAAGTGTTCCTTCTTTTTGCTGCTTTAAATGTTTGATATAATTTATCAGTGAAAATGTTTATGAGCCTGCTGTTGTCATATAGGTAGGTTTTCAAGCTAGGAATACACTTTCTTTAATAGGTGCTATTCAAATTTTATATTTCCTCCAGAGTTAGTTTCATTAATTTGTCTTCCAAGGTACTTCTTAGAAGTTGTCAAATTTATTTCAAAAAAGATTTTTGTAATATGCTTTCTATATCCTTTTAAATTCTGTAAAATCTGTGGTAATGTCTCCTAGATCTTGATATTGTAATTTAAAAAATGTATAACTGATATTGTGTAACAGGAAGAAAAGGTCTAAAAGAGCAGGGGAATTGGGAGGGGTAGGGGAAGGGAAAAAAGGGAAAAGAAAAAATATGAGAAAAGGAAAAAAATGGAAACAAGGTCTTTGCAAATAGGGAAGGGTGGAGGGGTGAAGAGAGGGCAAGGGAAGGGGAAAAAAAATAAGAACCAAGAGACTCATGTAATGGTACAAGATCCCAGTGATGTTTGTAACTGTATTTTATACCGAAAATGTACCAATAAACTTAATGGAAAAAAAAAAGAGTTTGTTGGACGTGACTAGTGGGCGTATCATTCAAGCATTAACTACCCTCATTTATGGGGCCAAGCAATAGATCATAGAGGTTTGGGAACAACATTCTTCCCTAGTCCCAGATAATCGCCTTCAAATCCCCTAGGCCATCCACTAGTGGCCTCCAATATTCTGGCTAAACTTTTCTGGCAAAGGCTTCACACAATAAATTACCTTACTCGGCAAAGGGGCTTTTGCAATAGCTTCTTGCACTTACCTATTTTCCCTTCCTGATCTCTCAGGACCCTAGATCCAACATCCTGACATCTGAGGGATGAGACACAGGCATCTGCTCTTCTGAGGAGCTTTAGAATTGTCACCCACCAAGAATGGCCTGGGTATCAGCCTTCCTGGGTCAGAAACAGGGCAAGATGTCCTCTAGAGAGCCCATGCATCTGATTCTCACTGAACACTTTCTCTGTCTTACCCACTCCAGAGATGCCTATATGCATGGATGCTGGCCAGCATCACAGATGCAGTCAGCTGCCTGCTGCTGAGAGCTATGGCTGCAGGCTATGCCTGAAGTCCCTCCTCTCTGGTGGGCCCATGAACCTTAGCATCCAGCTATTCTTTGAGAAACAAAGCAGTTCCTCTGTTCTTCTACATATGAACCCTTCAAGAGACCAGCAGCCATTCTCTATGCCCTTGAAATTATTATAGCCCAGCACTGGTCCAGCTTCCAACTCCATCTTCCTGTCACACGCTTTGTAAGGACATGCAAGACAATTTTCACACACTATTCTCTTATTCCCAAGAGCCAAAACAAAAAGGCTGCAAACTAGCTCTAAATCCCAAATAAGAACTTGTTGGGGAGCACAGACCTGCAGAGGTGGAAAGCAATTCAGTCACCAACTTGGGGTCCTGCACTATGGCTGAGCTTATGGCAGAAGCTGAAGAAGGAGAAATAGAGGTTTCTGCTCTCAGAGAATTCGTTATCTAATTGAGAGGCAAGAATTACACATAGGAAAAAACAGAAAGTCTAGTAGGGTATAGGAACTGGCGAAAGTCGGCCAATTTCACATTTAAAGATATCTGCCTTATGAGTGATAAATAGAGCTTGTAAGAGACAGAAAGGAAAACAGAAATATTCTCCTTCATACAGCTCAAAGTCTAGTGAAATAGACACACTGAGATGGCACAGGCATCTGTAGAATACAAAAGAGAGCTATCACCACCGTGAAAGTGTCAAGGGGCACCAGGCATGGACAGAGAAAAGACAGCAGCGTTCTGATTTGGAAGATTTAATCACGTTGTTACAGAAAAGGCAAGCGTTTCCATGTGTTTCTAACGGGTAGGTTTTTGTGTGTGTTACAGTACTGGGACTGAACCTATCTCACCCTTAACCCTTTTTTTTTTTTTTTTTTACATTTTGCATTTTGAGACAAAGTCTCCCTAAGTCTCTAAGTTGCCCAGCCTGTGCTCAAATTTTTTTTTTTTTGGTACCAGGGATCAAATTCAGGATCTTGTGTTTTCGAGGTAGGCACTGGAACCACTGAGCTAAATCCCTGGCCCTGGGCTCAAATTTGTGATGCTCCTACCTCAGCTCCCCACAGTGCTGAGATTACGCGTGGCTAAATGAGTAGAAAAGTGGTATGTAAGAGCAAGGTTTAGTTGAAGAACATGAAGAAGTCCAACATGACTGGGAAGGAGTAGTAATACATAAAACTAAAAAGATCTGTTTACCATGGAAGGCCTTGAATAATATGTTAAAAATTTTGGACTTTATTCTTATAGAAAATAGTAAACCTTCTTGAAAAGAGAGGCTTGCTCTGATACTGTACAAAACAAGTAAGAAAGGAAGGCTGAAGCCAGAGAGACCTTTCCTCAGCAATCCAGAAATAAAGACAGAAATATCTGCCCTGAACAAAAGAGCAAGACAAGAAACAAATTTGTACAGAATGCAGAGAGACCTCATGGAATACAGGCTACCAGGGGTGGAAGTCATCCAGTCCACCCAGCTAGCACTTTAAAGCCCTCCCTGATTTTACGAAAAAGGAGGGGAAACAAGTCACCCAGCAGAAATGTTCTTTGCAAGTTCACAGTGCAAGTGAACACGGGATCCTAAGAGAATCCAGGGCTTCCAGTGCTTAGTCTAAGGCAGTGATGGCTACAGCTTTTAGAGACAGTGCCAAACTGCAACCCAAAACCCACTTAGCGCAAAGTGCTAACGCTGCCATTAAACCTCAGTACTGAGGTTTTACATCAGAAAAAACAACTCTACCTTAACATCTTTTGTCTTAAAAGAAAAACACAATAGGCCTGGGATTTAGCTCAGTGGTTTCGACGCCTGCACAAGCGCAAGGACCCAACTTTGATCCCTGATACAAAAAAAAAGAGAGAAAAACATAGTAACACATGTGCCATAGGTTTGGCACCACTGATCTAAGGGCTCTCCGGTGCACTAGGGTCTGGGGCCAAGAAAGGCTGCTGCAGAATCAGCCACATTCTTAAAAGGGGAGCAGGCAAATGCCTGAGCATCAGCTTTTACACACCAGGTCCCGAATTTCACCTCTTCCCATTCTGATGCAGTTGCCCCAAGGGGTAGAGGGGTGAGAGTGGGAGAACTGACAACACTCAATCACTGCTAAGAACTAAACTTCAGTGGAAATGTTACAGATGACCCAGCATATTTTCCTATCTTCCCCACCCCCGTTTCCTCCGCTCCTACTTTGCCCCAAGTTGTATTCATTCCTGTGATCAACAAATCTTTATCAGTGGCCTGCGACTGTGGGTTACTCAGTTGTGCAAGACCCCTGGAAGGTGCACAGTCAGTGGTAACTTCATACCTCTTACCTGCATCTCAGCCGGGCAGGTTTAGCCTGTTGGCATCCTCAAGTCAAGGCCTTTAAACCAACCAGCCCTCCTCATCTTTTTTTTTTTTTCCCCATTAAGTTCATTGGTACATTTTCGGTATAAAATACAGTTACATTCATCATTGGGATCTTGTACCTTTATGTGAGTATCTTGGTTCTTATTTTTTTTCCCCTTCCCTTGCCCTCCCTTCACCCCCGCCACCCTTCCCTATTTGCAAAGACCTTGTTTCCATTTTTTTTCCTCTTCTCATATTTTTTCTTTTCTCTTTTTTCCCTTCCCCTACCCCTCCCAATTCCCCTGCTCTTTTAGACCTTTTCTTCCTGTTACACAATATCAGTTATACATTTTTTAAATTACAATATTAAGATCTAGGAGACATTACCACAGATTTTACAGAATTTAAAAGGATATAGAAAGCATATTTCAAAAATCTTTTTTGAAATAAATTTGACAACTTCTTAGAAGTACCTTGGAAGACAAATTAATGAAACTAACTCTGGAGGAAATATAAAATTTGAATAGCACCTATTAAAGAAAGTATATTCCTAGCTTGAAAACCTACCTATATGACAACAGCAGGCTCATAAACATTTTCACTGATAAATTATATCAAACAATTAAAGCAGCAAAAAGAAGGAACACTTCTCCCCTCATTTTAGGAACTCAACATTGTGCTAATCCTAAAACTGGATAAAGATAATAGAAGAAAAAAGTATGAACATAGATAGAAATGTGTTTAACAAAACTAACTATTGGAAGTCAGATCTTAGCCCTCCTTATCTTAAAACTACTCAAAAGAGTTTGAGAAGTTCCTCAAAGAGTTAGATTTACTGTCTGACTCAGCAATTCCACTCCTAGGTGAAAAGAACTGAAAACATAAAACCACACAAAAACTGTACATGAATGTTCATAGCATTAGTATATAATAATCAAATGGTGGAACCAATCCAATGCCCATCAATGAATAGATAAACCAAATGTGGTATATTCACGTAACAAAATATTATACAGATGTAAAAAGGAATTAAGTGCTGATATTTGCCACAACATGAATAAACCCTGAAAACATCATGCCACATTGAAAGAAACCAGTCAAAAAGGCCACAGATTGTAAGTTTCTATTTCCATATGATGTCCAGAAGAGGCAAATCTGTAGAGATAGAAAGTAGATTCATAGTTTCCAGGGACTGGAAGAGGTCAGAATGGGGGATGACTGCTAATTGGCATAGGATTTCTTTTGGGGAAACGAAAATTTCCTAAAATTAGATTTTAGTGATGTTTGCGCAGTACTCAAAAAGCATGAATGTATACTTTTCAATTGGCAAATTATAAGGAATATGAATCAGATCTCAATATGGCTGATAGCAAAAAGAATAAACTCAGAAACCTGACATGAATGATTTGAATTCTGCCACAGCCACTTTAAAGACATCTGTTTATAGCATTATTAACCATGTTTTAGGAGTTACCTGAAATCCCACAGGCTGTACTCAGCAATGACTTGGGAGACTTTCTAGATCATTTCTTTTGGGCTCACAATACAACTTGATATATTGGGGAGGGGAGGGATGGCAACCTCTTGTATCCAAAACCAGAATCATCTAGCAGAAGAGGTTGGGCTACACACTGAGCATGAGGAGCACATCCCCAGACTCAAACCTGTGCACTAGACCCCCAGGCACCTAGGCTCCCCTTCCTTTGGCTCAGAACACATTTTCTGACAAAGCTCAAATGGTGCTGAGGCCAGTATTTTCTTCAGAAACCACTGACTCTGATAGAAGTCATTAATAAGAAAGTGGCCTATAATTAACAAGAAGATAATTCACCTGCCAGGAAAGATGTCTAAATAGAAACATATTTGTGCAGATGATAATAAGAGACCTTTCAACATCAAGAAATCTCAAAGGGTTTCACGTCTCTTAAGCAGGCCCACTCCTCTCCGGGGGAAGTATTCATTTGCCTTGGGTGCAATTTCTCCACTTGCTGAAGGTCAAAGGGCCAGCTGAAATGAAGCGCCCACCCCGGCGTTTTACAGGGGCCTTCCCTCCCAATACAGATACTCACCATTTGGATCTTGTGGGCTTTAATCTCACTAAACCAGCATCAAGGGTCTCAAAAGAAGGAAAAATAAATTTGAGAGTTCCATAATAATTACCCTTAATGGTTTGGCCAAAATATGAGAAGGAAACTCCCAGAAAATTCCATTAGCTTAAAACTATACCTGTCACACCCGCTAGATACTTCTTTATTTCATGGTAAATAAGCAGCAAAGACTTTCAATAGAGTCGATACCTGAACAGAATAGGTAAGTGGAACTTCTTCGGTCTCATTCCAAAGCAAGCCTCAGAGCCATCTATTGTAAACACAGAAAGGGAGATTTTCTATATAGGGTTTTTTTTTTATAGAAGTATAAGCTTCTGTCTTCTCTTCCCAAATAGATTCCAAGCTCCTTCAGTGTTGGAGCCATTTCGGTACTGGAGAAGCATAGGTAAACAATAAATATTTGACTGGGTAAGTGTCAGGAATTTCTCATTTCAAGGCTGGATTTCTTCATAGCATGTCATTAAGAAGTTACTCTGTTCTTACTCACTTCAGTCTATGTGGAAAGATATTTCCCTCATTGAGGAATGGGCAATTATCAGCTCTGCTCTGAAAGAAACAGTATAACATAGGGGTTGCAAACAAGAGCTTTGGAATGAGGAAGACATGAGTTCAAACCTCAGCTTAGCCAACTGAAAGCTGCATGAACTCGAGCAAGCTATTGACCGGCCTCTGACCCTCAATTTCCACATTTGGAAAATGCAGATTATATTCCTTTTTCATGGTTTGTTCTGAGAATTAAACAGAATAACATATATAAAACACCTGACATAGCTGGGCATGGTGACACAGGCCTGTAATCCCAGCACTCTGGGAAGCTAAGGCAGGAGGATTCAAAGTTCAAGCTCAGCCTGGGAAACTTAGAGAGACCTTAACTCAAAATTTTAAAAAAATGTAAAGGAATGTGGGTTGGGGATGTAGCTCTGTTTGAAAGCACCAGCTTCAATCCCCAGCACCGCGTGCCCGCACACACACACGCACACAGAGCCTACCATATAAGACCTCAATAAATTATAGTTTAAAAACCACTTGCCTTTGAGACACAAGGCCACACTCCAACATAACTGCATTAAAAGCATCAATGAACACTGAAAATGAACAAAAATAATGTGGTCTTCACAAAATTTCCAAATGTTAATGAAGTAACAGAGCAGCCACGATTGCCTTCTTCATTTTCCACACAGGAAGACTGAGAAGCACAAAATCCTAAGGACCTCATCAAATTTGTGAATAGGGCAAAGTTAGAATATTACCTCTAAAGTCCCTGCTAAACCCTAAGACTGGAATCACAGAATCTCAAAATGTTACTGCCGAAAGAAAGCTCCAAACTTGTCCTTTCGTAGATGAAGAAACCCAAGGCCAGAAAGTTAAGTGATTTGCCCCAAATTACCCAGTGCCCTCTATAATTCCTTCAATGCAGTATGGACTTTTTCTAGGCCCTGCACCTCCCCTTCCTCCCACTAATAACCTCTCCCTACCCTGTCAATGACAGTAACACCTGTGAAGGAATTTGAACCACTGAGAATGACCCTGTATATCCTCCTCTCCGGGAGACTGAAGTCTTCAAAAACAGGAGTTGACTTTTATCTCAGTGCCTACAAAAGGAGCTCCCATTCACTCTCAAATACCCACTGATTCACTGAATGGCCAATCATCACAGTTCTCTAATCATCCTAGAGGAATTACTGAGTGTTAAATGGATGCACACACAGCAGATCTTACTGTGAAAAACACGATCCCCCCCCCCCCCCGCCGCAGCATCAGTAGAGAGAAATGCCCATCTAACTGAAAGAAAAGGTTGCTAGGGAGCCTTGGAACAGAAAGCAGCCACAGCACACCTGTTCCCTACCACGGGCTGTGACCTTTACCTCTATCACTACCCACCATGCCACTCATCTACCTCTAGTGTCAACTACACCTTCCCTAAGTCTTCAGTCCTAGTAGGTGAGAATCGTCGTAATTGAACAGCACCAAGTAAGAGATGAGAAAGCAGAAAGAGAATCTTAGCATGACCCAGTTCTCAGGATTTATAAACAGACATAAGCAAGCCCTGACCAGTGCTGGAGAGCTCCAAGGGCACAGGCTGCAAGCCAGAGCAAAGGTAACAGGGCTTGAAAGAGCAGAATTCCTGTGGAATGCTGGGGGGTACTGAGTCTTAGGCCCCAACAGGCCCCATTTAGAAGTTACATTTCTTCAGTACCTCACAGTTCTTGCAATTTTCTGAGCTTTACGACTTGGAGCCTCTTCTAACATTCTCACTTTCTCTGCTCCTCATCTGATCTGTGCCCAAACATAACTTTTCTTTCCTTCTATCATCTATACAGTTTCCCATAGTTTTGATCTGCTGCATCCAGCTCAAAGCCCCTGACTTGCTTCTAACACAAGCCATACAATAGACTTCTAACTGTTTCCCCTGTTCCAACATTCTTCTTTCCAGTTTAGCCTATATACCACAGTTGGGGGTGACCAACTTGTCCCAGGCTGCCCAGAACTCTCCCAGCTTTAACACTGAAAATCTCATGTCCTGGGAAACCCCTTCATCCCAGACAAACTGAGGTAGCTGGCCACCTACTGCAGGCCCATTAAAACCTTCCCCTAAACAACGCTTCGATCATGTTACTTTTCTGACCAAAGTGATCCATGCTTCACATTTCTCATTAAAATAAACCTTAAAATAAGACCGAAATGTGCACCAAAGAATGTATAAGAAACAATGTTGGGCTGAGGTAAGAAAACAAGTGTGCAAGGCCTGGCATCTGTCATAGCCTTGTGTCGAAATGGAAGTGATTTCCCAAGAAGCTAAGACTAGATTTCTCCTTTCAACTCCAAGATTCTCTAATTCTACTCTTCTATGTGTTGTGTGCTTTAGCCAGACCTGCCAGCTCATCCTAATCCAAACACAACATATAAATTCTCACCTTGTGCCTTTGGTCTTTCCCTTCTCACCCAGAATTTCTTTTCTCTCTTCTCTGCCACCTGAATATTCTGAGGAACTGCAAATCTCACCTTCTAAGGGAAGCTCAGGCCCAGCCCGTGAGGACTCCACATGCACCCGGGTCTTCTAATACTCAACACTCAGCACATCCCACCCCTAAGATTCAAAATCTTTGTCTACATGAAATTTCTTTACCCTAATTGGACTAAAATCTTTCTGCATTTTTGTGATTCCCTTGCAAAATCCTGACCAGCAAGTGTCACTGCTGATAACTGATTGGTTGATGGATATATAGAAAAAGATCCAACCAGGGACCTAGTGTAAGACAAAAGCAGAAATACAGGTGAGTCTAGAATTATTTGCATCTTATACAGGATTCTCCAGTCCTTCCATAATTCAATAATCCTCTTACTCAAAGCATTTACTAAGAATCTCCTATTTCAGGACCCTGTGCAGGCATATCATGCATACAGAGATGGAGAATAAACGGAGGACAAGCTCTAACAGTATCTCTACGTCACAGATATCATAAGCTTCTGATGTGCCCCGGAACTTCAACTTTTTAATAAGACATTAAAGAATCAAGTGGTGGCAGTTCCACAATCATCACTGCCCCTAACATCACCCCAAAGTCGATCACATGTCTGTCTCCCACTCTTCTAAGACAAATCTCTTCCAGGATCTACATCCTAGCCAAATTACACAGACTTGCCAATCCCTACTTTGCTAAGTTTTGTATTGTGACCATACAGATACCTTACTTTGGTGGGACTTGACCATCGTTCCTCATTAGCCTTAGCAAGTGACGCTTATTAAGGATGAACTCAGGCTGTCCTCTGCCTTTTGGGACCCCCACAGCTGAATGCATACATGTACACTCACTCCCCTAATTAAGTGGGGCCAGGACTTGAGCAGCCACCTATTCCAGTGACAAACAGATTCATGAGCACGTGGAGGAAGTAAATAAATGGAACAGCTTGCGAAGGGAGAGGTTAATCTGGTTGTACTGCACTGAGTGGGGTTGGGCCCCGAGTGATTCAGGCTCTGCTATAGAACGGGTGTTTCCTGGGATGTCCTTGGAGGGCAATTTAAACTCATATAAATAGATGAGTTTTCAGGTCTCCTTATCCTCTCTGACTTCTGAATCTTCTGCTCACTCCTGCTCATCAGGTAAGACATACATGAGAGCAATGGCAGCATCTGCAAAGCTCTTACTATAACGTGCTGGGGTGAGAAGGTCTGAGACTTGTGGGTGATGGCTTTGGGTATGTTTCTGCTTCCTTTTCTAGACTTTATCTGAGAAGATGATGGTTGTGGAGGTGCCTTACATCTGAGCTCGGAAAAGATAGATACATTTGCTTCAGTTTGATCTAGGCATCCCAAACTATGGGCTAGAACTATTGTGGATAGCTGAGTCTCCTGTAGCAGGATAGTTAACTTTTCTGCAAGTTATTCAAGACCCAGGAGTTTAGGAGTTTCATGAGGTGGAGGGTTCTGTGCCATGAAGACTCAAAAATACTCAAATCTCATTGCAGTGAATTGCCACAAAGGACTCAGCTTGTCCAATGCAATCCATTATTTTCTACTTATCCTTATAGGCATCACTTATACCTTTGGGAGCTCAAAGCACTTTGCTGTTAGGGCTTCAGTTTGGAATCCAGCACCTGGCATATTTGTACCTCAAGAAGAAATATCATTGACATACAAATCCCAAAAGATGCCAGCCCTGCACAGCCAGTGTGAACCTAACTGGATATTCAGTAATCATTTATGGTATTATCATCTATGTAGTTAATTTGGCTACATATCCACTTGCTACTTTAATCTGTAACAGTTTTCATATTTGCTATTCAAAGCAGGTCCCAAAATAACCATCCAGGCCAGAAGCACCTGCTAGAATTTAGCCTCTCAGAGAGCATTCTTAGTCTGTTGAGAGAGACTGCTAAACTTCTTCCTTGCTTGAGAAAGACTCATTAGAAAACTGGGACTGTTCAATGGGATCTGTTCAGGGCCCTCTCCAGTAAGCTAGTCATTGGCAGAAAATTATGTCCTGGGCTGGGGATTTAGCTCAGTGGCATCATGCCTCCCTCACAACCACAAGGTCCTGAGTTCGATCCCTGGTACCGGAAAAAAAAAGAAAGAAAATTATGTCCTACCATCTTACCATGCTGGCTTCTGCCCCTGCTTCTGTGTGCTTCCTGGCCATACTTTGTGGTTCTAATATGACAGTTTCTCTCAAACAAGTTTCACCCAGAGTAGAGGATAGAACACAAAAAACAACTAACATACCTTTTTTTTTTGCTTTGTATTTTTAATGAAGTTGCCTCTTTTTCTAGCAGGGGACAACAGTTTGTACCCACCCACCTCAATCACCCGCCTCCGAAGCCTCCTTTGGAGCCTCACTGTGGGTCAAAATGAGGGCATGGCTGAAAAAGGGGGCTCTGTCATTTCTTAAATTCCTTTCTCGAACCAAAACAGGTCACTTTCCCTCTGGAAATTCTGTCTCTTGGTCTTCATCCCAAATACAGTCAACAATCTTGTTTCTTCTTTTAGGTTCACCTGTATTTGCCACAATGCCTCAGTTGTTGAACAGCATACTCAGTGTGATCAGAGTGTTCCAGAACTACGCCAAGGAGAATGGAGACTGTACTTCACTGTGCAAGACGGAATTGAAGCAGCTGCTGCTGACTGAGTTTGGAGACATCCTCCGGGTAAGATACACAGACACCGGCCCCACAGTCTAGCATGGCTGATTCTGACACCTACACCCAGGATTTCATGTTTTGTTTTATTTAGTAATGCTCCACCTTGTAACGAAAAGAATTTCAGAAGTTTTCCCCTAGAATACACCACAGAGAGAGAGAGAGAGAGAGAGAGAGAGAGAGAGAGCTCCCTCCTTACATTTGAATTTGAACAAGAGACAGTACAAATTCAAAGTAATGAGGAACAACTTTTCAGAAATATCTTTATTTCCTTGTTCAGTGCCTGACACATCTTCTTATGCACTTACTTATTCAGTCATTCATTGACCATTCACTGAGCACCTACTCCATACCAGTACAATTCTAGTTACTAGCATGAAGCATAAATAAAACCAGCTTCCCCTTTTTTTCCAGGATCTTACCATATAATGATAAAGAAGTAGATAAACAAACATTTAGAATATAGCAGATGAAGGGAGTGGAATAACTTCCTCAAATGACTCAAATTATTAATAGAGATGATTTTGAATAAGTGTATCTACTCCCTATAAGCATGCTCCCATTGGTCCAACAAGAGATGAGCTTCTGAGAACCAGCTAATTAAAGACTAGAATCAAGCTTGAGCCATTTTAGATTAATGGTTTCTCAATCAAGGAAGGCCCATGTGGGTCTGAATGCATTGAGGCATAGACATTCATATACTTCTTAGTATCCATAGGAGAATATCTGATTTTGCTCTTTGTCTTATCTTCTCACAGAAACCAAATGACCCAGAGACTGTGGAAAACATTCTGAACCACTTAGACAGAGACAGAAATGGATGTGTTGACTTTCATGAATACCTTGTGTTGGTGTTCCAATTAGTCCAAGCCTGCCACCATAAGCTAGATAATAAGACATATGGAGATAGAACCTCACAGCAAGAAAAGGGGCATGAAGTAACCCAAGACCATAAGTTTCCAGGAGGCACAGGCAGACAACACCAGCAGACGCATGTGGGTAAAAGACAGCATTCCCATGACAGTCAGCCTGGGAGACAAAGTCATGATGTTCAACATGATCAGTCTGAGAAACAAGACAGAGACTTCCACTATGGTCAGCCCAAGAGACAAGATCGCGATTCCCACCATGGTCAGTTTGAGAGACAAGATAATGACTTTTTCTATGACCAGTTTGAGAGACAAGATAACAGTTCTCACCATGGTCAGTCTGAGAAGCAAGATAGACACTTCCACTCTGGCCAGTCGGAGAGTCAAGACAGAAATTCTCACCATGGTCAGTCTGAGAAACAAGATGGGGATTCCCACCATTGTCAGTCCAAGAGACAAGATAGGGATTCTCACCATGATCAGTCTGAGAGACAAGATAAACACTATAGCTCTGATCAGTCTAAAAGACAAAGTCAAGCCTCTAGCTCAGGTCGCAGACTGAGTCATAAGTCTAGCAGTGGCCAGCAAAAAGAGCAAGGACATATCTTTGTCTTAAATCAGTTTGAGAAACCAGCTCAGGAGCCTCATTATGCTCATTCTGCAAAGGTTGGACAACAATCACACTATGGGCAGTCTGGAAGACTCACACAAGACCCTTGCTCTAATCAGACCAACCAACAGGAATCAGGCTTTTATTATGGACAGTCTGGGAGGCTGAACCAGAAATCAGGCTATGGTCAGACAGACACACAAGGACAGGTTTGCCACCATGGGCAGACAGACATACAAGGGCAGAGTTGTCACTATAGTCAGACAGACAGACAAGTACAGAGTTGTCACTATGGTCATTCACAGGCTGGGGAAGCTCAGATACAAGGACAAAACAGATACTTCCAAGGGAACGGGGAAACAAGAAGAGACTCATATGTTGAGCAATCAGGAAAGTCAAGGAGACTAAGTCAACAGACTCCAGAACAAGAAGTGAATCAAAACCAGACACAGGGATTTCAGTCTAGAGAGGAACAGCACAGCAGCCACTATGCAAGCAAGCCAGAGGAGGATAGTCAATACCACCAACACAAACTCTTATCACAAATCCAACAAGAAAGGCCACTGTATCACAAAGGAAGTGACAGGCAATCAGGCAGTAGTGAGCAGAGCCACAGACAGGTCCAACCCAGACAGACCCAGGACAAAGGGCAAATCCATCAGGCAGAGGAAGAGCAGGGTTGTCAAAGCTGGGGTGGACACAGCCATGATGGTCAGGAAAGTGCATGGGAAGCACAGGATAGGCAAACCCATGAAGAGGAACAAAGCCATCAAACAAAGGACAGACAAAAGTATGAAGATAAGCAAAACCACCATAGACAAGACAAGCAAACCTGGAAAGAGGATCAGCATCAGCATCATCAACAAAAGTATGGACAAATCTCTAAAGATGAGCAGAACCACCAGAGAAGAGACAGACAAACCCATATAGAGGCTTATAATCATCAGCAACAAGAAGATAGTCAAACCCATGAGAAGAAAGAGAGGTACCAAGAGTCCCAGGATCAAAGAAGACAACAGGGTAGAGGTCATCTTACCAAGGCAGCTCATATTCCTCCCAATCCCTTCTATGGTTATCTACAAGAGCAGAAATCACATTGGTACTAGGCTGTTGAGATTCCAAGCTAAGCGACATGAAGCCAAAGAAGAAACCTATATATCAAGTTCATATCTACTTCTGTTTGAAATGTTGCAAATGTTTGTCTTCCCCTTATATCTATCTACCTTCAAGAATGCTCTTAAGGATAAGTATTCTCTTTTAGAGCAAATTAGCAATTGCTTTGAGCAGCAATTATGGGGCTTTCTGGTTGAATGTAATTTAAGTAGCAAATGGAATGATTGTGTACTTAGTTTTGATTAGTTTGGGAATTTAAATCATTCCTGGTTTTCCCTCTATACTGGTGAATCTTGGTTGGATCACTGAAAAGTAGAACACTTCTCCCCAAAACTCAAAAACAGGAAAGATATTCTAGAGATTTACATTATAACCAAAGAAAGGAAATTTGGTCTTTTGTGAGCTTTGGCTCCTGTGAATAAAGCATCAGGGATTACAAGCTTCATAGTCTAGACCAGAATGCCACACAGAGAAAGGCAGCTAGGGAAGCCAGGGGCACAGAGGGCATCTCTACACTTAACAGATGTCATGATCAACCTCTTGCCCCTCACCAGAGGTCCTATCCACTGACCAATTATCACAAAATTGACTGGATCCATTTCAATTCAATGCCTTTCTAGTTTCCAGTCACATAAAATAGAAGGTGCATGTCATCTCTTTACAGATCCCCAAGGTCCAAAACTGTCGATTCATAGCTCCTCTGTCCTGAAAACCCTTCACAGGAAAACCAATGTGCAGAAAAATGGAATTATATTAAAATATCAAATAAATAATTGTTGAGCAATGACTTTGATGGCTCTTTTCCTTCACTTGGGATCATGCTATCTTCACTTGTGGGCCATTTTCCAAGAATAAGTCTTCATTTCTTGACTTCTAAAATCTGTTTGTTCTCTGAGTTCCTGGACACTGACGAAAATAAGAATCATTATGAATCAAATAATAAGTAGTCAAAATGGACCTTACCTAAATATAATTTTCAGCTCCTTCCCGAACCAAAGAGTTATACAGAGATGCCTTGGTTCACGAACTTAATTTGTTCCATGATTGTGGAAAAGATGGCCACATTTGTTTTTGTCACCTGATGTAAAATTTGCAAACAAAGACAAAATTTTGCCAAATGTTTTGTTTGTAAACCAAGGTACCATTGTATTTGACCCTTACCACTCATTCACACCACATTTAAATTGTCATTTCCTTACCTGCTCTGCAACCTCAATACCACTTGAATATCTTTGCACATTCCCATCTCCTCTGCCTTAATTTCCCTTCTCTTCAGTGACATGACAATAAAGTTCACCCTCTTTACCACAGCACACAGGCCCTCTGCCATCTGACCTAAATAACCAACCCAGGACAGCCTCATGAGAAGCTGTTCCTAGAACATTCAATGTTCTTCCCATGCCAGGGATGCGGCCTTTTCTTAGTTTGCCATGGTCGCTCATGAATTCTTATCTTTGAGTGTATCATCCCATCAGCCTGGAAACCTCCCTGCTATTTTTTGTTTGGAAAAAACTAAACATCCCCTGGATCCACAAGGAGACATAATCCACACCTTTTAGAAAGGCTATTCTCAAAAAGACAAGATCAAAAAAATGTTGAGGAGGACATGGTAAAAAAAAAAAAACACACACAACCCTAGTACATTGTTAATGGAAATGTATCAGTACAGCTATTTTCAAAAACAGCATAGATGCTCCTCAAAAATTAAAAATAGAGCTATGGCTCATTTTGGAAGAACTCCAGTCTTTGCTGTCACCTTTGGACATCAGTCTCCAGTTTCTTCAGCCTTCTGACAGACTCACACCAGCAACTCTGCTGGTGCTGCATGCTTGACCATTCTTTTTCTCTGCCTCCATCTTCTTGGCCCAAACAGCTCCTGGATTCTCCAGCTCTTCAGTGTGCAGACAGCCATTTTGGATTCTTCCACCTCCAAACTCACAGATGGCCATTGTAGACTCTTCTGCCTCTAATCCTTATGTTTTTAATTCTTGCAGACTTTGGAGAAGATAACGGAATAGTAAGCAGCAGAGAAATACCCTCTCTGATATCTGGAATCCAGACACTGGAATATAGCCATGTGAGGAAGAGAAGGAGTAGGGAGGTGGGTCCCCAGGACCAAGCAAGGATGTGAAGCAAGAATTAGAGCCCATAGGGAGTCCAAAGAGAGGGACTACAACACAAAAGAAGGATGGGGCAAGTGGTACTTTCTCCCTGCACCCCAGCTCACAGCATGAGAGGGGCAGCTTGAATCTATGGAGGCATTGTGACTACTAGACCACAGAGGCCTCCATGGAGAAATGTGGCAGTGGAACAGAGCAGTGGATGTTGTGGACTGCAATGGCTGGTGAGTTATTCAGGTTCAGACATTCCCCGACAGAGGGTGATTGGTTGGTAGCCATTTTGGAAGGGATCAACAGAAGTCAGAACAGAGCAGGTGCCAGTTGGCTCCATCTAGTGGCTCCAACTGTCAGGGTGAGGCACAACCAAGTTCAAACTGGCAGAGATCAGTGCTAAGGTCAAGCTGACAGGGAGCCAAGTTCAAGCCAGCAGGAGGTACTCAGAGTGCTGTAGGCTAAAAATCTCAGGTCCCAGCCTCACCGCCAGAGACCAGAAGCAGGCTGAACATCAGTGGAACTAAATGCCGAGGTTTGCTGGAATTATCCATCACCACCATAATTCTACTACTGGCTTGCTGGGATCAATCAACATGGATCTGAGCTCTGTCTGCTCCCTCTGTCAACCAGTGATAGCAGAAACACATCCTGAAGTGGATGTAGTTTTTTCTACTTTTCTTCCTTTCTTTGCTTTTTTAGTTTTAAATTTTTTTATTTTTTCTATTTTCTTGATTGTTCTTGTTTTTATATGCCTGAGAACATTGTTTCTAGTTTTATTTCTGTTCTTGTCTCTGTTTCTTCTTTTTTCTTTCCCTCCTATTTTCTTCACCAGTTCCCAAAGCTTATGTATTCTTCCTTTGTCTTGCAGTCTTGCTTCTAATCCCTTTTTTTGTTATCCCTATAACAAAACCACTTTCTACATCCTGCCAGATCTGACTTCCGATAGTTTGTTTTGTTAAACAAATTTCTATCTATGTTCATACTTTTTTCTTCTATTATCTTTATCCAGTTTTAGGATTAGCACAATGTTGAGTTCCTAAAATGAGGGGAGAAGTGTTCCTTCTTTTTGCTGCTTTAATTGTTTGATATAATTTATCAGTGAAAATGTTTATGAGCCTGCTGTTGTCATATAGGTAGGTTTTCAAGCTAGGAATATACTTTCTTTAATAGGTGCTATTCAAATTTTATATTTCCTCCAGAGTTAGTTTCATTAATTTGTCTTCCAAGGTACTTCTAAGAAGTTGTCAAATTTATTTCAAAACAGATTTTTGAAATATGCTTTCTATATCCTTTTAAATTCTGTAAAATCTGTGGTAATGTCTCCTAGATCTTGATATTGTAATTTTAAAAATGTATAACTGATATTGTGTAACAGGAAGAAAAGGTCTAAAAGACCAGGGGAATTGGGAGGGGTGGGGAAGGGAAAAAAAGGGAAAGGAAAAAATATGAAAAGAGGAAAAAAAATGGAAACAAGGTCTTTGCAAATAGGGAAGGGTGGAGGGGGTGAAGGGAGGGCAAAGGAAGGGGAAAAAAATAAGAACCAAGATACTCACATAAAGGTACAAGATCCCAATGATGAATGTAACTATATTTTATACCAAAAATGTACCAATAAACTTAATGGGGAAAAAAAAAATTAGGATTCATTATTGATAGTCTTAAAGAATTCTCAATTGCCCTGAGCAGTGATGAGTGAAAACATTCTACGGGACTATGGAATGTTAACCCAGAACATGTTCTGATTCTTGGATGTACATAATAATGTCATCTAACTTTATTTACTTTCTTGTTTATACCTGAGGTATTTTGTTTTTTAAAATTATTTTGTTAAAAAATCTCAATAAAGATTTATTACTGTTTTTTTAAAAAAGAAAACTGGTCAAGAGAGACAAAGAAAGTCACTACATCCTTGTTAAGGGAACAATTAAAAAGGAAGAGATAGGGCCGGGGATTTAGCTCAGTGGTTTCACTGCCTGCTGCGCAAGTGCAAGGACCCAAGTTCAATCCCCGGTACCAAAAAGAAAAAAAAAAAGGAAGAGATAACAATCATAAATATATGGCCCAAATACCAGCACACCCAGCTATATAAAATAAATATTAATGGACATGAAAAATCAAATAAGCACTAATACTATGCCCCACTGAGGGGAACCTCAATAGTCCACTGTCACAAATAGACAGATCAACTAGACAAAAAATCAACAAAGAGATTTCAGAACAAAACCAAATTTTTGAACAAATGGATTTAGATGTCTATAGAGTATTCCACCCCACAACATCAGAATACACATTCTTCTCAGCTGCACACAGGATGTTCTTCAAAACAGACCACATATTTCTCATAGAACATGCTTAAGTAAATGCAAAGAAATTGAAATTATCTCATGCATATTATCAGAGCACAGTGCAATGAAACTGGAAATCAATGGCATAAGAAACCAAAAAAACTTCATAAACACACAGAAAATAAATAACACCCTTCTGAACAAACCAGTGGGTCACAGATGAAATTAAAAAAGAAATCAGTCCATTTCTACAATTAAATGATAATGCCAATACAACATACCAGAACTTATGGGATAAAATGAAAGCAATTCTATGAGGGAAATTTATAGTGGTAAGTTCTCCATCAGAAAAACAGAACAAGTTCAAATAAATAACCTAATGTTGAACCTCGAGTGTCTAGAAAAAGAAGAACAAGTCAAGCCCAAAGCTTGTGTGACAGAGGAAATTACAAAAATTAAGCAGAAATTAATGCAATGGAGGCTAAGAAAACAATACAAAGAATCAAGGAATTTGAGAGTTGGTTCTTTGAAAATTTAACAAAATTGACAAACTCTTGGCAAACTTATCCAAAAAGAAAGAACAGAAGAAAAAAAGCAAGCAAGAAAGAAAGAACTCAAATTCATGCAATTTGGAATGAAAGGGGTGAAATTATAATGAACCCTACATAAATTCAGGAGATCATTAATACCTACTTCGAGAACTTGTATTCTAATAAGATGGAAAACACAGAAGAAATGGAAAGATTCCTAGAAACACATGAATTATCAAAACTTAATCAAGAAGATACAAAGATTCTAAATAACCCAGTATCAGTTAATGAAATTGAAGGGGTAATTGAAAATCTACCAACAAAGAAAAGCCAAGGTCCTGATGGGCTCACTGCTGAATTCTACAAGACATTTATAGAAGACCTAGCAGCACTACTCCTTAACCTCTTTAATAAAATTGAAAGGGAAGCAATACTCTCAAAGTCATTCCTGGAAGCAAGCATTACCCTGGTACCAAAACCAGAAAAGGATCCAACCAAAAAAAGAGAACTACAGGCCAATATCCCTAATGAATGTAAAAAAAAAAAAATCCTCAATAAGATACTGAGGAACAAAATGCAGCAAATCATCAAGGAGATTATACACCATGACCAAGTAGGATTCATCCTAGGGATGCAGGGATGGCTCAACATACACAAGTCAATAAATTTAATACACCATATTAACAGAGCCAAGGACAAAAACCACATAATCATCTCCATAGAGGCAGAAAAAGCATTTAACAAAGTCCAACCCCCATTTGTGATAAAAGCCTACAGAAAATTGGAATAGAAGGTCTTTATCTCAATCTGATAAAAGCCTTCTATGACAAACCAACAACCAACGTCACACTAAATGGTCAAAAACTGAAAGCTTTCATTCTAAAACCAGGAACAAGACAAGGATGTCCACTGTCACCATTCCTGTCCAATATAGTTCTGGAAACATTAGCCAGAGCAATTAGACAGAAGAAAAAAATAAAATGAATAAGGACAAGAAAGGAAGAAGTTTTATTTGTGGATGACATGATACTCTACATAGAAGACCCCCAAAAACTCACCAAAAGACTTCTAGATTTAATTACCAAATTCAGTAGCATAACTAGATACAAAGTAAATATGCAAAATTCAATAGCATTCCTGTACACAAATAACAAACGCACTAAGAGAGAAATTAGGAAAACAACACCTTTCACATAACATCAAAAAATAAAATACTTACGAATCAGTCTAATGAAGGGAGTAAAAGACCTTTTTCATTGACATCTATAGTACTCTATAAAGGAGATCAAAGAAGATATTAAAAAATGGAAAGACCCTCCCTTGTTTTTGCACAGGAAGAACCAACAGAGTGAAAATGGCCATACTCCCAAAATTGTTATGCAGATTTAATGCAATCCTGATCAAAATATCAATAGAATACCTCACAGAATTAGAGAAAACAACTCTAAATTCATATGGAACTTAGAATACCAAAAGCAATTCTGGGCAACAAAGGCAAGGCAGGGGGCATCACAATCCCTGACTTGAAGTGATGTTACAAAGCTACAGTGATAAAAACAGCACGGTGCTGGTCAAAAAAATAAAACAAAACAAACAAAAACAGACTCAAGGATCAAGGATCAAGACACAGAAACAACTCCCACAAACTCAGCCACCTTCTCTTTGACAAAGTGGCCAAACACCTTTGCTAGAAGAAAGATGGCCGCTTTAATAAATGATACTGGAAAAACTGGCTTTCTGCATGCCAAAGACGAAAACTAGACCCATATCTCTCACCATGCACTAAACTAAAATCAAAATGGATTAAAGATCTAAATATTAAAACAGAAACGCTAAATCTGCTGGAAGATAGAACAGGTAGAACGCTTGAAAATATAGGTGTAGGCAAAGACTTCCTGAGCAAAACCCTGTTCATACAGGAAATATTACAAAGAATCAACACCTGAGATCTTATCTTATTTAAAAGGTTTTGCACAGCAAAAGAAACCACCAACAGAATGAAGAGACAATCCACAGAGCGGGAAAATTTTTGCCATCTGTTCCTCAGACAAAGGACTAAGATCTAGACTACATAAAGAACTCAAAAAATCAGACCCCCAAAATTTAAAGATCCATTCTAAAAATGGGCACGTAAATGTATAGACACTTCTCAGATGAAGTACAAAAGACAAATAAATATATGAATAAATGTTCAACATCACTAGTAATTTGAGAGATACAAATGAAAACAACACTGAGATTCCATCTCACTCCAGAAAGAATGGCTATTATCAAGAAATCAATCAATAGCAAATGCTGGCAGGGATGTGGGGGAAAAGGAACACTGCTCCACTGTTGGTAGGAGTGTAGACTGGAGCAACCACTGTGAAAATCAGTGTGAAGATTCCTCAAAAAGCTAAAGCCAGAGGTTCCATTTGACCCAGCTATTCCCTTTCTTGGTATCTTCCCAAAAGAATTAAAAGCACCATACCACAGTGACATGTGCACACCTGAGTTTACAACAGCAGTTTGTAATAACTAAATCTTAGATACAGCCCAAATCTCCATCAACCTATGACTGGTTAAAGAAAATGTGGTTGTCTTATACTATGGAGTACTACTCTGCTATAAAGTAGGATAAACTTGAGACATTTCTAGGTAAATGGATGCACCTTGACACCATATTCTTAAGTGAAATAAATCGGACACACGTGTTCAAATATTGCATGGTTTCCTTGACGTGAGAAACCAAAACTGTAAATAAGGACCAACATGTATAATAGATAGTGTGAAATAGGAAGAAAATGTTCAAATGCGAAGAGGACTAGGGACAGGGAGGGGGAAAGGAAGCAAGGGAAAAGGAAAAAAGAGACTAGAAGGAAAGGAGGGAAACAAAGTTTTTGTACGTAAGGAGAGAAAGAGGGGCTGAAGGGAGGGAAGGAAAAGGGGAGAAAAGAAGAATGAAGATATATCATGTACAGGTGCAAACTCCATATGATGAATGTATTATGTATATCTAAAATATACCAATAAAATTAGTGTTAAAAAAATTTTTAAATAGAACTACCATATGAAAGCAAGGCATAGTGGCATTTGCCTATAATCCCAGCTATTTGAGAGGATAGTAAATTCAAGATCAGTCCAGGCAAAGTACTTAAAGATCTTAATCCCACCAAAAGAACGAAAATAAAGAAGGATGGGAGGGAGAGAAAGAAAAAAAGAAAGAAAGGAAGGAAGGAAGGAAGGAGGGAGGGAGGGAGGGAGGGAGGGAGGGAGGGAGGGAGGGAGGGAGGGGAAGAGAAAGAGAGAAAGGGAGAGAGAGGAAGGGAAAGAGAAAGAAAGAAGGACCATATGATCCTGCAATTCCATTTCTGGTTATATGTTTAAGAAAAACAAAGTCAGTATCTGGAAGAGATATCTGCATTTTCATATTCATTGCAGCATTATTCAGAATATCCAAGATATGGAATCAACACATGTCCATCCATGGATAAATAAATAAATAAATAGTAGTATATTTATATATCCATATATTATATATAATATATAATGGAATACTATTCAGTCACAAAGAGAAGGAAATCCTGCCATCCTTGACAATACGGATGAAATCTGAGTGTATGAAGTTATGCAAAATAAGTCAGATGGAGAAAGACAAGTACTATACGAGCTCACTTGTTAAGTGAAGTCTTAAAAAGTTGAAAATCATAGAAGCAGAGAATGAAAGTGTGTCTGCCAGAGGCTGGGAAATTGGGGAATGGGAAGATGTTAGTCAAAGGGTAAAACTTTCAGTTATAAGAGGAATAAGTTCTAGAACTCTAATAGAGAGCACATTGACGATCGTTAGCAACACTGTGTTGCATACTTGAAATCTGCTAAGAGAGTAGATCTTAAATGTTTTCATCACAAAAAATAGTAACTATGTGAGGTGATACATGTATTAAATAACTTCATATTCCTATTATTTCATTGTACATATTTATTAAGGTCAGGTCATTATGCTGTATACCTTAAATTTTTACAACTTTGTCAGCATACTTCAATGAAGCTGAAGATGTATTAAAATAATATGAATAAAAAACAAATAGCGAGAAAGGGAGGGGGGGGAGGACAAAGAGACAGAGACGGGGGGACACTCGCGTGGGGGTGGGAGCCAGGAAACTTGAGGTTCAGTCCCGACCCTTACTAATACCAAATGTTTTGGATGGATTTCTGGAAGCACTTACTTATATCCCTAGACTGTCCTCCAGTTTTCTCATCCTTAAAATGAGGACTTGGCACAATACAGTTGATAATGTCTCCTTCAAGTTTTTGTAGTTCTACGGTTTTATGTGTAAATGTCTAGATCAATCAATTAACCTGGTTATGATGCAATAAATATTCCCGAGGTTGAAAAACACCTCCGAGGAAAGCTGGAGGAAAATCCTATGGGGTTCTATCGCCATCTGCCGGTTCTTAAGAGAATCTACACAAAATGACAAAAAAGGAACTAAGCAGTCGCAGCATGGCACTCTCTGCCCTGGAAACAGGCAAGATTTCGGTCATATGGATTGTCACCAGTTTTGGCTGAAACACCTATTTATGTGAAAAGGGACACATAATGGTCCCTGCCAAGATGTCCCTGGCAACTGTTTTTGTGTTGTTTTGTTTGGGATTGTTGTTGTCGCTGTTACTGTAAACTGTCCCAAACCCCATACCGGAGGGCTTTGCTTGAGCCTTGTTTTCCCCTGAATGAGACATAGATGCTTCCGGTTCATTCAGTAAATCCCATTCATTTAATAGTTATTGAGAACTGTGCTAGATTCCCGAAGAGGCATAGAGTAACAAGGAGTTCAGAGCCCCAGGCTAAGCCCGAAGGAAGGGCCACGTTGCCATCTTGGCACAGCCGTTTAACTACCCGTGTGGCTTGGGCCTTGTTTCCTCAGTGTCTGCAAGGATCTGTGGAAAGGCTGGCTCCTCTCGGGACTACAGAGCTGTGCAGACGACTCACGCCCTGAAAGAGCTTGCAATTCAGAGGCAGAGATGGGCTTAGCCACGCATTTGATGATGATTCACCTAATGACATTTGCTGATCGCTTCGTGCACACCAAGGGTTGTGACAGAAGTTGATAGGCAGTAAGAAAGAATTCACACGGAAGCTCAAAGGAAAGGCAGATCACAATAGGTGGGGCAAGACCATGTCCTCACAGGACAGGGCATCTGTCCCGGATATTACTGAACGACAAGAATTTAAGTAGCAGAAAGCTTCTGCAATCAACATTATATTCATTAAAAGAGAACTTCAAATTCTATCTCCATAAAGCCATCCAGTGCCCCTACCTTAGTCTTTCATTTCTCCATTGCACCTCTCCATGCCCACTATTCTAAATCTTCTTGTATCATTCTAATTCATCTGTTTATTTTTAAATTCATAAGTACCATATATCTTTCACACTGGTTCATAAATTCTCTAAAGTCAAGGAAATCATTGATCCTATTCATTTTCAAGGCACAACAGTACAATGCCTACTCATAGTATCAGCATCCCATGTATGTATCACATCAAAGCTGCAACCCAAAGTCTCAGATTCATCCATTCATTCAACAAACACTGACAATTTTCTAGACATTGTGCTGGGTACTAGAGGTCCAGAGGCAGAGTATCTGCAAAAGATTCACAATCTGTGAAGGAAGAACACAATCATAATTTCATGTCATTAGTCCAAAAGAATAAAATAATTTTTTGCAAATAGGAGTAAAAAAATGGTGAGTACTAACTTTGCCTAGTACTGAGCATGAGTGAGACATAGAACTGAGTGCTCAAATGCTGCCTTGCTCCCTGTAAACCTCCTGAACCCTCATAAATCATATAAAATTGTCATCTCTGCTTTACAGATCAGAAAACTAAGGCATGGGGAGATCAAATAACTGGCCCAAAGTCACAACTTGTGTGTGGCAAGAACAGAATTCAAACATATGTTTAACTTCCGGCGTTTGTGGTTTAAAATAACTTTACTGCTTCCTAAGGCAATGAAAAGCACCTACCCAGTGGCCATTACTCCTCTGAGCAGACTCATATATAATTGAATCAAGCCCTGCCTTTGCTAGAACAGCAAGCTACACATGACAGCAACGCACAAGCGTGAATGCACCCACCCTCGCCTTCACGGAGTTCACAGCCTACTGAGAGAGCTAGTACACACAAGTCAACATGAATAATTTGAAGAACACTGCACTGGGCCTATAAGCAAACACAAGGCCCAGGGGAGCAGAGGGGAAGAAAAACTTTACATCTAACCAGGGGAATACTAGAGCGATTCCTGCTGAAAGCAGCATTTGGCCCAGAACTTTAAGGATGAGTCAGCTCTAGAGAAGCAAAGGCAGGTGAGGAAGTGGAATGATGGCCACCAGGTTTAACCACAGTAAGTCTGAGAGCTCTAACGTAGGCTTTTCAGTGATTGTAGTTATAATAATCATTGATTAAATTAACAGGAGTAGTGTGTAGACAGGAAAGAAATGGCACTCTCTGCCCTGCTGCTACTGAGTCCAGACATTATGGGGAGCGTTACAATCCACAGTTCTTCCAGATCTATAGGGCATTAGAGGTACTGGCAAGTAGCTGAAGGCTGCCACTCAGAATGAGGAGCCATGCTACACTGGTTGAGAGAGTAGAGTAGAGCTAAGGGGAAGAAGCTAAAAGAAAGTACCTTTACTCAATTTTAGGAGAAAGACCTTTATGTTTATAATAATCTCAAAACAAAGTCCAGTGTTTCAAGAGATAATGATTTTTTTCCATTAAGTTTATCGATACATTTTAGGTATAAAATACAGTTACATCCATCATTGGGATCTTGTACCTTTACATGATGAATCTTGGTTCGTATTTTTTCCCCATTCCCCTGCCCTCCCTTCAACCCCTCCACCCTTCCCTATTTACAGAGACTTTGTTTCCATTTTTTCCTTTTCTCGTATTTTTTCTTTTCCCTTCTTTCCTTCCCCTACCCTTCCCACTTCCCCTACTCCTTTAGAACTTTTCTTCCTATTATGCAGTATTAATTATACATTTTTTTAAATTACAATATCGAGATTTAGAGGACATTACCACAGATTTTACCGAATTTAAAAGGATATAGAAAGCATACTACAAAAATCTTTTTTGAAATAAATTTGACAATTTCTATGAAGTACACTGGAAGACAAATTAATGAAACTGACTCTGGAAGAAATATAAAATTTGAATAGCACCTATTAAAGAAGTATATTCCTAGCTTGAAAACCTACCTATATGATAATAATAGGCTCATATACATTTTAACTGATGAATTATATCAAACATTTAAAGCAGAAAAAAGAAGGAACATTTCTCCTCTCATTTTAGGAAATCAACATTGTGCTAATACTAAAACTGGATAAAGATAATAGAAGAGAAAAGTATGAACATAAATAAAAATTTGTTTAACAAAACAAACTATTAGAAGTCAGATCTGGCAGTAGGTAGAAAGTGGTTGTTATAGGGATGGCAGTGTTGGTTCAGCATTGGAAGGAGATAGTGATTTTTTCCACCACTAGCCCAGCCTAAGGAGAGGCTGCATGACCACCAGTCAGGGTTGTCACACAGATGCTTTTGCAATGGACGGGATTTGCATTAAATGATTTCTAAGTTGACTAGATGGCCTGATTCTATGAGTCTGTGCCTTAGGGATGTCATCTAGTCCAACCTCCTGTATAACACAGAAATCTCTACTTTCTTGGCATCGGTAGCAAATGACTAGTTTCCCAGCCTCTGCCAGAATCTGGCTTTAAAACAATGGAGCTCTGAGGGTTGTTCACTCATGTGACTTACTCCCCATTTTTGGTGTACCCCGGTGAGTTTGTGCTAAGTCAGGAGAGAAATAAAAGAAGAAGCCATGCTTCACATTTACTCTTTTCATGGTCTGTGCAGAACATAGAGTGATTGTTCTCCCAGCGGGACCCAATGCCTGTGCGGCCACTGCTTAGACTAACTCTGGACAAAGCAAAAAGAGAGAAGGGGTCCACATCAGGGAGCCCTGCACAAGCAACTTGTGGTAATTCTAAACTCTGTAAAGGCAGCCACATTCTTTCAGAAAATAGCTACACTCCAAACATATCAACTTCAGAGAGCTTTTACTGTATATTTACAACCCAAAACATTCAATTCTCCCATCATTTATTTTGAAATTCAAAGGATGGAGCCCTCATTACTTAGAAATTTCCTCCCAAGAAAAGCAGAAATTTCCAGAAGACTAGGAACTACATTCAGGAGCTGATAAAAGAAGAGAGCTTGAAGTAAGATTCAGTAAACTAACAAGGGCCTCTCCTGCAATATTTATTTCCCTTGAATGAAAAAAAGTCCACAAAGCTGAAAAACCATCTATCCATGGGAATTAATAAATGTTTTCACTACAATTTGATTAAGTAAAATCTTACCAGGAAACTAGGATAAGGAAAAGAATCTGATTATTTGATATATTGGGTCTCTACCAGCTCAAAATATCATGGCCATTAATGAGTAAATTTTATTCATCACTGATTTAGTCATTCAACAAAAATGAGTGCTTACTATGTTCCAAAAACCACCAAGGCACCAGGATAAGACAATATTTTTTAAACAACAGAAAATATGGACCTCATGGAATTTACAGACAGTAAGAAGAGTGCAACACATATTACATCAGGTAACAAATGCTGCAGAAAAAACAATAAAGCAATGAAAGAAAGTAGGGAATGTTGAGAGTCACAGTTCTAAATAAGGTGGTAAGGGTAGATCTCTTGAGAAAATAACACTGCAATAGAGATTTGATGAAGTAAGAGGAAATACCCCAAGGCTATGTAGGAGAATATTTCAGGCAGAGACCACGGCATCCACAAAGGTCCTCAGGCAGAATCGTGCCAGGTGTGCTCAGTGAAGACTGAAGAGTCAGGCGGGTACAAAATGATTAAGGGTCAAGGCATTAGAGAGGAGATGAGAGAAGTAACTACAGACCCACTAATCATAAAGAAAGGCTCTGGTAGGCTTAAGGACTTTGGATTTCCCTCTGAGCAGAAGGGAGAGTCGTCATATGGGTTTGCCTCACTCTTCCCATTCCCTGTACACACCTAGAATTCCCCTTTATGTATTTGGAGCCTACAGATCTGAACTAAAGGATATTGTCCCTTGAAGTACAAATGGCTAGTAGGTACATGAAAAATATTCTGCGTCTTTGGCCATTACAGAAATGCAAATCAAAACAACACTGAGATTCCATCTTAACTCCAGAAAGAATGGCCATCATCAAGAAATCAAGAAAAACAACAACAAATACAACCAAGGTTATGGGCTAAAAGGAACCCTTTCACATAGTAAACTAGTACAACCACTAAGAAATCAATAAAAAGATTCCTCAAAAAACTAAATATAGAAATTCCATTTGACACAGCTATTCCTCTTCTAGGTATCTTCCCAAAAGAGTTAAAGACATCGGGCTGGGGATTAGGCTCAGTGGTTCTGCCACCTGCCTCACAAGCACAAGGTCCTGAGTTTGATCCCCAGTATCAAAAAAGAAAGAGTTTAAAGACATCATATTACAGTGATACATGTATACCTGTGTTATAGCAGCACAACTCACAATAGCTAAATCTTGGTAGCAGCCTATATGCCCATCAGCAGATGAAAGAACAAACAAAATGTGATGTATAGATGATAATGACTCAAATAATATCCTATAGTTCTGCTGGTTGTCGTCTGACTATTAGTCCTGCTCAAAGGTCCAAAGGTCCTTAACCTAGGTTCAGCATCTTCAAGGATGCTGCCCTTGGTTAATCAATATGAACCGGCCAGTGTTGTGTGGCTACCTAAGAATCCCAACAGCCCACTATGCTAAATGGATCAGATTTTTTTTAAAAAATAGTTTCTATCTTCAAAGAGTTTATAATCTAGTTAAAAAATCACACACATACACACACACACACACACACACACGGTGGAACAATTGCAAAGCAACCAACTACAAGTATAAATGTTAGTAATACAATTATATATTATACCTATATATAGCTATTTTTCCTGACTTACTGAGGTATCATTGGCAAATAAAAATTTAAGATTTACAATGTAATTTTGATGTATGTTATTAAATTATTACCACTATCATGCTAATTAATATATCCATCACCTCATAGTTACCTTTTTTTGTAGTGAGAATATTTAAGACCTACTTTCAGGACTTTTGGGGTGGGGGAGTACTGGGTATCAAACTCAGGACCTTGCGCTTGCAAGGCAGGCAGCAGCACCACTGAGCTAAATCCCCAGCAAGACCTACTGTCTTAGTATCATTAACTGTATTGACCATGCTATCAATTAGATTCCTAGAAATGATTCATCCTGTATAACAATCTTTGTATACTTTAACATCTCCTCATTTCCCATCCCATAGTTCATTACTAGTATATGGAAATGCAACTGTTTTTTGATATTGTATCTTGCAACTTTACTGAATTAGTGTATTAGTTCCAATAGTTTTTTATGGAGTCTTTCAGCCTTTCTGTATATAAGATCATATCATCTGCAGAGACAATTTTCCTTCTTCTTTTCCAGTTTAGGTACCTCTTACGATGTGTTGTTATTGTTGTTGTTGTTGTTGTTGTTGTTTGTCTAATTACTCTGGCCAGGACTCCCAGGACTATGTTGAATAAAAATGGTAAGAATGGGTATCCTTATATCCTAAAAAGAAAATCTTTCAGCTTGTTGTCATTAGATATGGTATTAGCCATAGGCTTGTCATATATGGTCTTTTGTATGTTGAGATACATTTCTCTTATAGCTAATATGTTGAGAGATTTTATCAAGAAAGGATATTGAATTTTGTCAAAATTTTCTGCACTGCTTATCATGTGATTTTTTTTCTTTATTCTGTTAATGTGGTGTATCATATATATTGATTTGTATAAGTTGAACCATCTTTGCATCCCAGGGATAAATACCACTTGATTATGGTATATGATACTCTTAATAGACCATTGAATTTGATTGCTGGTATTTTGTTGAGAATTTTTTTATATCTTTGCTCATCAGAAGTATTGGTTTGCAATTTTATTTTCTTACAAAATCCTTGTTTGGGTTTGGTATCACGGTAATACTAGTGTCATAAAAATGAACTTTGAAATGTTCCCTTCTCTTCAATTTTTTGGAAGATTTTGATAAGGATTGGCATTAATTCTACTTCAAATGTTTGGTAGAACTCAAATGCGAAGCTATCAGGTCCTTGGTTTTTTTTTTAATGGTTTTTTTATTCAGTCTCTTTGTGTTATTTGTTTGCTCTGATTTTCTATTCCCTCATAATTCAATTTTAGTAAGCTGTATTTTTCTAGGAATTTTTTTTCAAGATTCTCCAATTTGCTGGCTTATAATTGTTCATAGTAGGCTTTTATGTTCCTTTGTATTTCTAGTATCAGCTGCAATGTCTCTTATTTCCAATTTTATGAATTTGATTATTCACCTTTCTTAATTTAGCCTTGTTAAATCTTTAGATTTGTCAGTTTCATTTATCTTTTCCAAATAAAGCAAAATCTTAGTTTCATTTATTTCTTCTCTGATCTTTCTTATTCCTCCTTCTACTAACCTTGGGCTTAGTTTTTCTTATTTCTCTGGTTCTTCGAGCTATAAGTTGAGTATACTTATTGGAAATTTTTCTTTATTCTTTTTTTTTTGCTTAAATTCTTTTATTGGTACATTTTAGGTATACAATACATTTACATTTATCATTGGGTGCTTGTACCTGTACATGATGTATCTTGGTTCTTATTTTTTCCCCATTACCTATGCACCCTTTATTCTTAATATAGGAGTTAATCACTATAATCTTCCCTCACAGAATGACTTTTGCTACATTTGTTAAGTGTGGTAAACTGCATTTCCAATTTCATTTGTCTTGACATATTTTTTAATCTTCCTTTTGGTTTCTTGTAGACTCATTAATTGGAAGTGTATTGTTTAATTTTGCTTCTGTTATTGACTTCTATTTTCATCTCATTGTGGCCAGAAAAGATACTGGATGTTACTTCAAACTTCTTAAAATTTAAGACTTCTAAAAAAACAAATTTAAGACTTCTTTTGTGGTCTAACATATGATCTGTCCTGGAGAATGTTCCATGTACACACAAGAAAAACGTATCTTCTGCTCCTATCATATACATATTCTGGAAGTAACGTTTTGGGTATGTCTGTTAAGTCCATTTGGTCCATTGTGCTGTTTAATTTCATTGTTTCCTTTTCCTTGTTGATTTCTTGTGTGGGTGGAACCTGTCCATTATTTAAAGTCATGTGCTGAAGTGCCCTCCTATTACCTATATTATATTGTTATTATTATATCACTGTTTATGTCTCTCTTCAGTTCTATTAATATATATGCACATATTGTATATATGTATATATGTACACATGCTGTCATGTTAGTATATATATTTATAATTATTCTATCATCTTGATTGACTCTCATCATTGTATAATAGCCATCTTTGTCACTTGTGAGTTTTTTACAACCTATTTTGTCTGATATAAGTAGTCATCTCCTTCTCTCTTTTGGTTATCATTTTCATGGAATACCTTTTTCTATCCTTTTTCTTTAGCTAATGTGTGTCCTTAAAACTAAAGAGGGCCTCTTGTAGGCAACATATAGCTGGATTTTATGTTTTATCCATTCATCCTCTCTATGTCTATTAATTACAGGCTGTAATACTTTTACATTTAATTAATAAGTAGGGATTTACTTTTGTCACTTATTCATTCTTTTGTGTCTGGTAGTTTCTCTCTCCTCTTATTATCTTCTTTTGTGAACTGATATTAACTAGTTAGTTTGTTTGTTCAGTGGTATCCTTTGATTCCTTCCTTTTTATCTTTTGTTTGTCTACTACAGGTCTTTCTTTGTGATTGCCAAGAGGCTTACTTAAAACATCTTCTAAATTCTCTTCAAAATTCTTGTAACAGTCTATTATAAACTGGGGACAACTTTATTTTGACTGATTTTAGACAAAAACTTCTCACTCAACATTTTGTTATTGATGTCACAATTTACATCTTTGAAGTACTGAAGTTCTGAAAAATAATTTCTAAAAGATTGACTTATCCAGAAAAATGTAGCTTCACAATGCATTGTGTCTATCATGCTAATCTGCATTAGACACAAATACAAAAGCCATTCTTCAAAAATCTGAGGCAAGACAAAATGCCTAACAAACAACATTGTTGACTTTAAAAGGATGATCGCTTTAAGTACCATTTTTTAAAGGACCCCAAATTGAATTGAACTTTGGGCACTAGGAATCAGAGCATCTTGTCCTATAGCCCTAATATATTTATTATAAAAGAGCATAGTGTCAAATGAATAGAATCACCAGTGTTCAACAGTAGCTTTGCTGACTAGGCAATAAAGTATTTCAGTGTGTCTCTCTGTTATCCACCATTAAACACACTAGTAGCAACTTTAAAATTTTTTTAAAAATAACAAGAAAATAACTGTTACCCCTTTTATTTTCTTTGTTTAAAATCGGTCAGCAAAAATTCAATTCTCTAATTAACTAACATCTTCAAAAGACATCATTTGTACACAAGAATAAAACTGTGTTTACAGAAGTCCAAACACAAATGAATGATAACACCTCTCACACGGCTTCCTGATGGTATTCAAGAGGAGATATTTCAGAATTACTGTAACTAAATAAAGCTGCAGAATTCTTTGCCTGGTACTGTACTTTAGGAAACCATGAAGGTAATTCAGTAAGAAAGCAAGGCTTTTCTGATGCTTCATACATATCAGACATGGGTATGTCAGGATGATCTATGAGGACATGCTCACACTGCGGCCTCTCAAATTTGTACAGTAGTTGAATGTTTAACTATACATCGATGGCCATTATCCTTGCCATTATTTCATTAACAGCATACTCATTATCTGTGTTTCCTGGAGATTTCTTCTAATTTATGTAATCCTTTAGAATGAAATCCGCATTCTTCTTGTCATGAAGATAAAAGAGCTAGTTTTGCCTTGTAATTAAGGCTTACTCATCAACATGCCATGGGTTTACCTACTTAGAAATCTTTAACTTCAACTCTATTCATAAATGATTTTTCATTTTCAACAGTAGGATCTATCCAAGTGGGGGGTTTTTTGTGACAAAGGTATCTTACTGGTTTTACCATCATCTCCATTTCCTGGTATTTAAGGTTTGTTCATTTTTATTTTTTCTTGAACATTTTTCTGTTACAGATCATACATTTTCTTTCCTGAGGAAGCCCTTCTCATCTTACACTCTGCATGTTGCTACTATTTGGCTTTTGAAGTTCTCAATGTTTCTGAAGATTCACATACTTGAGTACTCTGCTCTTTGGCACACATTTTGTCCCGATTTTTATTCCAACCATTGTAACGTGTAAAGTATTTCAGTTGTTTGTCCTTTATGGCAACCTTGATAGCACAACACTCATTCACCATCCTGGAATTTAGGCTTCAGATCCTACTTGGGCACCATTATAAGTGATTCACTAACTCCTCCAACTCCCACCATCCTTGATTACTGTCCCTTACTTTGTACTCCACCCAACTTCATGTTAGATGCACTATCAGGAACCACCAGTCCTGCATACTGGACCCACAGTTTACGTGTTTTTATATTGTGTACCTATTAACAAATTATTGTAGTTATAGTTATTTTTAATACTTTTGTCTTTTAACTTTATAGTACTATAGTTAAAAGTGACTTATGAACCATCTTTACAGTATTAGAGTATTCTGAATTTGAATACATTCTTATATTTACATTGAGTTTTTTTAGACTTTCATGTATTTGCATGTTGTTAGTGTCCTTTAATTTCAACTCAAAAACTCCTTTTAAAATTTCATGTAGGGGGGCTGGGGATTTAGTTCAGTGGTTCTGTCACCTGCCTCGCAAGCGCAAGGTCCCGAGTTCAATCCCCAGTACCAAAAAAAAAAAAAATTCATGTAGAAAAAGTTTGTAGCGATGAACTTCCTCAACTTTTGTTTGTCTTGGAAAGTCTTTGTCTCCCCTTTATTTCCGAAGGACAGCTTTGCCAAGTATAGAATTCTTGATTTGCAGTTTTTTTCTTTCAGGACTTTGACTATATCAACACACTCTTCTCCTATCCTGCAGGTTGTTTTATGTGACTAGTTTTTTCTTTTACTACTTTCAAAATTCTCTTTAACTTTTTAGAATTTGATTATAATATGCCTTAGTGAAGACCTCTTCATATTTAATCTTTTTGGAATTGTTTGGGCTTCATAGAATTAGATGTTCATTTCCCTATCCAGAATTGAAAAGTTTTCAGTCATTATTCTTGAAATAACTCTTCTTCCATTCTCTTTCTCTGCTTCTTCTGAGACACTCAAAATGCATAATTTGGTTTGCTTTATGATTCCCCATAAGTCTTACAAGCTTTCTTCACTCTTTTTCTTTTCTTTTTTTTTTTTCTTTTTGTTGTTGTTGTTGTTCTGGCTAGATAATTTCAAATGACCTGTCTTCAAGTTTGCTGATTGTCTCTTCTGTTTGGTCAAGTCTGCTGTTGAAGATGTCTATTGAATTTTTTAGTTTGGTTGTTGCATTCTTTAGCTACAGAATTTGGTTTTCTTTTGTGGTTTGTATCTCTTTGTTGAACTTATTTTGTTCATGTATTACTTTCTTGATTTTATTTAGTTATCACTCTGTGTTCTTTTGGAGCTCAAAAAGCTTCTTTAAAGTTATTATTTTTGCAATATTTTTCCAGCAGTTTATAGGTCTCCATTCTTTAAGGATAGTTTTTTGGCACTTTATTTTGTTTCTTTGGTCATGCCATGTTTCCTTGACTATAGATGATCCTTGGGACTTGTGTCAGTATCTCCGCACATTTGAAGTAGTACACACTCTTTCAGTCTTTGAAGATTGGCTTGTGCAGGGAAAGCCCATCACCAGTTATCCTCTCCACAGACTCTAACTGATTCAGCTGGCAGGGCCCATGGACAGGATTGCTCCTAGAGTTCTCAGGTGGGCTGGTTTGGTGCCTGGGTCAGTGAGTGGGGATGGATTTTGGGTCCACAGAGGCAAGAGGGCAGCCTGGATCCTCTAGGGTTGATTTCCCATGGCGTAGACCTGAAACTAGGATCTGCAGAGGCAATCCTAGAGCATGGGGCCATGGTAGCCAGCTTGGAATCTTGTACTGGTTGACCTTGTACTGGGGCAGGCCTTCAGCTTAGGTTTTCAAGGGACATCTGGAAGCCTTGAGGGCCACTCCTGAGTTTATGTCCAAAGAGGCTGGACTGGTGCTGGGGTTCTTGGCAAAATCGGGTACTCATTTCATTCTTTTTCCCTCAGGCAAAGAACTATCTCTCTGTCCCATGCAGTTTAAGCACAGAGGAGGAATGGCATGATGCTTTCCATTGTAACAAAACACCTGAGAAAGTCAACTAAAAAGAAGAAAGGTACATTTTGACTTGCAATCAAATAAGGTTTCAGTCCCTGGTCCCATGGCCTTTGGACTTTTGACAAGACAGTATGTCATGGTGGCAGGAACATGTGACAAAAGGTACTGCTCATAACATGGAGGCTAGGAAGCAAAGAGAGAGAGGGAGGCACTGGGATCCCAATGTATCCTCAATGGCACATCCTCCAATGGTCTAACTTTCTTCTACTAGTCCCCACCTCCTAAGGTTTCTATCACCTCTAGTAGCCTCCAAGGCTGATGAGCAAGAGTTCAACACACAGCCTTTGGGGGACATTTAAGATGAAAACCATAACACATGGGTAATGTGAAATTTTCCTTTCTAATCTCTATCTTATTTTTGTGCATTATTCAAGTGTTGTACTCTCTCATCTGGTTTGCTTAGCCCTTAGGTATTTGTGTGCATAGATGGTTGTTCAGTGGATGTCTATGAGGAGACTATTAATCCAGGCTCTCCAGAGAGACAGAGCCAATAAAATACACAAGTGTTTCTCTCCCTCTCTCTTTCTCTCCCCCCCCCTCCTCTCTCTCTCTTTCTCTGTTAAGGTTTGGGTCTAGATGTCTTCATGGGGTCATAGGTGGCTTTTTCAGAGATGGTTGAATCTAGAGGGTGTGATGCTGGGATTAAAGGTGTGTGATTACTAAACCAGTACACTGATTAGTTTGTCACTGCCCTAATCCCAGCAGTCTGGATAAGATAAAAAGGGCAGAAAGATGCTATTAAATTCTCTCCTGTTGTTTTTGCTACCTTGTGGGTGCCATGAACTGTTCTCCTCTGCAATGTCCTCTGCCACACCGCTCTGCCTTGGAGCCAGCTGATTATGGACTGAAACCTCTACAAACTGAGCCAAATAAATCTTCCCTCCCTTAACTTGTGGGTGTCAGGTATTTTGTCTCAGCAAAGAGAGAAAATTAGCTAGAACACTCTCTCTTACAGATGGGGGGGGGAGACAGACAGAGAGAGAGAGAGAGAGAGAGAGAGAGAGGGAGGGAGATCATATAATCACATGATTACAGAGGCTGAAAAGTTCAATCATGGCCATGGGAAAGCTGAAGACTTAGACAAGTTGATAGCATATGTAAGTCTAAGAAGCCAGAAGCCTCAGAACCAAGGAAGTGGTGGAGCCCCTAGACAAAGATTGAAGGCCCAGGAGCCCAGAGAAGATCATTAGTGCAAGTTCTAGAGTCCAAAGGCTGAAGAAACTGGAGTCTCATAATCAAGACCAGCAACAGAAGAAAACAAAAGGAAGAACCTCCTCTTTCTTCTGCTTTCTTCTTCCATCTTGGCCCCCAGATGATTGAATGGTGTCTGCTTGCCTTGAGAGTATTCACCATTCAGTCCACTGACCCACACGCCAGTCTTCTCTGTAAACACCTTGAGAAGACACACCCAGAATAATGCTTTGTCAGTTTTCTAGGTATCCCTCAATCCAGTCAAATTGACACCCAAAATTAACCATCACAGAGACTAGTTATAGAGCCTTCTATTTTGTCATCTTGTTGATGTTACTCTCCCACATGTATAGGTTTTACATTCCCACATGCAAATCTCCTATCTACCCTTCAAAGGCACTATTACTATGAATGTCTGATAAACTGATGAACTCCTCAAGATGGCCCTGCTAATTAACATGCAGCACAGCTATATCTTGAACCCACATTTTCTGAGTCTAAGTCCAAAACTCTTGCCAGTGCCTCACAACTGGGCCATGTTTAACATAGAACTAAATGCACAAGACAGCATATAAGGAGAAGTAACCAGAATCTGGGAAGTTAACTAGATATTCCCTAGAGGAGGTTATTTGAGCTAAATCTTTAGAATGGAATGGATGTGAATCCACATCCTGAAGAAGGGTTCTAATCCTGGCCATCATGATTAGTTTCAGCAGAGCCACAGATGTGCATCTACCAAGATAAAGGCAGGGAAAACCAACCAATTATGCACCTATAAGAAAAGATTCTGTTAGAGAGTAGCTGAAGATTATGTAGGAAAGCAGAGCTCACTCTTTTCTTGCTCTCACATCCTTGGTGTTCATATCTCCCCACCCCATTCTCCTACTCTTAGGAAAACTTCTTCTTTGGCTCCTCTTTTACTTTGTGACCTGAAATGGGGCTTTTCCCACTTCTCTCAGACAGGTGCTTCTCAACATTGACTGCCACTTTATCATCTGGAAAAATCTAAAACACTGGAGTTAGAATCCTATTCCTAGGAATCGTCATTCTGTAGCCCTTAGTATGACTTTGGCTGTCTGAATTCTTAGAAGTTCCCCTAGGTGGTTCTGCTCCACGGCCACTGCCCTGCACCCTTCTCCCCAGTGAATCTCACCTTCACTTGAAATTCCAGCCCCACATTTCCCCTGATGGCTTCCAAATCCGTGTCACCAACTCCGGTTTCTCTCCTGAGGGCCAGACCTACGTGTCCTACTACCTCCTAGACCCCTTTACGTAGGTGTCTCACAAGCATCTCAACTCAACATCCTCAGAAATGGAAATCCCTTTTACATGTTCCTCTACCTGTTCTGTGGTTTGTCCCCACCAAAACTCATTTGAAATTCAATTATGAGAATAATGGTATTGAGAGGTCGTGGAGCCTTTTAAAGGAGTTTAGGTCACGGGGCTTCACCATCATGAAAGGGTTGATATAGATCCCAGGAGAGTGGCTTATTGTGCGAGTGGGTTGTTAGGAAGAATCTGGCCCGCTATGTCTTGTCCTCTTGCCCCCTTGCCATTCCACTTTCTATCATGAGTTGAAAACGCACAGGTCCTCATCAGATATAGCTGCCCAATCTTGCACTTGCCAGCCTCCAGAACCTCTCTTCTTTAGGTTACCCCTTCTCAGATACCCTATTATAGCAACAGAAAGTTAACTAAAATGCTTGTAAACAGTCCTATTATCCTCCCAGATACTAAAGCCAAAAACTCAGACTTACCAGATTCCTTCCTTTTCCTCTGCTTCTCTATCCAGTATGTCACCATGCACTACGGATTTCCATTTCTTAAAGTCTGTACTACTTAAATCATTCTCTCCAACCCAACTGCAAACCCTTTATTCCAGCCATCTTTTTCTTGGCTATTTTACTAAGTGACTTCTCCGTCTCCTATCTCGCCCCCTTCCTGTCCATTCTCAGTGTTAGTGCCAGAGACCATTCTAAAATGCAAATCTGATTATGCCTTCATGCCCTGCCTCAAATCCTGTAATGGCTCTCTGCAGCCTGTAGGATAAAATCTACATTCCTACCTTTGCCTACAAAGTCCTCCGTGATCTCTGCTTAGCTCTCCCAACCTCACCTCTCCTCCCCACCTAACTCACACCCTACAACCAACTTGTCCCACAGGATTTGGCAGAAGCCTTACTTCAAAGCTGCCCTCCATGAGCCCATTTTATGGATAAAGTGTCCCTTTACTGTGATCCCATAACACCCTTTCTTACACTGGATTAAAATAATGGGCTGATCTGAATGACTGCCTGACCATGCTATAATATCCACTCACAGGCTTGGATGTGTATTATTTCTCTATATACCCCTAGTTATTTGTATATCACAAGTGTTTACCGAAGGTTTGTTGAATGAATGAGTGAATGAGTGAATGATGGCCAAGGAGGGCCATCTGTCGAAAAGAGCTGAACAACTGACTGACAACTATATATTTATTGTAGATAAATATTGTATATGAATATGTAATTGTATTTTATATGCATGATCACTATAAGCTTCCTAACAGAATAGTGGCATAAATAAAACTAGAACTTGAAGAAGGATATTTTGATACTAGTTTATATGATGTAGATTTGTGACCAAACAAGGGACACTGGGCAAATCACCCTCATGAGAAGCAGCTTCTTCATGTCAAAAAAATTGGAGTATCAGGGCTGGGGATTTAGCTCAGTGGTTTCGCTGCCTGCTACCAAGCGCAAGGACATGAGTTCAATCCCCGGTACCAAAAAAAAAAAAAAAAAAAAAAATTGGAGTATCATTACATGCAGTGCCTACTACATGAGGTTACTGAATATAAAATAAAATATTTTGAAAACTTTCTGAAGTTATAAATCATTCCACAAATGTAATAAATTATAATTACATAAGTAACAGGAAACCCACGGCCACAGGGCACTGTGAGAAGATGTCTCCTCCTTCTCCTCACTGTCACATGACCTCCAGTGAACCACTTGGCCTCTGTAGGCCTCAGCTTCTTCATCAGCAGAACACGAGCACCACACGCGTAGGTTTATTATGTTGTTTTTGTGTCTCATGTAGAGTGTGACACATGGAAGACATTCCCTAAGTTGGAGTTTCCCATCCCTCCTGAGGAACCGTTCCACATTTATCCATATACATACTGTCCCAACCCTAACGGTGAGAAAGTTGGCAATCATCTAAGAACCACAAGGAGATAATGTGGGAAATGAAACTTTAGAGAAATGAATTAAATCAAAAATGAACAATGAATAGATATTGGGAAATAGGAAGGAAATGGTCAAATGCGAAGGGAAATAAGGAGGGAGGGGTAAACGAAGGAAGGGACAAGAAAAAAGTAAAAACAGGAGGGAAAAAACAGAAACAAAGCTTTTGTATCGAGAGAGGGGAGGGAGGAATGGGAAAAAAGAAGAGTCAGCATATATCATCTACAGTCGCAAATTCTCTATGATGAGTGTGATCAGTATATATCTCTCTATATAAAATGTACCGATAAGTGTTTTGCTTTTAAAAAATGTACATACAGTAAAATTAATTGTTTTGGTACCAAAAACTGAACAGTGGATGAGAGAGGGCAACAAAATAGCTTTCCAAGTAGGCAGCTCCGTGAGAGGAAACTGACTGCAGGGTGATGGTCTGGGAGTGAGGTCAGGGAGAGAGAATTTCTCACTCACATCCTCCTCCCCTGTGCTTGAGTCACCCTGTAGCCTCAGGCAAGTCCTTCCAAGTTCTGCCTCCATCTCATCCTCAGAAAATGGGCATCATGCTAATATAAGCACAATAGAAAACTGGAATGATTGGGGCTCCTGACAGCACAAAACTGCTGAGATGTGAGATCCTGATGAGCTGATGTAAAGCATAGCTTGAGACATCAAACCTGGATTTCCTGGGCATGTGGTAAGAAAAGGCAAAGTGGAAGAACAAATATTCAGTGAAGGTGTCCAAGTTTCAGCAAGGTCGTGGTTCATAAGGTTTAATGAAGAGACTGGTCCTGGCATGTGGTAGGAAACAGATGCAAGGCAGAAATAAAAAATAACCAAAACTGAACACCCCACAATAGCAGAAGCTATCAAGTGACAGATAAAGGAAGGAAAGGACAAAACTAACAGTGTTCACAGTGATAGTGACACTTCAAGAAGGGCGATGATCAGGGCCGGGGATTTAGCTCAGTGGTTTCGCCGCCTGAAGAAGGGCGATGATCCATATGAAGCTCGGTGAAAGTGGGAGTCTTGCGAATGCCTGGCTTGGTCCCACACACAGCGATGTGTCCTGCCCTTACCTCTCTCTTCATGGACCTGTCCCCAGGATTCACATTTAGATGCTAAGGGAGAACCTTAAAATCCCCTCCTTGTTTTTTCCCCTATAAACCCGAGCACTTCACAATTTATAATCTTATTTTTTCTAGTGCATCCTCCTTCCCCTACCCCTACAGAAGAGGCCAGAATCATCATAATTTTATAGACAGACATCCGGGATCCAGAGAGTCTGACTCACCTAAAGTCACAGAGAATACCATTCCTGAGCTGGACCCATAACACAGACCCCTAGGCTCCCAGTTTACCACATGCATCTATTAAAAAATTAATACTTCCCGAAGAATATGCATTCTTAAACTCTGATACTAACTTGTGCTTTAAAAAGACCTTTAGAGTAATTTATGTCTTAATGCATACCCTATAATCAAAACTCACTTATATTACAGTTGGTATAATGCATCCAGACCAAAAATAAAAGTTCAGTTCATTTTCTGGCTTTCATTACAGGCTTATGACTAAATGGCTTATACAATAGCCTATGCTCTATAAGAATTTTGAAGGAAGCATTTCCTCCTGCTCCATAACTCCAGGGAACCCCAGGGAGGTGATACAAAAAGACGGAAGGGGACTGCCCGCTACCTGTCTGAATGAGACACTCTTGGTCACATTTGCTCAGGGGTATTCAATAGAAAGCCACCACCAAAAGATAAATCAAGGCAAAAAGACAGTCTTCAGAGCCAGATGTGGTCGCACACACCTGTAATCCCAGCACTCAGAGGCTAAGGTAGGAGGTTTGCTGAGAGTTTGAAGCCAGGCTGGGCTACATAGTGAGATCCTGTCAAAAAACAAACAACAACAACAACAACCACAAAAATCTGTAGTCCATGAGCCTCAGAAATGCTTTATACTCAAGTTCCCTCTTTAGAAACTCACAATGCATACGAAGAGTTTTGGATAGCCCTATGCCACAAGGTAGGAAGGTAGGTAGATAGGTGGGAGGATGGATGGACAGATAAGTGATAGATGGCTTGTTTTAATTTGCTTAACCCCAAGTTCCCAAACTGAGTTAACATTATGGCCTGAAGTACCTGAATACCTAGGAAGTCCTAATGCTTTAACTAAAAACCTTATACAGAAAGTCCCCGACTTACAAACATTTGAGTTGTGGACTTTCACAGGGGTACTGATAAGACTCCCTTGGTTGATTATGAAAAAATCTGACTTACAAACATTCTCCCAGAATGGAACTCATTTGTAAGTCAGGGACTTACTGTATGGAGAATAAAAGAATATCATAATGCTATCTCCTAGCAAAAAGGAGCGACTTTCAGCTTCTTGTTTGACCTCTAATCTGCATGATCAGAACTACCCCCAACCTGTGCCCTTCTTTATCTGCCTGGGACTTGGAATCACTTGTTCAGGATCAACTTCTTCTTTTGGATAACAGAGAAAAAGATGGTACAGTGGACCCTCAAGTCACGACCAGTCTGACATACAAACAACTTAGGTTAATTAGATTAATGAAAGATTCATCTCCCTCTTGTTAGCTATGCATGTACCCAAGTAAACATCCAGATCTCAGCTGTATTGACTCACAACCAACTTGAGTTACAACCAGCCCTGTTCATAAGTCAAGGGTCCAGGGTGCATTTATAAAAGGAGAACACAGAGGAAGAAAGGAAGATCTGACCTCTTCCAACTTTTATTCATCAGAATTGTTCACATCAAAACTAAAATTTGCATTAGATGACAAAACATAAATTTCAGTTATCCTGCTACCTTCCAGATCCCCAAGGTACTATTTCATTCCTCTAACTCACCAGAGTTTCTACATCAAGATCGACCTCATCCGGCCAATCCCTGGCTTAGCCAAAGGATGACCTCTGGCAGGCAACTTAACCCCACAGTGGCCCTGTTTCCTCACCTGGAGAGGGGAGGCAGCAGCCCTGCCATCGGGCTACTAATAATAAGATTGTAAAAACTCTTTGCGATACATTCAGTGTCCTGTAAAAGCTTAATGATTATAATCAAGCTGTGGCTAGAAGTCAGCAAGCTTCACACATGACACTTAGCACTCACTGTGCTGGGATCTGATAACAGGATGCTATCTGTCCTGTGCTTCCATCAGCTGCACAAACTGACCTAGGCCAAGTCTGGTTTCTTCCTACCAAGCTCTCAGGGAAGAAATCCCCACCATATTTCATTGGATTCAAGATCTTCTGGCTCCTAACAATGTTCATGAACTTCTGTTCCCTGTGGCTGAGAGGACTTCCTTCTACAACATGAGTTCCTTCTAATCACAACAGAGTGGCCAAAAACTCTTGGTAAAGCAATGTACTGTTTCCTTGACACAGGCAGCAACAAATGAAGGGAGTAATATTGAATAACAGTAAAAAATACGGATTGTAGATGCTGTTAAATCTGCATTCAAATTCCAGCTCTGCCACTTCTAACTTCTTGACCTCAGGTAAATCATGTAACATCTCAAAGTTCCAATTATCCATCTGCTAAGTGGGATTGGCATAAGAATTAAATGAGACGACTTTTACTACTGTACCTGCCTTACAGTGATGAGACCATGGTGAGGATCACAACAGAAATAGACTCTCCCCATTATACCTTTTAGGCCAAAACTCCCCGCCACTAACCTGGAGATACAGGACAGAAATATCTCTGGTCCATCTTTGAGTTCTCAGTACCTCAACCAGTGCTCAGTGAATTTGATTAGACTGAATTAATCAAATGATGCTAAATGTAGAGAATCAGGAAAAGTATGGCAGATGAATAATGAGAAAGTTGAGGCCTCCTTCTTGAGCCACTGTCTAGTACAGTATGGGAAAAACCAGTCCACTTAACCTCTTGCAGGCTGGTGCCCTAGGCAATTTTCCTCATTGAGGCAAATTCTGCTTATTCAAGTTTTCATTTAAATAATAATAGCACAGGAAATCCAGCCTGGCTCAGGTAATACTCTTGGAATTGCTTTCAAGATGCAGATATGAAACCAACCTCAAGGCAAAAATAATTTCTTTTCTTCAACCTTTGCTTTTAATCTCCAAAAGAAAGCACTGATCAGGCCAGTACCGGAGGAACTAGTATGCTAGTTTTAAGGTTGCTACTCCTGCCTTCCCCATCCGCAGTTTCATCTGCTGCAGCCTAACAATCAGGACTCCCAGCAGACTTAAAAAGATAAACCTGTGCCTTTCCCCTTTCTACAGTTGACTGTGGCTTCTCTTAAGTGTTTTTCTTTTAAGACAAAAAATGTTAATGTAGAGTTTTGGGGGTTTTTTAAGGTGTTTTTTTTTTAGTACCGGGGATCAGACTAGGGTCTTTGCTCTCAAGAGGCAGGTGGTGGAACCACTGAGCTAAATCCCCGGTCCTAGAGTTGTTTTGTCTAAGCTAAAACCTCAGTATTCAGGCTTAATTGCAGAGTTGGTACTTTGCGATAAACAAGTGGGTTTTGGATTTCAGTTTGGCACTCGGTCTCTAAAAGGTTCACCATCACTGATATGGGGTCTTGAACGTGACACTGAATAAATTCATTTATTCTTTCAATTAGTGAATATTTCTTGAGGGATTATGGCAGGCACTGGGAATAAAGGAACCAATAGAACAGACTGTAACCTGTGTTCAGGGAACCTTCATCTGATTCTACTCGATTCCTTACTAAATGAATGGACCGGTGGTTGAAACCAACATTTCTTTTGTAAGGTCAACCCTGAACGAACTAAGGAAACACAACCCCTTACAAAAAGTAATGAAGTCTCCACTATAGTCTGACTGGTCAGCTATCTTTTTCTCAAAATGTCCTTTACTTATTTGTCTCATCTTTTGCACTGGCTGGAATGTCTCCATTCCCTTTGGCCTGCCTGAAATCTACTCTGCCCAGAACCAGACACCGAAGCCTGCCCAGTGGTCCTCTCTCTAACTTGTAGAGCACTTGCAAGTTGTAACCAGGCTTCACAAGTGTCATACAATCTGGGGCTGTGTCTTTTCCAGTGCTTACTCCTTTCATCCAGTCCCTACCTACCCTTCCCTGGGATCTTACTTTGTTTTTGATTATCTGGGTAGCAAAGGACTGTGGACACTCATGGAATAGATGAGGGTTTATAAACCAATATCCTAGGTCTTGTAGTCTAAGATTTTCAAAGAGTTTTGAACCTTAAAAAGCATTACAAAAGAAACTCCAAAAACTGATTTTGAAACATGGTGGTCTAGAGCAAAAGGACTACATTAATGTCAGAAAAACTGACTTTCTGCCCTAGGAGAAGTTGTAATCATTCCCCATTTGTAACATGTATAGGATATGGTTCACTTCAAAGGTCTACTTTGTGCTGATGAAAGCCGTTTTTTTTTAATTTTTTTTTTTTTTTTTTTGGTTTTGGGAAACATTTTCCAAAGATACAGTTAGAGATGAGCCTGTGATGATGACAGCGAACCAGCAGAGCCAGGGCCAGGCTGGGCTTGGTCAGGTACTGAGACCAGCATCCATAGTGCTCTGCATCTGCAGATAAGGAAAAGCTCAAAACTACCTGAAAAGTTCCAATTACACATCTGACAGAACAGCTAAAAGGCTGATAGGAATGTTTACTTTACAACCATTTGAGCAAGTTTTAAGGTTTAAAACAAAAAAGAAATACTGCACTGTATTGTTTAGGGCATAAAGGTAAGGGAGAAGGTTTTTGTTCTTCCCTCAGTAAGTCTCTCTACTTGATAAGCATTTACTGAACCCTCTATTCTCTTCCAGGCAAGGTACAAGGCACCAGACCAGGTTACACTGTAAACGATATCTTATAACAACTATTTTCATAACATTTATATTATATTAAATATTATAACTAATCTAGAAATAGAGTACACAGAAGGATGTGACTAAGTTATATGCAAATACTATACTATGCCATTTTGTATAAGAGCCAGAAACAGTTTTAGAATTTGGTATCCATAGGAATCCTGGGGCCAACGCCCTATGGATACCAAAGGACAGCTGTACCAAGGAGAATAGAGAATGTTATGCAACATTTCTACCCTTGAGGAGTTGAGACCCTTTCTTTTGACATCTGTGGCCACATTTATAATAGATATCACAAAGCCTCCACAGCCTAGTCAGAAGTGTCTGCTTCCTCCAGTCGTGGTATTCATTAAATTAGAAAAATTAAATTCATCTGTCCCATTCAGAGTGACAAATCCCAAAGCTCTTCAAATTGGACAGCCATTGGTTAGGATAAAAATACGGTTATAGAACTGAGAAAACAAAAGATTTGAAATCTAGGACCAGTTGAATGACAGAAAGCCAGGAGCCCTCTGCTGCTAGAAGTGACAGCAGGAGTGGGCACAAGGTGGAAGTGCTCTTCCTGGATACCCGTGCCAGGCACCCTGCGTGGCATGACGTGAGATGAAACCATCTGCTGACTCTCAGAGGTATAATTACTAGCAGGGTGGGGGTATAATTAGAGTAAAGATAATTTACCTTGAAGAAGATAAAAATTAAGAATTATTAATGATCACAATAATTATCCCTTTTATACCTCAGAATCACAAAATGCTTTACAAGCTGTAATTATCACAGCTCCCCTCTAAGAAAGGGATTCGTATCTTACAGCTCCTCATTTAACTGAGGGGTGAAGCGATGGACATGGGAAAAGGGAGAGAGGGGTGGAGTGCCGCCTACCCTGTCATCTGCCTTGTAAGTGGTGAAACTAGAAAGAGGCCCAGAAGAGCTGACTCCCATTATGGTGAATGCCTTCATCCTCAAGCCATCATCCAAGCAGATGATCCAACCCAGAGTAACCAACTCATCCCATTCTGACCTGTTGGCCACTTAAACTGCCACGACGAAATAAAATTACATCCTATCAGCCAGGATTTTACTAAACTATTCATAGGAAGAAAAGCTACAGCACTACTTTCAAGGAACTTAAAACCTAATTGAGAAAACAAAAAGAAGCATCCATTAAATTAAAGAATATGAAAATTACACATTAACTAGCACTAGGTTGTATGAGGGTGACGATGCATGCTGTGGGGGAAAAATTTTTTATTAGAAGATCAAAGGTCAAGGAAGGTTTTGAGGAGGAGGCTGAACTTACGTGGACCCTCAAGTAAACTGTATTAGATTTTGGACTAGCAAGCATGGAGGGGTCTCAGGAAGTGGGTCAATGAATAAGAAGAAACAATGGGAAAACTTAAGATTTAATACATTATGTTAAAGAAAATGTCTTCATCGAAGAGGTGTTTAGAGAACTTACAAAAAAAATCTAAAAACATCCTCCCCTGGGCATTTTCCCACTGTGTCAGTATCATGGTTCCCATTGGGTTCTTTAAAAAGTCCTTTAAACTGAAGATGACACTAGAACCTTCTGTTTTATCTAAACTTTCATTTTGAGGTTTTCTAACTGATCAAAGGCTTATCTGGACCTGGTCAATGCCAGAGAAAGTCAAATCTATTGTCTTCTTTTTCTGAGTTCTAACAGAGAAAATGGGAAATGAGCCCTGGGATGAAATAGAGACCAGGAAAATCTAATATTTTATTTGTTGGTTGGTTGATTGGTTTGTTAATCCATCACAGTCCCATCCTCCTGAGAGTCTGGGACTTCATGATTGATGTGTATATTTTGAAGCTTCAAGATTATATGTAGTTAAAGCATCTGAATGGCAGGAATTTTATTTTCTCATTTCAAATGTTCTGTAATAAAGTATCCAAGTCTCAAAGCCAGTTACCAGTGTAATACTGTAGATATGTTCTGGATCGTCTGATAAAGAAGGGCATTCTTCTAGAAATGGAGTAGGGGCAACCAGTTCATTCCTTTTTTTTGTTTGTTTTGTTTTTGTTTTGTTTGTTTGGTTGGTTGGTTGGTTTTTGTTTTTAGGGGTTTTTGTTGGTTTTTTTTAGAAAGGGTCTCACTATGTAGTCCAGGCTGGCCTTGAACTCACTATGTAGCCCAGGCTGGCCTTGAACTCATGGCAATCCTCCTGCCTCAGCCTCCAAGTGCTGGAATTATAGGCATGTGCCACTATGCCCAACTCCTGGTTCATTCCTGATCCATTAAGTAATGTTCTTTACCTGCTTAGTCTCCAGTCTCAAAAATGAAAATAATGAAACTTTTTATCTATAAAAAATAGATCTTCAGGTTATAAAAACACAATTATTGTTTGATAGACCACAGTGAGTGGACACTATCACATTTCAAAGATTCCCAATTGGTCTTAAATAAAAACAGACTGAACCAATTTGTTGGAGCACGATAATTTTCTACATTCTCTGGCATTTTTCAACCTTTTAGGAAACTAGAAAACAATTAAAATTGTTTCTCTTTTCAAACCTCATATCAGAAACTAGTTCTAAAGTGAAATTCTTAAATAATGACCCAGTATAAAATAAAAGAACATTACATAGAAATGAGGGTCACTTTGTCAGGAGAACATCAAACCTAATTTTTTTTTTTTTGTACCAGGGATCGAATTCAGGACCTTCCGCTTGCGAGGCAGGTGGTGGAACCACTGAGCTAAATCCCCAGCCCTCAATTTGAATCTACTTATAATTTGAATCTACTTATGAATCAACCAAAATGTAGAAAGGAAGACAGGACAACTCTTTGAGTTTTTTGTTTTGGTTTTTTTTGTTGTTGTTCCTGGGGTGTGGGAATTGCTCAGGATTAAATCTAGAGTCTTTGCACTGAGCTACATCCCTAGATCCTTTTTTATTATTATTATTTTTAAACACAGGGTCTCACTAAGTTGGCCAGGCTAGGCTCAAACTTGTGATCCTCCATCATCTTATCAGAATACTGGGATTATGGGTACCTCCACCACCAGACTATACAGGCTTTTACATATTTTCCTTTACACTGTACTAACTTTAAACAAAAATGACTGAGAGAGCCATTATTGGATTTAAGATCTAGCTTCATTCAGAGTGGAGAACCTGGGCTGAACTTCCCCCAACAGATCACGTATAAGTGGGTAAAAAGAGAAGCTGACATAGGCAGGGTTTCTCCAGGGAATCCCTTGAAGAGCATACAGAAAAAAAGATTAGTACAGACAGAGAGAGATCCCATGATGACTTGTGGTTGCAGTGAGTACAGAGTTCATGATGCTTCTGACCTAGCAACCAGTGTTTGAGAGAACTGTATAAACCCTAAATGGAAGGAAAATAGAAAAGACTTCACACTTCCTAAGGAGCTGCCACAGCAAATTGATTCCCTGAGCCCAAGAAGTAGTGACAGTTCCAGAAAAATTAAATCACAGACTTCAGCACTGAAGCCCTTAAGGAGGCAGAAATGAGCCAGAGTTACAACGGCTTTCCCATCTCCTGTCACTTCCACCTTCCTCTTAACTCCACATCTGGGATGGCAGCAAGTGATGGGGCAAATAGAATTCAACCTCACGGTCGTCTGTACCCTGCTGCACATAAAGGAATAATCGTCAAGATTTAGGTTCCAAGGGCCGGAGATTTAGCCCAGTGGTACCGCTGCCTGCCTCGGAAGTGTAAGGTCCTGAGTTCAATCCCTGGTCCAAAAAAAAAAAAAAAAAAAAAATTTAGGTTCCATAATTTCACGTGATCCTCAAGGATCCTAAATTTTGCTCAACTTCAGAAAACCAATACTTCCCTCTGTTGGGAAAAGAAGAGACAAAAATGCAGAGAAGTCCCTGGATCACTTAATAGTTTCCATAATCCTATTATGAAGAAGTTTCCAAAGTTTCATAGAGTCGGAAATGTAAGAATGGGAGTTGCTGACAACCAGGGATAAAATCTAGTTCCTTCCAATAAAACAGCCTTGAGATTCACAAATGACAATGAGGATGAAGAAAGTCCTGATAGCTATAATGGGCCAGAATAACCGATTACCATAATATGCTTCCAGAAGAAGCAGACTCAAGTGTTTAGGTGTCATAATCATTAGTAACTTAGGCTAAGCAGGATGATTATATCTACAATAATGCATGACATTAGCTCTTTTTCTCCACCAGCGTCTATGTGCTAATGAGAAAAGGAATGAGCAAATTTCATTTAGATCTAATATCTCTAAAAATGAAATTTTATGATTTTTATGTGTTCTTCGGAACAGTTTAATAAAACCACATTTTAAGATACCCTCCAAATTTTTCTGTGGAAGTAATCCCCAATCTGTAGGAAAACTCATCGTCAGAAAACCGAGGAAGACAAATGTAAAATGTTTTCTCACCTGCATTATTAGAGAAGCTTAATAATTCCTTTCACCCTTCTCTTTGGGAATTGCTCCAGGCAGGGATTCTTATCAGCTCCTCGGGGACTGTTCACATGCCATGGAGAAATTGGTTTTCCTAAGTTTATTTCCAAGGATTCTGTTTGACCCCACCCTAGAACTTACATCTTGTATAAAGTAAATGGCTTGGAAGTTACTCTTTTGTAATAAAGTCATAATTAGGACTCCGAATATTTAATCTCTTTTTATTATTTAATTTAATTTTAACAATTAAAGAAAATTAGAGATTCTGCCACATAGTCTAGCCATTCACATTAGGTGAGGCCAGTACCCTGTCAGAAGGCAAAGTCTGTGAACCTCGTGCCAAATAGCTATGTGAGCAAATAGTGAGATAAACAAGACATTCATGGAGACAGAGGTGGAGCTGGGCCTGGAATGAATCAGGCCATCCCACAAGAGTGGGTGTCTCCTCCCCAAGTTGCTCTCCGGGGCACAATTAAAACCACTATAAAAGGCCCAGCTCCTAGTTAACCAGTGCACTTGCCAGCAGTGTCAGCGAGCACTCGACTTCTTCCTCTGGTGAAGTGGGTAAGTCCCATTCTGTGGGGTCATGTTCTTCTGTATGAGTCTTCGTTCTTCATGCCATTGAGATGTTGGAGAACAGGGCAGGCTATATGTGCTAGAAGGGATGTGTATCTTACACTGAGGGCTGGCTCTCATTTATTCCATCTCACCTTCCTATGGCTGCAGCCATCACTTGAATAGAAACAGCCTTTCTCTCAAGGCTCTTAACTCAGTATTTTTGCACATCAGGAGATGATCATGTGTGGCTCTGATGGGTCTCATATTCCAGTAATTGCCATTTCAAAGTTTGCCAACCTTCTGGTCTCTTTTCATGTCTAACCCACCTCATATGGGCTTTCTTCATATAGTTAAGGCATCCTGAGGCACTGGAGTTGAGATGCAGATAAAGAAGTCATCTAGATGAATCACTATGCACATCCAGCCAGCAAAGCCATCCATATATTCTTTTAACATTGGTCTGCTGCTGGTTGATTTTTGCTTTGGTTTGGTTTTTGCAATCCTGGGATCAAATGTTGGGCCCTGTGCATGCTAGGCAAGTACTCTACTACTGAGTTATATCCCTATCCACTCATTTTTTGTCTAATACTAAGATTCGAATGGTTTGTTTGAGTTTAACAAAGGCAAATCAATATCATTCAAAGTTTTCCAGGTTTAGTTTGGCCCAATGACTCTAATAGCCAATCAGGAAAGATCTATCAGAATCTTTCAATAATTGAATTTGTAAATGTTCATCCTAAATGTGAGTTAAGCTTAAGGCAAGTAACATACACCCTGTTTTCTGCATTGATGGATATGAACGTTACACTGCCACCTTTGACTAGAACAAAATAGGATTTATTTTTAGAACTGATAACTTATGAATTACACTTCTAGATCTCTTATGGATTGTAATGTTGAGGAATAATTCACATTCGCTTTTTCATTTTTCTATTTGCTGACACATTTTGCTGGCACAATTCACTATACAAGGCTGTATCCACTTTAATGCACCCTCAAATCTTCCTTCACTTTAAGCTTTCACCTATCCTCTCTGTTTAAGTTTAAAGGTTGTTTATGGTAGCAATTTTAAGTTCCTTCACTCTTCACTACCTGCTCTAGGGAGAAGGAAATGATACGGATAATCTTGATTGGATAGACAATGAAAAACCAGCTGTAGGATAGACTGAAGATGATTTCCTGGCTTAGAACCTCTCAGGATCTCTCTCCCCTTTCCCCTGAATAAATGTTCAAAGATAAAAATGCTCTGAAAATCGAGATTAAATATAACTACTGCTGACAAGTGAAATTATTTAGAGATCTGCCTAAAACAATATGAATGAAGCCTTTCCAGAGGCAGAAACAGACTTTTGATTCTGGGTCCTACTTTATTGTTTTAGGTTTACTTGAACTTGAAGAAAGGAAAAAAATGTCTCCACTTCTGAGAAGCATCTTTGACATCACTGAAATTTTCAATCAGTATGCCTCACATGATTGTGATGGAGCAGCACTAAGCAAGAATGACCTGAAGAACCTCCTTGAAAGGGAATTTGGGACTGTCCTTCAGGTAAGGACGAGAAAAGGAAATCTCTCCACTAATTTAGGGCTATGAATTTTCTTCTCAGGAAAGATCAGAAAAAGGAATGGCGGCTTACACTCGTTTTGTACCATGACAATTCTACAATACCTCCTTCAGTCATTTCCCAATCTGAAGGTAGTTAACTGGCTTTGTAGACTTGAGCATTAACTTCAGATCAAGTATTTCATGTCACTTGATGGCATTATCAATGGGAATGAACTGCTTATGGAACATTACCATCAAAAGTATCAAATCAAACTAGAGTGGGAGGGATTTATATGTGCTTCCAAATTTCAGGAACTTGTGTGCTTTTGATAGCACTAAACTATTTTTTTAAAATCTCCAACGAACATATGCTTTGAAATGAGATGTTCACATTTTTCACAGGGAAACAAGTCTTGATATACACTGGGTGTTCTAATTGTTCTAAATGTCTCTTGAGTGTTGGCAGAGATAGCATAAGTGTCTGAGTGAAATTTTACTGCTTGTAAATAACATTTAAATTTTTTGTTTTTATCTTTTCATAGAGACCACATGACCCTGAGACGGTAGAAACGGTCCTGGAACTTCTGGATCGCGACACTAATGGACATGTTGATTTCAGTGAATTCCTCCTGTTCGTTTTCAAGGTGGCTCAAGCTTGTTATTACGCTCTCGGCCAGGCCGCAGAGCTAGACGAGGAGAAGCGAGTCCACGGTGAGAGAAGGCGGGACCTCTCACCAGATCGCAGGCAAGAAGACCAAAGGAAATTCGAGACGCGGGACAGACAAGTGGATGAAGAACCTGGTCGCCGACGCTGGCAGAAGAGGCAGGAACCGGAGAGTGCTGAGGGAGACCAGAGAAAGAAACTGGAGAGATCTGAGCAGCGCTCCTCGCAGCCCCGCGACGACGAGGAGCAGCGGCTGCCAAGGCAAAAGCTGGAAGAGCGCCAAGCAGAGGAACAGCTGTGGAGGGGCAAGGGTCGCGATGCGGAGGAGTTTGCTGAGGAAGAACATCGAAGGGAAGAGTGGCAGAAACTGAGAAGGGACCGCGGCGAGGAGGCGCAAGTGCCACGCCGGGAACCGGAGCCGCGCGAGAGGGCGCTCCAGGAGGAAGATGAGCGCCCACAGAGGCAGGAGCGGTCAGAGCTGAAGAGGGAGCGCCGAGAAGAGAGGCAGCTGCCGAGGAGGGAGGAGAGGCGCGAACAGCAGTCGGTGGCTGAAAAGGAGGAGCTGGCACAGGCCCGAGGACGGGATGACAGCCACACCCAGAGGTGGCACAGGCAGCTAGAAAGCGAAGCCGAAGCACGTCAGAGCAAGGTCTACTCCAGGCCTTGCAGGCAGGAGGAGCAGCTCCGCGACCTGACGTGGCAGCGGCAGGCAGAAGAAAAGGGCGGCAGGCGCCGCGAGAGGCCGCAGGAGCAGGAGCTGCGGCTCCGAGAGGAGGAGGAGCGGAGCCCGGAGCGCGCCTGGCAGCTGCAGGAGGACCGCGCCCGTGAGGACCGCCAGCAGGGGCAGCGCCGCGACCAGAACTGGGGGTGGCAAATAGAGGAGGAAAGCCAGAGGCGGCGCCAGAAGCTGTACGCCGGGCCGGGTCGGCGGGAGCAGCTGCGGGAAGAGGAGCAGCTGCTGCGAGAAAGCAGGCGCCGGGAGCGCGAGAGGAGATTCCGCGAGGAACAGGAACTCCGTCAGGAAAGGGAGGAAGAGCAGCTGCGCCGCCAGGAGCGCGACAGGAGATTCCGCGAGGAACAGGAACTCCGTCAGGAAAGGGAGGAAGAGCAGCTGCGCCGCCAGGAGCGCGACAGGAGATTCCGCGAGGAACAGGAACTCCATCAGGAAAGGGAGGAAGAGCAGCTGCGCCGCCAGGAGCGCGACAGGAAATTCCACAGGGAGCAGGAGCTGGACCAGGAAAGGGTGGAAGAGCAACTGCATCCCCAGAAACGTGACAGAAAATTCCGTGAGGAACAGGAACTCCGTCAGGAAAGGGAGGAAGAGCCGCTGCGCCGCCAGGAGCGCGAGAGGAGATTCCGCGAGGAACAGGAACTCCGTCAGGAAAGGGAGGAAGAGCAGCTGCGCCGCCAGGAGCGCGACAGGAGATTCCGCGAGGAACAGGAACTCCGTCAGGAAAGGGAGGAAGAGCAGCTGCGCCGCCAGGAGCGCGAGAGGAGATTCCGCGAGGAACAGGAACTCCGTCAGGAAAGGGAGGAAGAGCAGCTGCGCCGCCAGGAGCGCGACAGGAGATTCCGCGAGGAACAGGAACTCCGTCAGGAAAGGGAGGAAGAGCAGCTGCGCCGCCAGGAGCGCGACAGGAGATTCCGCGAGGAACAGGAACTCCGTCAGGAAAGGGAGGAAGAGCAGCTGCGCCGCCAGGAGCGCGACAGGAGATTCCGCGAGGAACAGGAACTCCGTCAGGAAAGGGAGGAAGAGCAGCTGCGCCGCCAGGAGCGCGACAGGAGATTCCGCGAGGAACAGGAACTCCATCAGGAAAGGGAGGAAGAGCAGCTGCGCCGCCAGGAGCGCGACAGGAAATTCCACAGGAAGCAGGTGCTGGACCAGGAAAGGGTGGAAGAGCAACTGCATCCCCAGAAACGTGACAGAAAATTCAGGGAGGAGGAACAGCTCCGTCGGGAAAGAGAGGAGGAGCAGCTGCACCGTGAGGAGCAGCAACTGCGCCGCCGGGAACGAGAGCAACAGCTTCGGCAGGAACGAGACCGAAGATTCCGTGAAGAACAGCTCCGTCAGGAAAGGAAGGAGGAGCAGCTGCGCCGCCAGGAACAACAGGGTCACTACCAAGCCGAGGGGCCCTTTGTCAGGGAGAAGAGTAGTCAGGAGCAAGAACTGCGCCAAGAAGAGCAGCGAAGTCGCGTAGAGCGGGAGAGGAAATTCCAAGGAGAGCAGCTCAGGCGCCAAGAAGAGGAGCAAAGACGTAGCCAAGTCCGAGAGAGGCAATCCCAAGACGAAAAGGGTGATATGGAGACTGGCAAACGCCAGTTTGCCCATGTTCCAGTGGTGCGCTCCAGCCCCCTCTATGAGTATATCCAAGAGCAGAGATCTCAATTCCGCCCTTAAGAGCTGCTACCAACATGCTAACACCAGCCAAAGCTTTGAGCAAAAGAAAATGAGAGCCACTGAGTAACAAGTCATAACTCATGTGCTTCTGGTAGTGGGGAAACTCTGATGTTAGAAGGTGTCTTTTCTTCCAAAATCTTAAGCTACAGTTAACTGCATTACTTTGTACTCCTTGCCTTTTATTCTTCTTCTGGTAGTTCTTTACTACAAGAGGTCTTTGCTCTTTGGTGAAGATTTGGTGTGCATTTTTAAAAACATAAAAGTCATTTAACTTGTTCATGGAGTTTTGTTTGAGGAACACATTGATGTATTGCCTTCAAAACTAACAAGAATAATGCAACAATTTGAGACTCAAGACAACTAAATCTGTTTTTAATGGCTGATCATATTGTGGAGATTTTACATGCATTTAAAAGTTATAGTTGATTTTTTTTCTTGGGGCTAAATTTCATTAATCTTTACCTCCAAAATGTTTTTTGGGTGTGTGTGTGTCTGTCTGTCTGTCTCACGATTATCACAGATTCCACTAGGTGAGTGAATGTTTACAATCCTTTATTGATGCAGGAGTGACTTCTGCGGGAAAATTCCCTGTGAAATCAGCCCATAACTGGCAGAAATATTTGCTAAGAATATGGTCTAGCTTAAAGATTGAGAATTTTGGATTTTTTTTTTACAATTAACTGCACATAAACACTTAAAGTCTCATGAAGCAAAAGCAAGGTGTTTCTCAAACAACCTCAGAGTTCCAATTTTAAAAATGTCTATTATAGTTTGTAGTGCTCAGTTCTCGTCCTCCAAGTTTTGATGGGTTTGAAAATGTTATCACTTTTGTTCATTTTAATTTAGAGGGAACCTAATCAGGACCCTATAAACATCTATCTTGTTACAGGGGCAATAAGATATCACAAAAGCCGTATTTAGAGAAAAGTGTGTGTGTACGTGATGTGTATGAGCACAGGGGCAAGTGTCTAGAGGCCCTTAACAAGATTTATCAGCCCATATTCCTTTGAAACCTGTTATTACCTTGGAGAACTTGCTGAAATAATTGCATTGTATGAAAACGTAATAAATGGTTGGCAAATAATTTTTTTTCTGTTTTAATTATGTGTCAATCGAAACTCAAGGTCTAATCTGGAAACTGACATAGCTTCCCAGTCACAGGTATTTTGTTACTATCATCTATGCCCAAATACAAAAAGGAAGAGAGAACCCTCTACTTTTCTCATTCATTTTTCCCAGTTAGGGTGAACCTTATATTATTTCCATCCCTGCCCTGAAGTTCTCTTTCCAAGTGTTTTTGTTCTTGGTTCTAGCACTTTCTCTGCCCTTTCTTGCTGGTGCTCCTCATTCCCTCTGAGAAAGCAACAACCTTTCGGTCTCTACTGTCAGGTCAACAGCCTATGGCCCAAAATTTCAGATCAGCATTATGGACATAGCAGATGACCTAGTAACTTAAGCGACATAATCCATGAGGAACTGAATCAAAAGAGGCTAAATAATAATCAGGCCAAAGTATTAAATTATCATCTTATTATCCATAAACCTCTGTGCCATCTGCTGGAGTCTATATTTAGTATTCACCATTTAGTAACTAGGAATAAGTCCAAGAAGACCTGATCAGGATATATCATTTATAATTGTGAAGATCATGGATAAGACAATGCCTTACAGTCACTCAACATTTTTGTCAATAGTATAAATGAGGAAACTAGATCTATAACTTCTGAGTATCCTTCTGATACAGTAAGGGAGCACTTTCTATAAGAAGCATCGCCCTTCTTACACTTTAATGCGAATGGAAGATATCCACAAAGATAGAACCAAGGAATCCCCTGAGACTATCTTAGAATTTTGCATCTTTCAAATTATTTTTAACTGCAAAATTATTTTTCTCCTAAAGTAAACATATACTTTTTCTTATAGGTCTTCACAGAAACACTGTAAGAGCCTCAATGATTTTCCCCAGGATTCTACCAAAGGGCATTCATTTGGGAACCTCTTTATAAATACCTAGCCCCAGGAGACTACTAAAATACACATTTTTTAGCTAAGCTACAGTTCAACAATAACAATTATAGTAAAAGCAATCTAAGCCCTTCAGCCTTGTAGCACTTTACAAGATCAGGAAAATACCACTTCCAAAGAAGAAAGTAGTTTCATTACAATTTTAATAACTTTGTGTTTAACAAAAGATGTCAGTCAACCCATGCCCTCTAGCTGTTCTCTTCTCACACTGGCAGGAAATACGAAAGCCAACTTTCCTGGTCCACCTGAATAATGTACATGTATGGGCAGGCCCTTGAGGCTACTGGAAAGCTGTCTGCTTACCATAAATTGGGAGCTCTAGTAACACCACCTTGGCTGCTGCTGTGGAGTAGGGTAGAGAATTACATGTGCTGAGGTGTTAAAGCTGGTCTCCATGTGCTATGGACTGAAGTGTACCACATACACACACGCGCGCCATGCACGCATATATTTGAAGTCCTAACCCTCAGTAATTCAGAATATAACCATATTTGTGGACACACTGTTTAAACAGGTAATTAAAATTAGATTGTTAGATTGGGTCTTAATCCAACATGACTGCTATTCTCACATTATGAAGATGAACACAGAGACAAGATGATCTGAAGACATAGAGAAAAGATGACCACTCAGAACTGAATTTAATCAAGGATAGAGGACTGGAACAGATTCTTATAGTCCTGAGAAGAAACTAATCCTAACTGACACCTTGATATTGAACTTCAAGCCTCCAGAATAGTGAGAAAGCAAATTTCTTTTCTTCGGGCCACCCAGTCTGTGATACTTTGTTATTACAGCTCCAAAAAACTAATATATCTTGTAAAGTGGTATTATGTTGCTAGGAAACCCTACGTTTTGTGATGATACTTATCCTGTGAAATTGCACAAGTAGTCCTGATTGCTTAAAGACACTCTTTTATTAAATCTGCCAAAGTTTCTATGATGCAGTGGAAAGAATACCAGAAGAAATCAAAAGCCTGGGAACTGGACATTTTTTTTAATTGGTCCAACAAATACTTATTGATTTCTTCCTATGTGTCAAACATTTTTCCAAGAAATAAACATACAGTGGTAAAGTAATAATTCTGTCCTTTTCCTTTGCTTTACTATGTGTGCGACCCTCTGTAAACCACTTCAGCTTTCTGGGTCCCTTTTGTTTTATATGTGGATGAAAGAGCTGTCACCAAGGTTATTCCCAGGACTGAAAAAAATTCAGTTCCAACATTCACCTGAAACTCTCACAGCAACTCAAACAATCATCGCCCAATGTCTACCTTTAGCTAACAAAAAGCAGGAAAAAATTAACTGAGGGAACTGATCATCAGAGCCTACTTCAGCCTCGAAGAGCTTTCCTTTCTAGCCAGCCATCCCAGAACTTCCTCTATTTGTCTCCTAAAATTCTTGTTATTGTCTCAGATTTATTCATTGAGGGAGAAGATCTTAAACACATCCCATTTTCTTTGACTCCAGTACTACCAAAGATAATTTCCCTTCTGACCTATGAACTTCACTTATGCATTTAATTACTCTCATTCTTTTCTAAGAAGAAAACAAAGTCCTACAATATATACTCACATTAGGCTTCATTATGTGGCCCACGGCCAAGCCAGTCTCCAGGTTTCATCCCTGAGCACGTGTGGAGAGGAGTGGGTAGAAGTGGGAGAGGAAGACCAGTTTCACGCCATCTTCCCACAAGCGTGATGGTCAGGAAGCATGGAGCTCATAAGAACAGCAGTATCTAATTCTCTTAGGCAGACTCAGGAACGCTTCCCCAAGGAAACTGATGTTTAAACTAAAATCTGAGGATAGGTATAAAGTTAGCTTGGTGAGGAGAATAAGAAAGAGCTTTCCAGGAAAAGTGAAATTTATAAATATTTGAGGCAAGAGAAATCACTATGAGTTCAAAAAAATTAGATTTGGCTAGAGCCTAGAATCCTGAGAGATAACGTGGCAAGAAATGAGGTTACAGAAGTTTTTGAGGTGAGTGGCTTCTCAGATAACATAATACTCTGCATAGAAGACACAAAGAATTAATGCCCAATCTCAGCAATGTAACAAAATACAAAACCAACACACAAAAATCAATACCATTTGTGTACATCAGTAATGAACTCACTGAGAAAGAAACTATGAAAATAATACCATTCACAATAGCATCAAGAAAAATTAAATACCTAGAAATTAATCTAACCAAGAAATGAAAGACCTCTACAATGAAAACTATAGTACTCAGAAAAGAGATTAAAGAGACATCAGAAAATGGAAAGATATCCCCTGCTCCTGGATAGGCAGAACCAATATAGTCAAAATGGCCATACCTCCAAAACTGTTATGTAGATTCAACACAATCCCAATAAAAATACCAGCAGCATTCTTCACATACCTACAGAAAATAATCCTAAAATTCATATGGAACTGAAAAAGACCCAGAACAATGAAAGCAATCTTGGACAACCAGAGCACAGCAGGAGGCATTATCAGACCTCACTTCAAGCTATACTACAATGCAACAATATTTAAAAAGTGTGGTACTTGCACAAAAACAGAAATGTGGATCAGCGAAACAGAATAAAGGATACAGAAACATCTACAGACACATTAAGCTATGGAATCTTCATCAGAGGGGCCAGAAACATATGCTGGAGGAAAGGTAATCGATTTAACAAGTGGTGCTGGGAAGATAGGCTATTTGCAGAAGACCGAAGCTGGACTCATATCTATCACCATGTAGTAAACTAAAATAAAATGGATCAGAGATCTAAACATTTAAACAAAAATATTGGATGTATTGGGAGAAAAAATACGTAAAATAATCAAATCATAAGTATAGCTCAGCACCACCACTCCTGCCTGGCAAGCACAATTCCCAGTAATTCTCAGTACTGGAAAAAGAAAAAATAATAAGTACAGGCAAGGACTTTCTGAACAGAACTTCAACTGCAGAAATAACAAGAATCAACAAATGGAGGGCTGGGAATTTAGCTCAGTGGTTCCTGCGCCTGCTTCGCTAAGCGTAAGGTCCCGAGTTCGATCCCCAGTACCGGAAAAAAAAAAAAAAAGAAAGAAAGAAATACATAAATTAAAAAAAAAAAAGAATCAACAAATGGGATTATATCAAATTTAAAACCTTCTGCACAGCAAAGGAATCAATTAGTAGAATAAAGAGACAACCTACAGAATAGGCAAAAAAAATTTTTCCAGCTATTCCTCAGGCAGAGGAATATTTAAATTATTTAATAATTTAATATTTAAAATATATAAAGAACTCCAAAAAATCAGATCACCCAAAATAAAAGACCCAATCAAGAAACAGTCCAGTGAAATGAATAGACATTTCTCAGAAAATGAAATATCAGTGGGCTACTAATCTATGAAAAAATGTTCAACATTTCCGGCTATTACGGAAATGCAAATTAGAACAATGCTAAGATTTCATCTTTTATCTGAAAGAAAAGCAATCCTCAAGAAGTCAAAGAATAGCAAATGCTGACATGGCTGCAGGTAAACAAACACTCCTACAGTGTTAGTGGAAATGTAAACTACTACGACCACTATGGAAATCAGTACAGAGATTTCTCAAAGAACTAAAATTAGAAATTCCATTTGACCCAGCTATTTCCCTTCCAAATATCTTTCCAAAAAAGCTAAATATATCATATTACAGTGATATGGGCATACTAATGTTTATAGCAGCACAATTCATAATAGCTAAATCCTGGAAGCAGCCTATATAACCATCAACAGATGAACAGAAAAAGAAAATGGGGTATCTTTATATAATAGAACACTTCTTGGCTATAAAGAAGGATAAATTCAAGACATTTGTAGGAAAATAAATGCACCTAGAAAACATAATGTTGAATAAAATAAATCAGACACACAAGATTAAATACAACACAGCATGTCTCATTTGAATAGGGCAAAGTACAAAGGGTAAAATAAAGGATGGATAGAAAGAAACAACAGGATAAATCTCTTGAAAATTGGAAGGGGGCCAAAACACTGAGGGCAAAGGGGGAGGGGAGTAAGAAGATTTAAGATATGCCATGTACAGGTGCCAGATACAATGAATATAAACATTATAGGTCATAAACCTGAGCTAAGAATAATAACATCAATAAGGTTCTTTCCCATCTTGCAAGATGGCAGGTGAAAAACCTGAGAAGCCCAGTACTAAAGTGGAGAAACCTGAAGCCAAGATGGCTGATGCCACTGGCACGGTTAAAAAGAAGGTGAAGAAGGCTAAAAAATCCAAGAAGGGGCAGCCCCACTGCAGCCGAAACCCTGTCCTGGTTAGAGGAATTGGTGGATACTCCCGATCTGCTATGTATTCCAGAAAGGCTCTGACAAGAGGAAGCACTCGGCTGCTAAATCCAAGGTTGAGAGGAAAAAGAAGAAGGTTCTTGCTACTGTCACAAAACCAGTTGGTGGTGACAAAAATGGCAGTACCCGGGTGGTTAAGCTTCGCAAAATGCCTCGGTACTACCCTGCTGAAGATGTGCCCCGAAAGCTGTTGAGCCACAGCAGAAAACCCTTCAGTCAGCACGTGAGAAAACTTCGAGCCAGCATCACTCCCGGCACCGTCTTGATCATCCTCACTGGGCGCCACCGAGGCAAGAGCGTGGTTTTCCTGAAGCAGCTGGCCAGTGGCTTGCTACATGTGACTGGTCCTCTTAATGTTAATCGAGTTCCTCTGCGTAGAACACACCAGAAGTTTGTCATTGCCACCTCCACCAAAATTGATATCAGCAACGTGAAAATCCTCAAACACCTCACTGATGCTTACTTCAAGAAGAAGAAGCTGCGGAGGCCCAGACACCAGGAGGGTGAGATCTTCAACACTGAGAAAGAGAGATACCAGATTTCAGAGCAGCGCAAGGTGGATCAGAGAGTGGTGGACTTGCAGATTTTACCAAAACTCAAAGCTGTTCCTCAGCTCCGGGGCTACATCCAATCCCTTTTTGCTCTGACAAATGGAATATACCCTCACAAATTGGTGTTCTGAATTTCTTACTAAGAACCAAATTAAATAACTGCCAGGCTGTAGAAAAAAATAACAGCAATAAGAATGAAAATGGGGAAAGGGGATTTAGGGACAGATGGAGGGAGCGGGTAGGAAGGGGAAGAGGTTCAAAAGAAGGAACAAGCTGCATCATGTACATGCACCCACTCCCCAGTGTGAATGTAAACTTCATGTCTTGCAAGCATGTACCAATACAATTGTTAAAAAGAGGATAGTGCAGTAGACTCCATGAGAGACAATGATGGCCTGGCTAGGATAATGGGAGTGAGGGAAAGGAAAAATGGTTTTATTTGAGAAGCATCTGAGAACTCCAATTAACAGAAGTTGGTATACTGAAGGAATGAGAAAAGAGGAAATAAAATATGATAGCAGGTTTATAGTCGGGAAAGTTGAGTGGGTATCAGGGCCATTGTTGAGATGAAAACACAAGGTACAGTGGTACCTAGGTTCACGAACTTGATTCTTTCCACAATTCTGGTCGCGAATCATGCTAGACAAGAACCAAATCAAACTCAATGGTTAGGTTCAATGTCGGCCTCATGGAAAAATCTGATATGGTTCTTGTCCAGTTTGGTTTGAGACTAGAATCATGGTGAGAATTGAGTTCATGAAGAGGTACCACTTATCGGGTCCACAGTGCAAGGACATAACAAGTTCAGTTTTACTTACTTCGAATGGGAGATCCATTTGAGGCTTCCAGGAACTGATATCTTTTTGTATGTGTGTGTGCTGAACAACATTTAAGTTTTGTTTTGGTTGCTGTTGTTTTGTGGTCCTGGGGAATCAAATCCAGGGCCATAAGCTTGCTAGGCAAGCACTCTACCACTAGCCACTCCCGGGCCCAGCATTTAACGTTTATTAAATAGGTGATGAACTTCAGTGCAGAGCCATCTGTCCATTTCCTGCTGGCTTTGGCCACTCTGCTTTCTTGCAGTGGATGTCAGGTCAAGAAGAACCACGCTCCCCAGTATATGAAAGAGAAGTTTCTCCTTCGCTGAACTTGGCTGCTGCAACAGTTTGGTTAGGAGTAACTGTACTTTCTGGGAGGATGGTCCATCTCTGGTGTATCAAAAAAGTAGGCCTTTTCGGAATTCAGGCACATAGCGGTGAGTCTTCTCTCCCAGATGGATTAAGAAGTTGGAAAGATTCCCACTAATTGCTATGTAAAGACCAATGTGGCACGTATCCAAAAGGGCCCACAGAGGTCTGGATTGCTGTGGATATGTAACCTCACAAAGTTTTTCCTAGGTATTGGCAAAAGAGACCCTTTTATTCTGTCAAAGACCTGATAAGTGTTCACATCAAAGAATGTTTGATAATACTCAAATGTCCAGAAGGGAGAGCTGTTCTTCTGTCCAGCAAGTAACTCTGTTTTGCCAGAGTCATCGTGGAACTCATCGTCCTCTTCTCTCCCTGAGCCTCTTGTAAGTCCTGGTTGATGTTTTGGGGTTTCGCCAGGATCCTCAATGCTTATCGAGGTGGTATCTGGGTTTGTTGCTAGGAAGCAGGTGCATCACCAAATTCTTCAAGTCACAAGTTATCCACAGCTGCCATTCAGCCAGTGGGTCTTCTCCCAGTTAGGAGGAGGAAAATGTGCAGGGGTCTGAGTTTATTCCTGATTCTGTTCTTTCTCTGCTGTGTGGGAGCTCCTCTGGGTCTCAGCTTCCTTATCTCCTGAGCAGCCCGGGCACCCCCGGGCCTGAGAGGCTCTGCTAGCACTTTCGTCCCTCGGAGTTGCCGCCCAGGAAGTGGTATCTTACTGGTGCAGACTCAGGGTTTGAGTTCAGGTGGGAGATCTGGAATATCAATATATCAGCCGCAATTGAAGCTTTAAGAATATATGAGATGATTCAGAGCATGAGGCGAAGAGAAAGATGGAGAACTGGGCTAGGACACACCCTGAGTAGCAGTCACACCTACGAGCATAATAGAAAAAAAAATAAGCAGAATCGAAAAGGAGCAATAAGAGGAAAAGCAGATGTAATTGATGTCACATTGGAAAGAATAAACTGCAAGAAAGAGCAGATGGTTATCATCAAATATTTCTGAGAGACCAACTAAATGCTAAAAATGATGATTTTGTAATAGTGGTCAGTGGTAGTCAATGAAATGGGTTGAGGAATACAAGGAAAGTGAGTATAAATGTTAAGCAGGCACAAGGTAGGACTTTTTAAAATGGGAGATACTTGAGCATGTATAAATGCTGATGAGAAGAAACCAACAGAGAGAAGTTGAAGTATAGAAGAAAGACAGCATAAACAACATAGCAAGTTTCTTAAGAAATCATGAGTTAACATCCAAAGAGAAACTTCATCACAGAATAGAAATGGTTTTAAATACAGCAAATTCTTTACTCAAAGTTCCTATTTAACTATTTGTTTGGTTTTGGTACCGGGGATCGGACTTGGGACCTTGCGCTTGTAAGACAGGTGCCAGAACCACTGAGCTAAATCCCCGGCCCCCTATTTAACTATTAATCTCATCTAAAACCACCTTCATAGAAACATCTAGAATAATGTTTGGCCATCTATCTGGGCACCATGGCTCAGACAAGTTAACAAACATATAAAGTTAAACAGAACTGAATCTAAGCAAGCGAGCACAGGCAGAGGCTGAGACATGTGTATGCAAACTGGAAGTTCCAATGAGACAGAAAATCTAGTTTCTTGGTAATCAATGAATTGGAGAGATTTAAGGAGAGGAGGCTATGGACAGGAGAGTTTGTAAACTGAATTTCTTATTCCAATCAGCAGCTTGAATGGACAGGCTGACTGGTGAAGGGCTTTCCTACGCAAAGCCAATCTGTAAGACTAGAGTAAGTACCGACTTCTTCAAAGGCGCAGATACCAATGCATGGCCACAAGGTCAATCAAGGAAATGGGATATCACCAATGGAACAAAATAAAGTGCCAGTGACCACCCCTAAAGAAGTGAAGGTGTAGGGCCAGGGATTTAGCTCAGTGGTTCTGCCACCTGCCTCGCAAGCACAAGGTCCTGAGTTTGAACCCCGGTACTAAAAAAAAAAAAAAAAAAAGTGGAGGTGTATAAATGACAAAGAACCCAAAATAATTATTTTAAGGAAGATCAGTGAACTTCAAGGAAATACAGAGGAAACAATTTAATGAAAGAGGACAATAACAAATGACCAAAACAAGAAATGTAACAGAGAGACTGAAATTATGAATTTATTATTCTAGAAATACAAGTAGTTATAATAATGATAAGTTCCAGGGTACCATGTAATAAAATATACTTCTGTATAAAATTATTAAAACAATTTTTCCATAACACTGTTCCTAGAAGTTTAAAATACTGACTGGTCCACCAAATATATTTGTGACCAATGTAGAATACAATAAGTTCATGAGCTCTTAGAGCTTGGAAGGGACTTTTTACAGACTGAATGTATGTATCCCTTCAAAATTCATCTCTAAATCTCAATATGATGGTATTAGAAGGTGGGACCTTAGGGAGATTCTTAAATTATGAGGGTAGGGTGCCCATGAATGGGATTAGTGCCATAAGAGAGATCGCAGATAGCTCTCAATATCATTCTACCATCCGAAGATTCAGGGGAAAGATGGCCCTTTATGAACAAGGAAACAGGTTCTCACATGAACCTGAGCATGCCAACAACTGATTTGGGACTTACAGCTTCCCAATCTGAGAAAAAAATTCTATTGTGTGCAAACCACCCAATCTATGGTACTTTGTTATAGCAGCCGGATCTGACTAAGCTAGGACCCTAGCCATTAGCCATGAGGCAGCAGGGTAAAACGTAAAGAACTCAGATTTTTGGAGTAATGAACTCTAACGTGAGGCAACTTACATAATTTATGTAAACTTCATTTTCCTCGTAATAATCCCTACCCTTCAGGATTGTGAAGAGAAGCTATAATGCATGTAAAATATAAAGTGACTGGTTGAAGAAAGAGAGTACTATTGTTTAGTAGATACCCTTCAATTTTCATGAAGATACTAAATCTACAGAGGGAAAAAAAAAGACCCAAAATATAAAACGAGAGATGGGAATAAGTCCAGTTCTTTCAATTCCAGTCTCTTTCATTTCAGTACACTTCTTTCAATCATTTTTTACATAGCAAATTTTTTTTTAGTATCTCCTGTTTCAGACATTGTTGACTTGATGATGTAATAGTGATTAAAGCAGTCTTTTCAGAGTTGTTAATTCAGCAGGAAGCACTGTAAACCAAATATTTCTGCTAAATGTCTTTCCATGTATTACTTCATGTTCACAAGAGATCTGGAATTCTGGAAGTTATTACCCTATCTTCCCCATTTCTGGATAAGAAAATAAAACCGAATAGTCTAGAAACTGGTAAAACATAAACACTGATGAGATATAAATGATAAGTGGTAGGGATGAGTTTTCAACCAAGATTGTCTATTCCTAACTCAAGTGGGGTTTTTTCCCAATAAATTTCTTCTAGAAAAACTAATCACCATAGGGCCGGCGATTTAGCTCAGTGGTTCTGCCACCTGCCTCACAAGCACAAGGTCCCAAATTCAATCCCCGGTACCAAAAAAAATAATAATAATCGCCATAAAGAATCTATGACTCGGGCCAGGGATTTAGCTCAGTGGTTCTGCCACCTGCCTCGTAAGCACAAGGACCCGAGTTCGATCTTTGGTACTGAAAAAAGAATCTATGACTCGGTCTCTCTTCAGGTAATTAAAATGTAGCTATGTAGATACAGGTTATACGTACAAAATGCTTACTAAGTAAGGATAGTAGGTAAATGTTAACTTCTCTTTCATATATTCTATAATTAATATTCATATTTAAAATTACATTATTAAGATAATTCAGAATATAAATAACATAGCAAATAGTACAGAAATAGTACAATATTATTATAAAATGAATAAGTCCCAGTCCTATTCCTCAGAGAAAAACTATTATTTATTTTTATTCTTTAGGCAATAATCCCTGGTAGTAAAAATTATCAATTTTAAATTATATTTCCACTGTGATTGATGAAGATTTAAATCACACTACCTCACTTCTCCCTTTCTCAGTGTTTGATATTTTCATTGTTTTAATTATGCTCTCCTAACTCTAAATGATTGTTTTGCTTTTCCCATCAACTTTTCATAATATCACTTCACTTTTACATTTCTAACTACAACCAAATCTGCCACACTTTTCCCACTGAGAAACTCTAACACTTTGAGGCTAAAAGAAGTCTATATTGTCATGTTAAGTGCACAGTTACAGAATTAAGTTTGCCTGAGAACCAAAACTAGGTTCCCAATTTCCAGGCTTTACAGCTTTGGGTAAGGCATTTGACCTTCATTGTCCTTGTCTTTGATGTTCTAAGATTTCCATGGATAATCCTGGCTGAACATTTTTGTGAGCCTTTAAAAATCTGAGTCTAGTCCCTTCGAAGTCTCTAGGAAATCTCCATTAATTCTTTGCTAAATGTTATTTTTCATTTTTTCCTATTCTGTATTTCTGATGTTCCCATTAGTTGAAACTAAGACCTCTTCAGTTGATTATATGTTTCTTATCCTTTCTCCCACCACTAACATTTCTTTCTCTTTAAATTCTAAAACTACACTGTTTGATAAGGTAGTCACTATCCTCGTGTGACTATTTACATTCAAATTTAAACTAATGAATATTAAATGAAAATTTAATTCTTCAGCCACACTAGTTACATTTCAAGCACTTAACAGATATCAATATATATAGATACAGTGACTACCATGTTGTTCAGTGCAATTATCTAAAGTTATATTGCTTAACACTATTCTAGAAGATTTTGTCTATGTCGAGGCTTTCTATTATTAATTTAAATTTTTATGTTACTTTTAATCCATAAATACTTTTTTTTTTTGGTACTGGGGATCAAACTCAGGTCCTTGCACTTGTGAGGCAGGCGGCAGAACCACTGAGGTAAATCCCTGGCCAAATACATTATTTTTTGTACCAGGAATTGAATTCAGGGCCTTGTGCTTGCCAGGCAGTTGCTGTACTGCTCAACTACATCCCCAGCTCTATAAATATATTTTTGTTCTCCAATTGTCCCCCTTTCTTTTCTTGTTATTGTTGTTGTTGTTGGAACCAGGGATCGAACTTATCACCTTGTGCTTGCGAGGCAGGCGCCAGGACCACTGAGCTAAATCCCTGCCAAATTTCCCCTTTTTAAAGCACCTGGTCTTGTCATATTTAATCTCTTTGGAGTATGTCAGAGTTATTTTAAATTTATTTTAATTAATACATGTAAGTGTTATATATTTATTGTGTACATTCTGATTCTTTGACATATCGCTCTTGTGGGACAATTAAATCAAGATAATTAATGTACCCATTACTTCACATATTTATCATTTATATAATTAAAAAGAGGGGGCCTGGGATTTAGCTCAGTAGTTCTGTCACCTGCTTTGCAAGCACAAGGTCCCAAGTTCGATCCCCGGTAGGGGGACATTAGCCAGGCGTGGTGGTGCACGCCTGTAATCCCAGCCCTCAGGAGGCTGAGCAGGAGGATTGCTGTAAGTTTGAGGCCAGCCTGGGCTACACAGTGAGTTCAAGGCCAGCCTGAACTACATAGTGAGACCCGGTCTCAAAAAAAGAAAGGACCTTAAATTTCTCATTGACAAAACAGGGATGAGTCTATTTGCTCTTAAACTCCACCTGCTATATTTGGATAAACATCTCAACAAATAGAGGTTATATTAAAGATTAAAGGCTCATGCTAAAGGTTACTGACTGCCACCATTTTTTGGAGCCACTATTCATCAGTATTACTGTTATGCCTTCTTTTTGTGAGACAGAGTCTCGCTGCATGGCTCAGGCTGGCCTTGAACTCATTATGTAGCCCAGGCTGGCCTCAAACTTGAGGTAATACTCCTGCCTCAGCCTACCAAATGTTAGGATACAGGCCTGCACCAGCATGCCCAGCTCAGTATTACTGTTAATACTACTGTTAATTTCCAGCCCTGGCCTATTTAGTAAGATTATAAAATAAAGTTTAAGCACCAATGACTTGCTAATGTCTTTGTACTCTTTTCCAAACTATCAAAAGATGATCATCCATCAAACAGCAAAGCCCATCTTTCTTTGTTTCCTTACATTAGTTAACATGTGCCTTTTGATCCCTGGCTAGGCAGCATCAGTGTACCTCATTATCCTGAAGTAGCTGTACAAAGACAGACCTTTGGTTTTTTGCACCCCTTAAGAATAAGGGATCAGGGCCGGGGATTTACCTCAGTGGTTTCGCCACCTGCTGTGCAAGGGCAAGGACCGGAGTTCGATCCCCAGTTCCAAAAAAAAAAAAAAAGAATAAGGGATCAAAGTCTCAGGGTTGGGGGAAATGAGGTAGTATAGAAGAAATAAAAAATAAACAGAAAGTAGAAAAAAATCATAATTTTAAAATTGAAATATGCAGCTTGAGGACAGGAGCCCAATTTCATTTTTTTCTCTTGTCCCAGATCACAATAAACCTGGGCCATTCCTTGCACCTACAAATAGGTTTAGCCATTCCCTTTTACTTGAAATGATCCTCTTTTACCTGTGAATAAATCACAGGTAAATGGGGATTTCCCCCACCTTACTATGAACAGGTTATTTTACTATAGGTGGGCCATCTTCCCCTACCCACAAATCCAAGACCAAGACTATAGATTATCAAAGAACACAGATTTCCACCACTCAAAACACATAGGTTCTCGGTTCCAAATTGCAGTGTCACATTTCTCTAAGGACCCACACTCCACTCTTAACTCGGTCCTAAAATTTCTGCCTAATAAACCCTTCCCACGCCTCTAAGAAAAAGAGAAAGAAATGGAAACACTTGATCTGCTGGAAGGTAAAAATAGGTAAAACTCTTAGAGACTTAGGCATAGGCAAGGACTTTCTGAACACAGCCCCAGTGACACACAATGCACTACCAAGAATTAACAAATGGATCACATGTAAGCAGCACTTCCCTCACACTGACCCCTCTGTACTGTTGCATAGGCCTTGTTAAAATAAAGAATTGTTCAGGTGGTCCTGTAAATCTGCTTGTGATTTATTTCTTGAGTAGTGTGGGTTCAGAATGTCCTTTAAATCTACTTGAGATTCTCATCCTGAGTAGTGTGGGGAGAGCAAACACTTTAAAAGAAAGAGCAATAAACACAGGAGGCTGTTAGCCCTTGTGACATCACGGACCTACATGTCCTCCCGAGGCCTCATGCACTCTGAGGCGGGGATTTTCAGAGCTGGTATGTGATCCTGGGATCAAGGGTGTGCATTACTAAATTAGTCCACTGATTGCAATCAGCATAGTTCTGGTGTGGATGAATGAATGTGCTAAAGACAGAAGCCCCACCCTAGTCCCCAAAAGGGTTCTACCCTGGATGGCATAAAAGGGAAAGGCAGTCTCGCTTACACCGGCTTTGTTACTTGCTACCTTCTGCCCACCCTGTGATGAACTGCTGCTCCTGTGATGCCCCTCTGCCAGGCCACCCTGCCATGGAGCAAGCCAACTATGGACTGCAACCTCTACAAACTGTGAGCTGAAATAATCCTTTCCCCCTTTAACTTGTGGGTGTTGGGTATTTTGTCTCAGCAATGAGAAAAGTAACTAAGACATCACAGAAGTGCTCCCAAGACCAGCAGCCAGTGAAGCAGTAACAGAAGCCAGCACCTAGCAGTTCCCTGGTGACATCTAGCACAAGCTGGTGTCAAACTGCACCAGCCAACAGTGGCAAAGACCAGTGGCCAGCAGTGTCTATGCTGGCATCCAGCATTAACTGATGCCAACTGGTGGCATCAGGGCGACTAGCTGAGCTATACTTTGCCAATTCATGATTTCTATCTGAATTGAGCAAAAGAACCTTCAACTGACTGGCAACAAAGGTACAAGACAGTACCAACAAACATGTGAGGGTTCGGTACTGCTTACAAGCTACCCTGAGACTGGAACATCTGCCTCTGTGTCATGGGGAGCCAGGGGTGCCCAGTGGTGAGCAAGTGATGAGTGATGAAGCATTTTTCTTTTGCAGGGCAGTGTTTTGGCTCATGCAAGTTCTATCAAGTGCAATGAATCCCAGGCAAGCACCCACGGCTGAAAGAATGTTCTCATCAAAATTCGACAAGTACCAGTCTTGGCAGGTTCTGAAGCCAACAAGTACCGAGATATGACTGAACATGGCAGCAGGCTGCAGATTCTCTCCCTGCCCCCAAGTGCCATAATGGAGATAGTTTTCCTGAAACACCAGGATCTGTTCTAGACACCTTAGCTCTCGGTCAATCTATTAGTTGGTCAACAAACATTCTAGAACATCTACTGTAGCCCAAATTGTCTCCTAACTGGTGACACAGAGTCCTGCCCTCAAGAAGATTCCATTTAGCATTTCTAGGAAGGTTGTTCAGTTTCTTTAGGAAAGAGCCGCCCAGGGCTTTTCTGGAGAGGTCAGGTGGTAAATGCCCAGTGTCTATGCTCTGTGCTGTAAACTGGAGGAGGGAAATAGGGAAGACCGCTGAACACGCCCCCTGTACAAGCCTGCTGCTGCTCTTCCCGTTTATAGCCCCACTTCTCCTTCACCTCTCACACTAATTCTGGGTCCAGCCCTTCTCCAGCTTCTGGCAGTCAGGTTTGCTTCAACTCTCCTGCCCTCAACACAGGCCAGGTTGTGCCTTTCTCCAACTGTGTCGGTCACGAACACGGGACCATCCACTTCCCAATTTCTGTAGCTATAGTGAAATTTCGCGGGTACAATTCTCCTCCGCTTCTCTTTATAATTCTAGTGGGGCTTTTTTCTTCTGATGCATTGATGCCTTCATTTTAGAGGATCTGAGGAGGAGTGTTAAGAATATACATTGGCTCTGAACAAATGCTTAGGACTTTTGTGATAAGTGAAAATAAGGAAAATATAAATATAATCTGAAGCCCTCTCTTTGTGGCTAAATTTTCCAGTATTTTAGTCATTAAAAATTGATTTATTGGCCATTCTTTTACAAAGTACCCATCATATGGGTTTTTATCAGAAGACTCAATACAAAACTTCCATTGTCACCTGTGAGAAGTAATAGGCTTTTAAAGATATGTCTACTGTAGTCAACAGATTTTGTTGTGGTCTTTCTCTTTTTTCTCATCTCTTTCCTCCCTCATCTCTGTATCATACCCATACAATATCAGAGAGGTGATAACATCATAGAGGGATTATTCCAAAGATCTGTTTAGAAGGAAAAGAAAGGGAAATAGGTCTTCTCTTTGGTACTGCTAGAGTTGTTTGTGGCTCATTCTCTTACAATCTAAATATTTTTATAAAACACTAGATACAAAGCAATCTTCTTCCATCTTCTCGCATGTCTCTGAGTCACACTACCCACCCAGCGCATGGGCATTAATTCAATGATCTCAAGTAAACGCTGAAAAAGTAGGAGTACCTATAAACGGGCTTGAGGTTCAGCCCTTACATTGTTAGAGAGAATGCAAGATCCACTTTTGACTTTCTAAATAGGGACTATAACATAAAACCAAAGAGATTTAAAGTTGGAAGAGTCCTGCGCTCTTCGCGATGAACCTGTCTTACCTTTTCCAAGACACAACTCCTCCTGTAATCCAGCCCAGGAACAGTGATTCAGCCTCCTGTGGACAGTTCCAGTGACACAGGTGTCTGCTTTAGGAACAGTGCATATCGTTAGACAACACTACTCATCAGAAAGTTCTTCATAAGAACTGGAGCCTTCTTTCTAGAAAGTTTCAACCACTAATTCTAGCTGTATTCTCTGGCATTACATAGAATAAGGAACTCAAGTTAATGGAAAGACATGGGCTCAAAGACATATGTTCCTGAGACATTTAAATTCTGAATCCTGCCTCTATCATTATTAGGTAAACATCTATAGGAAATTGCTCAACAGCTGAGAGGTTTAACTTTCTTATCTGTTAACAGAGAATAATAAGTACTTATAAGGGCCTAAGACTGCCCATAGAAAGCAGCTGACATGTCATGCGTGTTTGAAGAACATTAGTTCCTTACTCTTCCACACCTGTGAAAACCATTCAGCTATTTAAATGCAGTCATTTATATCTCCACTAAGTCTTTCTTTCCAGTTTAGCCTGAACATACGCAGTTTTATTCTTAAGACTGGCCTGTGAAATCCAGGGCAGAGATATAATTTATTCAACTCTCAATACCCCAGGGCCTGGCATAGTTATTGAGAAATAGTTGGTATTTAGGGGATATTAACTAATCAGAATTAAGATGACCCTCATATGCCAATCCCAATTCTCAGTAGAAGTCTTCTCCCCTCTTAGAGAAATGCTGAGAAGTTGTACAGAGATGTAAATTATCAGAGTGGGCCCCCTTCCCCCCTCCCATGTTCAGTTACCTTGTGCTTGTCTTGATTATCTGGAAACTCAGAGCAATGTGGTGGCTTGATTGCAATGTATCCTTTAGCCTCGGTTTTCTAATTTAATTCCCACCACCTTTCCCACCTTCATTAATTTGGTCTTTGTCTTTATACTCATTTCCATGATCGGTTGTCTATTTCTTACATCCTTCGAAAAAGAGGCACAAGTGTTTTAAAACATGCTTACTCACGCCTAAGAAAACAACTGACTCTAATTCTCCTGTTAATTAAATATGCTGTACTGCGAGGGACTCAGATCTATGAGGTAATAAAGCTTTTCCCATTCAGCATCTCAGACTCAACTTCCGTCCTCACCTCAGCTTTTATGTCTCCCTTTCTCCATTACAGAGAGAACATGGTAATATGGATGCTCATTTCTAAGCTCCTTGAATTATAAAAATGCCTTTTAAAAGCAGACTTTTTCAATAGCACATCTTAAGTAAGCAAAGTTCTGCATATCCAGCAAGACTTTTTCACCCTAACTGTGCCTCTAGGTAAGGAGAATATAGTATTAAAATAGCTGAATCTACTGGTGTCTCCACTTTTGTCAAATGACTAAATGAGGCCTGTATTTTTAAACACATATTAGACACCCATGTCTCATGGTTAGGTCAAATACAGGCCATCCTGCAGGCAGAACCATATGACTTCTGAGGTCTCTACCGGCCCTAAGATTTGTCAAACAGCCAGGAAGGAGGGACAGGGCTCATGGTGATGAATCAGGTCGTTAGACCCAGAGGGTGTCTCCTTCTTAGCTGCGCAATCGGGGCCCCAATAAAAGGCTCCAGCATCTGCCTCTGCTTCACAGCCTCTGCTACAGCTCCTGCTGCCTCTCACTCCTGAACCAGGTAAGTCTCATAGATGACCTGCTGAGCATACTCAGGATCCCACTGCAGCTTTGCTTATGTGTGAGTCTGTGTTAATGGCTCAGAAGAAACGCACTCTAAGTCAACCTCCATTCGTGATATTAAACTGGGAATGCAGACTTCCAAAATGCATTCGTTTTTATGGAACTTCTTTGATTGTTTTCTTTTTTAAAAAAAATACAAACGGTTTGAATGGCATAGGCATGAGTATTATTTAATAAGACACAGGACTCTGATTTACATTCAAAAGAAATCGTAGAGTCATTTAAATGATAGGTAATGACTGAGAGGTCTTCACTTTGCGTTGCCAGTGAGTTCATTTCTCTTCTCAGCAGAGAGGAAAGACTGAGCCAGGGCGGGAAGCACGCAGGCAGACGCTGAAAGGATGATCCTCCGGGGTCGGTTTCATTTGTACATTTCAATCCTTACGTTTGAGCTTGTTCTTTTTTCACCCTTTTCTTGCAATAAACTGTTCTCTGAACACCTGAATATTGCTATTTACTGCAGGTAGGGTGAAAAGTCTCTTCTACAGGGATGGCGATTTAGCTCAGTGGTTCCGCCGCCTGCCTGGCAAGCGCAAGGACCCGAGTTCGATCCCCGGTACCAAAAAAAAAAAAAAGTCTCTTCTACAATATGCCAGCCTGTCAGAGGTCTCATCTCACCACAGTGTCCAGTGCAAAACTAAATGACTCCTGGCATGCAGCTACAATAGTCTAAGACAGCAGGTGATGCAAGTGGAGCTGGGTAGGAGCAGAAAGGACAATCTCGGTGTCCCCTTCCTGAAGGACCTAGCCTGGGAAATGAGCTGTGTTTCTCCTCGCTCACAGTCTCCCCTGAGTTTGCAAAGATGCCTCGGCTGGGCTGCTGAGCGCTATTGTCTGCATAACGGAAGCATTCCACAAGTACGCCAGAGAGGACGAGGATGAGGCGACACTGACCTGCAGAGAACTGAAACAGCTCCTTCAGGGCGAGATGGGGGACGTTCTTCAGGTGAGGCCCTCACGGAGCTCTGGAAATTCTTCCCCACTTGCCACTTCCGCATAATCCACGGAAGGTGGGCTCACGTGACCTCTGCCCATTTATACTTGGTCGCCAGCTCTCAGCACTTGCTGACTTTTGAGACAAAAATTGCAGTCTTGTTTGCTTTAACCCTTGCAGTCACTTAGCCCCAAGAACAGTGCCCCGGAGAAAATGAGGTTTCCGTCACTGGGACTACTGCTTCAGCAAAGGAGGCTTTCGAGTGGAGTCGTGAATCACTGCGCGCCTCATCACAGCCCTCAAGTGGTATAAATGCACCTTAGTCATAGCCCTCTGGTGAAAATGGCACCCAGAACCAATAAATTCTTACTTATTTGAGAAATTTCATATATGCTTGAGGAATGGAATCAAAAAAAGAGGATTCTTAAAAGGATATTTACAAACTTCCATCGCCAGCTTTTTTGTTGGATTGACAAGTGGATTGATCTGACAATGGAAGACATTAGGAGAATGGAAGATGAGACTCAGAAAGAACTAGAAACAATGCGTAAAAAAGTTTCCGTCCGAGGCACTTCGGCTGCTGATGCCTAGATGAGTCCCCCGTAGGGTCAGAGACAATATCAAAATGTTTATTTAATCAAGGTCAATTGAGGGGAACAAGTGCAGCCAGTGACGAGTGAAGTAGAATCTGACCAGTATCTTGCAGTGCTGATGTTTCCAATGTGTGCTTGTGATGACGCACACATGCACAGGTTCCCAGCTGCGCGTGTGTTTGTGTGTGTGTGTGTGTGTGTAGCTGTATATAGAAGGCATGTAGAGCTACAGATCCAGATACACACGTGTGTATATATGTACATACAGACATCCTGAAGGGATAAGTACAATTTCTCCAAAGTACTGTACCTATCTTGGGCAAGAATGCAAAAGAAAATATTTTCAATATATATACCTGGAACAGATTTTAATAATTATCAGAGTAATACCATTATTGGACAAATTGACTGCAATGTGATTCTAGCTGGTATGTTTCATAAATGTCAAGTTGTGGACCAATAAAAAAAAAAAAGAGGATTCTTAGGCTGGGAATGTAGCTCAGAGGTAGAGTACTTGCTTAGCATGAGGAAGCCCCTGGGTTTGATGTCTAGCACTGGAAATAAAAGAATTCTTGGGAGCTATTCATGAAGGACACTTGACCACATATGAATATGCTATTTCTCACTGTGTTTTCATGCAGCCACATGTCATTCATGGTGTGGAGAGACACCTGAATCTTCTGGATATTGACAATGATGGTACCATCAACTTTGACAAATTTGTTCTTGCACTCTACAGCTTACTGAGCCTCTGTTATCTTGATATACAGTCATTACTAAGTTCAGAACCAAGAGAGGTATCTAAGTCAGAAAAGGACAAGTCAAATGATGAGAATCTTCAGGTGGTCACAAGAAATGGTCAGCAAGTGGTGGGAACTCTGCCAACTCAAGAAAAGGTGTTGTTTCCTTCAGGAATAGCATCATCATCCCCGCTCACCTGGGATGAAGAAAGCGAGGCCGTTGGACACAATCAAGTGCACTCATGGGAAGACATCAAGACTCACAACCTCCCAAGAGAAGCATGGAAGCCCAGGGGCCCTGGGAACCAATACCTGGAAGGAGATGAACAGAGCCAAGAAGTGGCCCGAGATGTGCCAGCAATGGAAGACAACAGAGCCCAAATTGAGACAAATAAACCATTAGCAGAATCAGAAGAGACTAGCAGTCCTACAAAGCAGATCCCCAGAGAGGACGCTAAACCAGTCAGAAGGGAAAGTGGTAATAAGACAAGTGACCAATTTGAAGAACAGGAAGACAATTTGAAACTGAAACAAGAAACAATGCAGAGACTTCCAGATCAGGAGGCTGTACCAGGAAAGAGTATATTAAAAACCACTCTAAAGCACAAGAAACACACCTTCAAGGTGAAGATGAACCCAGGTCAGAGCATGCTGACCTCCTAGAACAAGCTGCTGCCAGGAAACCATCTCAGACACAGAAATCAGCTAACCCTGAGGATGACCAAAGAATGTTGGAGACTCCAGAGCCAGGAAAGGATGTCAATAGGACATCACCTAAGACTAAGGATACAGATGAACCTGAGGATTGTGGTAGGATATCCGAGACCCAAGAGTCACCAGCACAGAAAAGAGAACATGAAATAAAGAACTCACAAGTCCAAGGTGGTAGCAAAGATGTCTCAGAAACACCTGATATTCAAGCTGAAAGGAAGGAGAGTAGAGATCCTGAGGCACGTGGACCAGAACAGCAGAAAGAACGTGTGAAGAAAACTCGGCCTCCAGTCCAGGAAGCCCACACGCAGCATGGGAAGCATCAGGAGCTCCAAAGATCATCCAAAGAAAGAAATTCTGACACCCTGGGTCTAAGCACAGAAGAAAGAAATCAGAATCACCCTGAAACTGAACGCACCCCCAGTCCCAGGAGAAGAGATGAGACACGCTGAGGAGGACACAGCACCAGCATTTGTGGACAGCAAAAATGGCCCTGCAGCCAAGGGGGCACCAGGAACAAGAGGAAGAACCCAAGAATCTGCTCCACCTGATAGGCGTTCTGAAGGAGAATACAGCAGGGCCGCCAAGCCTCGTGACAAGCCAGTTGGAGAAGAAGATGGCTGCCAGGGAGAGGATCCTGAGGCACAGAATAGCAAGGGGTCTTGTGCAACTCCCAGCAATCTGCCTCCAGAGGAAGGCGACAGCAGCTCAGACACAGGTGAATTACGTGTGCAAGGGGATTCCAAGAGTCAAGCACACCCACACAAAAGGTCTGTGCAAGAAAGTTGCCACGATAACCCGGATCTCCAGAAGCACGGAGCACCAGGTGAGAACAATAGCGCACAGGACACAGTGGTGCTGTCACTCAGAGAAGCAGATATTCGCCTCCCAGGGGAACAGGAAGAGCTTGCAGGAGTGGACCTCAAGAGTCACAGCACAGGGATCAAAAGCCCAGATACAGCTGTGGAGCCCAGTAGACCCCTAGAAGTTCAGAAGTCCACAAGAAAAGGCAAAAATAGAAAGTCCCTGGAGGCAGAAGTCCCAGGTGACCTGGATACCAACTTTACTGTAACATAGCTCCCCAAAAAGGGAGGCAACAGAAAAGAGCAAAAGACCCAGGCCCCAGTGACCAAAGAAGAGGAAGACGGAGCACCAGAGCTCCAGGAAATTCCCTTTAAAAATCCAGATGAGGACAGGTCAGCCTTCCTCAAGACACACCTAGAAGCAGAGGAACCAGCCACTTTGGAAGAAAAGGATGAAAGACCCTGTGAGCCTGCAGGAGAAAGTGATAAGCAACAAAGTCAGACCAAGAAAAACTATGATTCTTCAGTCCCCCTGCCAGGTACTCAAGAAAGGATGCAGAGAGGCCAGAAGCCCTGCTCTGTGCGGAGGGATGTGATCCAATCTAGTGCACTATACCAGAGCCTGCAAGAGAAGATACAGCAGGCCAGGCATGGTGGCTCAAGCCTGTGACCCCAGCAACTCAGGACCCTGAGGCAAAAGGATTACAAGTTCAAGTCCAGCCTGGGCCACTTAGCAAGATCCTGCCTCAAAACAAAAGATTTTAAAGGGATGGGGGTGTAGCTCAGTAGTAAAATGCTTGCCTAGCATGGGCAAAGCTCTAGTTTCAATACCGAGTGCCACAAAAAAAAAAAAAAAGGAAGTGGGGGCGGGGGAGGGAGGGGGAGGGGAAGATAATACAGCAGCGTGCAAACCCAAAAACAAGCTCAGAAGTCCAGGGAACATGCCCAGTCAAGGGCATCTGTCCCCAGTAAGACTTGTATCTATTTCAACCACAGCCAAGAAGTACACCAGAGAATTTCTGCATGATGAAGAGGACCCTGCAGATCCAGAACAAATATCAGCTCCCCAAGCCCTGGAAACAATCAGGGTCACTCTCAGAGAGAGAAACCAGTACCACAAATGGAGGTGAGCACTCCAAAGCAATGAGTCCTTTTTCATTATCACGGAAGTTACAGGGAGCTGCATGGATCTCAATTTGACCCAGACCTCTTCCCTCCAGTTACCTGCAGCATGTGTGTGTGTGTACATTCAGGTGCAGGCTAATAATATTGTATTAATAATCCTACCTTTCTGGGCCAGGGATTTAGCTCAGTGGTTTCACCGCCTGCTGCACAAGCGCAAGGACCTCAGTTCGATCCCCGGTACCAAAAAAAAAAAAAAAAAAAAATCATAAATTTCTACAAAAGCAAATAATAAAGTATTTAGCCGTGGGATCCACCACCAATTTGACCAAACAAATAACAATTGGTAAGAATCCTACAATATAATGCTATTTCCAAGTGCCAAAATGAACTTTCTTGTAAAATAATTTACCTATCACTAAAAATAGAAAGATCCCAGGCCTGCTGCCTGCCTCACAAGCACAACATCCTGAGTTCAATCCCCGGTACCAAACAAAAAATTAAAAAAAAGAAAAGAAACATCCCTTCCATGTCTTTAGCAAGTACCAATTTCTTCAACTAATTCATTGGCTTTTCAAAATGTAGCAGTAGAAAGTTATAAGACTTCGCAATGTTATCTTATCATAAAATGCTAACTCATAAACTGTTCGGCTTCATTACATTTTCTAGGAGGACTTCAAATGGATCCTAAAATTTTATCGCTTAAAATAATTTCATCTATATACTTTCAGTTTCTAAACTATCTATTCCATTGCTTCAAAACTATTTTGATAAACATGCTAATTTGTTTCATTTATAGTACTAGTTTCTCTTAGATCACTAAAAAGAAAGTTTTGTGCTAATATCTGTTCCTTTGTAAGAATCTTTTTTGTCAATGTCTTGTACTCTGCGTAACTACTTCAAAGATAACAATACACTATGTAGTGACTATTGCTATTCTCTTACTATTTTGTTGTGAATTTTTGTTTCATAAAATTTTTAAAATTCAGATATGGCCATAACAAAGTAATTATGATTTTCTTGCACCTGATTAATGTAAATTCATGACTTGTTTGATCAAGTACAGTTGAATCTATGCCTGGAATTAATTCATCCATTTATCCATTCAACACACTTATTAAATACCACTCCTTACAGAACCCAGCTTCTGACTCAAATAAGCTAGCAGAATAATTTAAGTGGTGGCTCACATGGCTGAAATAAAAAAAATCTAAAGTATGCACAATTCCATAAGAAGCTTCCATAAGAAACCAATCATTTAATGAGTCTACTAACATTTGCCCATATGATTTACTGGGGTTTTTGAATTAAAATTGGTAATTAAATAACCTGATGGTTGATTTCTTTTATTGATTCATTTTCTTTATTCTGTTGAAGATCTGCCTTGGAGACATTGATCAAAAACAAAAACAATCTTAGTTATTTGTGTTTTTCAGAAGGCTAATTAAAGAATGATGTTCTTAGAGCTCAGTAATGAGCCACAGTTATCTTAGCAGGCCAATACCCTCCCTCCCTTTTCATTCTTCCACATTTGGCTCAATTTTCTTCCACTTCAATTTATATCTCTTTCAAAACCTAAACTCTAAGTATATACCTTGTCCCTGAAACATTTTCAGCAACTTTCATTCTACCTTCAAATCTAAATGAATATTTCTACCTAAAAACAACAACATTTTTTTATCTTAAATAAGAGACAGGAGACAATTCACCAAAAAAAAAAAAAAAAGAAAAGAAAAATACATTCTCGAGCATAAATTAATCAGCCATTTTGGCAAGCTCTGCAAAATGAATCTAGGACAAAAATTATATATTTTATTAATAATGAAATCACAAAAGGATCTATATTGATGGCCAATAAGCATATTGCTAGAGCTCAGCTCTAGACGGTCCCCCAAAGGCCCATGTGTTAAAGGTTGGTCCCCAGCCTGTGGAGGTATTGGGAGGTGGTAGAACCTTCAAGGGGTGGGACCTAGTGGGAAGTCTTAGGTTGTTATGGACGTGCCCTTGAAGAGGGTTATGGGACTGTGGTCTTTTCTTTTTTCTCTTTTTGTTTTTGTTTTTGTTTGTTTGTTTTGTTTCGGTACTGGGGATCGAACTCCAGACCTCGCACTTGCCAGGCAGGTGCTGTGCTGCTGAGTTAAATTCCCAGCCCTCTTCTTTTTTCTTCTTATGCTTCCTAGACGCCATCTAGTGGGCTCTTTGCTCCGCCCTGCACTCGCACGGTGATGTGCAGCCCTGCCACAGGCCCAAAGGCAACATGGCCAAACCTCTTGGACTGAAACTTCCAAAATTTGAGCCAAAATAAACATCTCCTCTATAAATTGATTAATCTCAGGTACTTGTTACAATACAGAAAACTGACTAACACACGTGTGAAAGCTTTAATAAGCTTCAAGAAATGCCATTCACAAACTGGTAAAAATTATTTACTTGTTTCTAATAGCCACACAAGTTTAAGAGTGTGGGGAAATAGGAACCCGGAAACACAGGTGATAGGAGTACAAATTAGTGCAATCTTCCAGGAAGGCAATTCAGTAATAGGCATCAAAAGGATTTCAAATATTTTCAGATAGAATTATGGGAAAATAATCAGGAATGTGTATTAAAATTCATCTACAAGAAGTCATAGCATATTAAAAAAACAAGAAGAAACTTAAATATCCACCATTAATGAAATGAGTAATTTATGCCTTGTAGATACTGTAAAATGGCAAAAACCATTAGAAATTCTGAAGTAACATATTTAGTTAAAAGAGGAAGAATTACATATTATTTATAGGAATCTTTATTCCTATACATTACATATATCATATATAAATATATGTTGGCTGGAGACCATGCCAAAGAGTATGTGTGTTCATGTAACAGTGTTTTACACACATTTACATACATATACACGACAATATATTTCCCACTGTCCTGTAAAATTCTTTTATTGAAGGTGTCATTGCCCTCTATCGAATGAACCTAAAGACCTAAAGACCTCCATGTTTTGGGGCTTCTTTGGGGCACCTGGTACTGATCGCCACCTCTCCTGACTTGCTCCCTTGGTCGGTTTTTCCCCACCTCCACTGTGAATCCATCCCACCCAGTTCCCAAGTCTGTGGGCTCTTTTCAAAGGTTCTTGTTTTCCTGAGCTTTCTCCCTTTGAGAATCCGTCACGGTCCAAATTACTAATATCTCTTCCACACGGGGGAGTCTCAATTCACCTCGTTCAGAGAGGAGTATGCGCTTCAATCCAGGCTCTACAACGGCTCACAGGTATCACCCCCGATACTTCAACCATTACCTAAAAAACTAGTTTGTCTTTTCAATTTCCTTTCATCTGTCCTTTCCTCAATCCCCATTCTATCAGGCTTCAAAGGAATGAGCTTTGGAATCATCATTTGCTTTGTCTCTCCTTTATTCTTCATGTGTATCCCACCATAGTATCTTGAAGAATTTTCTTTATATCCATTGTCTAGATACACTTTTACTTCCTGTTGAACTTCACATACCCTCCATTTAAAATAATACATTTGTCTCCCCTTTTATTGAATGTCCAAATCCCCTATGGGATCCAACTCCATCCTATGGGATCCACTTTATTCATTCATTCCAAAAGGTTTATTGAAAACTCCACAGTAGTGCCAGAGACTGGGTGTGGCTTTAGGGAAATGGCAGGGACCAGAACAAATGAGAGCTCTTCATCCTGCAGCTTGTATTCTAATAAGGGAAGGGAGTGACAAACAACAAATAAGTATAACAAGAAATAAACAGAAGAATTCCAAGTAACAAATAAGTATAACAAGAAGTAAACAGAAGAATTCCAAGTAATAAAGTAAAGTGACCTGATAGAGAGGAGGTGGGATATGGGGAGGCAGAGGCAGGCGGAAGTGCTCCCCTAGCATACTGCTTTACCCTTCCTAATGCCTTGGCAGAAGAGATCTTAACCTGTCCTGGAGTCTCTAGTCTTTATTCGTGCCTCTTTTTCAAACCTCCCTCTTCTGAATTGTAATTTTTGTGTGTGCTTTCCTTAGCTCTCCTCACACTCTATAAACTCCTCAATGGCCAGCTTCACAACTTATTCATCTTCTCCTTCACCAGCACAGTTTAGCCTCGGGTGTGGACTGTGATATCAATGAATGTGTGTTGAATAAGCAAATGAGTGCCTAAATTACTGCAATATCCTCTTATCTGCCCCCCTTCTAGTCCATTATCCATTCAACCACACTTGAGTTTTACAAAAGATTGTTTTTTTTCTCTTCTTCCTCCCTCTGTTAAAGATCTCTCAGGGACACCTTATAGCTTTTTCTGTACCACATCAAGCCTAAACTGACCAAACTCTCTATAGTCTATCCCTTTAATCACTGTTTGCTACTAGTTTCTGTAAAAATCTTTCTGAGCTCAACATATTGGTTATCCAATTGTCTTTAACCCTCACTTGGATCATTTAAATCCCATCCTGTTAAATTACAAGGAAACCTTGGGATTGAGTGGATTCTTTCACTTCATTTACACATATTTGTTAAGCACTAGCTATGGGCCAGGCACTATGGTGGACCCTGGACATTCCCAGTGAATGGAATGGTTATGGTCCCCACCTTAATAAGGGATGTAGTCCTGCATAAGCCAACTGGAACACCATGCAAAGCTTCTCAGAGGTTAATAATATTACTAGTTCCATCCCCATGGCTCTGCTCCTGTGACTCACCCTCCCTGAAATGCTTTTCCCTTCCTCTCTACTTCCTCAATTATAACTGTCCTTAAAGTCCTAGACTAAGTCCTACCTCTCTAAGAAGTTCAACCAGGTCATTTAACTACTATATTATTCATAGTCTGCCCTACCAAAATTAATACTTACTGCTGAATATTACTAATTGTTCTCCACATACTAATTGTTCTCTGAATGTTATTTCCCCAACTAAGTAAATTATAAACCACTGGAAAGAAGGAAGAGTTTTAATCCTCTAATGCCCAAGTACACTTGAGGAAGTTACTCAACTTCTCTGACTGCAGTATCTGCCTGTGCAAAATGTCATCTAATTCACAGGCCTATGATAAAGAATTTTTTTTTTTTGGTACCAGGGATCAAACTCAGGTCCTTGCGCTTGCGCAGCAGGCAACGAAATCACTGAGCTAAATCCCCAGCCCTGATGAAGAATTTTTTAAAAATAGAAGTAGAATCCAGAATATACAGAGAATGCCTATAAGTCAATGAATAAAATATAACCTAATCTCTTTTGTAAAAAACTAAAAGGCAGGGCTGGGGATTTAGCTCAGTGGTTCCACTGCCTGCCTCACAAGCGCAAGGTCCCAAGTTTGAACCCCGGTACCAAAAAAAAAAAACTAAAAGGCATAAAAAGTATGTCCAAAAGCCAGTGAAAATATATCCAACCCCATTAGCTGTCAGATAAATCCAGATTAAACCACAGGGAGGACTACTCATACCTACTAAATGCCTGAAGTTACAAACATAATATAAAGTGTGTGCATAGATGGAGGGCAACTAGAACCCTCATTCACAAATGTTCCCCGACAGAAAGATGAGTTGACATAACAATCACTGTGGAGAATTACAGGGCACTATCTACTGTACTGAACACATGCAGACTCAATGACTGCGTGACTCTGCCCCAGGTATATGACCCAACAGAGATGCACCGAGAATGGTGTTCAGAGACATTCACACCAGCACAGTTTATAGCAGCTCCAAAGAGAGCCGAGCCAATCCAAAAGTCCACTCACTGAAAATGGACGCCAATAAATTGTGCTAAATTTACGCCAAGGACCAGTGAAACTAAAAGAATTAATGCCATGTGCCACAATATAGAAGAACTTCGTGCCTCTTCCTCAGAGTGTCAGAAGACAATTATCTAAGAAGTGAGGACATGAGGAATAACGGGAGAATTGAGTAGTGATTGAGAACACAGGCTCAGGAGCTATACCATTCCCAGGGTGGACTCAATCCTAGGTCTACCGGCTACTTAGGGTGTCCCTGGGCAAGACCTTTAACCTCTCTGCTTTATTTCAGTGATGGCGAAACTTTCGGAGACCAAGTGCCCAAACTGCAACCCAAAACCCATTTCTTTCTCACGAAGTGCCCACACTGCAATTAAACCTGAATACTGAAGATTTATTTTAGGAAAAAAACTCACACATTACATCTTTTGTCTTAAAAGAAAAACACAGTAACATGCGTGCCATAGTTTCACCACCACTGCTTTTTATGCCTCTGTTAAAAAACACTGCACGGGGCCGGGGATTCAGCTCAGTGGTTCCACCGCCTGCCTCACAAGCACAAGGTCTCAAGTTCGATCCCTGGTAGCAAAAAACAACAAAAAAAAACAACAAAAAAGCACTGCGCAAAATCTTAAGTTTCCCAACTCATCCTAAACAAAGGTTAGGAACCCCTCTCCAAAGATTTCCTGAACTTCAGAACCGGAAGTCGGCTCATGGTCTGCAAAAGAGCTGAGTGACCCAGAGGAGGGAAGTGACTTACCCGGGGCCACTTATCCCTGAAGGGGCAGAGTCAAGCCTGCCCCACAGGCCACCTGAGTCCCCAACCCAGCTCCTTCTCGATATCAGATTTTGGCTCTCTGAACCTAGCAGTTCCCTGTTCCATCACCAGAAGAGCATCCAGGTTCTGGGTCCATAAATCGAAATAGAATTCAGCTCAAAAGACAAGTCATATAAGAAACAGCTTCTCACCTCCACCTCTTCCTCCCAGCCCCACTTCTCCTGGGAAGTCTCCAGCCCAGTCTGCGACTGGCCAGGCTGCTGCCTGGGATTGGGACACACCTGAATGGTGCTCCCTGATCAAAGCCTCCCAAGAGGGCAGGCGGAGGCCTGTTTCCTGGAGCGGATCAGAATCAGCTCATAATTACGTCTAATACCCGTCCTGCTTGCCCTGCGGATCCACACGAAAGCACCCGCTGCCCTCAGTCATTCCTGATGCCAATTACTCACCGGGTGCAGGAAGTCAAGGGTTCCACTAATGAAGAGGAAATCGCCCTGGTGGCCCATGCAGCTCTCCTCTGCGTGAGAGCACTGGGCGCCTCCCGTCCACGTGCCCCTGCGTGACCCTTGTTCATCCGGTTTTCGGTGTAAAGATCGACCGTCCCACGCAGTGCTGAGAAAGGCCGCACACAACGGCGGCCCCCACTGGCCTGCTGGGGAACAGGGTGGGTGGGACTGCATGCATCTCAGCAATTCCGAAGTTTCTTCCTGAGAGATGAATGGAAAAAGGAAGGGGTCAGTGCCGAAGCAGAGGGCGCAGGCCGAGGCGGCAGGGAGGCACAGCCCCGGGGGGAAGACAGTGTCTGGGAGAGGAGAGAGGGAGGGCAGACAGCGTCAGAGGGCAGAGGCCTTTGCTGAGGCTCACTTCAGGGAACCAAGGTCAGCTCTGCAGTTCGTCAGAAACTTGCTGAAGTTGGGGCCGTGGGCGACGGTGTGGAAACCTTTTGCTCATATTTTAGATTTGAAGGCGACCTGTGACGTGTTTCTGGTGCTTGTCCTTTTGTCTCATTCATCTGCCTGCAGTGACGGATTTTTTCCAAAGGCCAATATGGATCACTGGTGTTGGCCCTCACCTAGGACATTTATTCCATGTGTATTCCTGACAGCTGAATTAGAGATGATTAGCTATAGTGCTACAACAGCCACTCTGAGCCTTTGTAGGTTTACTTACTTATGACTGGTATTATTAGTATTTTATTTATTAGTATTTTTCGACATGAGGTCTCACAAAATTGTCCAGCTTGGCCTTGAACTTGCAACTCTCCTGCCTCAGCCTCCTGGGCAGCTGGGATTACAGGTGTGCACCTTATGACTGGTGCTATTTGAGAAGGTTTTTTTCTGATCCTAAAATGGGCACTAATGATATACCACTACCAAATTTTACCTGATCATTAAAATTTATCAATTTCTGGATTAACATATCATTTTTTGTAAAATATAAATTTTTAAAAATTCAAGTTGAAAAACTCTGGCTGTAGGGCTGGAGATTTAGCTCGGTGGTTCCGCTGCCCACCTCGAAAGCACAAGGTCCTGAGTTCGATCCCTGGTGCAAAAAAAAAAACCCCAAAACCTCTGGCCCTAAGTACAGTGCTAAAGGAAGGGTCCAGGATGGGCACCGCAGCACACACCTACTGTCCCAGCTACTCAGAAAGCTAAGGCAAGGGACCACTTGAGTCCAGGAGTGTGATGCCGGCCTGGGCAACACATCGAGACCACGTTTTATTTTGTTTTGTTTTTTAAATGAGAAGTCTGTTCTACTGTCTGCCTTCTCCAGGATTTCTCTTACATATTCTGTGCCCAAGTGTGATCATAGGTTGTGTTAGTTTTTTGTCACTTAAACAAAATACCTGACACACACGACCTAGGGGAGAAAAGGTTTATTTTGGCTCAAGACTCCAGAGGATTCAGTCCATGGCTGGCTGGCTCCAGGGTGGGAGCATCTTGGCAGAAAGGCATGGAGAGGAAAGCCACTCATCTCCTGCTGTTCCGGAAGAGCGACTCTTGGAAAGAGATAGTGAGAAAGGAGCTGAGGCCGGAATACACCCTCCAAAGGCTTGCCCGTGGCTGCTTCCTCCAATCGGGCCACGCCTCCGAGTAGCCTCTTCCTTCTGCTAATCAGTGGATGAATTGATCAACGAGGTTGAGGCCTCATGATCCAATCACTTCTGCAGGCCCCACCTCTGAACACTGCTGCCCTGGAAACGAAGCCCTCAATACACGAGCGTTGCGGCAGGGCACTTCATGTTTAAATCATAACACAAGGGAGAGTAAATCCCAGTGCTGGAAGGTTGGGATCTGGGCTTGGAAGGACCCAGAAGCAAGTCCCAGCTTTGCCTCAGCTTCTGCAGCTGCAAAATGGGAATAATAAGAGGACCTGCTTCATAGCCTGGCTGTGTGATTGGAGAAATTTACTTAAGCCTGACGCAGGTGTTTACCTGCAAATTGAGGCCATTAGGTGATACAAATAATAATCTGGTTTTACAATGTCTGGCAAATTGTCATTCTAAGCAATCCCCATCACGCCTTTCATAGTTTCTTTGACTGCAGTAGGCCGGGCCTGCTCAGGATAAGTGCTCTGGCCCAGCTGGTTTTCACTTGCACCCTCTGGTTACAGCCCCTTCATTACCAGTGCTCTTTCTCCTCCTCCTTCTCTTTCTCCCCCCCTCTTGGGGCACAGGGAACTTAACCCAAGGTCTTTGCACTGAGCTACATCTCCAAATTTTTCATTCTGAGACAGGGTCTCGCTAAGTCACTAAGATGCCCAGGCTGGGGTTGAATTTGTAATCCTCCTGCCTCAGCCTCCCGGAGTACTGGGATTACAGGCTTAGCCGCCACACCCAGCTTCCTCTTAACCCTGCTTCTCCACTGTTGGCCACTCGGGACATAAACAGTTAAGGGGTGCAAAAGCTGCACACTGAATCTATCCCAGTCTGCTCCTTAAAAAGATTCTTCAAAGTCACTGTCAGCTGCTGGCCATCCCCTGCCCCTTCCTCTTCTTCTCCCGCTTCCCTTCTGCATTTGGCCTGATTGCCCTGCTCTGGAAGCACAAGGATGCGGGCAGGGGAGGCTTAGAGGAAGCTGGATACGTCCACGCCCGAAGGCCGGGCGTGTGTCCTGGGGGAGCCACCGGGGGCCCTCGTTTTCGTCAGTGTCATTCATAGCTGTGCACACCCCCCATCCAGGCTGTGAGTCCCGGTCCAAAAGCGGGTACCCCAAGTTTGATAGGAGCTGCACAGCCACCCCAACCTGCACAGGCTGGTGTGAGCCTAACCTTGCCCCGCCCCGGCTGCTCTCCGGTCCTGCTATGGGGAGCCAGGAGCCCCCGCGGCAGGGCCAGCGCGGATGCAGCGAGGACTCTGTCCCTGAGGCTGATGCTGCCCTCTGCTGCATCATCAGGTCACCATGGTGACGCCTGCTCGGGGAAGCAAGTCCTCGATGCGGTGAGAAGGGGAAGTTCCTCTTCCAAGAGCAAGAACCACCTGGGTCCTCCCAACAGGTGGCCCCGGTTCCCACGGCTGCCATGGTGACACTGCTCTGCGGCTGCGGTCTCACCGGTGGCTGCCCCTGCACGCAGACTGTCACCCAAAGGTGGGAGGAGCCACCTCGTGGACCTGCCTCCCAAACTCTCTGCCTGTGGCCGCTGCTCCCCACTCTGCCCCTCTCCTGTACCACCTAGGACTTCCGGACACGTTCCAAAACTTTCACTCCTGGGATCTCTGTCCTTTTGAGCTTGGAAAGACGCAGGGTCCAAGCTCAGCTTCTTCTCAGTCTCATTTTTCCACCTTTCCTGTAATTCACCGTGTACTGCTGTGGCTTACAGGAGACTAGGACGTACTGCAGAGGTTCTAGTAACTTCCCCTTTCCCTGTTCCCTACATACAGCTATGCTTATTTTAATTTTTTCTCGATGCCAGGGATCAAATCCAGGCCCTTACCCACACTAGGCATGCGTTCTACCACAGAGCTACACGCCCAGCCCACTTATTTAATATTTAAAGTCCAAAAGCAAAACAACTCGACAATGACAGTTGACAAGTACATGGCACTTACTGGGGAATCCTTCTGCTTTGGCTTGAGTGTGACTCCCCCAAAGGTTTATGTACTTGAAGTGTGGTCCCCGGTGTGGTGGTGGGAGAGGTAGTCAGGACCTTCCAGAGGTGGAGCCTGAGCCGAGTGTGGTGGTGCACACCTCTTGGGAGGCTGAGGCAGGAAAATTGCAAGTCTGAGCCTACCCTGGACAACTTAGGGAGACGCTGTATCAAAATAAATAATAATTCAAGGGGCTGCAGAAGGCCCTGAGTCCAGTCCCCAGAGGTGGAACCTCGCTGGAGGTTACTGGGATTAATGCTTTAACGCTGATCGCTTGGGGTAAATTAATTCCTTCAAAGCGGATTGTTATAAAAACAGCAAGATCGGCCCCTCCCCGCCCTCTGGCTTCCTGTCTGGCCCTGTGACAATCTCAAGAGTGCGACCCCGCTTGTGGTATTGCCAGCACAAGGCCCTCACCAGAGTCCAGCAGAGGCCAGTACCGTGTTCCTGGACCTACAGAGCCATGGGCTACGTAACCTCTTTTCTTTACACCTTACCCAGCCCTGGATACTTTGCTATAGTAATAGAAAGCAGATGAATACACTTTGTAAGCACTGCGTATTCCTTCACTCACTCCATGTCCATGATAACTCTGGGAAACAGAGCTGATGGAACTCTGTGGGACAGATGGGGAGACGCTCTCGGAGGCTGACCAACTTGGCCAGAGTCACGCACCCAGGTCCCAGCACGAGTGTCTGCCCCAGGCCCGTGCTCTGACTTCCACAGACCGTGGGCTGCCAGAAGGCCTCCTCTGGGGCAGTCCGCACAGGGTGGGAAGCTGCAGGGAAAGGTCCTCAGCCCACCAGGGCCGCTCACGGCTCCTCCGTGAGCATGAGGCCCAGCCCTGTCCACAGCTGCGGTTTCTGTGAGTTGTGTCTTCTGTGTCAGCCAGGGGTGCCCTCTGGAAATCACTCATCTGCTCAGGGACACGGACGTGTGTTTCTGGAACACCTGTCATGCACCGTGCTAAGAACTGTTTGTGTGTTTACCCTTTCCACATCATTCCCATGAGGCGTGAGCTATTTTAAAAATTTAGTTTTTATTTTATCAGGGTAATTCTTGCAAGCACGTTAGAGTTAAGCCTTATGGGAACAAGGTTTATTTATTATTCTTAAAAAACATTGTGTTCCTTCCACCCTACACCTTTCCCACATCCAGATTCAAGCACTTCTAACTGCTACAGCTGTTTCTTCTGTTTTTAAAATGTACACATAGTGTTACTTCTTAATTTTTTAATACAGTGGATCCTTGAGTTATGACCAGCCTGACATAGGAACAACTGGGGTTGTGACTGGAATTTTAGTTTTAACTTATGAACAAAGTCTTGAGTTACGACCCTAATGCTGGCCGCTTGTGCTTCCAGATGGCCTCAGACACAGATTTAACCCTTAAGAGTCCTGGAAGGAGCAGGACAGCATCCTCTCCTGTAGGGGTTAACTGAGAAATCCTGGGCCAGTGTCGCTCTAGGGACTCTGAGCTCTGCCTGATACAGGAGAGAGACTTTGAAGGCCGTGTGGAGGAGCCTGAGACTTCAGTTGACCAACTTGAGTTACAACCAGCCCTTGAGAACAAATGGAGTTTGTAAGTCAAGGGTCCACCATATTAGGTCTGAACTTGACAAAGTACTCTGGTTTCATTTCTCTTACTATCATTTCCGTATTTTATTTTGAATTAGAACCTATGAGGCTTCAAAATGCACATGCTACATTTTTAAGAGCTTTGTAAGGATTTATGAATTTAGTGACAAAATGTTTGAATTTATCTTTTTGTTTTGTTGTTTTTTGAGACAGGGCCTTGCTATGTAGCCCGGTCTGGCCTTGAACTCATGGCGATCCTGCCTCAGCCTCCCAGGTGGTGTGATTGCAGGCGTGCACCACCGCGCCTGGGTAAGATTTATTTTATATTGGAGTCAACTGTCTCTTCAGGAACCAAATAACTCAATTGGGAACCTCAATCCTGGTCCTCCAAACTAGGCTCTTCTGCCATTATTTATTTGTTACCCATTTAAAAAACTAACACATGTACATGTTTATGGGGTACAGTGTAATATCTTAACATGTGCATGCAATGTGGAATGGTCAGGTCAGGGGCACTAGCGTGTTTATCATTTCAAATGGTTATCTGTGCTTTGTGTTGGGAAGATTCAAGATCCCCTGTATTATTCTGAAATACACAGTTGATTGTCAATCATAGTTTCCCTCCTAACATGACATTAGAAGTTATTCCTCCTATCCAACTGCACCCCTGTATCTGCTAGCTATTCCCTATCCCTGCTCCCTTCCCAGCGGCTGGTAACCACTCTGCTACTCTCTTCTATGACTAGCTTCCAGATATAAGGGAAAATGTGCTGGCTTTCTATGACTGGCTTATTTCACTTAATGTCCCCTAGTTCCACCTGCGTTGGTGCCAATAACAGAATTTCATCATTTTTTATGCCTGAGGAATATTCTATTGTGTATTGCTGTCAATTTGAACTCCTAATGGCTTTAACAGTTCTCCCAGGCTTTATCACAAATAAATACAGTGTACACATAGGAAATCTGAATCCCTCCTAGTATCAGTCTAATAATTAGTTTTGAAACTTGCTACATAAAAACCTTTAAGTACCCTTCAAGCCACTAAGAGGATTATCTAGTTGGAAGTATCTGTGCCACTAGCATTTTAATCCTCTATGTTCTTTGTTATTGATTGCTACATTATAGATTAACCCCAATTTTAGCTGTTTAAAATACCATGTATTATCTCATGCCATTTCTGGGGGTCAGGAACCCGGCACTGTGTACTGAATGGGTCTGGCCCAGGTCCGTGTTCTCCGGAGACTTGGCTGGGCTGGAATCAGTTTCTACCGGCTGTAACCTGTCCATAGGGCCGCTGCTGAGGGACAACCTCCCCTAAAATGGATTTTGAAACGGAAGGGGGAGGCAGAATGCCTGGATGATGTCACTTCTGTCTTGGTTAGTTTGTTAGAAGCAAGTCATTAAATCAGTCCACGCTCAAAGAAGAATTACACTCCACCCTCTGAAGGAGTGGATTATCAGGACAATACCTGCGCTTGAAACCTTCACATTTCCTAACTCAAGGGCCAGCAAACTATAGCCACCACCCAGCCAAATGTCCTCTAAGTAGTGTTTTATTGTGACACGCAGGATCCGTTCCTTTGCGCTTATCTGTGGCTGCTTTTGTGCTACAGCCTACTGGTTGATTAACTGTGATAGAAACAGTCACAAATGTGTCTCAAGAATTTACCATGTGTCAGTTCAGATGAAGTTGGCTGATCCCTGCCCTAGCCATTTGAATAATATAACTGACCAGCTAGGCTTGTGTAAAGACTCTAAACACAGCCCCCTAAAACCAGCTACTCCCATTCCTCATTTCATTTCCTTCAGAGAAAGGGCTTAAGTGTTATTGAGAGTTTGAGGTTATGCTGACCTCAAAGCGGGACATTTTGGGCTCTTTATTAGCTTGTTAATTAATTAGCCAATTAGGTGAGCTCCAGGGCATAGCGCTGCTTTAAAGGTTTTGAGAGTTAGAGATGAGTGAGGTGAGTCTGAAAAGGGAATGAATACAGTTTGGGGAGGCCTGAGAAGCCAGGAATGGAAGAAAATGAAACCTTCTTAAAACCTTCCAGCTTGGGCAATTCTAATTTCTCCTAAGTAATGAAATAAACAAAATCTACAAAATAAACATATACTATAACACAACATTGATACATTTTCCAAACCACTTAATTTTTAACCATTTCACTTTATTTACTATTAATACAAAGTTCTTGCTTTCACTAAAACAACGTATTATTAATATGTTTATTTATTTTTGAGGCACGGCCTCACTATGCAGTTCAGGCTGCCTTGAATTCACCATGAAATCCAGATTAGCCTCAAACTGGTGGTGATCCTCCTGCCTCAGCCTCCCGAGTGCTGGGATTATAGGCATGTGCTTCCATGCCTGGCACCAGTAGTATTTTAAATAGGATCAGTGAAATTGAATATCTTTTTTATTTGTTACTAGTCCATGTTGGCAGTACCTAATGATTGGTTATCGTGAGGAGGTGGTACACATACATAACACATCTTAATTTTTTATGTCCCCTACCCCTCTCTTCCCTCTCTGCTTGAAAAAGATCTCCCTACTTCCTACTACCTTTTGTTTTGCTCTTTATTCATATTTTGGATTTCTCATATAAGAAAGACCATGATATTTAACTATGCTGTGTGTCTGATTTATTTCACTTAACGTTATGTACTCGAGGTGCATCCATTTACCTACCAATGGCTCAAGTCTATCCTTCTTTATGGCAGAGTAGTACTCCATTGAGTGTAAATACATTTTTTAAAACCTATTACTCTGTTGATAGGCAAATAGGCCATTTCTAAGATTTAGTTATTAAGAGTTATGCTGCTAGAAACATGGATATGCATGGGTCTTGTAATGTGACGACTTTCATTCTTTCAAGAAGATACCTAGAAGAGAAATACCTGATTCAAATGGAATTTTTATGTTTAGTGGGTTTTTGGGGGGTTTGGTCTGGTTTTGCGAGACAGTCTTGTTTTGTAGTGCAGGCTGGCCTTGAACTCACTGTGTACCCCAGGCTGGCCTCGAACTCACAAGCAATCCTCCTGCCTCAGCTTCCCAAGTGCTGGGATTACAGGTGTGCGACATCTTGCCCCGCTGTTTTAGTTTTGAGGAATCTCCATGCTGATTTCTATAGTGATTGTACTGGTTTACACTCCCACAACAAGGTAGAAATATTCTTTTTCTCCCCTGCAGCCTCCCCAGCATTTATTTGATTTTCTGATGAAAATTTTGAATGTTAGTCAGTTTTATCCTTACAGCGTGGCAAAGGAGGCCCAGCAGCAAAAGTGCTCTGCCAATTTTTTTTTTTTGGTACCAGGGATCGAACTCAGGACCTTGTGCTTGTGAGGCAGGCGACGGCACCACTGAGCTAACCCCCAGCGCGCTCTGCCAGTTTCTTATGTTTGTTTGTATTTGCATTCTAAGTATTGCTAGTGGTGGTGCCTGCCTGGAAGCCCAGCTAACTTGGGAGGCTGAGCAGGAGGATTGCTGGGAGGTTGAAGCCAACCTGAGCTACACAGTTCAAGGCGTCTGGACTGCATGAAAGACTGTCTCAGAACACCAAAAAAAATCTGTTTATGTATATATGCATATATTCTCATGAGGGTTCACCTGAAGTTTTTTACTTTACCAGGGTATGAAACTGATAGGCATTAGTGACGGTATTGTGAATTTTATTCACCTTTCATTAGTAAGCGTGTCTAGTACATGATGTTTATATTCCTTGTGGGGAGTTGGTTCATGTACACGACACATCTCCATCCCCTTGCCTTTTGTGTTGGCTAGTGACGTGAGGTGCAGTACTCTCTCCTGATGCTGGGTGGCAGCAGTGAGCTACAGCTCCGTGGGCCTCTGGACCTTTAGGGAAATCAGCAGGTGATCTAAGGCAGGGGAGGCGAACCTGTGGCACAGGTGCCGCAGCGGGCACGAGCCAAGTCACCCCAGCCAGAATTCCACAAGTTATGTATCAGCACGCACACAACAGCAAAGAGCACATTCATTGTGCAAAAGCATGCCAAATGCAAACTTTTACCTTCCAATAAAAAGCTGTACCATGGAAAGCTGTTATTGTGTTTTTAAAACAAAAGATGTTAATGTATGAATTTTTTTCTAATCCAAAACCTCAGTATTCAGGTTTAATTGCAGTGTTAGCACTTTGGGTTTTGGGCAGCAGTCTGGCACTTGGTCTCTAAAAGGTTCGCTATCACTGAGCCACAGTGGACTGCCGCTGAACTGTGAGGTTTGGTGGGTTATGCATGTTAATCACATTTTCAATTTATGGTGGGTTTATCAGGATGGAGTTTCACTTGAGGGGCATCTATGGCATTGTTTGTCCAGCCGTCTGTCCCTGGACATTAGCTGGCTCCACCTTTTGGCCATTGCGAGTGGCACTGCTGTGAACACTGGCACACCGGCAGCTGTCTGAGGGCCTCTTCCATTCATCCGGGTTTGTGCCGCCAGCAGAGCTTCTGGTCCACGTGGTTAAGATTATTTAGCTTTCTGAGAAACAGCCCTGCCAACTGTGTTTCCCACACCCTCGCCAACACTCGCCACTTTCCATGTTACTTACACCCTGGCAGTGCGAAGTGGCATCTCACTGGGATTATTTTTTAAGACAAGGTCAGATTCCCTTCACAATCACCCATGAAAAGCTGCACAGTACTGAGCTTTCACAACGTGCATCAGCTTTCTGCAGTTTCGGAGCTTCATCTCCCCTGAACAGTGCTGTGAGTGTTCACACCTGTTCTTTCCTGCCATCCCCAACAACCACTGTCTGCTTCTGCTTTGCCTAATCTGAATACCATCTTCTTCCAGCTAGCATATTGTTGTGCTTCATCAAACTGCAGCACATGTATTTCATTCCCTCTTACCGCTACATAATCTCTATCTTACACTAAGCTACATTCCCAGCCCTTTTTATTTTTTGAGACAGGTCTTGCTAAATTGCCCAGGTTGGGCTCAAACTCACACACACTCTTCCTGCCTCAGCCTGGCAGAGTGCTGGAATTACAGGCTGCACCACATCTGGGCGACTGATTTTTTTTTTTTTTTTTTTTTGGTACTGGGGATCAAACTCGGGTCCTTGCGCTTGCGCAGCAGGCTTCAAAACCACTGAGCTAAATCCCCGGCCCTGGGCGATTGATTTTTTAAAGTTGAATCACTCCGGCACTGGTGGGATAAATTCCCCTAGGTCAGTGTAAAATCTTTTAAATGTACTGTTGGATTTAGTTCCCTAGTAGTCTTCTAAACACTTCTGTACCTAAATTCATAAGGAATATTGGTCTGTGGTTTTCTTTTTTCCCCTTGTGGTATCCTTGTCTGAAGACTACCTAATTTAAAATCTCCAATTAACATGAAGGAGAAACCAATTCTGTCACTTTGAACATGTCATAGTATTACTAGACCAAGACTACCAATAGAAATATTTTTTAAAATTAAAAGAAATTTAAACCTGAGACAATAAAATCCGTAACGTATTTTCAGTGACTTAAATTCTGCCCTCTCTCTACCTCAGATAATGTCAAACACTTGGCATCGAAAAGCATGCCTGGCTAGGCTTCAACAGGGGCCAGGTCTTAAGCAGAACAATAATTTGGCCTCACTTCCCCAGGACGGAAGGTCAAGGGCGTGGATGAGGAGGAATGGACAGTGGAACATAGGAAGTGGCGAATGAGTTTCCTTCATACACAAAAGGTCTTACTTGACTTCCTTATGTTTCATCTTCCTCTCAGAGAAAAAAAATCCATTTTAAAAAATTCTTCCAACCCTGTATTTCTGTTTATGATTTTCTTACCATGCTTCTCAGACAATGAGAAATGTAAAAGTGAAAGCAAGACTTCACTGCCTAATTATGTTCATACAAAGACAGCTGAACCCTAACCCGCACCAAGTCCTAATCTCCACTCACAGTGCTGCTTACTCCCAGTGCGGAAAGGAGAAACAGGCAACGGGCAGTCCTGTCAAGTCCCACAGTGAGCCAGCGGCGGGTCTGGCTGTCCAGCCACCTTACGTATCCATCAGAATCCAACCCAGAGCCGCCAGGGATGCCAGGGTGAAGCCTACAGACAGGCTGCTGCAAAGCAGGGAAGCCCACTGCAACTGAGCTTTTCCTTTGAGATTCCATGGAATCTCACTGATACCCTGCACCACACCCCGATTCGGCCAAGCACTGCGACCACTGAAGCCGGGCAAGTGGGTAGGAGGGAAAATGGTACCAAAGGAGCGGAGCGCTTAGCAGGAAAAGGAAAACTGGTCACCCGGCGCTCTGAGTGGGTTCTTAGGCCCGGTGCAGGTCTGGTGTTCTCTACTGTTCTGCGACCCTGCTCAGACAGCCGAATGACAGGGCGAAGGGCTCTCACTGATCTCCCTCTCCTAGGCACCTGAACCTAGACAGCACTGGTAGCTTGTTCCTTCAGTTTCACTTTTTTTTTTTTAAACACGGCCAGTTTCTATGAAAACTGTCTCTGACATCTCAGGATTACTTGAAAGGAAGACTGGGAATAAACTGTGAGCCCAGCCACCTCCTGGGCGCTTCCCCAGGCTGAGTTTCCGGGGAGAAGGACCTGACAGCTCCCCTGTGTGGGGCAGGCGCCCCGTGCGCTTGGCCTTCCTGCAGCTTGGGAGCTGCTGTGGGCATAGACACAGCTCCTAGGACCCAGGTCTTCTGAGGCTTGGCCATGCCAGGGGCCCGTGGCTCTGAGGCCCTCCAGCTGAGCCTCTGCCTGTGGAAGGATGACTGGTAAGGTAAGAGCTATCCCAAGTTAACAGGCTTAGCCATAGAAAACTCACCTTGGGGCCGGGCACTTAGGTCAGTGGTTCCATGGCCTGCCTCAAAAGTGCAAGGTCCCGAGTTGGATGCCCGGTACCAAAAGAAAAAAAAAAGGAAAACTGTCACCGCGAAACCATTCTGATTTTCGAAAACAGCAATTTCATATGGTTCAGCTTAAACTTTCAGTAAGGGAGAAGAAAGGCAAGAAACTAAAGCCCAAAGAATCTACTGCCTGCACAGGAAGCATAATATGTTCAAAACATTAATCTCCCAACTCCTTTTTAGTTTTGTCTGAGACTTATACAGGTTGAATTGTGTTCCCAACCTCAAGAAGGGTGAAGTCCTAACTTACAGCGTTTTTTTTTATAATGACCTTATTTGGAAACAGGGTCTTTACAGAAGTAATCAAGTGAAAATTTAAAATGGGATAATCCGGGTGGGCTCTATCAATAGGCAGGTGTCCTCACAAAAAAGGGTAATCAGGAGATACAGGCATGCGTAGAGGGAAGACAATGTGAAAACAGGGAGGCTGTACTGCCTCTACGGCCCGAGGGAGGCGAGGCCACCGGAAGCCTTGAAACCGTTACTTCCCTCGCACCTTTGCAAGGGGAGTGGCCTTATCTTAATCGTGGACTTCTGGCCTCCAGAACCATGAGACAATGAGTTTTGTTGGTTTGAGTCACGCAGTTTGAGGTTCCTGGTTACACACCTGGGAAAACAATTCAGGCTCCTCCCAGTGATGACTGACCCTGCCGCTGGTAACACACCAGTACAGCGTCTGTTACAACGGCGCAGGCTTTAATCCCTGGAACTCTAGGCAAGAGATCTGAGGCATCCGTTCTTAGAGGAAACAGCTGTGTTTCCCATCCTTGCCAGAAAGATTTGTTTGTTTGGATATGACAAAGATGGCTTTGTAACTTACAGTGAGTGTGCACAGGCACACGTGTGTACGTGTGCACAGCCGCACATATTTATTCCTTTGTTCGGTTTCCTAGTTTGCAAGTTCAAGTTTCAATACAGACTTTTCCTTCAGTCTGCAGTGGGTCGGCGGATGCCATGGCTGTGCAACTCCGAGGAGCCCATTCAAGCTTTCGGAGACCCGCACAGGTATGGTAAGGAGATACAGAGAACTGCCGAAGGTCTCACGGGGGTGTTTCTTGTTGAAAGGGAGCTCTGGGCGTGGCGCTCCGAAGGCAGTTCCAGAAGGTCTGTGTCAGCAGGCTTCCCTGGGGTATCAGCAGCATGAGCAGAACAGGAGTGGGGGCCGGGAAAGTTCACAAAAAATGAGGTGGAATTCACCAGAAGCTCTTCTAAGTCAGTTTTTTATTAGGATCCAGCATTATAAATAAGCCTAAACAAAATAAGATGATCATAAGTCAGCTGACTTCAATCTGACGAAACTAATAGAGAGACACGTACAAAGGAAGGCGTCTAGATTCATATTTATGCCTTCAGTCTCTCTGCCTACTGATTTTTCAGCTAAACTAAGAATCAGCTTTTGGCTGCCACATACTGTACAACCTCCCCCAGATAACCAGGTCCTCTACTACCAGGCCATTTTACAGTTCATTAGCACTTCCATTAGAGAGAGCCAGAGAAATGAAAAGAAGTAAGATTACAACTGAGCCATCTGGTACCTTTATGATAGGGAAAGGTTTAGTCAGGCAGGAATTATAAGGTGCAGACTGGAATGGAGTTATAAATTGACTGTTCAAATTATTCATGATCTTTTTCCTATGCCTTTATCTATCATTCCTGCAAACAGCTGATACTTTGGTGAAAAACAAATTTCTTTTTTTTTTTTTTTTGGTACCAGGGATCAAACTCGGAACCTTGTGCTTGCGAGGCAGGCACCTGAACCACTGAGCTAAATCCCCGGCCCAAAAAGCAAATTTCTTACAGGGTACAAAAAGCATTAACCGTAAAGGGAAAAACATAAGTCTGATTACATTAACATTAAAAACTTCTGTTCATAAAAAAGATAGCTTAAAGCAAACGGAAAATAACTTACACAATGGAAAAAGATATGCACTATATATATATATATATATACACACACACACATATATACATATATATGTGTGTGTGTATATATATCCAATAAAGGGGTTAGTATAACATGACATATAAAAAGAATGATTATAAATCAGTAAGAAAATGAAAAAAAAGCTGAAAAAGCAAACAGGAATTTCACAGAATGGAAAAAAATATGATCAGTAAACATAATGAAGAGATACTTAACTAATTTCAATCAGGAAAATGCAAATCAAGATCACACTGAGATACCGTTTTATTTTTTTTTTTGGTACCGGGTATCAAACTCGGGACCTTGCGCTTTCGAGGCAGGTGGAGGCACCACTAAGCTAAATCCCCAGCTGAGATGCCATTTTAGAGCCATTTTAATTGGCAAAATTAAGAAGTCTGACTTTATCAACTGTTACAGAAGATGGAGATCAGAAGACTCTCATGTTGCTGGCGGAAGTGTAATCTGGTACAGCTTCAGGCAGCACTCTGGCGCACCCTTGTAACAAAGCCAGATGTGCACCTACTCTGCAACCAGAAATTCAGTACCTCAGTGTACCTCAGTGATGGCGAACCTTTTGAAGACGAGTGCCCAAGCTGCAAGCCAAAAGCCACTTATTTATCACAAGGTGCCAGCACTGCAATTAAACACAAATACTGAGGTTTTTGTTGTTGCTGTCGTTGTTTTGGTACCAGGGATTGAACTCGGGTCCTTGCACTTGCACAGCAGGTGGCAAAACCACTGAGCTAAATCCCTGGCCCATACTGAGGTTTTAATTTAGAAAAACAACACACATGGCACGGGTTCACCACCACTGGTATATGCCAGGCTCTCGTCCATGCACACCACCAGGAGACATGAACCAGGAAAATGTCAAGAGCAGCTCCCTCAAGACAGCCAGAGGCCGCCAGAAGAGTTCAGCTCATTGTGGTGTAGTCACCCGGGGAGCATTATTCAGCAGCAAAAATGAGTGAACTACACAGCCAGCAACTGGGATGAACCACTGCAGCATGGAGCAGAGCGAAAAAACAAATCAAGCCCCAGAAAAGCACATACGAAGTTCAAAAACAAACTGAACAAGGGCCAGGAATTTAGCTCAGTGGTTCTGCAAGGTCCCAAGTTCGATCCCCAGTACCAAAAAAAAAAACAAAAAAAAAAACTGAACAAGATATTCCTTGGATATGTATTATTCTTTTTTATTTTGGTACCGGGGATCAAACTTGGGACCTTGCACTTGCAAGGCAGGCAGCAGAACCACTGAGCTAAATCCCCGCCCCAGATATGTATTATTCTTGATGAAAATTTTAAAAATAAAAACAAGAACTCACAAAAGAATGGAAAACAAAAACTAGATCAGAATGACCTTAAGCAGAAGGACAAGATGGGAATAGCACTTAGGGATAAAATGTCTACGAGTCTGGTTCCTATTATTACTAAATTTTTTTAAAAAGTGTTAAGTGAATAAATAAAAGATTACCAGTGCTGTAGCAGAGATGACTGTGTGTCCTAAGGCAAGGATTATGATTAATCTAAACGTGCACACCCAAGGAACTTTACAATAAAAGAAGGGAAACCCCTGATGTCCAGCCTGCCTGATCCGATGCTGGTGAACAGAGGGCTTCGAGGGCGCCTCACGTGCAAAGGCCCCAGTGGAGCCAGGAATTGTAGTGCTCCAGGCTGCAGTCAGGAGGCTTTTCAGTGTGGGATTTCTGGCAACTGCCCATGGAGACCGCAGAAGGAAGGATCTGCCATCTCAAGGATGGCAGTAATAGGCTGTGTTTTTTTCCTCACCGGAAGGCTTAACACTGAATTCTTTTTCTTAAACGTGGCCCCATAAAAGCTGACTCCCCCTGGTAATCCACTCACATAACCACTTTCTAAGGTACGCTGGCCTCCCCCTTCCTTGCCTGCTTCCCTCCCCGCAGAAACATGTGTGTGTGATCCTCGTGACACAGTCTGCACACGTGCGAGCATAAGCACTCATTCCCCCCCTCACTTACTACTTTTTATTTTAAAATAGTTTCAAGCTTACAGATGACTGTGAAACTAGTGCAAAGATTTATTTCTCCCCAAACTGTTGGAGAGTAATTTGCCACAATGTGTATAAAATGACAAGTTATTTGTCACAGTACTATTTGCAAGAGCAGAAGATTAGGAACACACACCCACCCCGTGTCTCCAGTTCCGCGCAGCCTCAAGATTCATCACTGCTGCCGGCCTCCAGATGCCACCCTCCCTCTGCAGGGGCTCTGCCGCCCATGCTGCTCTCCATGGGACGCCTGCTCACCCCTCCTTGGGCTCTGACACCTGCACTGGGCCACTGCAGCCCCTTCCCCGGGCCCCCTCACCACTGCGCCCATCCTGCCCAAGCCTGCCTAGTGGCTCTTGGAACACATTACCACGGAGGGAAGGAAGGTGCAAAGGAAAAAGAAGAAAAAGGAAAGAAACGAGAACCTCTTGGTTCTTCCTACACTAGCACCAACACACTCCATTTACTGTCCTGCTTCTTGGCTTTTTCATACAGTATATGTCAGTGAGATAGCTCCATATTAAGGAGCTTCCTCAGCCCTCCCCATGGCATCACAATATTCCACAATCTTTTCTATGGCACACTCTAAATAGTTTGGGGATGAACTGTAACTATTTAACCAGTCTCCTACTGAGGGATATCTATATTTTGAGAATTTTTTGCTATTGGAAGTAATAATGGAACGTACAAATATGGGAACTGTATGACAAATACATTGTAATTTTGTTCACATATTAGTACATATACCTGTGAGATAAAGCCCTGGAAGTGGGTCAAAGCATATGTAACTCTGTAATTTTTTTTTTTTTGATACAAGGCCTTGTTATGTAGTTCAGGCTACCCTTGAACTTGAGGCTATCCTCCTGCCTCAGCCTCCTGAGTGCTGGGATCACATATGTGCATTAGCACACCCGGAATAACTCTGTAAGTTTTTTTTTTTTTGGTACCGGGGATCAAACTCAGGTCCTCGTGCTTGCGCAGCAGGCAGCGAAACCACTGAGCTAAATCCCCAGCCCATAATTCTGTAATTTTGATGATACTGGCAAAAGCCCTTTACAGCAATGCACAGTATAAGAAACTTTTGACTTGTCCTGTGGATAACATGTAATTAAGAATTTCTAGGTGTGGGTGGATCATAAAACCAAACAAAATAAAACAAAACTAGAACCCACCCCACCCCCAAAAGAGTGGCAGCTCCTTACTTGTTGCCTCTGAGTACAAGGTCTCGTCATCGACACTTCGAACATTACAGGAAACAAAAAATTTCCTTCCTTCAACTTTATCAAGTTGGCTCTTTATCACAACAACAGAACAAAGGGGAATAGGTCTGCAGAAGAGGGAAAAAAATACCGGTTTTGATAAAATGATATAATACTGCCAGGCGATCAAGTGCACGACAAGCGTGGGCCCTGTGAGGCTCAGCGTCAGCCAGCAGTGATGGCCTCAGACAGCGTCCCCTGCCCTCACCAAGTCTCCCGCCTCTCGCCCCACGCAGCACCCCTGCCCTCACCAGGCTGCGGGACAGGCGATTCCTGCTCTGTGGTGGCAAGGACTTCCCCTTCAGAGACGCAGAGCAAAGTCTGAGGCGAGCGGAAATCCCGTCAGGAAGGGAAAGCAGGGCCTTGCGATGGTCCCTCCATCTGCTGCTCCCATTCTTCTGTCATAACCTAAATTTCTCACCAATTCCTTTAGACAACAGTCACTAGAAAGACCCCTAAGGACAAGCTGCCGGTAACAGCTCACTGTTCAAGCCCATGCTGTCCAGAAGAACTTCCTGTGATGACATAAACGTTCCCTGTCCGAGCTGTTCCAACATGCGACCCCATGGAGCTACTGAGCACTTAAAATGTAGCTAGTATGAATAGGAAACTGAATCTTTAAATTTACATAATTTTGGTCAATTTGTATTTACACAGCTACATGTGACTAGAGGCTACAGTCACTTTTGGGACTCCTGGAGGTTTAGGAGCACAGTGGGAAAGGTATCACTTTAAAGGTGAGATTTCAGCTGGTGGAGACATAAGACAAGGCATGGAAATGTGTTTTCTGCTTCTACTGGACCACCACGCGGGGCAAAGGAACTACTCCAGGTAGAAAGGAAGTTTTCACTTTAATTATCCCCCTGCTGAGATTTAAAAACTTGAGGTTATTATGAATAACTTCACATCAATAAATTTCAAAACTTGGAGGTAATGGAAAATATTTTTTAAATGTCATTAAAACTACAGTAAAGGATTAGAAAGCCTGAGAAGCTGAATGCCACTGGGTCCTAATAGGACAGAAAAGCCATACTCACAAAGGAGCCCCTCCCTGAACCACCTCCCGGGGTAAGTCCCTCACTGCCCAGGGTAACATGGGACTGTATGTGAACAAGAACATCTCCGGGCTTAAGTTGGCAAACTGCTGAAGGCTGGCTCGCGTCAGTCCCTGAGACTGAGATACCGCCTTCACTTCCGTAAGACTCTGTCTGTGTTGCCTATATGCTACCAGTTTATTCGCTCTGTTCCTTCTTTCATCCTCTTGCCTACTGGGGCTATTCTCCTTCTGTCTCTTAAGTACACCCTTTAGAAGTTCCCTGAGTATTGTCCTATCATTCTGCACACTCTGCAGTTTTGCTTAATGAAAAATCCTCTACTTTGCCTTGAACTTCAGTTTTGCTGAGGCCATGACTTTAGCTTCACGTGTTTCTCTCAGCACTCTGAAGATACTTCATTCTGCAGTTGTTACTTGGAGGTTTATTGCTAGTGTAATGGTGCCCTCTCTTGTCTTTGATGGACTGCTTCTAAGATCCCTCTATTTGTAATAGTCTGTATTTTTCTATATCTTCCCGCACAGTTTTATATCTATGTATCCTGCTTGCTATTTGTTATGCTTTCTGTACCTGTGGGTTCATGATTTTCTTTAGTTCTAGAATACGCTCACCCAGTATATCTTCAAATTCTGGGTCTCTTCCATCCTCTCTGTTCTGTTCTTCTAGGACTCGGATTAAAGAATATTATAATACTGATGTCCTCAAACACAATTGTAATGATAAATTCTTTCAGGCTTACGTTTATTTGACAGTTGTGTAACTGTATTGTGACAGGTGTGCTAAACACAATACAATCTAGACACTGCTCACCTGTGGACTGCACCTGTAGACAAGCACCTTCTACTTGATAAGAATATATCGTATATTTATATATATCATGGAATATTTTACAATTGGGTAAGGGTAACCTGTTTTAAGTTATTTTACAGTAAAATAGGAATTTAAATGTATTCTTTCAGAGTTAATAAATGCTTTATTTGTTGTTGATTTTAAATTTTCCTTGTAAAATTTTGTAATTCTGATCTGGTAACATTCTGCAGAAATATGACTTACAAAAAAGTACTACACGATATGTTAAGATGGTAGGTTACCACCTGTAGTACATATGAAATAAGACAGACTCCTAATACTAACTCTGACCATGATTAATAAGCAGCAGCTGTTCTCCAGTCATACTTTATATTTCAAAGTGCCTGATCTCCAGGTAGGATTATAATAACTAAAGCTTTCTATTCCCACTTCAAGACTGGTGCAAATGACCTTCTAGGAGTTTAGAGACCAAAGCTAAAGAAGGTAACTGCGTGAAGAGAACAGCCAACATTTTGGCCCCGACCCTCCAAAGTCAGGCAGGACCCAGGGCATGAGGGACCCCTCTGAAGGATCTGCAACTCCAGGGAGTCATCCAGCCTCCCAAGCAGGGTGATGCTGGACTCAGGGGACAGGAGTCAATCAGCGTGCAATCTGCAAAGGGCAGGTCAGTAGAGAGGAAATGTCCCCTGTGTTTCCAAGGGGAGCCGGACGGCCAAGCAAAGCTCACGATCCATCCTGCCATATGACAACTGGTAGAGGAAAAACTAGGGGGCTAAGAGGCTCCTCGCATGGCCCCAGAAGTAACTATGAAGAGACGTGTGTGTGTGTGTGTGTGTGTGTGTGTGTGTGTGGAGAGAGTAATTTTGATTAATACAGTCTTACTTTTACTTGGTCTTGAAAACTCAGCAGGCAAATATAACCCAAAAGGATACATAGAGAGAGAATATTAATGTTAATGTTAATATTAAAAAGCTAGGCTAGATATAAAAAAAGGCTCCAGAAACTGCACCAGGCCCTGCTGACAGTCTCCAGCTGTACCTGTAACTTACAGTCGTAAAAAGTTCTGATTTCCAGTCACACTAGCTATTCCAAAACTGTGTGCCTCAGCCTCTCTCGATATATCCCCATTATGGTATACTCATCTACTTTTAAGTACTCCTCAGGTAAAGATTTATATTCTTGTATAGGTGTGGCTATAAAATAAGAATGGAAATATAAATAGTCTAGCTACTAAGCTTTGTTACCTTTTTGATATAACTTTATATTGTCTAGAGTCAATCACTACAAAGGGTCTTAAGGTCTACAAAAGAGGCCAGATATGGTTCATTCTTTTTCTTTTGAGAGACAGGGTCTCGCTATGTAGTTCAGGCTGGCCTGGAACTCTCACTAGGTAGCCCTGGCTGGCCTCAAACTGGCAGCGGTCCCCTGTGCCTCACCTTCCCAAGTGCTTGGATTACAAGCATGTGCCACCATGCCCGGGCCAGATACACTTCTTAAGCCCTGTAGTAAAAAATGTACACCCCAGGGCCAATCCTCCTTCCATTGTTCTAACCTTTCTGAAACTTTTTTTTTTTTTTTTTGAGACAGGGTCTCACTATATAGTTCATAGTTCAGGCTGACCTTGAACTCACTATGTAACCTAGGCTGGCCTCAAACTCGCAGTGATCCTCCTGCCTCAGCCTCCCGAGGGCTGCAATCACAGGTGGGCACCACCACACCCGGCCCCACTCGAACCTCTTTTAAGGTTCATAAACATGGACTATATCTCATACATGAAATTTAATCAGAGTGAATGCTGGGACAAAAGCCCCTGAGACGACTCAGACCCTTGTCAATCATTCCTGTCAATCTTACCTAGAGACCCAGTAAGAAGCACTGGGTTGGGGTGCACTTCCTTTAAAATCCCAACGCCTGATTAATTTGTGTGCTGTGCCTTTTACTTTCCTGTCCTCCCGGCACCACTTTCCTGTTTCTGCCTGCTCTGAGCAGATCTTTCAGCGATCTTCAACAAATGCAGCTGCCTTTCTTTTACTACTGGATGCACATTTGCAATTCTATACTCATCCTACACAAGAGCCTAGACTCTGTCGGATCCATCCCACCATATATGTTTGTTTTAAATATCTAATATGCAGAGAATAATTCCTATTTTGGGGCCAGGGATTTAGCTCAGTGGTGCCACTGCCTGCCTCGCAAGCGCAAGGTCCTGAGTTCAATCTCCGGTACCAAAAAAAAAATTCTGATAGAATAATTCCTGTTTTCTACCCACAAGATTTACCCCTTGCTATCCCACCATGCAAGGAGCAGTGAAACCCTTCTATATAGACTGCCCACACAGTGGGGTAGTTATAACAGGAAAACAGGAAGGTTAATTCTATAGCTTTTGAGCTTCTAAATAGATTCAGAGAAAAGATTTTGGGCTTCAACAGCACAGCTTTGTCAGAGTAATTTCTTCAGATCTACATTTCTGTTCACTTTCAATTGTGTATAAATAGTGCTTTAACCTAGTCACTGCTGTTTGTGCTTTAAAATAATTTCTACACTTTAATTTATAAAAGATTTATTAGGTTCCATGGCAAATCTGCCTAATAATTTTTATAGCTTCTTACTGCTTTTTATTTTTGTGATTTCATCTTTAAAAATCTCATACTTTGTTCTTTTCTATTGTGTATTTGATAAACATATCGTGATACCTTGTTGAGTCTTTGAGGGTCTAAATCTGTCATTTATTGTTTCTATTGATACTCTTGGTAGTTTACTGACTTTTGTACTTGGTACAAGATCTACTGGTCTTGAAGGAGGAGTGTGTTCAGTGCTTCTTGTCTGCCACGTTGCATGCAGAAGTCCAAACCACAGCTTCCCTCCTGATATGCCCTGAATGGGTTACAGGCATGGTGAGATAGCAGACCTTTCAGCAGGCTGGCCACCACTAGTTATGAGCGGCTCTGTCTCCTTTAATATGCTAGGGACAAGGAAATAAGTGTGACATTTGGATCAGAGGGCTGGAAATTATTTTATATGGCTAAGGAATAAATAAGAAGGTAGATTAAATGATGCTCAATTAACACTATAAGTTGAATTTTAATTCCCTGACTTTTTTTTTTTCAATTCTGGGGATTGAACTCAAGGCGTTCACACTGAGCTAAGTTTCTCAGGCTGGGCTCAAACTTGCCATCCTCCTGCCTCAGCCTCCCAGAGTGCTGGGACTACAGGCGGGCACCACCACACCTGGCTCCAAATTATTTTTACAAAATTTAATTCAAGGATGTTCCCTCTAGTATCCTGAAGAACTATCAAGTGATCAGATTAAATTTTATCATTATTATGAATCTAAACAACCTTACACAAAAGGATAGGGCTTGATAAATATACACTTCTAAACTGTTTATATCATCCACTGCTTTACCCTGACCTCTCATTGTCACTTGACAGAGAGAATGAAGGCTGTGCAATGCGATGAGAGCACCAGAGCTGGAGTCGTGAGATGTGAGCTCTGACCCTGCCTCACTGCACTCACCATCCACAGGATTCCATGTAAATTATGTATATTTTCTAACCATCAGGAACAAAACAACAGCAATGCAATTCATTTATGTGGATGGCTTCTTGGAAGGGATGACTAAGTACAGAGTCACAGGTAGCATATATTCAAGACAAACACCTGAACTAAACTGCAATCAAAATAATTTAATTCAGTTTGCTTTGAAATGAACCTTTTAATTTTTTTTTTTTTTGGATACTAGAGAGTGAACCCCAGAAGCACTGAACTACATTTCCAGTCCTTTTTATTTTTTCATTTTTTGGTACTGGGGATCGAACTCTGGTCCTTGTGGTTGCAGGGCAGGCAGCAGAACCACTGAGCTGAATCCCCGGCCCCCTGTTTGTTTTTTTTGAGACAGGGTCTCACTAAACTGCCCAGGCTGGCCTAGTACTTTTGATGCTCCTACCTCAGCCTCGCATGTAGCTGAGGTTAGAGGTGTGTGCCACCATGCCCTCCCTGCCTAAAAGGTTTTTTTGAGGGAGTATGTTGTACTTCATTCAACTTTATGTGAATGTGGAAAAATATTTTTTAAAACATGGAAAAATATTAAAAACAATATATTCTTATCATGTTGTATAGTATTTTCTTTTTACTGCGAAAATCTTTTCTTGTTGATATAGTACTGAAAGTTTAAACAAAGTAATTAGGAAAGAAAAATACATAAAAGGTATCCAAACTTGAAAGGGGTAAAATTATCTGTTTGCAGATGGCATGATGATGTAGAAAATGCTGAAGATTACACATAAAAACTCCTAGAATAAAGAGATTTGGTAAAGTATCAGGATACAAAATTAATTGTTTAATTGGTACCAGGGATTGAACTCAGGACCTTGTGCTTGCAAGGCAGGCGGCAGAACCACTGAGCTTAATCCCCGGCCCAGAAACAGTATGTTCTGAAAGGTAAAGAAAGCAACTGACAGAATGGGAGAGAGTATTTGTAAGACTATATATCAGATAAGGGGTTGATTTCCAGAATATATAAGGATTCCCGTGACTCAGTAGCAAAATAGCCTAATTGTAAAAATGGGCTAAAGACCCAAATAAACATTTTCTAAAACAAGACATACAAATAGCCAACAATGTATGAAAAGATGCTTAATGTTACTAATCATTAGGAACAAGAAAATACAAATAGCACAAGGACCCGAGTTCAATCCCCGGTACAAAAAAAGAAAGTACAAATACAAAACTGAAATATCACCTCACTTATCAGGATGGCTATTACAAAATTAGAACAAAAAAGACAGGGTTTGCGGGGTTGGGATGTGAAAGAGAACACGCTCAGCATGTGTGAGGCTCTTGGTTTAATCCCCAGCACCCACACCTGTGGGCCAGGAGGTGGAGGAACTGGAACCCTTACACTCTGTGTGTGAGAATGTAAAATGTTGGACCCAGTATGGAGAGCAGTAGAAGCAGTCCTCAAAAAATTAAAAATAGGATTACTACATGATCCAGCAGTCCCACCTCTGGATATTTATACAAATCAAGATCTTGACAAGAAATTAGGACCCCAACGTTCACTATGCTATTCATTATAGTTAAGATATAATAAAGAAAATGTGTACATACCTATAAGAGAATATTCATCCTTAAAAACAAAGGAAATCTAGGGCCGGGGATGTAGCTCAGTGGCACCACACCTACCCCAAAAGCACAAGGTCCTGAGTTCAATCCCCGGTACCAAAAAAAAGGAAATCTTGCAATATGAGACAATATGGGTGAAATTTGAAGACACTTAGCTAAGTGAAATAAGCCAGTCACAGCAGGACAAATACTTATATAAGGTATCATCAAAAATAGTCAAACTCAGGGGTCGAGTACAGAGCTCAGTGGTACAGTGTGTACTGAGCATGTGAGAGATCCTGGGTTCAATCCCTGGCAACCACTTGGTGGCCCCCAAAAAGTCAAACTAGCTGGGGATGGTGCCACACACTTACAATTCCAGCATATTAGGAGGCTGAGGCAGAGGATCACAAGTTTAAGCCCAGCCTGTGCAATTTAGCGACTTAATAAGATCCTGACTCAAAATAAAATATATACAAAAAGGCCTGGGGATGTAGCTCAGAGTGAAGGTCCAAGGCTCAATCCCCAGAACCACGCACACACACACAAATCAAAGCCAAGAGTCTGGGCCGGGGACTTAGCTCAGTGGTTCCGCCGCCTGCCTCACAAGCGCAAGGACCCGAGAGTTCAATCCCCGGTACCCAAAAAAAACAAAAAAAAAACACAAAGAGTCCGAGAGCAGAATGGTGATTATAAGGAGGGGTAGAAATTGCTAATCAATAAGAATAAAGTTTCAATTAGGCAAGATAATTAAGTGCTAGAGATCTGCTGAACCACATTGTGCCTGCTGTCAATATTGTACTGTATACCTCAATTTTTTTAAGATCTCATAGTAGGGCTGGATGGTTCTTGCAGTCATTCTGGATGGTGAAAAAATGAAAGGCACATGCATCTCTGGGAACCATGGAGTTGCCATGCCAGCTCAGGATACCTTTTTCTAGATTTATTTCACATAATACGGTTCTATTCTGTTTAAGTAATTTTAATTTGAAGTTATATTATCATTGGCAGCCGAGGAGGAAGAAGTTAAAATAGTTGGCCTGCAATTCTGTGTTTGTGTACACAGGCCCACTGGATGGATGGCTGTTTTTGTAAATAAAGTTTCACTGGAACACAGCTGTACTTGTTCATGTATTGTCTATTTCTGCTTTTGTGCTACAATGTCAAAGTTGACTATTTGTGTCAAAGACCATCTAGCTCACAAAGCATGTTCACAGAAAAAGTCTGCTGATCCCTGAAATCAACTAATATTT